>NC_136068.1:1642636021-1643236021 GCF_964261635.1 Lissotriton helveticus
CGCCCGAAATGCCAGTGTCAGGACCTTGAATTCAATTCGCTTAGCGATGGGAAGCCAATGAAGTTGGCGCAGAGAGGGAGAAATATGTTATCTGAGAGGGGTACCACAGATTGAGCGAGCAGCAGCGTTTTATACTATATGTAGTCTGCGAATCAATCCTAGGGAGAGGCCGAGATATAACCCATTTGCGTAGTCCAAATGGGAAGTTATTAGGGCATGGACTACTGTTTTGTGTGTGGCATCCAGCAGGTAGTTGATACATTTCCTGATGGTTTTTATTTTCCCAAAACAAGTTGCTGCAACAGATTGGACTTGGGCTCCGAAGGATAGCAGACTGTCCCATTTTACTCCTAGGTTCCTCACCGATTTTTTGGGGAGAGGAGCCTTACCCAAATCCTCCGGTCACCAGAGATTGGGGGGCAGAGGGGAGGGTTGATTAAAGAATAAAATCTCAGTCTTATCGGCGTTGAGTCTCAGGAAATTGCGGTCCATCCAGGCCACAATTTTTCTGAGATGTGTTTTTAGGGGATCAAAAGTGGTGACTGATACCGCCTTAAAAGTAAATAGAAGCTGGGTATCGTCAGCATAGGAGACAATTTTGATCCCCATTTTGGAAATCATCTCTGCAAGGGGGGCTAAATAAACATTAAAAAGCAGCGGGCTCAAAGCAGAGGCCTGTGGCACACCCCATTTAAGAGGTTTAACCGGTGATGTGAAAGGATGAGTTAGAACCTGTTGTTTACGGTCTGAGAGGAAGGATGTTATCCAGGTTAGTACCGTGCCCTGAATTCCTATGGCCTTAAGGCGATTCAGGAGTATGGGGTGTGAGACGGTGTCAAATGCTGCAGACAAGTTTAACAGCACTAACACCGCCTTTGAACCTCCATCTACTGCCCAGCGTATTGAATCGGCCATTTCAATTAGTGCTGTTTCTGTACTATACCCAGCCCGGAAGCCGGATTGAGACTCGTGGAGAAGATCGTTTGCCTCAATGAAGTCAGCCAGTTGTTGGAAGGCTAACTTCTCCAAGATCTTTGCGGGCGCGGGCAGAAAAGAGATGGGTCTGTAATTGCCCGGGACTTCCAGATCTGCATTCACCTTTTTTAAAATAGGCTGTAGGAAGGCATGTTTCCAAGCTGTAGGATATATTCCCAGTTTAAGTGATGAGTTCCAAATAAGGTTCAAATGCGGGTTGAGGAACCCCGCTAAGACTTTATATTGTTTAGCTGGCCAGGGGTCACTTGGGGAGCCCGATTTACATTTTTGTAATTCTAAGAGCAAGGCTTTCTCTGCCACATCTGCAAACTCCGAAAGGACTATGCTGGGAGGCTTTCCTAGACCAGAATCAATAGAGATTAAGGGATCATCTCCTGAATCTGGAAAAGATGCGTATATTGCGGCAATCTTATCCTCAAAGAACTCAGAGAGTTTATTACATAAGCTTTGTGTGGGAGGGTAGGAATGGGTGAGGGCTGAAGGATCGGTAAAAGACTTGACAATTTTAAAAATCTCCGTGGAGGTGCTTTTAGCATTGTCTATTCTCTCTGCTAGAAATTCTCTTTTGCTCTTTATAAGCAATCTCCTATATTCTTTAAGGGCTGCCCAATAGCTTATCTTTCTGTCAGCAGAGTACGTCAGCCTCCAGCCACGTTCTAGTCTTTTACATTCTGCCTTTTTTTGTCTAAGCTCCTCCGAAAACCAAGATGCAGAGGGGGATGACCTGGGAGATTTTACTAATTTAAGTGGCGCCAGGGCCTCCAGTGCCCCATTGACCCACTTATTTAGGTGTGAGATACTGGCACCCAGATCATGGGAGGGTATAGGAATAGAGTTCTTAGCGAATTGCGTTAATGAATCTGCGGTAATGTTACTCCAGTTCCTTCTAAGTTCTTTGGGAATGGAGGTGTATTTCATAGGGCTAGGCCACCTAAGTTGGAAAGGAATCACGAAATGGTCTGACCAAATCACAGAAATCGGCGGATGTACTGTGATGTCGGGCAAATTTGAGCTGATCAGGTCCAGGATATGGCCTGCTTTATGAGTGGGGGCCGAGACGTATTGAGTCATATTGTATCCTGTTAAAGAGGCAATAAAATTAGAGCTGTGTGGACAAGAGACATCGTCCACATGTAGATTCAGATCCCCTAAGACAGTAAAATTAGCGTAGTGTATGCTGGCGTGCGCAATATAGTCAACAATGGTAGCCATATCCGCCGCGCTGGAGGTCGGTGGTCTATAGAGCAGGAGGCCTGAGCAGGAGGAAGTTGCTGAGGGCTTTATACAGAAGGACAGCCCTTCCATAGAATCCACTAGTTCAAAGGGAGTTGCTGTAACCTCCCATTTGGTTTTATAGATAATTGTCACCCCCCCAATTTCCCATTCTTCCTGTTAGCGCAAACAATGCCATGGCCATCAGGGATGGCTAGGGAAAGAGCGGGATTGGTGTCCTCCCTAAGCCACGTCTCTGTTAAAAATAGCAGATCCCAATTGTTATTAATAATGGATTGCCAAATATCCAGAGCATGTTTAACCAAGGACCTGCAGTTAATCAACCCAGCCTTGAGTGTCATCTTTTGGAGGGGTGGTTAAGGTTGAGAAGGCCGTGGTGGGGTGCGGCTGTGAGTACTTGCCCCATTGATGGAGAAGTCACAAAGTCGACATGTGTAGTCTGCCGTGGTGTCTCCAAGATTCATAGAGGGCATACAAGGGCAGGGGTAGGTTCTGAGTGCGAGCAGCTCGGCCTGCATGTAAATGGATCTGATGGGAGCTCTGGATCGGGCAGCATCTCTGGCCCTGGCCGCCGTCCGACCACGAACGGGCGCAGACGGGCTTGCCCTTGGCACGCCCGCTGCGCGCGTCCGCTGCGCGACGGCGCCATGCTGCCTAGAAGGAGTCAGGGGCTCCACAACCACTTGAGCGTCACCCTGCCACAATGGCCGCTCTAGTGTGCCCCGATCGGAAGTGGGTAGGAATCCCTCTTCTGTCTATGCAAGGTGATGCTCCCTCCACTCAAACAGCACATACAAGCTGCGGCGGACCGGGGAGATAGTCAGAATGAGCAATGAAAGGTGAGCACAGCACATGCAAAAATATCGTGCAGAGAGTTAAAAATAAAATTTTTATAAAAACAAAGTGGTCAGTAAAGCGCTAGCGCAACCTGCAGCCTTTGAGCTCCTCAGGCTGTCTGAAAGCTACGTGTCGGCGCTGTGCTGCCTAGAAGTAGTCAGGGGCTCCACAACCACTAGA
The DNA here is from genome assembly GCF_964261635.1 of Lissotriton helveticus. Taxonomy (NCBI): domain Eukaryota; kingdom Metazoa; phylum Chordata; class Amphibia; order Caudata; family Salamandridae; genus Lissotriton; species Lissotriton helveticus. The sequence goes on from NC_136068.1 coordinate 1,642,639,268, forward strand.
GCGTCACCCTGACACAATGGCCGCTCTAGTGTGCCCCGACCGGAAGTGGGTAGGAATCCCTCTTATGTCTATGCGAGGTGACGCTCCCTCCACTCAAACAGCACTTACAAGCTGCGGTGGACCAGGGAGATAGTCAGAATGAGCAATGAAAGGTGAGCACAGCACGTGCAAGACTATCGTGCAGAGAGTTAAAACTACAATTTTTATAAAAACAAAGTGGTCAGTAAAGCGCTAGCGCAACCTGCAGCCTTCAAGTTCCTCAGGCTGTCTGAAAGTGGTTCCACATAGATAGGATAGGACAAAGGCTACCTTAGCTTGATCGGTAGGGAAACAGGCAGTTTTACACATAAAATGTAATTGACAGTGTTTTATAAAAGTGGAAAATGCTGCTGAATCCCCCCAAAATCTTTCAGGAGGTGCTAATGGTATAGAGGAAGGAGTAGTTATGTGAACTACAGGTTGAGTAGCACTGGAAGATGAAGAAGGGGAAGGGAAAATATTTCCAGTTACCCCTGTCGTTGATTCCTGTCGCCATAGTAGGAAGTGAACCTTGTTGTAAAGTGTTTACTCCAAGCATACTGGCTTGGGTTTCTTTTTGTAAGTTCCCTATGAGCTAGGTTTGCTAGAATTATTTGATGCTCGTCTATCTCGCCTGGGCTAAAAGTCAACTTGGGCTTCGTGTTCTGTCAACCGCCCCATGTATTTTTGCAGGAGCGAGATGCAATTTGTGATGCTAAGTCCCAACTTCTTTCACCCACCTTAATGCCCTACAAAGTCAGAGTAAGTGTCAGGAGGATAGGCACATTTCAGAGACTTCCTATGTGTGTCAATAATAATAGAAAGAAATATTTGCATCAGTTTTGGAAAGGAACAAGTGTAATTCAGTGTTAATGTACTTTAGATAATTATATGCATATACATATCAAAATAAACTACCTGTTAATTTCCCCTCTTCCCCTATGAATGAAATGTTGATAGATGTAGACCAGATGAATATCTAGGCATTCAAAAGAGAGCAATCAGGTAATATGACTTAGCACAGTATACCTGTATCCGATAGGAAAATGTAGCAAGCACTAACCTCTGTCTTCGTAAAAATAACTGAAAAGTGCCCCATAATTAGATTACACAAATAGGTGGAATAACCAAAGAATACATCTCTGTCAAAAATGGCAATCAGGAGATGGCACAAAAAGGTGCGGGGCTAAGGAAAAGGAAGAGTTCCTTAACTCCAGGAACTAACTAAGGGCCTAATTAGGATGGTGGAATCAGGACCGCCCAACTACAAGTCGGTGGTCCTGCCAGCCAAATTAGGATGCAACCGCTACCATGGTGCTTACAATGTCTACATTTTGTATTGTGGCGGGTGCTGGGGGCTGCATCATAAGCTGCAGTACAAAAAATAGACACCACACATATCCCTGCAATACGTGGCAGGGATCATGCAGTGCCTGCCACATGGTGCAGGGATATGTAGGGAGGCACTCCAAATCCTCCCAAAATCCAAAGCTGAGGGCCAGGGGGAAAGGTGGGTGTGCCAAGGGCCCCCAATGTCCTTTTCTGCCAGCCAGAACAGCCGGCAGGGATGGACATCATAATTCTATGGCGTGCCTGGCAGGCACCACCACCATAGTAGGGATTCAAGTTCCCTACGACAGGATCAGTGGTGGTCGGTCTATCCGACCGCCACCCATCTGCCCGTCATCTTAATGTGGCAGGCAGGAATCTTCATTGCGATGGTGGTGGGACCGCCTCCAAGTGGTGGTCCCACTATCATTGTAATCAGGCCCTAAGTCCCTACTTTATGTTTTTTCACAGACCAATGTGCAGGAAACAAATTCTCCAACTCTTCTGGAACAAACCAATCAGATATGTATTATTATATATTATTATAACTAAACAACTAGCATTACTGCATTTTCGATGATATCATTGTTTCTTTCTGTTTTGTTTTGCAGGTTCAGGCTGCAGTGCGATGTGTGCCAATAGAAACAAAATGCCTCGGTAAAGCGTTGCAGCCAGGAGCTGGAGCCGTCAAAGAAGCGGGAGCTGATAAAGAAACATGAGGCGTGAGCCGGCATTTTCCAGACACTGGGGGCCCATTACGATGGTGGGTGAATATTGTCCACCCGCCACTGTAATGGTAAACGGGACAGACCGCCAGAGGTGGGGTGGTCCCGCTATGCCAATTAGGGCGCGCCCATCACCCTGGCGGTCGCATCCTGCGTATTATGCATTGTGGTGGGTGGTGCTGTCAGCAGCACCTGCTGCAATGCACAATATGCATGTTTTTCATTGGCATCCAAAACATGATAGGCACCGCGTGGTACCTGCCACCTTGTGTATGCCAATGAAGGGGGGTACCTACCCCCCATGTGCACCCTCCAACACCATGGGGGCCCACAACGGACCCCCAATATCAAAGACCACCTGTCTTTCCATGGCAGCATCGCCGCCATGGAAAGGACTATTTTCGCATGCATCTTAATATGGATGGTGGTGCACCACCACCATATTATCTGTATTTTTCCGCCCGGCCGGCAACCTGACTGGCAGAAAAGTGAAAGGCGGTCTTTCCATCCGCCGCGGTGCCCCTTGCCATACTAATATGGCGTGGGGTTAAACAGCGACATTTGGCGGGTGAATTGCTACCGCCGGGGCGGCGGTGGGCACTGCCGGCCCGGTGGTGGCAATCCGCCCATGATCGTAATAGGCCCCCAAGCAAGGACCTGCAAGATGTGCAAGCTCATGACCTGTAATCAGGCGAGCAAACCCTTTCTCACAGATGCTCTTCATATTTCATTTCCATAGCTGTGGCAAATTCTTTGTGTTGCACCCCCTCCACCTCAGCTTCAGTCAGACAATACATTTGTATTACTAGATTCAGTAAACATGATTGCCACGATGGATGGCTGGATGACAGAGTATACCATTGCAGATGATTTAGGAATTTTCTTAGACTCACACAATGTTTTCTCCATAGATCTATCTGCACACTTGCAGTCTTCATCACCATCCATTGCATTATCCACCTGAATGGAACCTTTAGCATCAGAAACCTACCTATACTTCTGGAGGCATGAGGAAAACCTTGCACCCTGTAGTAGGCACCCCATGGTGCCTGCCACACTGTGCATAATTGTAAAGCGGGTCCCATCGGTATCCCCACGGGCCGTAACCGGAGGCCTCCGGGAGAAGGGGGGCCTACTACGGCCCCTCAAATTGAGTTTCTGACATCCGTTCCATGTCAGACAGACCGATTCGGAAAGGCTGTCCAAATTTGACATTGTAATACCTGTCGGAAACTAGGTCCATGGACCTGTACTATTTGGCTCTAACCGACTCGGAGCCTTCGAATGCTGGTCGGAACCGAGTCAGAAAGACAAAATGGTTACCTTTTATGGTAATCGGTCAGTCGGAAATGTTTCCACATGAGTTCCGACACAGGTTAGGAAAATCCGAATGCCGTTCGGAGCCTTTGTGACCAACATTGTAATGAGGCCAGTAGTTGTGTAAAATATCGTATTTTTAATTATTGTTATGTATTTTAGTATATATTTTCAATGTAGATGAAGTAATTTTTTGTATAATTATTTTTCTGTAATATAATTGCTGAATTGTAGTAGTTATTACATATAGGGGTAGATTCCGATTTGGGAAAAACTGCTCCGAATAGCCGTTCGGAGTGTTTTTTCCCGTACCAATCGTACCCTGCAACGTCCCGCGTACGTACGTCGAAGTACGATTCGTACCAAGAGCCAGACTCCGTACGAATCGTACAGAGACTCCATCGGAACCCGCTGTACGCGAGATCTGTACGGCTCGCGGCTGGTTTATACGACCGAGTAAGTACGATACGTGTTGGGTACGCACCGTACGGCCCTTTTTTTATGGAGCTGAAAACAGCCGTAAAAGTTTGCACTGAAACAGGTACAGAACGGCCCCCCCCGGTTACGGTGCGTACCCCCCATGATCGCAGGGGTACGCCCCGTACACCCAGTGTACATGGGGTACTGTGCATACCCCTGAGATCATAGGGGGTACGCACCGTACCCCATGTACGCTGGGTGTACGGGGCATACCCCTGCGATCATGGGGGGTAAGCACCGTACCCCATGTATGCTGGGTGAATGGGGCGTACTCCTGTGATCATGGGGGGTACGCACCGTACGGTGTGTATGTGATTGTGCGATTTTCTGTACGAATCGCCCTTACCTGACATGGACCCTACGGATCGCATCCTGATCCCCGGTCTGGATCGTACTCGTCGGGTCGTACGGCGTGTGTATGAGTCGTACAGAGAGGGCTCCGGATATGATTCGTACGGACGTTTTTTTTACCGGATCGGAATTTACCCTTAATGTAATTACATTTTGTGTTGTTTAGTTCTGTAGTGGGTTGTGGGTTTTACAGGCGGATAGGGTGACAAGTCATTTTATTATAATGAATTTATAATAATTTTTTATTTACAAATAATTTATTTTAGTGAGATTTAATTATGTTAATTGTGTTATTATTTAGGAGAAATTTATGTACGGATTGTGGGGTTTATAGGGGTGAGGGGTGTGTAGTAATTTGTTTTTAATTAATTATTAATTAATTGTTGATTAATATTAATTAATTATTTGGAAATGAAAAATGTCAATTATGTATTTTTGGGGGTTTGAGTTCTGGGGTAATAGGGGTAAAAGGTGGGAAGTCATTTATTTTTAATTGATTAATGATTTTTTGTTAATTAATAATACCTAATTAATTATGTTAATTGTTTAATTGATTTTATTGGGTTGTAGAGTTATAGGGATTAAGGGTGGAAAGCAATGTTGTTTTAATTATTTAATACTTATTTGTTAACTAATATTTATTAATTGATAATTAATTCTGTTAATGTTTTAATTAATGTTTTTGGTTGCAGGTGATGGGGTTATATGGGAAAAGGGTGTCAGGTTTCTACTTTGCCGCGCCTGCCTAATTGTTAATAAACTACGTCTTCCAAGAGCCTTTGCTGCAGGAAGTATAAGGCTAGAGGAGACCGGGGGAAGGTGCGCGTAATACTGAGTCCGTCGTCTATGTTGTGAACAGTTACCGTCGGCGTTTGGCGTTGAGCTGCTGACCGCTGTTAGAAGAATCCTATTGCAAGAATCTTGGTTCGTTAATCAGGTACTGTTTCTAGTTTGAGTCGCTGGGAGCCGTGGCTCGCGTGAATATCTTGCCCGTTTGTTACCGATTTGAATCGGAAGAAGCGCATCGGCTGATGTGTGCCGACTTCTGGGAAGACTGTAATGTGATATGTTTAGCGGAACGTAGTGGCAAGAAGCTGCACGTTGCCGCGAATGGTCTCGTATGACAAGAAGAGACTTTAGTGTACTGGTTAACAGCGGAGCGTTGTGGGGGTCTACACGTTACCGTGTGTTCACAGTAAACAGTATATCTGGAACAGAGTGGTGGTCGCAACTACCCGCTGCCGGATAGTTTAATTGTGTGTTTATTCTTCAGGGAAAAGCGGAGCAGAGTGGTGGTCGCAACCACCTGTTACCGTTTTATTATTGTATGACTTATCACGATAGAAGGATCACATAAGTGGATACGAATTGCTTTTTCCATATTAAGTTGTGGATTAGATTGTCCTTCCAATCTGGAAGTGTATTGGAATATCACCTGTTTGGAGTGCTTATAGAAACATTACTTTAACTCCATTAAGATTGAAAAATACTACTGGGGAAGTGAACTTTCAAGGGTCTGAGGAAAGAAATGAATAGTATGCAAAAGGGTCATGATGAAGTCCAATTCCACATTATATGGTGTGTAAAACGCGCGAGTCTTGCTCTATGAGTGTGTTATATTTGTTTCTGGATATTGAGCTAACCAGTGTGTTTATTTACAGGAGGCTGGACTAGATCTTACTTGTATGGCTGGAGGAATGTGTACAGCTTTATAAGGTATTTTAGTTCTAGCGAGAATTATTGAGAGTAGTGTTGGATGTAGCTCAGTATTTATATATATTCTGTGTTTTGTCTTTTCAGATCCCTTGTCCCGGCTGACCCTTTCCCTTCCCCGGTCTTTCTTCTTTATTTATCCCTGGCCTGATGATTCGAACCCCCTGTGTTTATATTCAGGGTGTTGGTAGCATCGGGAGGTGGACCCCTTTGTTCTTCAGCCGGATCCTGCGAGGCGGGCCCTGACAGAATTACGCGCCCAAGTTAAATGCTTCGCCCGATTCGGTTGTTGAATAAACATGGCTACCCTTGAGGATGTCTTACAAGCTCTTGTGTTAGTACAACAAGAGTTGATAGCTTCTATAGCTGAGACTACTGCCTTAAGAGATAGGGTAGATAGGTTGGCAGGTAATCCATTTGATGCTGTACTTGATCGGGAGTGAATGCTCGTACATTTTAAAAATTGAATTGTGTATGTTGTTGCTTTTAATTTCCCTGTGCACTTACCCTGAGCACTTATCCCAGCAAAAACGCCAGCTAGTACCCTGCTACAGCGGATCTGAGCGCTGTGACAGGGAAGGATTCCACTGCCGCCATCGCGGCTCGAACGTTGGACACGCCCACTTTAGAGGCCACGCCCACTCCGACTAATACCCGTTAAAAGCGCTGACTGCTAGCGCGCCAGAACTGTAATTGATCGACTCCTGAGGCGGAAGCCGGGAGTGAATGCTCGTACATTTTAAAAATTGAATTGTGTATTTTGTTGCTTTTAATTTCCCTGTGCACTTACCCTGAGCACTTATCCCAGCAAAAACGCCAGCTAGTACCCTGCTACAGCGGATCTGAGCGCTGTGACAGGGAAGGATTCCACAGCCGCCATCGCGGCTCGAATGTTGGACACGCCCACTTTAGAGGCCACGCCCACTTTACCAATAAATGTGCCTCACACGTAAGCGCAGCGGACGAGCGCAGCGGGCGCGCCATCAGCGCGCCAAAGGCGCGCCTTAGGCAAGCCCGTCTGCGCCCGTCCGCGATCGTACGCGGTCCAGGGCCATGCCCTATGCCCCTCAGGAGAACCACATATGGTGGAGCAAGCAAGAACTACTAGCCCTCCGCTGTAACACTGCTGAGTTGTGTAAGCACAACCTACGAGTGGAGGATAACATAGGCTGCGAACATTGTCACTTCTCCTATGATCCTGGTAGGAATATGGCCACCACGGATTACAACATACATTGTGGACTGATTAATGTCCACTCGCCACGGAAACACAAGTTAGATCTATATGATCTACTCACCGAGAAACAGTGGGATCTTGTGTTTCTAACTGAAACATGGCTAGATGAAGGAGCCACACCTGATGCCCTAGAGGCACTTCCAGAGGGATACACAATACATAGACAGGACAGACCCATAGGTAGAGGCGGGGGCATTGCAATTGTAGTCCAGAAAAGTCTACGATGCCAACTAGACTACTCCCCCATCCTGGATAGTGAGGCGGGGAGCTTTACGATTAAAGTGAATAACAACTGCACGCTGAAAAGCATGTTGATCTACAGACCCCCAGGCCCCACAGCCAGGTTCGAGGAGAGTCTGGTTGAAAGCATTTTTGAGACCGCGCTATGCAAAGATACATTTCTGGTACTCGGAGACCTTAACTTACACTTTAATAACCCTTCAGATAACGTTAGCAAGAATTTCTGTCAAGCATTAGGAGCCCTTCAACTGAATCAAATTGTAAGTGGTCCTACCCACCAGCTAGGACACTTGCTGGATCCCATATTCGTTAACTGGGGGGAAGTAGAAGCTATGACCCCTATCCCCATTCCCTGGTCGGATCATCATCTGGTACCTTTCACTATTCGAATTCCTGAAGGTAGATCTCCGCAGCCAACGGCACTGTATCATCCCAGGCGAAAATGGGCGACCTTTTCCCAGTCTAAGTTTTGCGAGGTGCCTGGGGGGGATGATGCAGACACGGCTAACACCCATCTCTGTAAGCGTATCAACGATGCGCTAGATTGTACAGCTCCTCTGTCAAAAGCCAAACCTGGTGGCCGTGTTAAACTGCCCCATGGTTCAATGATGAATTACGAGACACGAAAACCGCATTGAAGAGAGCCGAAAGACTATGGCGTAGGGTTCTCTCCAAAGATACTAGAGATGCCTAACTGACTGAGAGACGACTTTACCATGGCTTAATTAGGAAGTCTAAAGCTGCGTATTACGCTACCAGTATTAGCGAAGCTGGTAACTCGATGAAAGAGCTATTTTCGCTCTACAAAACTCTTTCAAGTGGAAAATCAGCCACCATTCCTGATGATTACTCGCCTGAGTCCTGCGATAGGATCGCAGATTTCTTTGCGGAAAAGATATCTAAAATCTATTCGGCATTTCCAAATCAACCCACTAATGGGATAGAATTTGTGGAAAGCCCAAGGGAATGGGGAGACAGACTTAGATTGACCAACTTTGTCACCCCGCCCCCAGAAGATCTCTTAAAAATCTGTAGATCTGTAAAATCGGGATCTCCACGGGACCCTACCACACCTAAACGCCTAGCAGACAGCCTAGTGGTTTTGGAACCCTACATTAGGCATCTGCTGGACATGTCTTTCAACACAAAGACCGTGCCCAAAGACTGGAAAAAGGCGGTGGTCCTACCCCTTAGGAAGAAACCTACTATCAGTTTTGATAAACTCGAAAACCTACGGCCTATCTCTCTCCTACCCTACTTGGCCAAAGTGGCCAAAAAAACGGTTAATCTGCAACTAATGGATTTCGTGGACAAAGCTGCCTCTTTGCACAACACCCAATTTGGCTTCCGTCCTCGTCATTCAACGGAATCGGCGCTCCTGATGGCGGTGGAGACCCTACGGCAGGGGGTGGATGAGGGTCAAACTATGGCCCTCATCCTATTGGACCTGAGTGCGGCATTCGACACTGTAGCTCATTCCACCTTGCTACAGTGTCTGAATAGCGGAGGAATATCTGGAGCTGCACTACAATGGATCCAATCCTTCCTGACTGGGAGAAGTTTCCAAGTCCGCCAAGGTGACCACTATTCCAGAGACATAGGATTGGGTCAGGGCGTTCCCCAGGGATCGTCCCTGAGCCCAACCCTTTTTAATCTTTATGTCTCCCCAGTGGCTCCGATTGCTCTGGGTCATGGACTGCAAATTGTATCCTACGCCGACGATACGCAGCTGGTTGTCTCCCTCTCGCATGCAATTCCAAAACAAGACCTAGACCGTCAAGGCAAAGAAAAACTTTCATATATTCCTGGTGAACCATCAGCTACAAATCTTTTTGCACAATACTCCTCACTTTGAAATGTTGAGGTAGGAGGTAACACCAAACTATGCCTTCAAGTAAAATAGTTGCCCAACCCTTGAGAAGACAAGTGACAATTGTGAAACAACGAAAAACACACACTAATGTGCCCAAATAGGGAAATTGAAGAAAATAGAAAAAGTGTGTGTAAGCGAGAAGGCACCTCACGGGCGAACACCAACGGGGACCTGGCAGGTACTCACCAGGATTGCCCTGATCTCATCATCAGTGCCTTCAAGCTTTAAAGAAAAATGTGTGTCCACAAAACAAACAAAGACAGTGTTTGCGAAGGGATGCAGTAGTGGGACAGAACACCACAAACGTGAGCACAAACATATACAAACAAAACCACCAGCAACACAAGACTTATCTTTATTCTGCTTCTTTTGTGTTGTTCGTGGAGTATAAAAAATGGACATTTTTCTTTAAAGCTTGAAGGCACCGATGATGAGATCAGGGCAATCTTGGTGAGTACCTGCCAGGTCCCCGTTGGTGTTCGCCCGTGAGGTGCCTTCTCGCTTACACACACTTTTTCTATTTTCTTCAATTTCCCTATTTGGGCACATTAGTGTGTGTTTTTCGTTGTTTCACAATTGTCACTTGTCTTCTCAAGGGTTGGGCAACTATTTTACTTGAAGGCATAGTTTGGTGTTACCTCCTACCTCAACATTTCAAAGTTAGGAGTATTGTGCAAAAAGATTTGTAGCTGATGGTTCACCAGGAATATATGAAAGTTTTTCTTTGCCTTGACGGTCTAGGTCTTGTTTTGGAATTACATAACTGAGTGGAGGGTGACCTATGACCGTTTTCCCCTCTCAGCTCCTATTTGTTCCCTCTCGCATGCACCCGGACTTGCTATGGACAGCTTCAGGGCTTGCATGCAAGATCTTGCAACCTGGATGTCGACAAATTGCCTGAAATTAAATGGCAACAAGACCGAGGTGCTCGTGGTGGGAGGGAGCCCATCTGTTTGGTCATCGGCGTGGTGGCTCCCATGCCTAGGTGAGGCCCCAACACCCCGGCAAGAAGTCAGAAATCTTGGGGTCTGGCTTGATGCAGACCTGTCTTTCGGGCCCCAGATAGACAGGGTGACGGGCGTCTGTTTCAGCGTATTAAAAAGCCTACGGAAGGTCCTAGTTCTCCTCCCTACGTCCGCCCGTAGAACGCTGGTGCATGCCCTCGTCACATCGCGTCTGGACTTTGGCAATCTGCTGTATCTGGGAGTAACCTATAAGGCAAACAATCGCCTTCAGGTGCTACAGAATGCTGCAGCCCGCCTCATACTAAAACTTCCAAAAAGATCGAACTCCAAAGCTGCCCTTCAGACCCTCCACTGGTTGCCAGTAAGGAGCAGAGTTGAATTTAAATCCCTCTGTACCTGTCATCGTATCCTTGCTAAGAAGGCGCCTGCACCACTCCAGAACCTAGTCACCAGGTATGCACCATCTCGCGCATTGCGCTCCTCGCATGGAGGCCTATTAAAGGTCCCTAGGGTGAGAAGGGCCCGCATGGGAGGAAGATCCTTTCGCTACCTGGTGGCGAAGAGCTGGAATGCTCTACCTCTTGATCTCCGTCTGGATCAATCTGAATCTAGCTACCGGAGGAAACTAAAAACACACCTGTTTTCAGGATAGTCGGGTCCACTCCTCACTTCCGCTTCTGAGTTTTTCAGTTAGCGCGGAGACACGCTTCTTAGCGTAACCATGCACTTTATAAATTTCCCTTATTATTATTATTACACAGAATCCCCGGATACAGGTCACTGTGCCTCCGCCTATACCATTGGTGAGTCCCGAAAGGTACTCAGGGGATCCTTCTAAGACGCAGGTTTTCCTTACACAAATAATGTTACATTTTTCGTGTAAACCTGCGTCTTTTCCAAATCACCATTCCAGGGTGGCGTTTGCCATCTCGTACATGATAGGTGATGCTCCAAATTGGGCAGTCACTTTAGTAAGGAAGGATGATGCCATTCTATCGGACTGGGGGGCTTTTAGAGCCGAGTTCGAGAGAGTTTTTGACAGACGTGCAACAACTTTCAGCGCTGATAAGGAATTACTGGAATTGAGACAGGGGCGGAATGAGCTTGTCACATACCTAACAACCTTTAACAGGTTGGTGGCAGAATCGTCATGGCCAGAGGAAAAACAGATGTCTATATTTTATCAGGGCCTCAGAGAAGGACTAAAAGACATCATCGCCCAGATCGATCCCCAACCCACTACTTGTGCAGGAATGATCAGCCTTTCTCTAAGGTTGGATGGTAGGATGTCGGAGCGTAGTGGGGATAGAAAAAAGTGGGATAGAGGATTTTCTAGGCCAGAGTATCCGGCAGGGAAAGGGCCCTCGGTATTTACTGAAAGTAATGAACCCATGGAGATAGGAGCTGTGAGGGCTCCGTTAACGAGAGAGGTGAGAGAAACCCGTAGAACACATGGTCTGTGTATGTACTGTGGGAAAAAAGGACATTATGTAAGGGAATGTCCCACTGAACCCAAGACCACAGGGGGGGTGGGTCAGGAAAAAATTGGCCGTGTCCAATATCGATCCCGGTGGCCAGTCATCGGGAGAAAACAGTGATAGATCTTCATTGAAACTCCCATCATTGGTTTGTGAAGTTGTTCAGGATTCTGTATCCCACATTGTATTATCAATGTGTTTGGAGAGTCATCCAGTGGTGCATCAGGTGTTGGTGATGATCGACTCAGGGGCCACCGGCAATTTTATAGATAGCGGGTTGGTGTCCTTACTTTCTTTGAAGCGAATTAAAAGACAACACCCTGAAGAAGTGTGGGCTGTGGACGGGAAACCATTAAAGTCAGGGTTGATCACGGAACAAACAGAGGAAGTGTTGTTAACGGTTGAGGTACCAGAGGGGGAACATCGAGATAATTTGACCCTGAATATAATTGAGGCCCCTCAGTACGAGGTTATTTTAGGCATGCCTTGGCTTACCTATCATAATCCTGACATTAATTGGAGGGAGAAAATGATACAGTTCCAGTCAGAAGAATGTCAGACACATATGACATTACACCCCGTCACTCAGGCTGCCGTGTTGTCTGCTCCTTTTCAAGTGGCTACTGCGGCAGAAAAGGAGGTGCTGTTGCCTTTTGAGTATCAATCGTATGAGGATGTATTTAGTGAACAGCTGGCCAATGTAATTCCGCCTCACCGAACCTATGATTGTTGTATTGACCTGGTGGAAGGAGTTCTTATGCCCACATGTAGAGTGTATGCATTATAAGTGCCCGAAACGATACATTTAAAGGAATACCTGGACCATTATCGATCTATAGGTTTTATTCAGCCTTCTAAGTCCCCTGCTGCCTCTCCCTTATTTTTCATAGCTTATGCAAATGGAGAATTAAGGGCATGTGTGGATTACAGAATGTTAAACAAAAATACCATACGTAACAGATACCCTCTCCCCCTCATCTCTGTTCTGCTGGAAAAGGTCAGGAATGCTAGGATATATACTAAGCTGGACCTTCGGGGTGCATACCACTTGGTGAGAATGAGAGAAGGGGATGAATGGAAGACTGCTTTTAAAACTGTTTACGGGTTATTCGAATACACAGTCATGCCCTTTGGGTTATGTAACGCCCCGGCAGCGTTTCAATATTTCTTAAATGACGTGTTGAGAGATCTAGTAGATACCAGTGTTGTGGTTTATATTGACGACATTCTGATCTATTCTGAAAATGTTGATAACCACCTAGAACATGTCATACAGGTCTTACAGCGTCTCAGAGAGAATAGACTGTACTGTAAACTCAGTAAATGTGAGTTTGGGGTGGAGAACGTGGAATTTTTGGGAGTCATGCTTTGCTCTGAAGGTTTGCAGATGGCTGAAAGAAAGGTGCAAGCGGTTCAGTCCTGGCCCATACCAAAGACAGTGAAAGAGGTCCAGTGTTTTTTGGGCTTTGCTAACTATTACAGGAGATTCATTGATGGGTTCTCGCAAATTGCAGCTCCCCTTTCTCGCCTTCTTAGAAAAGGAGTGGGATTTCATTGGACACCTGAAGCTGACGCTGCCTTTAGTTGTCTCAAAAAGGCGTTCATCTCGCTCCTATATTGGCGCATCCTCAACCGAACTTACCTTTCATAGTGGAAGCTGATGCCTCGGATGAGGCTGTAGGGGCTATCCTGTCCCAAAGGGATCCGCAAACAGGTCAATTGCATCCGGTGGCCTATCTCTCTAAAAAGTTAAGTCAAGCTGAAAAGAACTATACCATAGCAGAAAAGGAACTCCTAGCCATCAAAAAGGCTTTCCAAGAGTGGAGACAACATCTGTGGGGGGCGTCATACCCTGTGACTGTATACTCCGACCACCGTAACTTGCAATACATGAGAACGGCCAGACACTTATCTCAGAGGCAAATGAGGTGGATGTTGTTTTTTGCCGAGTACAATTTTATCATCACCTTCCGCCCAGGTATTGAGAATAGAAAGGCGTACACCTTGTCTCGTCTGGAAGACACAGAGTCTGTAAAGAACGATCCTCCGATGGAAGCCATAGTGGAACCGAGCAAGGTGATATGTGTGCTTAATGCTGATACATTCCTCGAGGCGATCAAGAGCCTAAGAACAGATACTGCTTGGAGATCTTGGAGTAGTAAAGGTACTGATCGTTCTCTTAGACATGGACTGCCTTTTGTACAAAACAAATTGTTTCTACCTACGGTAGAAAGTAGGAAAAAGGCTTTTGACTGGTGTCATTCTTCTCCCATGTCTGGTCATCAAGGAGTGAGAAAAACTGTGCTCCTTTTACAGAGACAGTTTTGGTGGGAATCACTGTCTAGAGATGTGACATTGTGGGTGAGTAAGTGTGAGGTTTGTGCTCGAGCCAAAACCTTACAATGTCAAAGTAAGGGGAAACTTATACCCATGCCTACTCCAAAGAAACCATGGCAAAGCATCAGCATGGATTTTATTACGGGGTTGCCTTCAGATCATGGACACACTGCAGTGTTGGTAGTGGTAGATAGTCTCACAAAAATGGGACATTTTATACCTTGCAGAAATCTTCCCACAGCTGGTCAGACAGCCCAGCTTCTCTTATCCAATGTCTTTCGTTATCATGGAATCCCGGAGGTCATAATATCTGACAGGGGCCCTCAATTTATCGCCAGCTTTTGGAAGTCCTGGTGCCTGGCTCTGCATATCAAATCATCATTGTCAACCAGTTTCCATCCTCAGACGGATGGTCAAACAGAGCGTTTGAATCAAACCCTAAAGAAGTACCTCAGATGTTATGCGACGGAGGCTCATGACTCTTGGGTGTCATTGTTATGGCTTGCTGAATTGGCGTATAATAATGCTTGGCACAGCTCATTAGGGGTGTCTCCCTTTTTTGCCAATTATGGATTCGATGCTCGAGAGTTGCCAATTACCATCCCTGGTGAGGTTGGTGATCAGCCTTCTGTGTTGAGTCAGGTTCGCCATTTGCATTCGGTGCAGAAGAAGGTGTCTAAACATCTGATCCAGGCCAAGGCAGTTTACAAGAAGTGGGCTGACAAACACCGGGGGGATGGTCCGGTTTACCGTGTGGGTGACAGGGTATGGTTGTCAACAAAGACCATCCGCTTTAAGCTACGTTCGGTGTTTCACCCCAGGTACATTGGTCCTTATGTTGTCCTTAAACAAATCAACCCTGTGGCGTATAAACTGAAGCTCCTGGCTTCCCTTCGCATCCATCCTGCTTTTCACAGCAGTTTGTTGAAGCCTGCATTATCTGCTCGGCGGAAGTCTCCTCCCCCGGTGCTGTGTGAGGGTGGGTTGGAGTACGTGGTTCGCTGCATTAAGGACTCTAAGCGTCGAAGGGGTGTCCTTTGGTACCTGGTGGCATGGAAAGGATACACTGCTGAAGATGACTCATGGGAGCCGTCCCTGAACGTGCATGCACCTGCCGCTGTCCGGTCTTTTCATCGGAGGTTCCCTGCCAAGCCTGGGCCTAGGAGGCGCTGGGAGGGAGGGCATTCTGTCAGGTTTCTAATTTGCCGCGCCTGCCTAATTGTTAATAAACTACGTCTTCCAAGAGCCTTTGCTGCAGGAAGTATAAGGCTAGAGGAGACCGGGGGAAGGTGCGCGTAATACTGAGTCCGTCCTCTATGTTGTGAACAGTTACGTCGGCGTTTGGCGCTGAGCTGCTGATCCTATTGCAAGAATCTTTGTTCGTTAATCAGGTACTGTTTCTAGTTTGAGTCGCTGGGAGCCGTGGCTCGCGTGAATATCTTGTCCGTTTGTTACCGATTTGAATCGGAAGAAGCGCATCGGCTGATGCGTGCCGACTTCTGGGAAGACTGTAATGTGATATGTTTAGCAGAATGTAGTGGCAAGAAGCTGCACGTTGCCGCGAATGGTCTCGTATGACAAGAAGAGACTTTAGTGTACTGGTTAACAGCGGAGCTTTGTGGGGGTCTACACGTTACCGTGTGTTCACAGTAAACGGTATATCTGGAGCAGAGTGATGGTCGCAACTACCCGCTACCGGATAGTTTAATTGTGTGTTTATTCTTCAGGGAAAAGCGGAGCAGAGTGGTGGTCGCAACCAACTGTTACCGTTTTATTATTGTATGACTTATCACGATAGAAGGATCACATAAGTGGATACGAATTGCTTTTTCCATATTAAGTTGTGGATTAGATTGTCCTTCCAATCTGGAAGTGTATTGGAATATCACCTGTTTGGAGTGCTTATAGAAACATTACTTTAACTCCATTAAGATTGAAAAATACTACTGGGGAAGTGAACTTTCAAGGGTCTGAGGAAAGAAATGAATAGTATGCAAAAGGGTCATGATGAAGTCCAATTCCACATTATATGTGTGTAAAACGCATGAGTCTTGCTCTATGAGTGTGTTATATTGGCTTCTGGATATTGAGCTAACCAGTGTGTTTATTTACAGGAGGCTGGACTAGATTTTACTTGTATGGCTGGAGGAATGTGTACAGCTTTATAAGGTATTTTAGTTCTAGCGAGAATTATTGAGAGTAGTGTTGGATGTAGCTCAGTATTTATATATATTCTGTGTTTTATCTTTTCAGATCCCTTGTCCCGGCTGACCATTTCCCTTCCCGGGTCTTTCTTCTTTATTTATCCCTCACCTGATGATTCAAACCTCCTGTGTTTATATTCAGGGTGTTGGTAGCATCGGGAGGTGGACCCCTTTGTTCATCAGCCGGATCCTGCGAGGCGGGCCCTGACAAAGGGTGGGTAGTAATTTATTTTTAATTAATTATTAACTATTGCTTAATAAATTGATACATATTTATATTAATTGTTTAATATAATTTGTACGGTTTTGGGTATGTGCTTTATAGGGGTAAAGGGTGAGGAGTAAATTAAGTTTAATATTTAATAATTCGTTGTTAAATACTATTAATGATTTAATTGAAAATGATTGATTTTAATGTAGTAATTATTTTTTTTGTTTGTTTTTTAGATGTGGGTCATGGGCTTTATAGTGATAAAGGGTGGAAAGTTAATTAATTTTAATGATTTATTATTTAGTTTTCAATGAATAATATTTAATTGATAGTTAATTTTGTTACTTGTGTTAATAATATTTTTGTTTTAGATTTTATATATGGGTTGTGGATTTTGTAAGCTGTTGGGGTGGGAAGGAGATTAATTATAAGTAATTCATAATTCTTTTATAAATTATTAGTAATTAATTATTTGATAAATAATTATTTTCATAGTGTAAAAATAATTGTTGTTGCATATTATGCCTGTGTTGTGTGTTTTGTCGGGGTATACTGTGGTAAGTACATTGAGTATAATCAATTAATAATTAATATTTAATTAATGATAATTTGTTTGTTGATAAATAATATTAATAATATTGTAAATATGTTTTGTTTTAAAGTATTTATTTTGGTGCAGGTTGAGAGTTTTGTGCGGATATATGGTGGGAATTAGCTACATTAAATTAATGTAATAATATTTCTTTGAAATCATTTTTAAATAAAAAAGTTTATTTGTATGAAAATTATTTTTGTATTTTATTTATAATAATATTTGTATGTATTTGTGTTAGGTATTTAGCATTATTATATGTTTTATTTTTTTAATTTTTAGTAGTAAATATATTTGTATATTATGTGGGGGCTGTCCTGGGACTATTTCTTTCTGCTTGTGGTGTGTTTTGAGGCAGCATTGATTGGTCATGCGGTCCATACTGTGACAATAGTAGCACTCTATGAGGGCTGTATGTAGCCGGCTTCCCTGACCTAAACCGCTAGGACTGGGTGGGTACCACCTGGGGTCCAGAGGCTGAGCTCTCTTTAAAACTAGGGCCATTTGTGCATTCACTGACAACTCTGCCCCCTCGAGGGTGGTATTTTTCAATTTCTGTTGGACCAATTTGGCGGTGACTCTTTGGACTTGCTCCTGCTTTTTCCTGTCCTCCTCTTATCTTTTCCAATAATAATGTAATATGTGGGCCTGTATTTCTCACTAAAGTTTGGTGTGTAGCCCTACTATGCCATCTAGTCCGGTCCGAATCTCAGTTGGTGGTCCCTTTTTGAGGATAATATAGAAGAATGAAACCTGGTGACCCATGTCAGACTAGGGCTGTTCTGTCTCTTGTCCCCATCGTTACCTCATTCTATCTTGGAAATCAGTCACGGCTGCCCCAGGCTTCATGCTTTTTGCCATCAACCTTCCTATGTCAGGGTGGTCAGGGAATATCTCCCTCAGGGCCGTCCATATCTGGTGTCTGAATGAGTTGAATGCAACCCGGTCATGCTCAGTGTTGATCAGCTTGACTGTGGGGATGTGGGCTTGGGAAAAAAAATGTGTTGGTCCGCTCCTTGATGAGGCTGCTGAGCAGACATTTGATGTCACCTATTGCTAAGTTGATTCCTGCTGTGTTTTCCTCAAAACATGACATCCACTTTCTTACCCCATCCATCAATGGGGGCAGTTTGTTACTGACCTTTTTTTGTCCATCTGTGCCCATGGCACATAGATGGTCCCTGACACACCCTTCTGTAGCAGCGGACATACTTTGGCGTGGAATTGCTCCATCTGTTTCTTCTGACGTAGCACTACCATCTTCCCAGACATTCCTGCATGTAGTGGAAATTCCATCACAGATTTCAGTACGGGATCCTGTCTTCCATGACAGCTATGTCCTCTGGTTCAAAAGGTCCCTTCCCCAGGCAAGGTCTATCATACTGGCCCTTCCTTTTGGTCCAGTAGTCCAGCAGATGGCAAAGTGGTTGTGCGAAGGACACGCCTTCTTCTCTGGACACTATCTCTTTAGTTTGCCTGAGCGGTGCTTCTGTGAGGAGCAGCGGATGTTCTCGTTTTCCTTGTGCATGCGTAAAGCTGTCATTCTACTCCTCCTATGTCTTAATGGTGTTTCAGTTAAGCTATACAGATTTTTTATTTATTGGTGGGCCTCTCGCCTACGCCGACGACTAGGTGAAGTGTGGATTTCTGTTAGGGGCCTCTCTTCCGAGTCTGCCTCAGACTCATCCTCATATGGAGCCCTACACCTAGCACTGGCTTCATACCGGGGAGGTTGCTTTGTTCTCCCTTCCCATTGGGATTCGAAGGTAAGAGCTTTTTCTCTCTCTATTCTCAACTCATGCCTCTCTCCTCTAACTCTCACCTGGGCTTCCTTCTTAGCTCAGTGCTGTGTGTTGTTCTTCTTGGTAGCGTTTTGACCTTAAGCTCACTCCCTGATGCTTCCTCCGCAGCCTGAGCATAGAATGTCCTATGGTTTACCTATCACCGTCAAACCTCAGAGGGCTAGGACACCATCTTACCCTCCACTGGTGGTTCCACCTCCAGGACTGCTATGAATCCCTCACTGACTCTAGGGCATTCGGAGGGGCAGTTAGGAGCATGTGCTCCTTGTTCCACTGGGGCTTGATTGGCTGCGACCAATGGATGGGGAGTCGAACTTCGAGGGAGCCTTGCACTGGACTGAGAGGGGGCTAGCTTTGCCTGGGCTGATTGGTCTTGTGGTCTCCCTACCCTAGGTCTGGTGGCTTGCTGCCCGGTGGTGGGCCAACTAGCACCCTCAACCGATGTATTAGTGTAACCCAGCGAAGGGCCGGCTGGGATGGCAGGCATCAAAGAAAGCACTGCCCTGCCTGTGTATGATGAGAGAGGTACGGACGCCACGCTTGCAGGCTCCAGGTTAGCCTTGCAGAAGGGCCATCTCGAAGATGTCCCATAGTTCTAGTAGGGTCTTCTGTTTAGCCCTCTTTCGACCTGCATATCTGGTCTGCATGTGTGTTCTTGTGTGGTCTATTATGTTGATATCAAATGTTTCCCCCTTAGGCCAGGGAAATGTGTATTTCTTGACATGGGCATGCCACTCATGGCAGTGTTTGTCTAGCTTCTGAGCCTGTGTTTGGAACCAAGCTTACATGAGGTTTAGTAGTGTCTCCATGATGCATTTAGGAGACTTGTTAAGAAGTTTATGAACTTTTGACTTTCTTGAGTTTTAAACAATTTCAAGTTCTACACCGATCTTGGGAAACTGTGTACACAGGGTTGTACTGGCAACAATCTTCTGGTTATGAGCTCTATTTTAAGAAAAACAATGCATCACAAAAACACTTATCAATCAACAAAGACAATGCAATGAAATTATAACAACCTGTAAGAAAGTTCAATGGTTAGCAGTAAAATAGCAAATATGAAAATCTGATTTGGGAAAGAAATGGTTATTATTTCATAAATGCATAAACTTACTAACAGGACATAACATGTAAACTTAAAATGCAATTTCACACTCTAACAGCCCCACAAAATCAACAGTGCATAAATGGAAATAACCTGAAAGAAACTAGAAGAGAAAAAGTGACAGAAAAATTATTATTTTGGGCAAAAGTCTTAGCCCTCTCCTAGCTCCTACTGCCTCTATGTGGTACAGAAAGCTAAGTGAGTCCGATAGTCCGTCAGTATAGGCTCTGGACAAAAATAGCAACAATGTGAGTGGAGAAAAAGGAAAAACTGAAATTACTGGATCTCTCCGGCCAAACACAAGCTACACCTTTTTTACCACGGTTGGAATTTTTCCCTAACGTCCAAATTAAACCCTAAATCACACCCAGGAGTCGTAAGTACCATCTGTGTAAGGCTCAGTGGTCCAAGCAAAAAAACACATCTTTACTGCTTTCAGACACTGACAGTGTTATAAAACCAACAGTCCCTAAGAAATCTTCTTTCACAGAAAAATAAGATCTAGGTGGTGATCCTATATCACACCCATGGCCTATGGGTGCCATCTGACTAACGCTCAGCGCCCAAGCAAGAATAAATAGGTGACCATATATCACACCCAGGGACTATGAGTACCATCTGTGTAATACTCAGCGGTCCAAGCAAATTAAACTACAAACTGCTGTTATCTTCACTAGGGAAAAAGTGATTTACACGCTTGTCCTAGTTTGTCACATGCCACATGCTGGGACTAAGGATCAGATGTAGTCTCTATCCTGTGATGGTGGCCTCCAGATGGACTTCTGCTCCGTCGATTCAGCAGAACTTTTAATCAATTATAACGTCTGCTCACTGCTCTGCTGCACAGATGTACATCTGTTCTAGCAGGGGCCCTTGTCCTTCGGCACCAGTCGGGCTTTGTAAACCAATCTCCCCTGGCTGGCTCGCCAAAACATTATTTGAATATAAATTTCCCTTGAAAAAATAAAAAGACAAGAGGCATTTGGTAAATCAGGAACAAGTTGGTTTAATTAAACACGGCAGCCAGGAGAGAATCAACAGTGTTCTCCCTGCAGACAGTATCAATATACAACCGTTTTGGTCAGTAAGATAAACAGTTCTTGAGGTACCATAAAACGATTACACATTCTTGTAAGACATGTAGATCCGATATTAATAATTGTTTTACTTGTCAGGCTTTAGACAGTGCTACTTTCGACCTAGTGAATTACAGTACACCATACTGTTGCATTTGTTGATATATTTTGACATAGCCTGCTCCATAGGCATGATCATGTTTGAGGTAGATTAAGCTGATGGCAGCATTGTTTTTGTTGGCAGCTAGAAGTCTGTACTTTTCATGAATTTTATTATGCTAGAACATTTGTTAATAAGTGCATGGCTGTTTTATCTCTTCATGCACACGTCATAATGGCCGAGTATTACTCATCTAAAGTCCATATGCCTCGCCTGCTGTGAAAAGTTTTTCATCATTTTTTTACCCTCCGCTTTCAAAACTTAGAGTATATTTGGTTATGAAATAATGCCAACATTGGTATAAAATCTACTCCAAAGTGCCAAGCATTGTCTGCCATATGAAAAGAGTATAACTTAATTTTCATTTATTTCTACCTGGAGAATGAAAGTATTTACAATCAAAAAACGGGGGGAGGTAGAGGTTAAGTTTAGGTTCACCATCCTTACTTAATGCAGTTCCACAACATCTGGAATACCGGAATTAGAAACCTAACTATAGGAAGAACAGGGATTCCACTGAAAATGTGTGAAAAACCCTCTTACCAGAAAGAAAAATTATTTCCTGGAGTCCCCTCACCAACCAGGGTTAACTCTAGGTGGCATGCTTCATTATTGGGGTCCTCTCAATACGCTGCAGATTGAGGCATGCTGCGACTTACGAACTACGTGGCAGCATTTCGTTTTTGGAAAATATGTGTGCTGCAGTGATGTGGAGTGGGAAAAATAGGTTAGAAACACCTAGCTAGTGAGCTAATATTTTATTCCTGCTCCTACTCAGTATGTTTTAATATCAGCAGTTAATACTAGGGAAAGATCTAACTGTAATGAGTATGGTGTCCCTAGTACTGGGTCGACATGTTTCGGGCTCTCCCCTAAAGCTCTTCTTTGGAACCACACGAGGGCCAGCCCCATGCCTACCACTCCTAAAGAATCCTGTGAATAAGAAACAATGGGGAGCACACCTAATGTGTGTTCACCTGATACTTAATACATACGGTTCAACACTAACTTGCTGTATCTGTAGGCAATAAATCAAAAGGAACATTTAAAAAATCTGCCTTCCAGCCAAACTGGCAGGCCCTTTATATATGCGGTGTTGTATCTCGATCAATGTACTCCTCTATAGTGGGTGCACTTATCAGTTATTTTTTGCGATCATCTGTGGTGGAAGAAATCAATCACACACGATGTCTTTGTGAAGAAAAGTGGTTATGTACAAATTGCAGTTTAAATGCACTTGTAAAAAAGACACCATGTGGCATACAAAACGTAACAAAATAACAGCATTACATATTAAAGACGCATACTTTTGTTTAGGCAAAAATATGCCTCATGATCTGCAGGGGTAGCTGGGCTTGTAGTCACACCCTAAAATGGCAATTGGGACATAGAGATAGTCATTAGAATTTCCAAAAGGTAAATGAGATAGGAACCGGGGAGAGAATTCCCGGTGCCTTGGCTTATCCTGGATGGAAAATAGAAACCATATTATTTCCATGGAAAAATGAGAAATAAGGTCAAAACTGGTCTTGCTGAGCCATTGTACTTCAAACCACATAGGCCTACCACAAAGAATGCTTGAGACTCCTGGCAGATGAGAGGAACAACCTCCGCATCAAAGATGACCCAACGGAACGCCTACGGGTAGAGATTGCCAGCATGGTGGAAGAGGTCACAGCAGATGACTGGATTACCAAAAAAGAAGGGGATTTATTGACCAATACCTACCCGGTTACCCCCTATTTTTATACTATACCCAAGATAAACAAGTCATTAGAAGACCCGCCTGGACAACCCATTGTTTACGGCATAGGGTCCATACTGGAACCACTCTTGAAATTAACTAACGCCTTTTTACGCCCCTTGATACAAGGAACAAGCACGCACCTACAAGACACCAAGGCAGTGCTCTGTCTCCTTCTAGACCTACAATCTGACTCACAACCAGCATCCTCAATGGGTTGGATGTGGAGAGCCTTCATATCAGCCTACCCGTCAAGAAGACCCCGGACATCATTAAAGAGGTCCTCTATGAAGAAGAATGGACCTACCATACACCAAGACATCTGCTGCAAGTGGGCCCTGATGGAAAACTTCTTCCGTTTTGAAGATATCTTGTCCTGACAACAGCATGTGACCAGTAGGGGCAGTACTTTTGCCCAGGGTGTGACGGGATTATATGTGCACCACCTCAAAAAGCACAAAATCCTGTCAGGTATGAACCCATACTGCCAGCATATTCAACTTTGGAAGAGATGCATCAACAATGTTCTACTGATTTGGGAGGGTGATGAGTCCAATGCCAATGAGTTCATCAAGTGCCTGAACCAACAGGACCCTTTCCTAAAGTTCACACATACCATGAGTAGATCCCAACTGGTATTTCTGGACCTTAACATATATGCTGTGGATGGCTTAGTAAAGACAACCACATACGTAAAACCCACTGCGAAAAACTGTTTACTCCTTTACGACAGTTTCCATCCAAGACATCTGAAGGAGAACCTCCCTTTCGGATAGTTTCTCAGACTTCGAAGAAACTGCTCTGAGACTAAAGACTTCAAAGCGCACAAGCCAAAGGGCTATCGGAGAAACTTCTCACAAGGAAATACCCCAAAAACCTGATATCCAAAGCCAAAAAGAGAGCTGCAATAAGAACAGAGAAGCGCTCCTGGAGACATAACAAAAACAAATCACTGGAAAAGAAAAAAGAGCTATACGCATCACAACCTTCAACATAGAGTCCGACCATGTTACAAAAATAGTCAAAAACACGGGTGCACCCTTAACAGTGGGAAACTGAACATCCCCACACATATATTCTCACACAGAAAAGGAAAAAACCTAAGAGACATTTTGGTACACACCTGCCCCAAACAAGAAACTTTAAGACCCAATAAGTACTGAGTACCCTACCGATGGGCCATTCTCCTTGTGGGAACTGCAGTGTGTGTCACCTGACCTCCACTACAAAAAAAGTTACTTTTAACAACAAGATGAGGTGGGAGTTACGCAAATTTACTAACTGCAATACCACACAGGTTGTGTACTTGATCACATGCACATGTAACCTACATTATGTGGATATGAACACCAGAAAGGTTAGCACCAGGATAGGAGAACACTGCAGCAACATCAGGTGCCACTGGGTCACCACAAAAATGGTGTCACATTTCAATGAAGTGAAACACACCCCTAACGATCTACACTGGGTAGTGTAAGAACATCTCAAACACATTTACAATCTAGAGAAAAGATTGCTAGAGAAAGAGCAGCAGTGGGTGTATAAATTGCACACGGATACTGAAGGATTGAATGATGACATCCCGTGGGGGCAGTTCATTAAATGAATCAGGAATATAGCTTTTGCCAGACTTAGTAGATTGTATGAGTATTATATGCGGACGATGCAGTCCTCATATCTAGGACTGAAAGAGGCCTCCAAGCTCTTTTAAATGCTTTTAAATCCTTCATGACAGATAGGGATTTAACGATAAACAACTCTAAATCATTTGTCATGCAAGTAGGTCAACAACCCAGAAGGAACTTTGTATTCAAAGTGGATGATGCAGTAATCCCTATATCTAAGACGTTCTCCTATCTTGGGGTCCTCTTTGATAGTAAATTAAACTGGGGCCCACATGTTCTTAAAAAGAATGGGGAGCTCGTTAGGGTGAATGCATCTATTTTTAATTTTGCATCCAAACTGGGGAAAAAACCTATTGGTGCCGTGCTGCAATTATAAAATGCCAAATCAGTGGCCACGGCTGTATATGGCAGTGAAATATGGGGGTATGTTGCGGGAAAGCAACTCCAGATTGTGGAGAACTCTTTTATGCAACGTCTTTTGTGTGTCCCCTCGGGTATGTCTAATGTAGCAGTCCATGAAGAATTGGGGACACAGTATGTAAGCGATATTTTCTCCCAACGCCCACTGACCTGTTGGGTAAAACTTTGGCTGAATCCTGATATTCCACTAACGCACTTAATTGTGAAAGACTGTCTGTCTCAGGATAATGCATTGGCCATTCCATGGTTGAAATACTTGAAGTCGGGGGAGGAGCCAAGCTCGCGTCCGTGATGGCCGCGTTTTAGCTCGGCTCCGTTCGCTTTCCTGCCTGGAACGTCTATCCTGTGTCTTATCCTGCCCCGGGAAGTATTCTTTGGTAGACTATGGAACTAAGACATTTCGCTGGCACTTACCATCTGTTCCGTCTGTTCCTAGGTGCCGCGGATCCTTAGCTGCGCCCTTGTTTGCTTCGGGGCCTCCGGAGCGGGCGGGCCTGAAACTCCTCGGCGGCGCCCGGGCGGGGCGGAGCGCTGCAGCCGGCCCTTGGTGGAGGTGTGGGCTCGGTCGGAGAGGCCGATGTGCAATTAGACTGGTGACGGCTCTCCGGGCCTGGACCGGCGATCCTGCGGCCTGGTGTTGAGGCGCTGCCTTCCATGGACGGGGTTGACCGTGTATGTGGCTCGTCTCCCCTTTGTTCTCCTGTCCGGCCATCTTGAGTCCCTCCGCCCGGACTCGGAGAACGGAGCCGGTGGCGTGGGGGAGCCGGCGACCCTCCTTATCCTGGTGGCCCGCCTTCCTGCCCTGGGGGTACCTCTGCTTGTGGTCGGCTGTATCCTGTGTGACCCCGCTTGTGGCCGGACGGGGGTCGGAGATTGCCGCGGCCCCGCCGGGCTTTTAAGATGGCGGCCGGCTCCCTGTCTCTCAACCTGGCCGAGACTGGCGACGCTGGTCCACCGCATGGCTCGTTTGCTGAATACCGTAAAGGTGAGCCTACGCTTGGCGACATTCTCGCCGCCTTGCGCTCCTGGGGTGCTTCCGTGACCGCACCTATCGCTGGACTTGATGATGATCATTTTGCCGGGCCTGCTGGGCCCCCCCGATGTGTGCGGCTTCATCGCGGCTGTGTGCTGCTGGGACTTTCCTGGAGGTCGTGGACCCGGCGGCTGCCGCTTGTTTGGGTATACGGATACCCGCTGCTCTCAATCATCATGTGATTTCCCCTGTGCTGGGGGTCCGCCCTCCGGGTCCCGTCCGGACCGGTCTCGTTGGATCTCCCATTCCTTTTTTGCCTCGAATGGCCGAACGAAGATCCTGTGGTTGCTCCGCCGAAACGGCTTTCCTCCTATTGACGGCGAAACTGTGCCTGCATTACCTGCGGTGGTTACCGTCTTTTCCTGTTCATCTGGGTCGAAATCGATATGACTTGTGTGGATTGACGATTGGACTCCCTGCTATTCGCCTCTGGTTCCTCATGATCTGGTTCCTGGTGCGTTGGATACCTACGGCTTTGGATAGACGAGGACAGGGTTGAGATGAACTTGCTTCGGTGGACTATTATTTTGCGGTATGGTCGGATGATCCCTTTGTGACTGTATGACTATGTTCGATTCTCCTTCATGTTACTGGAGCTTATCCTCGTAATTACTATCTTCCCGTGGGCACTGAGTGTGTTCGGACGGGGGGGTGGGAGCTGATGGTTTTGATTATGTGGCTCCTCTCCCGTCGTTGTCTCCCTATTTCCCCTTCTTCTTTTTGTCTTTGTGGTTCTTTCTTTACTTTTAACTCTTCTATATTTTGGGTTTCTAGTTAGGGCGACAGGCACGCTGCTGGGGGGTAGGCCATAGCCTTCTGCAGGGGTGCAGGGTGGGGTGTGCGGGGTGGGGGGGGTCTGTCATTTTGTTTTTTCCCCCTCTTTTCCTTTTTTGGTTCTATGGCTCTTATGTATCCCCTTTTTTCGGGACGCGGTGTCTGCATGTGGGCCCCCTGGGGTGTTTTTGCTAGCATGGGCCCTCTGGTCTCCCTGCCGTCATGGTTTACTACGCATCTATTACTCCTGTTACCACTGGTTCCCTGTGCCGGTCTATTTTTGAGTGCTTTGTTAGCCATGGGGCGCATGCTGTGATGCCGCGTTCTTTCTTCCCCCCTTTTTCCCGATGTCCCTTTCCTTTTTCCCTTCCCCCTTTTCTTTTTTTCCCTCCCCTGGGTTGTTGTAGCAGAGGGCTCTTGTTTTGTAAGCCTATTTTCCGTTCTCTGTATCATTGTGTGTTCTCGTAGTGGTGGGTGGGCGCTGGGCAGCGGTTGCAATTGCTTACTAATGTGGGACTCACGTTCTGCCTTTGTTAAAATGTGACTGTTCTTTTTGAATTTTCCTGTGTTCTGTATTACTGCTTGCTCGCGGCCCGCCACGGCCCCCTGGACCTTAATGATTGCCATCATTCTGCTATACCCTTTCTTCTATTATAAAATCAACCTTCTCTCATCCTGCTCGTGGTGGTTGCTCTGTGGCTTTTCGCCTTTGATTCCCGTTTGGATTACTGTGGTACCCTACTGGAGCTTTTGTCCTGACCATTGTTCTTCTATAATTGTGGTGGCCGGCCCGAGGGGTTGTAGGCCCGTATTTGTGAGCAATTTCTGCACAATAAAGGTTTTCAAAAAAATAAAATAAAAAAAGAAATACTTGAAGTCTAGTTTTCACAGATTGGGGAGTTCTCAGTTGTTTGAGAACCCTAGTAGCATTACTAAGAGGGACCTGGAGGCAACAAAACTGGCTTACCTTATGGATATGAAGATCCAGAGGGAAGCCATTGAGATCCAGAAGCCGAGTGTCAGAAAATATGTTATGCTAAAAACATCAGCATCTATTGAGCCTTACTTAATGAGCTCTCTGACTTCTCCTGACAATTTTTTATTGACTAGATTAAGACTGAATCTCTTTTATCTTTTGCTTGTTAGGCCAAGAACTGCTATTTTTAGTAAAGTTGCAGTTCCCTGCGGCTGCGACGGAAAGTCTCCGCAGGATATGCTGCATTTTATTTTTTTATGTAGTTTTTATGAATATCCCCGCAAATGCTATCTGGTGACACTTTTAAGAAAATTAAATTTTTCTCAGATCAGACCAGCTATGATGTATTTACAACTTTTGCACAGTGACAGTATTCTACATGTACTTGAATTCTTAAAATCAACTGTCAAGTACAGAAAATGCATGGATTTGTAATGGTTCGTATTCAATGAAACTCTTTTATGAAATTGTATGTCCAACTTGGAAAAATTATGTACGTTTCTTTTTGTCTGAAATGTTGATTTTATATTTTGCACCTTCTGTATCCTGATATGGCATGTATTTTTTAATAACAATGAATTTTGTACTATTGTATGTGTACTTTTACGGTTTTCGAACAAAACCGAAATAAAGTTTTATTGATTGATTGATTGATTGTATGAGTATACCACTCTACTCACAATGTAACAGAAGTAAAGGTCCAACCGCACATGATACTCACACTAACGTAAATCATAAAGCTAATAACACATGGGTACCACTCCATCTCGAAATACCAACTACCCAGGGAGGCCACATCACCATTCCACTAGCAGCAGCTCTTTTGTGAACAGCAGACTGCCTATCAGTGGCATTCAGACTCCAACTGAAAACAATGAGTCTACTATTCCATACATGATATCTTGCATTATCCAGTAATTGGGCATTATTTATGACTTCCACCTAACAAGTCATGGGGTTGAGTCATTACTTGATGTACATACAAGCAATTCTGAGGAGAGCACAGTCCAGCTGTTAAGTCTAAGGTTCTTGCGTATCATTCTGATGTACCGCATTATCCAGGAATCTGGCATTTTTCATGACTACCCCTAACACAACATGAGGTTTAGTCATTTCATGATGTACATACAAGCTATTCTGAACAGAGCACAGTGGAGCAGTATTGTCTAAGGGTCTTGTGCATCAATCAAATGTACTGTTGTGCTCACAACATCGTACTTGAGTGTCTAAATGTATTCCCCTTGTAAATGTATCCTCCTTGTTAGTTGTAGTTATTTTATTTTCAGCTTTGTGTCCACAATAGCCGACAATTTGGTCATTCGCCTAAGATGGCCCCGCTCCATTGCCAGTAACAGTGGCCATTTTGTGGGAGACATGGTCTAGTTTTTGAAGTAAGCATGACTAGGCTGATCCGGGTCTATTTCATTCGCTCAAGATGGCCCTGCTCCACTGCCAGCTACAGAGGCCATTTTGTGAGAGACACGGTCTAGATTTTTTAAGTAAGCATGACTAAGCTGATCTGGGTCTATTTAATGGCCACCGGGAGACAGACGCGGTAAGATGGGGTTTCAGGGGTGCCATTAGGTTATTTTCCGAGAGGAGTGTTTTGACAAAGTAAGTCCATCCAGACCCATTTTGACCTTATTTCTAATTTTTCGTATTAAGTATCAGGTGAACACACATTAGGTGTGCACCCCATTGCTTCCTATTCACGATTCTTTAAGAGTGGTACGCACAGGGCTGGCCCTTGTGTGGTTCTGAAGAAGAGCTTTAGGGGAAAGCTTGAAACTTGGCGACTCAGTACTAGGGACACCATATTCATTACAGTTAGGTCTTTCCCCAGTATTAACCCCTGATTTTAAAACATACCGACTAGGAGCAGGAATAAAATATTAGCTCACCGACTAGGTATTTCTAACCTATTTTTCCCACTCCACATCACTGCAGCAGACATATTTTCCTAAAACTAAGTGCTCCTACGTAGTTCACAAGTCGTAGCACCCTCAATCCGCAGTGGATAGAGAGGACCCCAATGATGAAGCATGCCACCTAGGGTAACCCTGGTGGGTGAGGGGACTCTAGAAAATAATTTTTCTTTCTGGAAAGAGGGTTTTTCACACATGTGCAGTGGAATCCCGGTTCTTCATATGGTTAAGTTTCTAATTCCGGTATTCCAGATGTTGTGGAACTGAATAGAAGTATTTATACAGCACGCAAACAGTAATAAATTTAAAACACAACACAAGAAAAAGCCTAAACCTAATTAAGAAAAACTGAGCATAATTTAATAAAATATTTGACTCCAAAATAACACAATTCAATCAGTTGAAGTGGAGTTATGATTTTCTTTTATAGTTTTAGTGACCATTAGTGCCTAAAAAAGCAAAGCGCCAACTGTGGACATCTAGTCGTGCAAGACCAAGTCAAAGTCGAAAAAATGTGGCAGAACACGAAAGAGTGTGGTCCAGTCAGCGCTTAATTGACTTAAAAGAAATTCTGAAAAAAGGTGTTTTAGAAGATAACTTTCAGCAAGGCAAGTCTGCAGGAAGTGTACGAGGAGGGGGCGTTGTTGTCAGATAGCCTTGAGTCGAAGCCGCAGTGAATATTTCTATGTCTGGACTTAGTCTCTGAAATGGAAGTCGAACATTTCCAGCTTAATGATGCAGAAGGCTGTAGCTGAAGACAGGGTTTAATACCCAATTGGAGTAGGACCACTAAAAAGGATTTGCAGCTGTAGAGAAGAATGTAGCGTTGCCGCTGTGGAGGAGAACGTAGCAGGAGAAGCTGCAAAGTTAATCTGACTGGTGCTGCACCTCGGGCACATAGGCAAGCAGGACCTCAGTTCTAGGATTTGGCCATTTTGGTACCTATTGCAGCAAACTCAAGGGTCCAGGATTGGTTATACACCTCTTGGTGATCAGGACTCAATCTGGCTGGATTCAGGTGTGGATTCAAGATGGTGGGAGCCTTTTGTGTCTTTGTGGCTCTGAACAGAAGGCCAGCGAACTAGCCCTTGGATTCACTCTGCTAGTCATCGGCTCAGGGGAAGATGCAGGGTTCAACAGCAGGACTTGCCTCTGGGGGTTCAAGCAGGCTCCAAGCAGAAAATCAGTCCTTCCAGGTACAGCAAAGCAACCTGAGTATGCAGCAGGTCACAGCAGCAATTAGTCCTCTGAAAGTCCTTCTGCAGATCCAGGAGTGAACTGAAGAGTGGGTATAAAAAACCTAATCTTATACCCTCGTGCCCCTCTTCTGAAAGGTAGGAGAAGCTTACAGAAAGGTTCTTTAAATTGCATGGAATTTCCTGCCTCCCTTGACCTGACTCCAAGGCAGCTGTGGTAACAATGTGGTGGTGTTAGGTCCTTTATGTGAAGGCAGATCACACCCTATTCAGTTGCAAATGGGGCTGTGTTCAGTTCTGACCTTGATCCTGCCAGCAGATGACCTATTGAGGCACACCTTACCCCTTTATTGTGTGACTGCCAGGGAGGAATCTACATTGTTGAACTGTCAGCTGCACCCAGTCATGTGACCCAAGATAGGCTGCAGGTAAAAAGCTCTATGGGCAAAAAACGCCAACTTTCTAAAAGTGTTATTTTCAAAATTGACTTCTTCACTTTACCATTAAAGAGGGTTTACCATTACAATTTCATAGATACCAAACATGACATAGCTACCTGCTCCCAATTGGAAATTACCGGTTATTAAATGTAATAAGGAATCTGTGAAATAGATGCACACGGAGACAAGCAGCGTAAGTATAATCGCCTCTTTATTTACGATAGCAAAAAGAAGTATACAGCAGAGGTCATACAAGTATAGAGCCCAGGAAGAGGCCACCAATCCCAACGGCACTCTCCTTACTTCTCCCTGCATTTCAATTCAGCTCCTTTCACAACCTAGACCCCCAACATATCATCCACGCAGTAACACATACACAAGACTCAGATTACACCACACATCTTCCCCTTCACAAACATTTAACCTTTTGATGACATAACTCACAACACCAAAGAACAAAGGCACACATGCACACAGACACACAAAACTCAAACACTTGACCAATAAACTTCTAGTAATCTTTTAATGCGAGAATTCCTTCTTGATACAACCTCCAGGCTTCCGCTTTGATTAGAAACACTCTCTGACTTCACAGTTTCCTTCAAAGCTGAATTCGCATGACCATCCTCCTCAATGCTTATACTAACCTTGGCCACAAAGGACAATTTCTAGCCCTGTCCATTAGCAATCTGTATAGCCTTCCCACAGACGTGTTTTACAAGAATGAGTTCTCTAAATTTGGACAAACCTTTTCTGAAGAGTAAATGTTCTTTGATACAAACTCAAACACCAACCTGCACATACAGAGCATTCCTGCGTTTCCTCTTTCCCTCAATTTCATCCACCTTAATCCTGCTTGGCTCAGTACCTGCTACTCTGGCTTTCTCATCCAACACATTTACCTTTATATGCCTTTCAACCACACCCGAAATGCAATCAGGACGAAAAAAAAGGACTGACACTTCTCCCTCTCATCAATTCAAAAGGTACTTGACCTGTAGCGGAATACAGAGTGGTGTGATATGCCCAAATGGTGTCCCTAATAGCCTCAGCCCAATCCACTCCAGACCTAAGTGCACTTTGCACACATTCCACCAACACTTTGTTGAATCTTTCAACTCTACCATTGTATTTAGGGCAGTACAAAGGCCCTATGTGTCTTTTAGTAGCTGGCATGCCCAAATGGCCAGCATGAGGCATTTCAGTAGTTCTCTTTTAATTCTAGGAGGTATTAATTTCTCTCCTCTGACCAAAACAACACTCTCAATCGACAATTCATCAGGACCTTCCAAATGGTTGCAAAGATAACTTCAAACACTTTTCTCTAGGCCAACCTCCAACACAAATTTAATTAC
This sequence comes from Lissotriton helveticus, assembly GCF_964261635.1. Lineage (NCBI taxonomy): Eukaryota > Metazoa > Chordata > Amphibia > Caudata > Salamandridae > Lissotriton > Lissotriton helveticus. The sequence continues at coordinate 1,642,671,969 of NC_136068.1, forward strand.
ATCCATGAGATCCTCAGCCTTATTCACAGCACCACACCATGGGGCCGATTAGGATGGCGGTTTTTCCGCATCCTCCGGGCCGGCGGAAGTGTCCGCCGGCCTGGAGGATGCGGAAAAACCGCGGCGGAGACTCCAAAGACCCACCGCCAAATTAGGATGGCTGGTGGGTCTGATAATCTGTCCGCCGCTTTTCCGCCGCGGTCGGAAGGCGACCGCGGCGGAAAAGCACTAACATGTCTGGTGGTGTCTATCAGACACCGCCAGGCATATTAGGATGTCTGAAAATATATGCTTTTCCGCGGCGGCTTTACCGCCGTGGAAAAGCATACGGACCTTCACTTCGGGGGCCCGTTGCGGGCCCCCTGGGTGAAGGTGGGGTGGGGGGTGCACATGGGGGGTACCTATGGTACCCCCCTGCATTTGCGTGCACAATGCAGCAGGCACCGCGCGGTGCCTGCCGCTTTGTGCACGCAAATGCTGTGCATGGATTTTTTACATTGCGGCGGGTGCAGCTTGAAGCTGCACCCGCCGCAATGTTAGAGATAGAGGATGTGACCGCCACCCTGGCGGTCACATCCTAATTTGATCGGAGGGAACGCCGCAGCCCATGCGGACGTTCCCTCCTCCTCAGGGGTTGCGGACGGACTCAAGTCCGTCCGCGATCCTAATCGACCCCTATGTCTGTACACTATCACAAATGACATGATCTTTCACCACTGCATTTATGCATCCTTCAATTTCTTCCTCGTCCCTGGAATCTCCTTGGCCACCACTTCAAAACTTAAGTCAAGCAACTTGCCAGATAGTCTAGCAAGTCTAGTAGTAGATTGTTTTATCTTGTGCCCTTTTGGAATGTCCACCAAAGGCCGATTGTCAGTTTAAAGACAGAATGATCTACCTCACATATAAAGCTTGACTTTTTCAAATCCCCATGTGCATGACAGCATCTCTTTTTTGATCACAGAGTACTGAGTTTCCACAATAGATAATCTTCTTGATGGAAATCCTATGGTAAACTCCGAAACACTATCACTTTGCGAGAGCAGCGCATCAATTCCATATGCACTTGTATCTACTGTAATGAAAGTTCTTCGCCCAGCAACATACAGTTGTAGAGCAGGTGCAGATATCATCCGTCCTTTGAAAATATAGACATTTTGTCGACATATAGAGGACCAAGGGAAATCTGTATTCTTCTTTATTAAATGTCTAAAGCACTCTCTCAAATCAGAATAGTTCCTAACAAATTTAGAATAGAATTCACACATCCCCAGGAAAGATCTAGGTTGATCTTTGTCCTCGGGCTGTCGAGCATTTACAATTGTCTCAACCAAACCTGGTTTAGGTTTAATCTCATCAGATGAAAAAATATAACCAAGCTATTCCACCTCCTGGACCGCAAAACACATTTGTCATTCCTCAAAGTCACACCATTCTCACAAAGTGCATTCAGGACCTCTTTAAGAGTGTTGTTGAGCTCCTTTAGGTTCTTGGCAAAAACAAGAATATCATCTTGGAATGTCAAAACATTCTTGATCATCTGCAGAATCATAGTCATTAACTTCTGAAACACAGATGCAGCAGAAGCCAGACCAAGTGGCATCATGCAGAACTGGAAAGTACCATCAGATGTAACAAAGGCAGTCAATATGGTGCTATTCTGCCTCTAACACCACCTGATGGTACGCTGCTTTCAAATCCACCATAGTATACCATTTTGCCTGACCAACTACAGTAATGAAATCTTCTATATATGGCAGTCGAACATATTCCACCCAGATAGCACTATTTACACTTCTTAAGTTAGTACAAAGGTGTAACTCTCCAGAACTCTTCTTAGCCACAAACTGGAGAGAACCACAAAAGTGGCATCAACAGGCTCAATAATGCCATTCTGCTACATTTTTGTCAAAATGTTTGTCTAGTCATCACTCACACTGAGAGGAACATTACGTAGTTTGTGCTTAATGGGCGCGCACCAATCTTTAGCTTTGATAACATATTTGAAGTTCTTAATTTCACCCGCCTCATCAGTGAATATCTTGGAAACCACACCACCGATATCAAAACATCCCTCAAGAGTGACAGGTAGTTCTCTACCAGGTCTTAGATTTAGATATACCTTGCCCTCTCATTGCAGGTTTAATACAGACTGCCAGATGGCTGACCTTTATTAATGTGACTTTTGTCAGTGCCTAGTGTACACTAGCAACCTGCTGAGGACCAGCAGGCAAACGTTTTAAGTCCTCATGAGAAGATTCAATACTCTTTGCTATGTCAACCGCTTCATCCAATGGGGGATTCTTGTGTGCTAACACTCTCTCGTATCTTCTTGGAATAGCATCTCACAAGATCACAGTAGGAGGTTGACATTTTCAAAGCAGTTATGTATGTGTCAATGGATTCAGATGGTGCCTGTACCCTGGTAAAAAACTGATGCCTGCACGTCACAAAATGTATTTTGCCCTCAAAATGAATTTCTAACTGTTTCACTGCATACTGAAACTCATCCAACTCATCATCTTCAGCTGGGCTTACTTCTGGCATGTGATCAAAAACATTTTGCTCTTCCACACCCAAATAGCAGTACACCAAATTTCTCTTTCCATCAGGGCATTATTCATGACCATCAATAGCCAGTAAATAGGCATTGAACAATCTTAACTAAGCTCTCCACATCAAGGGTGGCTCCCCAGGCTCCAGCAGAAAATGCGCAGGTGGAGTAACTGTGATCACATCATGACCCAGTCAGATAAATTAACTCTAAAGGTTTAAACAAGTCAGTATAAATAGTAGATACTAAATAGCTGAAAGACAAAAATATATATAATCCTGTAACATTCCCAAAAATCAATTCAAACTGATACAAAATTAGCACACTTTTGAGCGTGTCAATTGCTGAAGAACTGGATACACTAAATGTACTTGAATAAAGCGTGCCAATTGCTGTTAGCACAAGACAACTCCATAAAATGACACTCAAAATAACCAAAATAAGCGTGCTAATCACGGTTAGCACATTGTTATGTTGCATTACTTTGTATTTAATTGCTTTACTATGTATTGTATTCCTTGTTCTGTGAGCGAGGCAAAGAATGCTTGTTTGCATTCTCTCACGTTGTTCTGGATTAACTGTGGAAATCAGAAAATGCTAATTTTCTCAAAGGAGTGTATCTTACCTAGAACATGTCATTTGTGAGGAAGGTGTAAAACCCAAACCATCGTTAGTCAATACCATTGTTGACTCACCTGCTCCTAAAAGCAAGGAGGAAGTGAGATCATTTTTATGAATGGCTGAGGTTTGTGCAAAATTCATACAGAACTTTGCAAGCAAAGTTTTCACCATTCGTTCTTTGTTGAAGAAGAACACTAAATTTGAATGGACATTTGAGTGTGATGTTGAGTTTAATCAGGTGAAAAAAGACTTACATAACGTTATTACTCTGAGTAGTTTTTTATCCCAATTTGGAATGTTTTTTAACAACAGACACAAGTGACAAGGGCTTAGGAAATATCTGCCTCTCCCACAAGAATGGGGAGAGCTGGCCCAATATCAGATTCTACCAATGGGCTTGTTCGCCGAGCCAGATGGCAATTTTATTTGAGCCCGTCACAAATCTATCTGACACCCCATATGGTAATCAAGAACTTCCATCCATATATGAGCTGTTGCTGGGTAGAGAAGCTTTGGGATTTTGGTTATGGAAACATGATAGACGTTACTATAAGAAAATGCGATACAAAGTCCTGGATAGCCTCTGGGAGATATGGAAGCTAGTTCAGAAGGCAATGGTAATCCCCAAAATTAATTACTATACACCGTTGTAGAATTCTATTATTTTCCCGCAATTTAGTAATAATAGGATGGGGAGATTGTGGGAGCAGCAAGGGGTTAAAAGAATAGGGGATATCTTCGAAGGCGATAATTTGTTGAGTTTTGAAAAAATCCAGCAGAAATGTGGAATTCTGGCAAATCAAGGCTTCAAGTTTGCACAAATTTTTAGTACTGTGATGGGCAACAGGCCTTGGATTATCCCAGGGGGGCGGATCAATAATGATCGATTATTTATTAGGGGGTGGAACTAAAATCAAGATGATCTATGGGTCTTTATTATCAAATGTACAGGATGACCTGGAAAAATTTGAAACCTCCAGGACAACTAAATTAGGCGACCCGGATGTCGATTTAGACAAAGCACTGAAGATGGCTGGGAAATTATTTTGCTCTTCGAACCTGAGAGCCCAACAATATAAAACTCTTTTTAATCTGTATTTCACCCCAGCCAAATTATATGACTGGGGACAAAGAGAGGACGATAATTGCCCAAGATGTTTGGAAGGTCCAGCCAACTTGCTGCATATGTTCTACCAATGTGATAAATTAACCCCAATCCAGGGAGAGATTGAGAAGTTCTGGGAGGGGTTGCTAGGTCTCAAGATCAACCTATCCCCTACCCTAATGTTAATAGGAGTGGATAGTAATCTGGGGCTTAACAAGGAGAATGAAGCCTTTGTATTTATATGTGTGGCTGTCCTCTGGATATTGGTAGCCTCTGCCTGGAAAGATTCAATAATGCCCTCCTATCAGATGTGGTTGGCTAGGCTCCTAGGGATCCATAATATTGAATCTTCCCTATATTCACGCAGAGGTAGGAAGATGAGGGAACTAGGGCTGGCCATATGGACACCAATTAGGGGCTGGTTGGATTCCCATATATAGTTGAAACTCTGCGAGAAATCTATTGGGTGCCAGTGCTGGGAAGAGGCTCTATTTTTTTTAGACAGTGATTTCAGAGGTGTTATTTATATGTGTCCCTGTAATGAAATATCGGTTCAGCATTGTGTGATATTAATGAAATATTCTTTGTTCCTGCTCTTTTTAACTGTTTTTAGAAAGCTGCACTTTAGTCTATGCATGGCATAAACGTGTTTTTTATTCATTTTCTAAAAAATACTGTTTTGATCTTCATTAAGATTTTAATGCAAAATGTATTTATTGCTGATTGCTCTAGGTATTATCAATAAAAATATATATTTTTAAAAGTGACAAGGGCTTAGGAGCTGCACTGTCACAGAAGGGTGTTGACAATTGTGAAAGAATGATTTTGTTTGCGTCCAGATCCTTATCCCCCACTGAAAGTAAATATCCTATAATTGAGAGGGAGGCTTTGGCTTGCGCTTGGGCCTTAGAGCATTTCCGTGTGTTTGTTTGGGGTAAACCTGTCATGATTCGCACTGATCATTGTCCTGCAGTTAAAATTCTTACAACTGAGGGTAGTGTTACAGCCTCTGCAAGACTTGCGAGGATTTCAAAGCATATGAATGAATTCATTTACAATTTGGTTTATGTACCTGGTAAGGTAAAAGTTGTTGCTGATTGTCTCTCCAGGTTGCCTGTCCCTTTAGAAGAATGTTTAGATGATCCTTGGGGAGATTTTGCATTTGTCCAAGATGCTGGTGTACCTGAGTGGATGAAGGAACGAAGTAATGACGGTTTATTACAACAGGTTTTGGAGTGTCTGTGTAAAGGTTGGCCCAAGAGGGAAAATGTTACTGATAGTTTGAGACCATTTTGGGAGGTCAGGATTGAACTGTCAGTGAATAAGGAAGTTGTTGTAAGAGGTGACAGAGTCATTCCTCCGGAGACATTGAAGAACAAAGTGTTAATGTTGTGTCATGAGGGTCATTTCGGTATTGTGAGATCCAAAATCATTGTGAAAGGTATTTCTTGGTGGCCTGGTGTGGACAAGGCTGTGGAGAGATTTGTAAGAGGTTGTGAGATTTGTTTATCAATGTTTAAATACTTTAAAACCTCCTATGAGTGAAGGTCGCATTCCTACATTACCTTGGAAAGTCATTGCAGTGGATATTTCTGGTCCTGTGGGAATGTTTGCCATCGATTTATTTTTTCAAATGGCCAACAGTCAAAATTGTTGAAACAATTGATACCGATACTGTCTTAAAGTTCCTGGACAAAATATTTGTTATGGAAGGGCTTCTGGCATGCATTTTGAGTGACAATGGGGCGCAATTCCCATCCAAGAGTGCTAAGGAGTATTTTGATAGAGTAGGCATCAAACATAAGACTACTGCCATTTACAATCCTAATGGTAATGGCACAGTTGAGCACTTTAACCGTGTGCTTAAAGGTGTCATTCAAGCTGCCATGAACAAAATGAAAGATTGGAAACTTGAATTTCAAAAGGCAGTCTGGACGTATAGAATTACTACTCATGATGCTACTGGATTGTCTCCTTTTGTTATCATGAGAGGCAGGAAACCCAGATGTAAATTTTCGCCTGCTTGGCTGTGTGATGGCACATTGCAACATTGGTCTGTTACGGAAGTCAGAGACAGATTAATTCAAATGCATGATAAAACTAAATCTTATTACGACAAAACTCATGGAGTTCAAGAGGTACATCTTAAGGTGAGTGATGTGGTTCGAGTTAAGAGACCTGGTAAGATTCCTAAGGGTGAAAATCAGTTTGGCTCACCACAGTTCATTGAGGAACTTTTATGTAATGCGGTGCGTTTTGATGATGGTAGAGTGTGGAATTTAAAAAGTATTGCTTTATGTTCTGGTACAAATTTGAATGTTGTGCGTGAGGGTTTGAAGTGTTCTTACGGTCTAAGGGACACTGGGCCCGGTTCACAGAATGAACTTAAGACTCAATCCTAAACTTACTACTATTTTGGTATTCACAGAATGCACTTACTAATTTTGGCATTCACAGAATGAACTTACTACTTTTGGTATTCACAGAAGTTAGGATTTTGTCTTAAGTTTGTCTTAAGACAAACTTAAGACAGACTTAAGACAGACTTAAGACAAACTTAAGACAGACTTAAGACAGACTTAAGACAAAATCCTAACTTAAGTCTGCCTTAAGTTTGTCTTAAGACAAACTTAAGACAAAATCCTAACTTATGTGAATACCAAAAGTAGTAAGTGCATTCTGTGAATACAAAAATAGTAGTAAGTTTAGGATTGAGTCTTAAGTTCATTCTGTGAATGCCAAAAGTAGTAAGTGCATTCTGTGAATACCAAAATAGTAGTAAGTTTAGGATGTAGTCTTAAGTTCATTCTGTGAATCGGGCCCACTGAGTGGATGGAAGAATTTTTTGACCCAGGAGCTACGAGAATTGATGCTTCTTCGAATGTGAATTTGGAAAAGGAGGTGGTGGAGAGTGCTGTTGGAAGGAGTGATGATGTTACCATGGAAGTGCCTTTGGAGTCTACGAATGTTTTAGAAGGGGTGTCATCCAGAGCGAGTGGTGCTAGGAAGAGAAGAGAAGGCTTCCAGGGTGGATTAAGGAGTTTGTCATGTGGTTGTAGAGTTTTGTTATCCTTATTATTTCAGCATTATATTTCTTTGTGTATGCGGAGGTTTGTTATGTTACATTACTTTGTATTTAATTGCTTTACTATGTATTGTATTCCTTGTTCTGTGAGCGAGGCATTGAATGCTTGTTTGCATTCTCTCACGGCGTTCCAGTCCAGGAGTCAGTTACTGCTGCTCAGTGGACTGGAAGCCGTGCTGCCTGGCCCTCGCCTGTTTCCTTGAATAAACTTGTTCTTCAATTTAGCTGAAGTCACCGTCCTTACACACATCCACCTATTAGGTGGCAGACTCGCCACAGCATCTCGATACCAATGAGATCAGACCAAGCGTGCTAATCACTGTTAGCACCGGAAGGCAAATTAAGACAATTAGGAACAAGCCATCACATGAGGAATTACTGTAGGATGATGCCTGTGAATAAACACAGCTTATTTGAAATAGGTGCAGCCCTTCACGAAAGAGCTTATGTGTGACAACGCAGCCCAGACTAAGCACAAGGATGGTGAGTTGTGGCAAAACGCTCGGGCAACCACAAAAGCGTTGTCACAAGCACTCTTCTTCACATGCAGTCAACAGGAATTGTAGCTGCCTTCAGCGTACGGTTTTATGCGCTGGCCATACAATTCAAAGTAGCCTCAAGCCATGTGCAAACACTGTCACTGCATACATTTCCCTCTCAGGTCACAGTTACCAAAACACGAACACGCCTCCTCAGGTCCATGTCATTGTTGCCAGGATAAAACCCTCTCCACGGCTCTGGAAGTCCGTCAGTAGTTGCCGTTATCCTTGTAATATCATTATTCTCTCCTTGAGTTTTCCTCATTGTCAATGTGAAGTATAATTGCCTCTTTATTCATGATAGCAAGAATAAGTATACAGCACAGGTCATAGAAGTACAGAGCCCAGGAAGAGGCCATTGATCCCAACGACACTCTCCTTACTTCTCCTTACTTACCAACCCAGCTCCTCTCACAATCTAGAACCCCAACATGTAATCCACACAGTCACACATACACAAGACCCAGACTATACCACAGACTCTCCAATGTTATTCTGTGGGAGGGGTAGGCCTCACAGTAGTGAAAAATGAATTTTGGAGTTTTTCACTACCCGGTTATAAACGTAAGAATACATGTCCATCCTTTTACTTACAATGCATCCTGCGCTATGGGCTACCTAGGGCCTACCTTAGGGGTGACTTATCTATATATATATAAAAATGAATGTATGTCTGTCTGTCTGTCTGTCTGTTTGTCCTTTATGCATTACTACAAGTTCTTGAGTACACTCCCGCGAAGGTTTCTGGCATATGCATTACTACACCATTCATCCGATCACCATTAAACTTTGGGAAGTTGTTGAGTACACTCCCGCGAAGGTGTCTGGCATATGCATTACTACACCATTCATCCGATCGCCATGAAACTTTGGGAAGTTGTTGAGTACACTCCCGCGAAGGTTTCTGGCATACATTTTTTTAAAATATCGCCCCCCCAGGGCCCTCATAATCTTTCGAATACTGAATTTTTCCATTTACGGAATACCAGGAGAAGCGACAACATATAAGTCCATCGATACTGTGATGAATCAAGACGAAGTTGTCAATTACCCAACGGAATTCTTGAATTCACTGGATTTGCCAGGTATGCTACCGCACATTTTAATATTAAAAATTGGCGTGCCGAACATTCTTCTCCGAAACATCAATCCACTACGACTTTGCAACGGCACAAGACTCTGGGTGAAAAAGATGATGAACAATATCATTGAAGCTACAATTTTGAATGGGAAATTCAAGGGGGAAGAGGTACTGTTGCCACATATTCCAATGATCCCAACAGATATGCCTTTTGCATTCAAACGTTTACAGTTTCCAGTGCGACTCGCTTTTGCAATGACCATCAACAAAGCACAAGGACAATCGCTGCAAGTGTGTGGACTAGATTTGGAGTATCCGTGCTTCTCACATAGACAACGGTATGTGGTCAGGTCACGCATCGGAAAACTTTCTGATTTATTCGTGTACGCACCAGACAGAAAACCAAAAAATTTCGTGTATCCACAAGCACTCGAATAAATAAATAGAATTAAAACAGCACTTTGAAATGTTTTCCATATTAAAATGAATAAGTTTCAATAAAAATGGCACAATGTAAATTGAATGTTATCATAATGAGTTTCCTTGAATTTCCTTTCTTATGAGATCGCAGCAACGCGCGACGGGTAAGCTAGTACACAATAAAAAGGGAGTGTGAGACTTGTCCAGGACGTTATAGGAGAGAAAAAATGGGAGGTCGGTCCTTTAGAGTTGCGGCTGCCATAGGATGGAACAAACTTCCCATGAGTCTCCGCCTTGAGCCTTCGGAAACCATCTTCCGACGTCAACTGAAAACTCACTTGTTCTCCCTATAACTCTACTTATGCCCTCTGCCTTGTACTCTTCTTTCCTCTGGCGAGCTTTTCTTCTCTTTTTAGCGCGGGGACACGCCGAGATGGCGTACTTTCCATGCGCTCTATAAATGTCTTTATTATTATTATTATTATTATATTGCCAAGTCGAAATAACAGTTCAAAACTGCATTCAGGCTGTGCTGGCAGGCCTGGCACATGTTTGAAGGTGCTACTGAAGTGGATGGCACAATATGTGCTGCAGGCCCGCTGGTAGCATTTAATTTACAGACCTTGGGTATATGGTATCTATACTACTATTATAAAGGAAGAACTTTGAACCTTTGAGGCGGGTAAACTCGGGAACCACAGCGCCAATCCACACACGCGATACATCGTTGTAATCGTCATGGTGTGCAGATGGACATAGGCTATATAAACGTAATAAATATACGTTATTTAAAAATTTTACCGAAAAAAAAGTAGTCCCTTGGAAGAAGCGCCGGCCGCGACGGCTGTGCCCGACGTGAGGAGCGCGGGAGGAGCGGCGTCCAGGAGTGCGAGGAGGACCGGTGGACATGGCGCGGGGAGGAGCGGTGAGGAGCGGCGGACAGACGGTGAGGAGCGGCGGACAGGCGGTGAGGAGCCGCGGGGAGGAGCAGTGAGCGGCGGATGAGGTAGGTTATTTTTTTTTTTTTTTAGGAGGAGGTGAGCGGCGGAAAAATGAAGCAAAAATGAAAATCGTGAGCAAGAGGAAACAAACGGAGCATTACAAAAGTGAGCCAAACAGTGCATTACTGGAGGAAAAAGTTACGTGTGCAGGTTACAAAAGCGTACATCGTGAGCAAGAGGAAGCAAACGGAGCATTACAAAAGTGAGCCAAACGGTGCATTACAGGAGGAAAAGTTATGTGTGCAGGTTACAAAAGCGTAGAAAGTAAACATAGAGGTATAGGAGGAAAAAGTGACGTGTGCAGGTAGCAAGAGGAAGCAAACGGAGCATTAAAAAAGTGAGCCAAACGGTGCATTACAGGAGGAAAAAGTTACGTGTGCAGGTTACAAAAGCGTACAAAGTAAACATAGAGGTATAATACTGCAATATATGGAGGAAGGCTCCGGGGGACCCACGGACAACGTCGGGGCGGGCGGGGGCCCTGAAGCCTAATTGCTCCCGGACAACGTCGAGACGGGCTGCTAGTACCACTATACAAGTGGCTTATAAGTCAGCTAAATATGCTTATCAGGTGTAAGCCAATCAAACCATGTTTAGCGGTGTAAGAACAAGCACTTTAGCACTGAGTAGCAGTGGTAAAGGGTTCATATTAGCACTGGTTAGCAGTGGCAAAGGGCACAGAGTCCTAAGATAAAACAAATTAATTTCAGCACAAAATTGGAGGTAAGTAGGCAAAACATCTGTGGAAAGATAACCCTTGGGTTGACAAGTCTAACAATACCCCACAAAAGTCTATAACATTTAGCAGCTGGAAGAAACTCTAGGAGCTGTATTATAGATTGTGCCCCAGGGGCCCAATAGACATGTGGGTCCGCTTTGTGCGCCCCTAGTGCACAAGAGTATTACAGTAGGGGTCACAGATGCTTGTGTGACCCCTTCTGTAATACTGATATCACTGGTACACATGTACGACTAGCGCCATCATAAGAAGGTGCTTCCACATTTTCACAGCCCTATGCAAATGAGAGAATCTGTTTCCCTCTGGTCCCTTAGGAGGCACACTCACAGTCCACCACAAAAAGGTCAGTAACAGTGCACCTCCTGCAGGCTCTTGAGGGGCTAAAGGGGGTCATATGGATCACCCAGACTGCTCACTGCAGGCAGTTAAAGTCACTCACTGCACCAACCTGCAGGTGGATCTCTAATCCTTTCGGAAAGTGCAGGCAGACATGCTGCCACTGCGAAACATGGAGCAGATTTGAAACAGACACTCCATATTTTACTGAATCAGTGCACCACATTCATTAAAATAGGATGCAAACAGGGAAAGCGCACCCTGTGTGTAATACAGTCCTTTGTTTGGAAAATCAAGACTTAGAAGTAAGTTAATTTAACAAGCGCTTTCCTACATTTTCTATAAATTAGGATGATTCAGTACCATGGGAGCTTGAACCAAAAAATGCCTATCCTTGTGTGTTTTGCATCTTTATTTGAGAACTTGCAGTAGCCCTAATTTAGCTAATTGTGGTGACCAAATGGGGTATATTTTGAAAAGTTTGCCTAAGTTAAGTTGAGGGTAACTTTGCCCAGACTAGCTTCTTAACAGGGAGGGCTGTGTGGGAACCTCCAACAGAGGTGATGTTGAGTTCCACATTTACATTTTCAGTTCAACAATTGAATATGCCACAGATTTTTGTACCTGAAGGCAATAAAAGTGATAGGTAATGAGATCAATGTACAAAGTTTCTGCGAAAATTAGCCTGGAGTGTATCAAAGTTGCTACACCAATTTATTACATTACATAAGAAAAAAGACAGGAGTGTATTTTTAAAGTGATGAAAGGTGAACTTATGATTTCCCTTGATGCTTAACCCAGCTTTGAATTCCAGGCTTATACCAGAGGAACAGAATCTTAAAATAGGACAAGTAGATATTGAATTCATATCAGAAGGATATAAACTAATTCATTTCAATGTGTTTTTGTTTCTAATATGAATCATTGTGAAGTGCAATGAACAGATACACTCTTCGCCTAAACTGCGAGGCAGATTTATTCATTTTTAGCACAGAAACCAAGTTTGAATTGCACCAATGTACAGGACATATTTATTTACAAGCCTTTGTGACATATTGACATTGCCAATCCTTGTTGCCGATGGTGTGCAGCATTGGTAAAAAGTTAAATGCTTCTTGCTTTTACTGTGTAGCATTGGCAATAAAGCTGCAGCTTGCGACTGTGTCATTCCCTAGACATGTGCTTGCATGATGACATATGCATGTGTCACCATGCATGCATGTGCGTAGGGAATGACACATCACATTATTTTCCAGATTCATTATCGCAAACAACCATTGAAGAGCTTTTTTGGCAAGTAGGACGCTACTCATGATCCCAAGATCAGTACTTAACTCCTTCGGTGCTCATGATGAGCCCAGCTCGTCATGAGTCACAGTGAAGCTGTGCTCATGACGAGCTGGGCTCGTCATACCGGCTGCGCTCCACCCACAAGCGATTGATTCCCCGCCTGTACGGGCAAATTATTATTCAGTGGGCGGAGTTGTGACGAGCCCAGCTCGTTATGAGCACAGCTCCACTGTGAGTCATGACGAGCTGGGCTCCGTCACGAGCACCGCGGCGCCGTGCTCACCCCCCCCCCCCCCCCACACCCCTGCGCCTAGGGGGAATTACCCCCGCAGCGAAGGGGTTAATATGTAAGTACAATTGATGTTTTGTTTTTTCTTATGCATTTGATGTGTTAGATTTATGCTCTATATTTCATTTGTGTTTAGAAGAGTTTGGAAAAGGGATCGAATGATAGGAATGAAATTGAAAAGGGGAAGTAGTAAGTGTTTTGTAAATAATGATTGTGTGTGTTTCTTAATTGGGTGGCATGCCTAGAAAAGAGGGGTGGAAGTTGGAGAAGAATGTTTGGGAGTTCATGGTAGTCTGAAAGGTTTGGGATGAGACAGAGGGAAAAGGGATTCATTTTGTTTTTTAATAGCAACATGTAAGCAACGTATACATACATGTCTTGCAAGAAATTAGGTTAATGTTTGAGAAGGTGAAACCCTGTTCAAGCAGCAATCACAATCCTTGTCAGGGGGAGGTACAAGCAAATCCCAAGTTAACCTGTGTGAAGTAAAACAAAATCAAAATGACAAAAATCCAATCTGCAGAATCAGAGATATGCAGGTTTAAAGATTTCAGCAAATATAGCGCCAAAAAGCACAAAGCACCAACTGTGGATATCTGGTTGCATCGGACCGGGACAAAGTCACAATTTCAGACTAACCACAATGGAGTGTGGATTAGCCACATAGAGCCAGTTAGGCCCGCTGAGGATGCACTCCGCCGCTGAGGTGCTGCTGAGATAAGATGCAAGGTCTTGCATCATCGTAGAGGTCCTGCATAATCGACAACGGCTTACAATGTGAAGTCCGGTATCGAGAATGCAGTAAACAGTCTAGGTGATGCGTCAGTTCTGAATAGCTGTGAGGTGGCGATACAAGAACTCTGTTTTGTCGTCGAGGCCGCCATCAACAAGAGATTTGCGATGCAAGGGCCTGTGCCGGGAAAGCTTTGCACACTCAGCGGTCAATGCAGAGACCTTGTGTTAGGAGAAGCTTTACAGCTGAGGCATCTCTTCTGCTTGGGGTTGCTTTTGTTCTGCTGGATCCACTGATGGGGTGGCAGACCACCTCCAAGGATCCAGGACTGGGGTGGCACCACTTAGCAGGGTAGACCTCACAGATAACAGAGTCCAGGTGCTCGGTTCAAAGTTATTGTAGCCTTCTGTCCCTGAGCCTGTAGTCAGGAGTTCTACCAACTAGCCCTTTGAGTCACTTTGGGGTCCTGGGTTTAACAGCTGTGGAGCTGCTATGCATGGTCCTGCATTGTTGTTGAGGATCCTGTCACCGAGGGCTTGCATTGCGCAGTCTGGCATCAGTAATGCATCACGCAGTCTTGGCAATGTGTTGGTTCTGAAGGACTGTGAGGCAGCAATGTGAGAATCAGTGTCTTCATTGAGGCTGCCATCAACCAGAGATTTGCAATGCAAAGGCCTGCATCAGGAACGCTTAGGACAGGCAGTAGTCCAATGTGGACTGTGAGGTTGATGAGGAGTCCTTGTGTCTGGAGAACCGTGGCAGCAGAAGTGTCTGTTCTGCTTGGGGTTGTGTTGGTTCTGCTGTATGCACAGATGTGCTGGCAGAGCACTTCCTAGCATCCAAGACGGGTGGCACCACTTGGCAGAGTAGGATTCACACATGACAGAGTCCAGGTGCTGGGTTCAAAGATATTGGACCCTTCTATCCCTGGGGCTCTTGTCAGGAGTCCAGCCAACTAACCCTTTGTGTCACTTTGGGGACCTGAGTTCAACAGATGTAGATCCAGTTCTTCTCACTCAGGCAAGTGGGTTGTCGGTTTAGAATAAAAGAGCATTCACAGGGGAAGGGTTCTGTTTCTTTATGCACGGATTATGGGTTTTATATAATAAAATGAGTTAAGTACAGACTATGTTACATGTCAAATGCAGAAAAAAGTAGTAATGGTGTTTTTTTTTTTATTCACAGTTACCCCAGAAGAAGGGTTATCTAAGCCTGAAATGCATTGAGTTGAAATGGAATATACTGCCTACGTTGAATAATGCATTTTTGTTGTGCTCTGGAAAAAGGCCTGGATGGGCATATCTAGAGCATCAGAAGCATTGGAAAAGCATGAAACCTTAAATGTGGATGGAGAAAGAAAATAAAAAAAGATTGGATGAAATTGTCATTAAATGGTTAAAAAAAGACAACATCATTGAATTGGAGTATACTTATGATATCACTGTGCGACTGGGATTGGGGCGTAACAACGCTCCATACCTTCTGAACTTTTTAAAAGTGGCATTTTCAAAATTGTAATTTAATCCGGACTTCACCATGAGAGAGGAGTTTTCATTGCAATCCAAAGACACTAAACATGAATACTGATTTCCACCTACCTTTTGGAAATTATCACGTATTTAATGTAATAAGGCAACTCCAATGTTAGACTATGGAAGAGGTAGGCCTTGCAGCAGTAAAAAACAACATTAAGAATTTTTTACTTACAGGATGTGTAAAACTAAAAATACGTGCCTCACTTTTTAGATGCACTGTACCGTGCCTTACAGGCTGCCAATGGCCTACCCCAGGGGTGACTTATATGTATTAAAAAGAAACGTTTGCGACTGGCCAAATATGTGTTTGCCAGGTCAAAATGGCAGTATAAAACTGCATACGAAGGTTGAAATGGCAGACCAGAGACATCTTTAAACTGCTGCTTAAGGTAGGTGGCACAATCGTGCTGCAGGCCTTCTAGTAGTATTTAATTTGGAGGCCCTGGGCACAAGTAGTGTCAGTTTACTAGGGACTTACAAGTAAATCAAATATGGCAATTAGGTATAAACCAATTCCACCATGTTTTAAGGAGAGAGCACAAGCACTTAAGCACTGGTTAGCAGTGGTAACAGTGTGTAGATTCCTAAAGCCAGAAAAAACAAAGTCAGCAAACAGAAGGGTTCAAGGTAAAAAGATAAGCAGAAAACCATGCCTATACACATATGTATACCTATAAGAATATATACATATATACTTATAGGAATATATATATACTTATAGATGGATATATGATGTTACAACGCATGCTATTACCACGCATGCTATTACAACGCAAGTATTACAACGAAAACCATTACAACGCATTACACTTGGGGGTGCTGGATAGTGAATAGTTTAATTTACTATTCCAACTCCAGTCCCCGTGGACACTAGGGAAGGTGTTGGATAGTAAATTAAAACTATTCCTTATCCTAGAGCGCCCCCCAGTGTAATGCGTAGTAATGGTTTTCGTTGTAATACATGCGTTGTAACAGCACTGCGTGGTAAAAGTTGCATTGTAAAGGTTGCATACCCTTATAGATAGATAGATAGATAGATAGATAGATAGATAGATAGATAGATAGATAGATAGATAGATAGATAGATAGATAGATATACCTATAAGTAAAAGGGTAAAGTTGCATAGTCCTGTGCTGATCGCCAATTAATGTAGCAGCATACAATGTACACTCGAGATAGATCACATTCAGAATTCTTAGTGTCCGCACACTGCCACCTACAAAACTGTATGCCTCAAACTGGAGTTCTTGTTTTGTCCAGAAGAGCATGGGGCATCTGCTGGTCCACTCTCTACCTGCTACTGCTGAGAAAATTGTTGAAAATACAAGTACTAACTACAGCCTATTTTGTGGGCAATAAAACGTTGCTATTCAAGTAGCATATGGTCCCAAAGCACAGGGCCCGACAGGGGCATTATTATGCCAGAATTATGTTCTGCATGAAAACTTGTCTGGTGACAGGAAATAGCTTCAAGTGAACATAGTGCTACATTAATTAACAGTTACTTCTTTTCTGAGAAATATTAATGATACTTTCAGCAGAATAATCTCATTTCAAGTTTGCTTGGGTTTCTCTGAATGGGAAAGAGCTAAAACCTTGTTCAAATAAGCACTGATCAAGCCAACAGGTTTGCACTTGTGATGTGAATGAATAGTTTTCTGCATTAATGCTGAATGTGCTCACAATGGTTTTCAAACGTACAAGCAACATTTATTGAACAAAGGGAATTATGTTGTACTAAATGCACTTTTTTTTTCAAATACAAGATTGTATTTAAATTTATTGTAATATAACATCTATATAGATCTTCATTCTCATTACGAGGTTGGGTCCAGTTTTAGGCATGTTTTCAGACTGCATGGTTGAAAATGCCCAGGTTGTAGTTTGAGCTATGGGCCATTGGACTGCTGTACCAGTGGTGGCAGTCCGACAACTGCCACACTGCAGGACTGCCTGCAGTATTACAACTGTGGCAGTCGGACCACCACAAGACCATTGCACCACGGGGATCAAGGATCCCACTGGACCGGCCGTCTTTTATCAGCAGGAATATTCTGGCAGTGCTGCAGCTGGCACCGCCGAGCATATTCTGAGTTGCCATTTCACCCTTTTCAGGGCGGTGAAAGGGTGGCAGAATGGCAACAAATGGGGCCCTTACAGGGCCTCCGGCTGGATTTTGGCCTGGGGATGCATGCGGGGTGGCACATGTAGTGCCCACCTGGATTTGCAAACCCCTTCCTACACGGTGAGGTGTATATACCACACCATGCAGGAAGGTTTAGTTGGCGCTCTGACTGCAGCGGTCTGCATGATAAACTCTTCTATGAGCCTAGCTGACTGTTGCCGTCTGACTACCACAGGACCCCTTGCAAGACCAGGATTGAACTCCTAATCTGGTGGGCGGTCTCACCACGGATTTGGTGGTCCTACTGCAGACGGCGTGTTGCACCGTCTGCTGTACGACAAACTTGTAATGTAGCCCTTTGTCAGGCGGCATTGAGTCAGGTGCTTACGTTTTTGAGACCTGTTGTAAACATGCTGTGCGTAAACAGGAAGTGTTACCTAGACTGTGAGAGACCAACCCCTTGAGGCAGTGTAAAGAAAGTATACCAGTTTTGATAGAAGCCCCGTCCCTAGAGTACTGTTGAAGAACCAAAGAGCACTTGTAAGGAACAGATGAGATAATACATGGAGCAGTGGATCGGCTGAAGGTCATTTCCTGGATTCCTGTTAACTGCATGCGCGCTAGCGGTTTTCCCGCTGTGCGCAGCACTTTTAAAAAACCTGCGTTACATGACGAGCTCAGCTCGTCATGAGCGTACGAGAGGCGCAACTCATGACGAGCTCAGCTCGTCATGAGCGTCGAAGGGGTTAAGCAACCATAGAATACTATGTGAAATGAACTAGGAGCAAAAGAAGACCAATGCACTGTTAAAGAGTGAAATGTTTTGTGATTGGTACAGCTAAGCTCTAGAACACACTATCCCAAACTCTTCAGGGAAGCTTTAAACACTTTACTTTTCAGTCAACAGTTTTTAGCTTCAGCAAAACAAATTCCTCTCAGGGCAGGTCCAAGACACCGTTTGGTAACTGAACTTTATAAACAGATTACCAAATTCACATGCAATGGCAATTGGCCTGCTCACTGGTGTGGTGTGGGGGTCGTGGGTAGTCCTAGACTGAACTGGGTGAGCGTAGCTGCTACTCTTTCCATGGCTTCTTGGACTTGCAGTCCTGGTTTTATAATGGAATAAACAAAACCACAAGCCTCAGAATTCGATGAGAAAAAATGTGGTCTGGGGCAGCTAGTCACACATGGACCTGGGATACTTGGTAGGGCTGGGCTAGCGCAATATTTTGCATTTTTTACGTTTCTTGCCAGATAGTGCTGTCAGGAGTGTATGAGGCACCACCAGCCAGGGAGCGCACACCAGCTGCAGTCCTTCAGGTCAGTCCAGATGTCAGCGGCCAGCAGTGCTGCCTGATGCATCGCTGCAGCACTGCAGGAGGTACATAATAATCACTTTTCTAACGTACTTTACAATCAGTTGCAAAAACAACTAGTTTTAAAGTGCACATGGTCAGTCACAGATCACTGATAGTATGCTTGCACTTTAGCTGTGCCTCCTACAGGGTTCAGCTGGCTCTGAGGCCCTAACACAAGTGTATTATGAAGGTTCACTCTATCCCAGTCAGCCTACCTAGATGGGGATCAGAAGAGTGTGAGTCTTTGCATGCCCTTTGGCTGTGGTTAATTTAAAAAGAAAAAAATAAGTGCTGGGGGACTCATCAGAAGGCAGCTTGCACCAGCCAATGTCTCCTGTTAGCGCCGCCTGAAACAGAACCAACTACCAAACATGAAAGTGGGGAAAGGATGTGGCATGGTGGCCAGAGCTACCAACTTTGAGTCTCCGCGTCAGCTCATCATCCTATGATTCTGGGCAAATCACGCAATCTCCCCGTGCCTGCCATAAATGAATGTGTCTTTAAATGGTGATCATGAAAAGAGCCAGTGTTGATGACTAAGTGCCGATGCTGAGCACTGGGAACCACCAGCTCAAGTTAAGCACTGCTCTTCCTCAAGGCAGGTTGCAGCATGCTGGCTGCTATAGGGGTTTCAACACTGCTAGCCCAGCCCGCTGTACCCCCCAGCCACAAAACAAGCACTTACCGCACCAAAAGCGTCCCTCACCAGTCCAACTTCAAGTGGTGCCTGGTAGGCCATTTCGGGCTTGGTGTGGCAATGGAGTTTATAGAGGAGTGATACTAGCAGAGTCACTGGGGACAGTGCAGAGACCAAGATGTCTGCATTTAATGGTCACTTAGGCAGTGGTAATGATACTATCCTGGGGAGAATTGTTCTAGAGGATTTTAGACGGGATAAATCAAAGAGCCTGTGTGAGGATATAAGCTCGTGGTTAGCAGTTTAACTTGCTATCAGTAGAAGGACCAGAAAAGAGATGTAATGAAAGAGAGAGCAAAGGTCCTCGTCTAAGGCCCTGTCCAGGCCCAAATAGTGAAACAACCATATGAAGATGTCCTCAACCTGAGCCTTTAATAGAATGCGCAGATGGGATGCAAGGGCATGAGAGGCTAGAAGGGGCAGTGGCTGGAAACAGACAGCACTGTGAAAGATGGCCCAGCAGAAGCAGAGAGGACAAGAGGCTGGTGGCAGGGGGGGGGCAGGAGCAGGCACGGCTCATGAAGGAGTACAAGACCCGACGATCGAAGAGCCTGTTGCCTAATGCCATTGGTGGAAACAAAGATACACAAGTACAATACTGTACTGCAGCCCACGCAGTGCACAATCCCCATTCAAACATTTCAAAAGAAACAGACTGCTGGGGCCGTTCACTGCCTCCAGACAACATCTCTCCCTCTGTTCATACATATTATGGATGTGCAAAGTTTACATGACTTCAGTGAACTGGAGGAAAGCCTGTGAATTTGCATAACATGATTAAATCGTTCAATCTCTGGTAAACGTCCTGTAAAATATTTTTGCTGAAAAAATTGCCTTCAAGAAATGCATATCGCAGTACATGTGCACCTCCCACACTTGAGTTTCCTCTTGTATTATAGGAAATCCCTAGCACATAAGTAATTTGGAGACGTCCTTACTAGAGAACTTAATAGATAGTCACATAATGAGAGTCACTCTCTATTGTGAACATTTCTAATACCAAAATTATTGCAATTGTAAGAATAGACCTTTTTCTACATAAGCCTCACAGAAAAATGTAATGTTTTCTTTTCCCTGGCAAATTACAGCACAAGTCGCAAGTAATTCATGTTAGAGGTTTTTCTTACTTCGCTGGTAAAACATGATTTTATATGTTTAAGTTGATGAGTTTGGTTGTTTTTATTTTCCGGAAAACGTAAATGACAAATAATAACTAACTTATTCTGAATTTTATGGTTCCTTGAAAGTCAACTTAATGTTTATGATTATGGACAGAATTCACATAATATTTGCATATAGAAGTCTCACACAAGTGTCACTAAAATTTTATTTATGGTAGTTTTATTGTATTGTTACATTTTACAAACATAAATTGCACATAATAATGTGGTTTAGCCAAGTACAATGCAATAGTTTGTATTTACAAGCACTTGCAAGTTATTTCCCCAACACAAAAGCAAGTAAAACTGTTCTGGAGAAAGGCAGAAGTGTATTTCCAGGACTAAGAAGAAAAACAGTTGCATGTTGCTGGACTTGGCAATTTTTGCAGGCTCATCCCTAAACTTTTTGCATCTACTCTCCTGTTTTCTCAACCTGTTTTTGTTGGCTTTTAGTACTCCGGCACTTAAGCACTGCTAACCAGTGCTAAAGTGCTTTAGTTCTCTCCTTTGGCACATTTAATTTATTTGTAATCCCCTAGTAAAGTGGTACTAGATGTACTCAGGGCCTGTAAATTGAATGCTACTAGTGGGCCTGCAGCACTGATTGAACCATCCACTTAAGTAACATTAGACCTTCCATTACAGCCTGTGTGTGCTGATTTAAAATACCATTTCGATTTGACAAAATAAACGTTTTACCAGACCTAAACCTTTCTTTTTAATACATATAAATCACCCCCAGGATAGGCCCTAAACCGCCCAGAGGGCACGGTGCAGTGTATTTATAAAATTGGACATGTGCTTTTAAGTTTTACATGTCTTGGCAGTGAAAAACTCTTAAATCCATTTTCCCTACTACAAGGCGGATCTCTCCCATAGGATAACTCAGGGTTACCCTATTACATTTAATAAATGATAGCTTTCAATTGGGAACAGAAAAGAAAATCGAGTTTGGTCTCTGAAGAATTGTATTTTAAAACGCTCTATAATGGTAAAGTAAAATTTTAAGTCACAATTCGGAAAATGACACTTTTAGAAAGTTGCTGTGTTCTTGACCTAACCATTTGGTGTTCGCAGTTTGTATCCTGGGTCACATGACTTGGTGCAGCTGGCAGTTGGTCTTTGAATATTACTCGCAAACAATAACACAAAAGAGGAACAGGTGGTGGGAGGATGGGCCATCCTTGCTGAGGAGGAAGATTCGACCTGCCCTCTGCATCCCTGTTTGATGTGACCCCAAAGGTTGGCTGACTGACGTACTGTTCTGAACTATAGAGACATAACATGCTCCAGAGGCCTTCCTTCATTTGCCCAGCTGGCCTACTGCCTGTACCTGCAGCTAGACCTGCTTGAGCTCTGCTGGCCCTTGCTGGAGTGGGTTCCAGGGACCTAGGAGTTGCCTGTCAGGCCCTGGACCTTGGTATTGCATCAGTTGAACTTCTTCTTAAAGTAAAGGAGAAATCCTAAAGTTTGGGGCTTTTTGTGATCACAAACAAGTCTGTTCACACCACGATCTTGCTCCTGTGCCATCCGACAATGCAAAGCTGCGCTAAACCCGACCCTTTGCACTACAACGACCAACAGGGACAACTGGCAACGCTGGATCTGCTCTTCAATCTACTGCATCGATAGTGCACGGTGACTGGCAACCTGAATCTCCAGCAATGAACATCTGCAACACTCCACAGGCTCCTCTCACTACATCAATGATCACCCGTGATGCTCTCCTTGCCCCTCTCGACCCCCTACACTGTGTACTGGACTTATCCCGCTACACCTTTGAAGGGAACTGTTTCAGTGGGGTTAACCTGGTCCCTGTGTTGGGCTCCCGCTTCATAGCAATCAGCCTGAACATGACTTTCACCCAGCCTTGCACGACAACAGAACCGCGAGTGACAATTTGTGCTTTAGGTTCTATACTTACCTCCAATCTTTAAAACTACATATCTCCGGTTCTATTGCTCGGATTTTTGCCATTTTGGTGCCAAACAGTTTATTGCATTTCGCTATATTTTTGTGAAATTGGTGTGGGACTTTTAGTGTGTTGTGCTCTTACGTTATTACTTTTTGAAGGGCTGCATAAATAATTTAAAGTTATCTCTAATTCAATCCTGACTACTTTTGTGGCAAGCTACCAGAGGGTTGATCACAGGTTAATTTGGGATTTGCTTGTATTTCACCCTAACAAGAATAGTGGTTGCCCCCTAAACCAGTAACCCAATTTCCTACACATGGGCAAATACACATGACCGCATTATTTACTCATGCCTATTCTCCAGCTAGTGGGCACTTCACAAGATTAGGTTTTATTCTGTAAATCAGTGACATTCACAGACCTGTAGGAATACTTATGGGATTATATGTGAATAACAGAAAGTAAGGAATTCAAGTACAGGAGTAACCTAGAGAACAATCTAGGCCTGACACAATTAGAAGGCCTGCTTTTTAAATCTGTAGTTTAGGGCAGCCTGCCATGGTAGATCATAGGTCTCGGAGCATGCATTTAAATTAGTGAAATGTTGAGGATGGAGATTGGTAGTTTTAGTAATTCCAAGACAACCAATCTATATTTTACTTTGGAGACTGGAGGGCCACTATTCCTCTTCCACAACGAGCTAAATAGCATGCTGTTTCTAGAATATTTGAAACAAGCACTCTGTGCCAAATTTACAACGGATTTGCTGTGACTTACTCTTGTACTATTACTAAATTTCATGAGTATGCTATGAGTAAACTGTTAAAATTCTTAGCCAGCAGTACTACAGGAAAAAGTCACGCCTACGGATACACATATTTTCATGTATCATGGCCCTTTCTTATGCACACTTCTGTTCCAATGTATTTAAATTACTGTTGGCTGTATGTTAAGTTCTGTGTTTTCTAACAGTTCCTTTTATCAATTATGCCATAATGCAGATCATTTTCTGTTTATATTGTACAGATTATGTTTACTAAATGTGCACATGGGCTTCACAATGGACAACAAAGCAGTCTAAAGCCACTTGCCCTGTCTGTCATTTAGAAATGTATTAATGTAGCATAACAATGTCTTTACTGCATGTAAGTGGGTTGTGAACCCTTTCAGTCATAATATAGTTTGATAGAGTTTATATAACCTGCAAATATAGTTCTGATTTCCTTATAACTCTAATAAAAGAGAGAGGGACCCCGCAACCAAAGGGATGGGGTACCAAAATGACTATTAGGTCAAGCAGAAAATCCCTTTGGGACAACTTTTGTAATGACACAATATTCAACAAGTAATGAAAACACATAACATTAACATGAAGCTATACTTATGAGGCAAGACAAAAACGAAATCATGAAAAGTCCTGAACAATTTATTATACAATGCAAAATTAAAACACAAATAAACACCAATTAAAATAACAGGGAAGAGCATAAGTTTAAGGAAACATACAATTCCTATTTCATAAAAAAGAAGGTTTGAACAGAAAATTAAATTCAGCGAAGACGTCAGAATTATTTTCTAAACATTGTGAAACACAATCCTCCTTATATCATGCGACGCGTTTCGGTGGATCAAATGATTATACCACCTTCATCAGGTTTGTATATAGTTTCTTCCCCAAAATATTCTTCAACTCACAGACCTTCACGGCTTCTAATGAGTGGTTCCTATGTAAAATGGAACACCTTGTTGCGCCAAAGGGTTTGAACCTCTCAGGCTCAATGGTCTGTATACAAGAAACACAGATAAGAATATCTTTATAACTGCTTAAGCACAAGGTGAGGTGGAACAATCTACCACTGTACTTCAATCAGCTGCAGATATCGTGCGTGATATGCATAATATACATTGGTTAAAAACGCGGTAGCTCAAGGGACACAAGGTACGAACGAGGCAGTTTCCTCCGTCGGTTAACAAAGCACAAACACAACGTTGTCGTGCACAGGTGGTTCCAGTATTAAATATCTTCGGATACCACCTAAGTTAATTAAAGCCACCGTCGTCCCGAGTGTCAGTAACCTGAAGTGCCACTGTACTTCAATCAGCTGCAGATATCGTGCGTGATATGCATAATATACATTGGTTAAAAACGCGGTAGATCAAGGGACACAAGGTACGAACGAGGCAGTTTCCTCCGTCGGTTAACAAAGCACAAACACAACGTTGTCGTGCACAGGTGGTTCCAGTATTAAATATCTTCGGATACCACCTAAGTTAATTAAAGCCACCGTCGTCCCGAGTGTCAGTAACCTCGGGACGACGGTGGCTTTAATTAACTTAGGTGGTATCCGAAGATATTTAATACTGGAACCACCTGTGCACGACAACGTTGTGTTTGTGCTTTGTTAACCGACGGAGGAAACTGCCTCGTTCGTACCTTGTGTCCCTTGAGCTACCGCGTTTTTAACCAATGTATATTATGCATATCACGCACGATATCTGCAGCTGATTGAAGTACAGTGGTAGATTGTTCCACCTCACCTTGTGCTTAAGCAGCTATAAAGATATTCTTATCTGTGTTTCTTGTATACAGACCATTGAGCCTGAGAGGTTCAACCCCTTTGGCGCAACAAGGTGTTCCAAAATAGTGGCAGGCGTTCTGACCGCTAAGCATTGTAATCAGGCCCTAACAATTGAAAATAATGAAATATGCAACGTTTTAAACCAAAAGGTAATCTACAAATAAACACTTCCTAGCCTATTCCCCTAAGCTGGAAGGCGGCGGTCGTGAAAGCTCTGTTAAAAAAACTTTCCCTCGATCCCGAAAACCTGGCGAACTATAGGCCCATCTCCCTACTCCCAGGAATCAGCAAGATTGCTGAAAAACTGGTTAATAGAAAACTCTCCCAGTTCCTGGAAGTTAATAACATACTAAAAAGCTCCCAGACGGGCTTTCGCCCAGGGCAGGGCACAGACACCGCCCTCCTAGCAGCGGTTGAGGAGGCCAGAACGCTACTGGACGGAGGAGGATCAGTGGCAGTGATCCTCTTCGACCTAAGCGCAGCCTTCGATACCGTCGACCACCGACTCCTTATTAAAAGACTCAAGGGAGCCGGTGTAGAAGGCTCCGCATTAGCCTGGCTTACTTCTTTCCTGGCTCAACGGACCTACCAAATTTGGGAGAACAACGCCCGCTCCTCCGAAATTCCCCTCCAATGTGGCGTGCCTCAGGGCTCCTCCCTGAGCCCCACATTATTTAATATCTATATGTCCACATTGGAGGAGGTCATCATTCCTTTCGGAGTGAGTGTCGTCAGTTACGCTGACGACACACAATTGGTGGTGTCATTATCCCACCCCAAACAACAACCAGCAGACCTATTCAATTGCCTGGCGCAGGTCCATCTCTGGATGAACACCTCTGCCCTAAAACTAAATGGGTCAAAAACTGAGGTTCTGCTCCTTGGCCCACAAGGGTTCACATTGACCCCGAACATCTGGCCAGCTTGTCTGGGCCCTCTTCCCGAACCCAGAGAGGAAGTAAAGAGTCTGGGAGTGTGGCTTGATACCGACCTCTCGTTCACTGTGCAGGCAAAGAAAGTGGCCGGGACCTGCTTTGGACTTCTGAAATCATTGAGGAAAGTCCTGCCCCTCCTGCCCACCAACTCCCAAAAGTTGCTTATTCAAGGCCTAATAATCTCGAGGCTCGATTATAGCAACGCGATATACCTGGGCGCCCCAAAGGCGACTCTGAACAAACTTCAGAGAATCCAGAATACCGCGGCCCAGATTCTCACAAATACCCCTGCCAGAGCATCGGCCAAACCGGCCTTAAAACTCCTCCACTGGATTCCCATAAGAGAGCGGGTCAAATTAAAGGCCCTGTGTCTGGCCTACAAGCTACGACGAAATCAAGGCCCCCCCTGTTCTCAGGAAGTTTATTACACCTTACAAATCTTCAAGACCCCTTCGTTCTGACACAGAAAATCTCATTGTTGCCCCCAAATTCAAGAGAGCCCGGTCCGGAGGAAGGCGTTTCTCAGTCCAGACCGCACGACTGTGGAACACACTTCCCCGAATCCTCCGCCTCGAACCGCAATATCTCCGCTTCAGGAAACAGCTCAAAACCCACCTTTTCCCACAGTGAATCACCCATGGCCCTTATCTTGTTCCTGCGCTCCACCCTCCTGGTCCTTTTTCCCTTGTTCCCTTCTTTGTCCCACTGTCCTCAGGAGATAGGATTGTCTAGCGCTGGGATACCTCCGGGTGACTACGCGCTCTAAAAATAAAATAATAATAATAATAATAATACTATCCTTCAAAGCCGATCCTAAAATATCTACAATGAAAAATAAAAGTTTAAAAAAAGAAAATCTATCAAACTATCAATTACATATCCTCAACAACGTCATATTCAAAACATATAGCCTACTTCATTTATATAATAATATGCAATAGATTATATTTTAAAAACTTGATATTAACTACAATGGTATTAAAAATAATATTAAAACAATAATCTTATCTGAAATGATAAATGGTATCACAATGCTACAACAACAATATTAAAGACTGATTATATTTTTGACACAAAATTCAACTCACCAACTCAGTGAGTCGCACTGAAATGCGGCAGTTGGACCCCCCGCATGCTTGTCGGTGGTCTATTGACTGCCACAATAGCTGCCCCAATAGTGGTCGACGGTCCGACCACCCAGCATTGTAATCAGGCCCTAACAATTGAAACTAATGAAATATGCTAAATTTAAAACAAAATGATAATTTACAAATAAACACTTCATAGCCTATTCCCTTACTAACATTCGAAGCTGATCCTAAAATATCTACAATCAAAAATAAAAGCATAATAAAAAAATCAAATATACTATCAATTACATATCATAAACAGTATCCTATACAATATACATATCATACTTAATTTATTTAATAATATGCAATAAGTTATATTTAAAAACTCAACATTCACCACAATGGTATTGAAAATAATTAAAAAGAATATTCTTATCTGCAATGAAATATCCCACAGTATAAATGGCATCACAATGCTACAGTAACAATATTAAAGACTGATTATACTTTGACACAGTATTACTGTAGAGCACCATAGGGCACGTTGCAGTAGGCCAGTGAAATTATTTTTTTCAGTTCCCCATGATGGACTGTGTGAAATAAGAGAAAGCTCCTAAGGAGCAGAGGGTTACTAGGTCTAACACAACTCCCAGAAATATCATTTGGAATTTTCATTTGCTTTCCTGGATTATAAGGAAATCAGTATTAGGTCAAGCAGAAAATCCCTTTGGGACAACTTTTGTAATGACACAATATTCAACAAGTAATGAAAACACATAACATTAACATGAAGCTATACTTATGAGGCAAGACAAAAATGAAATCATGAAAAGTCCTGAACAATTTATTATACAATGCAAAATTAAAACACAAATAACCTTTCTGTGAAAGGTGAAGGTTACTGACACTCGGGACGACGGTGGCTTTAATTAACTTAGGTGGTATTCGAAGATATTTAATACTGGAACCACCTGTGCACGACAACGTTGTGTTTGTGCTTTGTTAACCGACGGAGGAAACTGCCTCGTTCGTACCTTGTGTCCCTTGAGCTACCGCGTTTTTAACCAATGTATATTATGCATATCACGCACGATATCGGCAGCTGATTGAAGTACAGTGGTAGATTGTTCCACCTCACCTTGTGCTTAAGCAGTTATAAAGATATTCTTATCTGTGTTTCTTGTATACAGACCATTGAGCCTGAGAGGTTCAACCCCTTTGGCGCAACAAGGTGTTCCATTTTACATAGGAACCACTCATTAGAAGCCGTGAAGGTCTGTGAGTTGAAGAATATTTTGGGGAAGAAACTATATACAAACCTGATGAAGGTGGTATAATCATTTGATCCACCGAAACGCGTCGCATGATATAAGGAGGATTGTGTTTCACCATGTTTAGAAAATAATTCTGACGTCTTCGCTGAATTTAATTTTCTGTTCAAACCTTCTTTTTTATGAAATAGGAATTGTATGTTTCCTTAAACTTATGCTCTTCCCTGTTATTTTAATTGGTGTTTATTTGTGTTTTAATTTTGCATTGTATAATAAATTGTTCAGGACTTTTCATGATTTCGTTTTTGTCTTGCCTCATAAGTATAGCTTCATGTTAATGTTATGTGTTTTCATTACTTGTTGAATATTGTGTCATTACAAAAGTTGTCCCAAAGGGATTTTCTGCTTGACCTAATACTGATTTCCTTATAATCCAGCAAAGCAAATGAAAATTCCAAATGATATTTCTGGGAGTTGTGTTAGACCTAGTAACCCTCTGCTCCTTAGGAGCTTTCTCTTATTTCACACAGTCCATCATGGGGAACTGAAAAAAATAATTTCACTGGCCTACTGCAACGTGCCCTATGGTGTTCTACAGTAATACTGTGTCAAAGTATAATCAGTCTTTAATATTGTTACTGTAGCATTGTGATGCCATTTATACTGTGGGATATTTCATTGCAGATAAGAATATTCTTTTTAATTATTTTCAATACCATTGTGGTGAATGTTGAGTTTTTAAATATAACTTATTGCATATTATTAAATAAATTAAGTATGATATGTATATTGTATGGGATACTGTTTATGATATGTAATTGATAGTATATTTGATTTTTTTATTATGCTTTTATTTTTGATTGTAGATATTTTAGGATCAGCTTCGAATGTTAGTAAGGGAATAGGCTATGAAGTGTTTATTTGTAAATTATTATTTTGTTTTAAATTTAGCATATTTCATTAGTTTCAATTGTTAGGGCCTGATTACAATGATGGGTGGTCGGACCGTCGACCACTATTGGGGCAGCTATTGTGGCAGTCAATAGACCACCGACAAGCATGCAGGGGGTCCAACTGCCGCATTTCGGTGCAACTCACTGAGTTGGTGAGTTGAATTTTGTGTCAAAAATATAATCAGTCTTTAATATTGTTGTTGTAGCATTGTGATACCATTTATCATTTCAGATAAGATTATTGTTTTAATATTATTTTTAATACCATTGTAGTTAATATCGAGTTTTTAAAATATAATCTATTGCATATTATTATATAAATGAAGTAGGCTATATGTTTTGAATATGACGTTGTTGAGGATATGTAATTGATAGTTTGATAGATTTTCTTTTTTTAAACTTTTATTTTTCATTGTAGATATTTTAGGATCGGCTTTGAAGGATAGTAGGGGAATAGGCTAGGAAGTGTTTATTTGTAGATTATCTTTTTGTTTAAAATGTTGCATATTTCATTATTTTCAATTGTTAGGGCCTGAGTACAATGCTTAGCGGTCAGAACGCCTGCCACTATTGTGGCAGTTAGGAGACATCCGATAAGCTATGCGGGCCGTTCACTCGCAGTAATTGAATACAAGCGCCAAGTTGGGGGTCGGAAGTTGGTGGTACCATGGCAGGGGCATGCATGCCTAAAGAAAGGGCCTCCAACACATCTCTGCATTGTGTGCCATACACCATGTTGTGCATGGCACACAGTTCACAGACAACAGTGCAAGGAGAGGGGGCACCACATGTGCCCTCTTACAAATTTTACTCTGGGCTCCGGTGCCTGGGAGCCAAGTTTGGGGCCCGATCCCCTTCTGACAACCTTTCTATGGTGGGGTTTCTGTCATACAATGCATGTCGGAAAGGGATTTGGAAATCCCAATGACAGTGCCTGCCTCGGCACCACCACCGTTCTGGTATGCTTCTCCAACTGCTGCACCGCCGGTATCAATTATCCTGCCGAATGCAGTGGTCTTGCATCTGCCATCTGTGGGTCTGACCGCGGGTATTATAATAAGGTGGTCAGACTGAAGGGTTGTTGGGGGTCTGACCGTCACTGATAGTCATTCGGCGGTTCAAACGCCAGTATCAAAATCAGGCCCTATCTGTTTATATTAGATGGTACATATTTTATATATGTATATTAAATAAAAAAAATTATAGTTTTCTGGTTATATTGATTTTTTTAATGTGTTTAATATGTCATTTTTAATTTTCTTAGTTTGTGGATTGATTACTATTATTAATTGTTTTTATATTTTTCAAATTAATAACATAATAGTTTTGCAAAAAGGGCTAACATTGTTAATATAAAAGTTATTTTTGTTTTTATAGTGTTCATAGTAACTTTCCTGAAAATGTTTATAAATTTCAGTGTTCACATTTTATAGTATTTAATTGTTGCTCCTGTGTTTGTTTTTGATTTTATTAAATGTACTTTTTTTATATAATTGACAATTTCTTTGTTTTATTGTTAATTTAACAATTTTGAATGATGTAATGTGGTTCATAAGTGCTCATCTCTCAGAAGATCTTAATTGTAAGAAGTTGGATTTTTTTGGGTGTAAATAGGAAATTTGAACATCCTCAAACATCCATGACTTTACACAGCACTGTTAAGTTTGTAGTGGTGCTAACAAGTCTTTCCTCCTCACCAAAAATTACAACACTTTTCCCACTTTGTTTAAGTTTGGAGAAAGAGTAATAAAGCCCAACCCTTTTCCAAGTGTGGTTAAGCTTGGAATGGGAAGAGTAGACTTAACCCGCCCTCTCTCCCAATTCTAACACTTTTCTCAATGTGGTTAAGTTTGTAGGGGAAATAGGCAATCTAAGATGGCAAAGTC
Organism: Lissotriton helveticus; assembly: GCF_964261635.1. Taxonomy (NCBI): domain Eukaryota; kingdom Metazoa; phylum Chordata; class Amphibia; order Caudata; family Salamandridae; genus Lissotriton; species Lissotriton helveticus. The sequence goes on from NC_136068.1 coordinate 1,642,703,253, forward strand.
CAGTACTTCCCCCAATGGCAAGTCTGTAGTTAGAATAGAAAGTCTAGTAGTCGGAATGGTAAGTCTAAGCTCCCCTCTCCTGAATTCTAACACTTTCCCCAATGTGGTTAAGTTTGGAGTTAATCTAGCCCTCCCTCCAAAGTTCAACAATCTGGAGTGGGAATATTAAATCTATCCCCCAAAGCTCAACATTTTCCCCAATGTGATAACAGTTGGAGTGGGGTTAGTAAATCAACCACCCCCACCTCCATAATCCCAACACTACCCTCCATATGTGGTTAAGTTAAGGTGAGAATATCAAATTCAAACGCCCCGAAGTCCATGACTTTTCCCACTGTGGTTAAGTTTGAAGTGGGGATAGCAAATTTAACCTCTCTAAATTTCAACACTTTCCACAATGTGGTTACATCTGTAATAAGATTAGTAAATCAAGTCCCCTATAGTCCAAAACTTTCCCCAAAATGGATAGGTTTGGAATGGAAGAGTAAATTAAAACCACCTAAAGTGCAACATTTGATTCAATGTCACAATGTCTGGAATAGGAAATTAAATATAGCTCCACCTATTTTATTTATTTATGCGTTTTTATATAGCGCGGACTTTACCCGAAGGTGTCAGAGCGCTTCACAAAAGGAACAGAACTGATACATGAGAACATTACAAGTGAGCAAAAAACAAAAGCAAACGTTACATTAAATGCAGCAGTTACTGAACACTAATTTAACCTACAAGCATTGCTTTTTGTTCGGTTGAATTGGTTACTTTCTTTTGAGGTAAAGCTATATTTTATTAAGTATAAATACAAGCTTAACCTGTTGCGTGCGTCGGACAGTGGTCGTGTGCAGAGGATGGCAGGGGGCCTTCCGAAACATGCCCACTCATTAATTCCCCAGCACCACAGGGGAATTTGCGCTGTGGTCAAGGGGTTAATTTGCAATATTTTTAAATGTTTCATATTTTTAAACCTTTTTCCCAAATAAAAATCACAGTTTATTGTAACAACTTTTAGAGAAATAAAACACGTTTTTTTTTACAGAGCTTTAACATTTGCATGTACATTTTTATATATGCTTGTACAAATTTATATGCTATTTCAATAGCGCAAACCTAACCATGAGACAGCATGTACATGGTCATGGGCAGGTATAAAATCGGCAAGTAATAGGAGAAAAGTTGAGTTGTGGTCGGTTAATGCATTGTGATGTAGTGTTCTTTAAAGAAATACGTTTTCAATGAATTCCTCAATTGGAGCAGTGTAGGGGAGTTCCTAATGCATACGGGGATGTTGTTCCAGATCCTGTGCGAATAGATGGTAAAGGCCTGTTGTCTTGTTTTTTCTTTATTTACACTTCTCAGTCTGCAGTGTGTTGGTGTCCTGGCTGCGGGTGTGCTGAGAACCAGTAGAGATGGTGAGCTTGTCTGCTAAATAAGCGATATTGCTGGTTGTGATGGGGTTTTAAATGATGCAGCTAGATTTGAAGATTGTAAGGGCTGGAGTTCCATCAGTGTTGGAGTGATGTGTTCATATTTCTTAAGGCCCTGGCTGAGACATGCTGTGGCATGCAGAATGCCCCTAATGGGTGGTAGTGTGGAGTCTAGGAGGCTATAGAGTAGGACCATCCAGATGCGAGAATACAATGGGTTAAATGGCAATTCTGAATTCACTTTTTGGAAGAAACAGTTTGACTTTCTTTAGACGAGAGAGGTGGTACCAGGTCATCTTTGTCTTTTTGGCTAATATTCTGTGGGAGAGAGGTTGGTGTTTGGGGTGAATCCAAGTGATTTGGCATTGAGTGAGAGTTGGATGTTTCAATATCACCACAAGTCTTGTAATTAAGCCAGATTTATACTGTGCTTGTTTATTGTTATTGGCAAATAATAAGTGATCCTTCTGGCCTCAATTATTTATTTTCAATTATTTTAATTAAACAGACTCATGAAATTACAGATACAGAAAGACAAATGCATACATTAAAGTGTTTGAAATATAGAAGTTTGAATAATTTAACATACGACCAATAAAACATTCAAATTTTAGACTTGCCTTAGACAACGGGCAGTCAGCCATGCTCGTTCTGTTGGACTTGTTGGCCGCCTTTAACACCATCTCCCACAGCATTTTAGAACATCGGCTTTGGGAGGTGGGTGTCAGGGGCAAGGCCTTAGAGTGGTTCAGAAATTATCTAATTGATCGAACAACCATATTTACGAGTTGGCACCCTGGCCTCTTGCAGTCAGTCTGTAAGCATAGGAGTTCTTCAGGGTTCCATCCTGTGCCCTATGCTTTTTAACCTGTATAATTACATTCACACATAATTTTAACCTGTGTGTGACACCCCTGGCCAGGGTAATCAGGTCCTATGGGTTTGAAGTGATGTCATACGCTTATGACATGCAGCTACTGATTACCCTTGGCCCTGACCCCTCTGACACTAAAGTTCGCTTTAAAAACAGCATGAGCCATATTGACAACTGGATGTGTACCAATCACTTACAACGAAACAGTAGTAAGACAGAGGTCGGATGAACACTGGCCCAGTATTTGTTGGCTACAGGAGTTGGGCCCCTGCCCATAGACCAAATTCGTGGTACGAAATCTTGCAGTGACCATTGACAATAAGCTGTCTCTGAAAAGCCATATAAGTCACATAATCAGCATTTGTTATGGCATTTTCCATAAGCTAAGCAACATTTTTCAATGGATTCCCATTGAATCCAGAAAAACGCTGGTCCAGGGACTCATCATGAGCTGTATCGACTATAGTAATGCCCTGCTAGCCTCCATAAGCGAAGAGTTCTACTCCAAGCTGCAAGTCTTGCAAAATACAGTGGCTAGACTAGTTTTAAACCTGCCAGCTAGAGCACAATCAGTGCCTAGTCTGAGGACCCTCCATTGGCTTTTTATTAAAAAGTGCTGCTGCTTCAAAATCCTTTGTCTTGTCAATAGAAGTATGTAAGGAACTGGGCCAAGTTATTTGGCTAAGAAACTTGGCTGGGATTAACCAAGCAGGACACATAGGTCCAGTTCCAAATGTCTTCTCACCCTTTGCAGAATTTGCAATGCCAGAAACGGCGGTCGATCTTTCTCCTTTTCTCGCACTAGCATTCTGGAACAAATTGCCATCTCATCTCCTCTCTATCACAGACCATAAGCTTTTCCGTAAAAAACTAAAAACCTGGCTATTCGATCATTCATAACTTCCTCATTCAACTGTAAGCCTCCACAGAATCTTCGCAAGCACCATGAGACCCATGGGTGATATGTGCGCTTAACAAATTCCTCTGACTTGACATGACTTGACTAGTCATTATTTGTAAATAGTCCACAAGGTTTCACAGAATCTGATATCTTGATTTCTCAGTTATTGTTTCTAAACATCAAACAGTGTGTCACAGAACATAAGTAGGTGAAAAGCAAGAGGGGCTTCTATAGTGATTCTTTATTTTTTTTTTAAATTTAACATACAGAGGGCTCTATGACAATGTCAATCGGTGAGCCTCAGACCGCTCGTCGGAGTCTCAATGAGCAACATCGTGAGTTTAAAATGCAACTACCTAATTACACTGAGGTGGTCGGAGTTTAAACCTGCTGGTTGAACCAACTGGCTTCTAACTGGCTCACGGAACCTGTCGGCCAGTTGGAGGCCGCACATAATCCCGTATGGACAACATTTCCGCCATGGGGATAATGATGTTGGTTTCTGACAGGCTTTTCATGTCCGGCTTTCCGACATGAAAAACCTGTCGGAAAGCGACTTGCCTCAGCGGCCTCCAGTTGGTGGCCTGGGGGCACCAATGGCTTCCCCTTGTTAATCAGCGCACTGGGTGGCAGGCACCTGAAGGTGCCTGCCACTCGGTGCAAGGATTAACAGAAAGTCCCATTTCTCTATGGGAGCTTGTGCTGAGGCCAGTTTCCAACCGCAGCACAAGCTCCCAGAGAAAAAAAGGGATTATGCAACCGCACCATGTGCAGTTGCATCGTAATTGTGGTTTCGGGACCACCAACCGAAGGTCGGTTGGTCCTGAGACCGCAGCGATGTTGGAGGCAACTCCGACTGACATCATAATAAGCCCCATGGTATTCAAGTATTGTCGCTAGATAGGAACTTTAATGCAGTTGTTGCAGGCTAATTGCCACGCCGATGATTGCTTTAACTTAAAAATCATTCCCTTCTGACGGTACAAAAAAAGCAAAATTTCAACAGGTGTTTATACCTGCCTGCGGACTATACAGTCTTTGTTAAAACCAATTGAACACTGCTTCTGTGGTCCTAAAAATTTATTTGGGTGTGAGCAAGGTCATCTAAAGATGTAAAACAGCTTTTACCACACTGTACCACCCAGTGCCTTTACTAGGCATCCTCTACCACAAATGCCTTTACCAGGCAGATGCATTTACAATGCATGCTTTTGCCATACACTGATGCTAGCCAATCGGTTGTAATAGTTAGGATTTCCATAGATAGGAATTAGTCTGATGTTTTCTCCCTAATAACTTTCCACCCATTTGACGAATTAAGCAAAATACAATACAAACGGAAACTCATAACCGTGGTGACCTGAAATTCGGCAGACAATATCACGTGGTCATACTTAATTAAGCCCTAAATAGGCAACAGTAATTAAAGTGTATCTGCACGATAATGCCCTGTATGGGCAATGCTACTCAGCAATTTCATCATATTATTCTAGGATTCATGATCTAAGATCTATTTACATGGGAATTGGGAAATCTACATCTCATAAACTTCAATCACCATAACTTTACTACATTTCAACTCGCTTTAGTCTTCAATCTTATCCTTCTTATCTCATACCACAAAATTGGTAGCTACAAACAGCTTAACGTATTGATTGTGGACCATCTATGGCTCTACCTCTCAGATTTCAGCTTTCCCAGGTGGATTGCTAGCTCTTCTAAACTGTTTAATCCATCTGGAGCTTTAGTTTGTAGATCCACTATGTACCTGGACTCCAACCTGTGTAACATAAGCTCTCAATTCCCCTCCCTTTCGTGTGCTACATGATCGATACAGAAAAATCTTAATAACTTCCTGTCGCTCTGATGGAACTGATCAAAATGTCTCGTGACAGGGTAGGTGAAATCATGTTTTTCAATGGCCCTAGTGTATTCTAAAACTTTTCGCTTGGTCCAATTTAGATCTTTCTACATGGACACATTAGACAGTAGACACAAAATGGGGTAGTGCAAGTTAAAAATTTATTAATAATCCGCTTTTCTCCCCTGCCTGGAACTTCATAAGTGAGGGTTTTTGGACTATTCTTGCAGTACTTGCATTTGGAACATGGAAAGGATCCTGTCAGATTGCCTATTCTTGGGATCTGGATGGTCCCTTCAAAATGATGATGTACTAGAGAGTCTTTCATGGATTGACTACGCCTAAATGTTATTTTGAGGGCAATCGGCTAGATTCTTTCAAATAATAACATCTGATTTAAGAATGGTTCACTTGAGAAAGTTGTTATGAATCTCAGTGTGTTGTTTGCTGTATTCTTTTGGGGAGATTTATCTTTAAGAAGGGTATGGCGAGAAACTTTTTCTACCTTACTTAAGGTATCATTTAGTAGAGTTGAGGCATATCCCCTTACTAACCATCTCTCAATAGATTCCTTAGCTGCCTGCTGAAAATCAATCTCATTAGTGCAATTTCTCTTAAGCCTAAGGAATTCCCCATATGGTATACTTTTTTTTAGAGATTTGGGATGGTTGTTGTGGGCTTCCAAGATCGAGTTGCCGGCCGTATTTTTTCTAAAGAGTTTATTGCAAATTGACCCTTCATTTATAAAAACTTTAAGGTCAAACAAATCTACTTCAGATGCACTTATGTTACCAGTAAAATGCAGATTCACTGTGTTGGTGTCGAGTTCTGTGATGTATGCTTCTGCTTCTGAATATGATCCTTTCCAAAGAATAAAGAGACCATCAATGTAATGATACAAGCCTACTACAGACGAGACCCATCAGCTGTTACCATTGGCCCAGGCCACCTGCTTCTCCCACCAGACCACGAACAAGTTTGCGTAGATGGGGGCGAAGCAGGTTCCCATCGCCGTGCCTTTGGTCTGTCTGTAGAGCTGTCTTTGGAAAGTGAAGATGTTATTAGTGAGGCAAAAAAATAAGAACTCTATCAGCATATCATTATGTTGGGAGGATTTCAAGGACCTGCCTTTTAAGAAGTACCTAGCTGCTTTAACCCCATACTCCTGGTCAATGCAGGTGTACAAGCTGGTTATAGCTAAAACAACCATTAGCATATCTGGTTCGCATGCAATGTTGGAAATAGCTCTAATAAAGTCTTTAGTGTCCCTTTTGTACGACGGCAATAATTACAGGAATTTTGCAAAAAAGAAGTCAATGTATTGCGACATTGCCTCTGTTAGACATCCTTTAGACGATATTATCAGACGACCATGCGGTTTCTTTGAGTCCTTGTATATTTTTGCTAGATGATAAATTGTAGACAGTACTGGATGTGAACATGTTAGGAACTTCAATTCGTTCCTACTCAGCATAGATTTCTCGAACCATTTCTGAATGAGCTGGTGACATTCAAGTATGCTGATATACGTATATAGGATAAATTACAAACTGTAGCAAATAAATGGGAAAAAAGTCTAAAACAAATACCAATTTAAATACACACAAAAAAGTAAACAAAATAAAAAATGACATTTTATAAAATATATTACACATCACAAACTTTAATAAATAAAAATATTATAACTTTAAATACACAGATATATCATAAAAATATACATTTAAACATATAAACAAAACTATAAAATTGTAGGAATAATACTATTCCCACTCCAATCTCTCCAACAGTAGAGAAATCATTGGAGTCAGGAGGAGTAAAATTTACTATTCTCACTCCAGTGTGTCAAGTCAAGTCAAGTCTAAATTTGTATTGCGCACTACTCACCCAGAGGGTCTCAAGGCGCTTGAGGGGGGGGGGGAGTTTTACTTATCAAATACCCAAGTTTTTAGTTGTTTTCTGAAGGAGAGGTGGTTCTGTGTGAGGCGGAGGTGGGTGGGGAGGGAATTCCAGGTCTTGGCCTCTAAGTAGGAGAAGGATCTTCCTCCCATGGTGGATCTTTGGATGCGTGGAATTGCGGCGAGGGCTTGATTAGACGATCGAAGTTGGCGGGGGGGGTGTAGAAGGACAGGCGCGTGTTGAGGTATTCGGGTCCTAGGTCGAAGAGGACTTTGTGTGCGTGGTTGAGGAGGCAGAACGTTATTCTCTTGTTGACGGGGAGCCAGTGGAGGTCTTTCAGGTGACCGGAAATGTGAGCTTGTCGGGGGATGTCTAGGATGAGTCTGGCTGAGGCGTTTTGGATGCGTTGGAGTTTTTTCTGTAGTTTGGCTGTGGTTCCGGTGTAGAGGGTGTTTCCGTAGTCCAGTCGGCGTGTAACCAGTGCATGGGTGACCGTCTTTCTTGTTTCGGTGGGGATCCAACGGAAGATTTTTTTGAGCATACGTAGGATGTTGAAGCATGATGATGAGACGGCGTTGACTTGTTTGGTCATCGAGAGGGAGGAGTCCAGGATGAAGCCCAGGTTACGTGCGTGGTCCGTTGGTATGGGTGCGGTTCCCAGGGCCTGTGGCCACCATGAGTGGTCCCAGGCGGAGGGGGATGATCCTAAGATGAGGACTTCCGTTTTGTCCGAGTTTAGTTTTAAACGGCTGTTCTTCATCCACTCGGCTACTTCTGTCATCCCTTCGTGTAGGTTGGTTTTGGCGGTGTTTGGGTCTTTGGTGAGGGATAGGATCAGCTGAGTGTCTGCGTAGGAGATAATGTTGAGGTTGTGTTGGCACGCAATGGATGCGAGGGGACTCATGTATACATTGAAGAGGGTGGGACTGAGTGAAGATCCTTGGGGTACGCCGCAGATGACTTCAGTGGCTTCTGATCTAAAAGGGGGGAGGCGGACTCTCTGGGTTCTTCCGGCGAGGAACGAGATTATCCAGTCCAATTCTTTTCCTTGTATTCTGACGTTGCTGAGGCGTTGTATGAGGGTGCTATGACAGACTGTTTCGAAGGCTGCGGAGAGGTCGAGTAGGATGAGGGCAGCAGTTTCTCCGTTGTCCAGTAGAGTTCGAATGTCGTCTGTTGCTGCGATGAGGGCGGTCTTGGTGCTGTGTTTGGCTCCGAAGCCGGCTGTGAAGGGTCGAGGGATTTGTTGGATTCAAGGAAGGCGGCGAGTTGACTGTTGACGGCTTTCTCAATGACTTTGGCAGGGAATGGGAGGAGCGAAATGGGGCGGAAGTTCTTAAGTTCAGTGGGGTCTGCTGTGGGTTTCTTCAAGAGGGCGCTGAGTTCGGCATGTTTCCAGCTATCCGGGAAGGTGGCGGAGTTGAGGGAGCAGTTGATGACGTCTCGGAGATGGGGTGCGATAATGGAATCTGCTTTGTAGAAAATGTGGTGGGGACATGGGTCGGTTGGCGATCCTGAGTGAATGGTGTTCATCAGGCGGATGGTGTCTTCAGTGGTGATTGGGTTCCAGGCGCAAATATTGTTGGAGGGGGGTTTTAGTTCAGAGGTGGGTGGGGTGGGCTGGTCTCCAAAGCTGTTATGTATGTCAGTGATTTTGTTGTGGAAAAACGAGGCTAGAGAGTCGCAGAGTACTTGGGAGGGAGTGATGTCGTTGGTGCCGGCGGTGGGGTTGGTAAACTCTTTGACGATGTTGAATAGTTCTTTGCTGTTGTGGGCGTTGTTGTCGAGTCGATACTTGAATGATGATTTCTTGGTGGATCGGATCAGTTGGTGGTGTTTGCGGGTGGCGTTCTTGAAGGTGGCCAGGTTGTCAGTGGTTGGGTTTTTTCGCCAGGCTTTCTCGAGGGTGCGACAGATCTTCTTGGATTTCTTGAGGTCATCATTAAACCAGGGGGCTTTTTTGCTGCCTTGCTTGTTTTGATTGTTTTTCAAGGGTGCTAATTCATCAGCGCTGTGAGTGATCCATTGTGTGAGGTTGATGGCTGGTTGGTTTGGGTCCGATGATTTTGCAGGAGGGTTTTGGTGAAGCGATGTGAAGAGCTGGTCGGTGGTAATTTTATTCCAGTATCTCCGAGGAATTGGTTGTGGGTGGTTGTGGGTCGTAGTCTTTTTGTAGTTGAAGTGAACGCAGCTGTGGTCCGTCCAATGGAGAGCTGTGGTGTGATTAAAGGAGATGTGCTTGCTGGAAGTGAAGATTGGGTCGAGCGTGTGCCCGGCAAAGTGAGTGGGGGTGTCAACAAGTTGTTTGAGTCCGAGATTGGCGAGGTTGTCCAAAAGGGTGGTGGTGTTGCTGTCGTTGTTCTTTTCCAAGTGGAAGTTGAGGTCTCCCAGTAGAATGTAGTCCTCGGAGGGGAGGGCGTGAGGGCTGATGAAGTCAGTGATGTCTTCGCTGAATTGTGTGCGGGGTCCGGGTGGTGTATAGATGAGGGTGCCTCTGAGTGTGGTCTTAGGGTCGATGTGAATCTGGAAGTGAAGGTGTTCGGCGGTTCTGAGGTTGTCATCGGAACTGGTCGTGATGCGGATGGTGTTCTTATGAATGATGGCGATTCCTCCTCCTGTTTGGTTGATGCGGTCCTTTCGGATGATCTTCTAGCCGTCCTGGATGGCTATGGCGATGTTGGGCGCAGATGAGGCGTTCATCCAGGTTTCTGTAAGAAAGGCGACGTCCGGCGATGTGGTGTCGAGTAGGTTCCAAAGTTCAATGGCGTGTCTGTGGACCGAGCGGGTGTTGAGCAGAATGCGCTTCAGGTGGTTAGTTTCAGAGCTCTGCTTGGAGTTTGTGGAATTGGTGTGGGTCCTGATGCAGTCGAGCTTGCAGGAGTGGCAGGTGAAGGGTCCATGGGTGTGTCCTGGGATGGCTTGGTAGCAGTTTGGGAGTCGGCCGGGGTTAAGTGCTGAGAGGGTAGCGGCGTCGTACGGTACGCGGGTGGAGTGGATTTTGCGGGGGCCAGGAGGTCTGGCGCTGGGCGCGGTCCAGGCGCGGACGGGCGTAGACGGGCCTACCTTTGGCGCGCATGGGGCGGGACCGCTGCGCGTGAACGCTGCGCGCAAAAGCATCTGTCATAAGTGGATAGTGGAGGGGGGTGGAGCGAGGGAGGAGCAGCTGGGAGGCGGGAGCGGGGTGGAGGGACGGGCTGGGAGGCAAACAAACAACAAAATGACAGCAGAAACAAAAGCGAAACAAGGCAATGCGATATAGCGCTACGATACCAGTGTGGCACAATTGAAAATGCAGGCAATGTAGCAGTCCAGCGCTGCGCTACCATACCAATCTGGCACAATTTAAAAGCAGGCAATGTAGCAGTCCAGTGCTATGATATCAGGGAGCGTGGGGAGCGACCACCTCTGCAGGAGTCAGGATGGTCACAAGCTAGGGCAGGCAGGATGATTCCTATGCTATCTGTGGGAGGGAGGAGCAGCTGGGAGGCGGGAGTGGGGTGGAGGGACGGGCTGGGAGGCAAACAAACAACAAAATGGCAGCAGAAACAAAAGCGAAACAAGGCGAAGCAAACACTCAGGCAATGCGATATAGCGCTATGATACTAGTGTGGCACAATTGAAAATGCAGGCAATGTAGCAGTCCAGCGTTGCGCTACGATACCAATCTGGCACAATTTAAAAGCAGGCAATGTAGCAGTCCAGCGCTACGATATCAAGGAGCGTGGGGAGCGACCACCTCTGCAGGAGTCAGGATGGTAGTGTGTGCAACAGTAGGGAAAGCGTTGGACTCAGGAGAGGTACAAATTTATATTTCCACTTCAGTCACTGCAGCAGTGGGGAAAGTGTTGGATTGCTGAGAGGTAAAATGTACTCTTCCCACTCCAGGTAGTGCAACAGTAGGGAATGTGTTGGACTCGAGAGAGGTAACAAGTACTATTCCCACTCCAGTATTGCAAAAGTAGGGATAGTGTTGGATTGCGGAGGGGGGAAATATACTGTAGCCACTCTAGTCAATGCAACAGTAGGGAAAGCATTGGACTCAGTAGGGGTCCTAATTACTATTTCCCGTCCAGTTAGTGCAACAGTAGGGAAAGCGTTGGATTGCAGAGGGGTAAAATCTACTATTCCCCCTACAGTAAGTGCAACCGTAGGGAAAGTGTTGGACTCAGGAAGGGTAACATTTATTATTCCCACTCCACTCTGTGCCACAGTAGGGAAAGTGTTGGAATGTTGAGAGGTAAGATTTACTTTTCCCACTACAGTCAGTGCAACAGTAGGTAAAGGGCTGGACTCAGAAAGGGTAACAATTTACTATTCCCACTCCAGTCTCTACAACAGTAGAAAAAGCATTAAATAGCAGAGGGGTAGAATCTACTATTGCCACTCCAGGTTGTGCAACAGTAGGGAGAGAGTAGGTCACTTCAAACAAATAAAATATTTTAACAACTACATTAAATAACAAAAAGGGAAAGCAAGGGAAAATCCGTATGATACAGACCCTGAAAGTGAACCGTACGAATAGTAAACATGCCGTACGACCCGACAAGTACGATCCGGACCGGGGACCGAGAACGCCATTCATACAGGAAACGCTGTATGAGCAATTCGTACGAAGAGCCACACATTCACATACGTGCCGTACCACTGCAATCATGGGGGCACCATACCCCTATGCTCTGTACCCCTACGCATCGTACCCTGTGGCACGGTACCCCTAAGCATCGTATCCCATGGCACCGTACCACAACGCATCGTACCCCGTGGCACAGTACCACTACGCATCTTACCCCGTGGCACCGTACCACTACGAATCGTACACCGTGGCACCGTACCACTATGCATCGTACCCCGTGGCACCATACCCCTATGCGGTTCGAGTCGAAATCTGCTTTTATGGATGTTTTAAACTCCCGTACAAAAAGAGTCGTACGGAGTGCTGTCGTAACGAATCGTACTTGCTTGGTCGGAAAAAGCTGCTTCGATCCGTACGGACGTCGCGCACTGCATGTTCCAAAGGCGATTTGTACGTATATGTAAGTCGTATGGTGTTTGGTACGATTCGTACGGAGATCTGCTTTGGGTTCGGATCGTACTTCATCGTACGTACAGGGACGTTGAAGGTGTATGATTTGTACGGGAAAAACGCTCCGTACGGCAATTTGTAGGGGATTTTCCCGAATCGGAATCGACCCCTATATGTTACAACAACCAACAAATATAATGCTATTTAGAATTAAAAAGCATAACACAATTAACACATAACATAATAAATAACACATTTTTGAAACAACTAATAACCATATTTACGTTTATTATTATGAAAATAATTTCCTACCCTAAAAACTCCACAAAGTAAACAATACACACTGAAGATGTGTCTTGAAATTATACAAATTTTACATAATTATCAATGAAACAATTAACAGTTATTGACTAATAATAAAATAATTTAATTAAGTCCCGATCCTTTCTCCCTAGAAACCTAACAATGGGCACATAATATATATTTTAAAAAAGTAACTAAATAATTTACATAATTATCAATTAAATATTAAAAATGGACTAATAATGATTTAATTATATTTAATAAACTTTAAACACTTTACCTCTACAAACTCAAACCACACTTCATATATAACTTTAAACAAATGTAATTACACAATTTACATAAGTAATTACCAATTTACTAACAACTATTATTAATTATTATACATAATTAATTTCACACCTTTTATCCCTACAAAAACCACAACCCACAACAAAAAGATTAATTAAATATGTAATTCATTACTAATTAATTATCAATTAAATACTTAATAATAACTAAACATTAATTAATTTATAATTATAATTCAAATACTTCCCACCCTATACCAATACAAAGCTCACAACTCACACCTAAAACTTAACATAATAAAAAATATATTACATTATTAGTTATCAGCTAAATATTTAATATTAATTAATTATTACTTATAGTTAATTTACTTCCCACCCTGTACCTCTTATTACCCCATAACCCGCTATGTCACTAACAATACAAATACATCACCACTAGAAATGTACAAACTATATTAAAAAACATTTACAATAATTATACAACCAATGTTTAACATATACAATTCAAATATATACTGAAATACATAAAAATTATTATAAAACAATATTTATGGACAAACAATATTTTTGTAAAGGATATTAACATCATTGATATTTTTAACATCGATATTAGCAACATAGATAATATTTACATTGATATTACTTAACTTAAAATTTATATTGTTGTCTACAATATTTTTGCACACAATATTTGTTTATCACAATATTTTAAACTCAATATTTCTGCTCCTCAATATTTCTCGATATTTGTGCCTGTCAGACTGGGTCTGTTGCATCAGTGGACTAATGCGTCCACGGCAGGGGCCTGTGTTCGATCTTATGGTCACAGGTTCAAATCCCAGCAGGTTTACTCAGCCTTTCATCCTTCTGAGGTTAATAAAATGAGTATCATTGAGTTGGGTAACAATAAACATCTGTTATTCAGTGCCAAAATACCAACGGGTGAATGTTCCCTTTACAAATGCACATGTTAATACCTTTTGAGAAGATGAGGATTTTTTTGGTGTATCGTTAAGGATGTGCAAAGATAGAAGGGGCGACCCTCAAACTGATTTTACCCACAATGAATTTTCTATAGACTTTTGTACTCGGTGTAGCTTAGAATCAGCTGAATGGATTTTCATTAAATATGCCATGAAATTCATTATAGAGTCTAGATTATGCATTTTGCTATTGCAAGTGATGTTATGAACTGGTTATGAAGTTATAAGATCCAGAATGTAGGGGTATCTGTTCATATTGAGCTTGACTTGTAGCAAAATAATACTACAAGTAGCAAGGAAGTCCCAAAAAAAAAATAGACTAGACAGCATGGATAAAGTTTCAGATTTACAACATGAACAACTGAAAGACCCAATTATGGTCACATGATAAGGGAAAACAATAAAGAAATACGTAAAAAATAGAATACATCTTAAGCTACATAGGTGTCTTTGCATAATCTCTGAGCAGTCACCTAGCAGTGACCTGCACTGATGTACCATAACAAATCAAATCCAGACCATACTTACCAATGGCCCGATAAATATTAAATAAGTCAATTAGTCGGCAGTGAAGAAGAGGCAATCGTTTATTCTATATAGACTCTGCGCAGAGGAGCCCCCTCGTCAGTGCGCCGAGAAGACTCCCGAATTACACATGAGATCAATCCTTTATACAAACACACGTTACATGAAATAACTATATTTGGCAACATTCCAATAGGTATGAGATCTTTCGGGAAGGACCATATATGGGAAACAAAAAGAGCTTAGAGGTCTGTTTCTTCTATTAGAAGGAAGGTCAGTACGGGTAACTCCCTTTCGTCTTGGTACATGGGAGTAACGGCCTGGCGCCAGCAGGAATGCGCTTATCGGCCCTTAACACCAGATGTGACCTTGGGCCTTAGAGAAGGAAAACAGTCATGAGTTCAGCTGTCCAGTAACTCAGCTAATTGGGACCTGAGCTATATATTCAGCAGGCAACACATGATAGCTGCCCAGGCCCTGGTTGACAGATTTAAAATGGAGTCTTAGTGATCTCTGGAACTAGAATGCATTTTAGCCTATTTACAAGGAGCTCGAACTACACTCGGTTGCTAATGTAGAAATGCCACATAAATGAGAATACATATACGTACAGCTATATTATGCTAACAAATATAACTTTAGCAACTATGCAAAAACATTTCTGTCCCTCAGAACCGCCCTTTTAGCATGATATAGCTAAATCAATCTTCAAAAATACCTTCATCTATCTGCATAAATTCTTGTATTTCTTGTTGTATCATTTGGGGCTTTTCCTTTATGGGTGATGACGGTATCAGGGCAGAAGACACTCTCCTAGCACAATAGGAACAGCAGGCAGGGCCACAGTGAATATATAAACAACAAGTAAAGAGAAATCCCACTATACCTATCAGAATCATCAGAATCTTCCATCCCCAGGCCGTCAATAGATCCCAAAACCAACCAGTAAGTGACCAACTCCCTGTATCTGCATGTATTTCAGATGCTAATCGGTGCAACTTTTGTATGGCCAGATGGACAGATGGGGCGGAGTCAGGAATGTAGAAAAACAAACAGAAAGTCCCTGGATGATGGGGGTATACCCTAAGGCGTAAGGTAACCTAGCCACAAGGCTTGGGGGTTATCTACGCTTTCAGAGACAGAGTTGTATCAATAGACTCAACATACCATATCTCTAATAGAGGCCAACAGTCAGTGTAAGAACCCTAGCTACAATTCACACATTAGTTAAGAGACTATAATCTTCACCAGTATAAAAACAACAGTTTATTAAAAACAATACAATTTCAATTTACAATAGAGGAATAAAGATTTTTTTTACAATTAAGTACACAATTAAAAAAACAAAAGTCGACGCGGCGTTTCGGTGTCTTGTGTCGATGATAACACCTTCTTCAGGACGGGGTTTGTTAAAAAATCTCTAAAAAGGTAAGATTACAAAGACATAATCAGCAGGGGCCTATTTTACACTGACCATTAGCTTAACACTCGATGTCACATATAGAGAGCATGCAAATTCATTTTAGACATTGTTGATTCCTGCATTCCAACTTCTATGCAGTGGAAAACAAAAATTCTTATGTACACATTCCTTTCAGTTAAGAATAAATAGCTAAGTTGGTGGTTCCTACATTCCAACTTCTGTGTGGAGAAACATAAAATTTCTTTTGTATACATTTATTCCAATTGCATACAAGGATAAATGGCGATTTTTAAAGAATCTCTAAACTTTAGAACTTCGTTGAACATTGGTTACAGGCATTCACACTTAGCCTAGGATCACAGCAATATTATTAAGTGGGATATGTTTAAGCTTTAGACTCATTTTTAGCTTAAGTTGAGAATATCCTTTGTTCCCACATGATCAACTATGTAGTCTCATTGGGCTGATATTGTCGTGTGTTACAATCTTACTATGTACTATCAAGTGACTATTCTTTATCACCATGAGTTATACAACCTACCTCAGAGATTGAGGGATTCGGAGCATATGTAATATCATGAGGATGCAGTTTTTTCTATCATTACTCTGCCTCTCATGGACTTATCTTCATTGGAGGAATTTATCAATACTTATTCCACCTGAGGGGAAAATTACACAGTTCAAATATACCCAATCTTTTTTGTTGCTTATTATACTTCTTGCCTAGTAGTATCTTAAAGGGTTCATTACCTGGATATAAAGATTCATATGTGTGGTCTGTGCTGTATCAGGGGTGACCACCGTATATCTGTAAGTTTAACCACATGTAACTGCAAGAGGACAGAAATACATAGTTTTTTTTGGTTAATTTGAAAATTTAGAACAACAAAAAAAAGCCTGAGTCTTTCGATTAATGGCCAGAGGATTCATTTCAGCAGGTTATACCTTTTGTGGTATCGTGTGGACAGGATTCCAGCTTATTCATATACAGGTAGAGGTGTTCATATCGTTTTCATTTCCTTCTACTAGTTCGCTTTTATTTCCTTTCCTTGTAGATTTTCGGAATGGAACTATTTGTATTGTCTAAACGAAAAAGAGAGCGAATCAATGATGAGTTCCTAGTTTTCCTAATCTCTCTACACGTATTTACACCATTAGTGATGTCGTCAGGAATGTATACACAGCAGGAACTGCCGATCACGCGCCATGCTCCTCCAATACCATACGGTTTTGGAGCGAGACAAGTCTCGTAGCCTGAAGCTCTACTGTCAAATCGGTTAATATGCCGGCTGTAGTGTTAATAACTCTCTCAACTACTCTTGATATTCGTCTTACTTCCTTACTGGTTATTATAGGTCCCCATATTGGAAACACTCCCTTTACTATATCGACGAAATGCTGCTCAGGGAGGTCCGTCTGGTCTACCTCAGACGTATCTCTCTATTAATTAGCGACCCAAGGCCATCCAGTCTATGATCTTTGTGGTAATTTGAGGGAGCAATATATACAGGTATAGGAAGGATAAATAACAACGACCCATCCATCCCCAGGGAAGCTAGGTATATGCATTTTCCCCACAGACGAAATACACATTCGGGGGGCGTTATCAATGGTGGACTACTGAAAGTGCAGAGTCAATACGTATAATTACACTGACTATCTCCTACAGAAATATGACCTGCACCTTGTATGCAGAATGCAGAGGTACTGTTCAATATAGGTACTTGAATAGGTTTATCATCAGTGACATTTCGATCCTGAAAATGTTGAAAATACTGAGTAAAGTTGAACTCTGCAAAGTCTAAAATTTCTGTCCTTAACCAAGTTACATTTTCATATTCAGTATATCAGTTCATACACGCTTTGGGGTCCAACGACCCTTCTCCATTATTCCCCTGTGGGTCAAAACCCTGGTGTACCTGTATATAGGTCAGGATCATCTCATAATCTTTTTCCGTGTATCGGGAGGCATCTACGGTATAAGGTAAGTACATCATACTTAATAATTTGAACCATGCTTCACAACTTCCAAAATAGGATAGGGGCAGTGAGATGAAAAGGCCGTGTCGATGCATTACCGAGGGTAATAATCCACAGACCCAACAATTGGTCGTATTAGTAGCACTGTGAGTCTGATGCAGCATTTCTACAAATACATTCTTAGCATAGGTCTGACGGTGTCTTTCCTTGTGGGGGGCTAATGTAAAGAAATGATGCTCTGGAGGTGGGGTAGAGGTTCCTATTATCGTATGCACAGGGTGATGCAATTCTAAATTTAAAAACACACTCATGATTACAATAAACAATACTGCAATGGTCGTCACAAAAGCAACCTTCACTCTGGTTGTCCATGACGAAAACATAGGTACATAAATGGGCATATATCGGGGAGCAAGAGGACGCTTCTCCTCAGGCATAAACCAGCCAAAAGGATACATTCTCACTAAAAGTCCAAACTATTCAAAAAAACAAAACAATGCAGTCGGTCCTGCCAGAGGGTGTTTCTTTCCTGTGTCCGTCTAGAGCCTCACAGGCAGGCTCCTATCGTTCATCAAAAGAACCAATTATCGTATTTACTGATTTTCCCAAGTCACAACCTGGCCCTTTTTCTTTAGTCTTTCTTTCTGAACAGAGCAATACAGAGTTCCAGCTCTCAACGTGTTCAGTCCAGTGTCTCGCTCAGTATTTCCCAAATTCTTCTAGCAAGTCCCTACTACTCAAGTCTTTCCCTGTCTCCTATCATCATTGGGAATACCGCGTCGGTTTTCTGGGCCGCAGGTTGTATCGAGCTTGACCTGACAATTCCTGATCATCGAACTGAACAGGCGTGGTGACCTCCGAAGCGCCAATTTATCCCTGTACCCTCCTTTCAACAACTGGAGCAACAGATTCAGAGGCCAATTCTGCACTTGATGAGGTAGCCTCTTTCGTGCTCCCGGCTCCCCTATCTCGCCCTTCACACTCCTGGGCTTCGGAAAAAGGAACCATACAGTGAGCTCTTTCACTTTCCTGGGTCAATATTCCTTCTAAATTCAGGCAAGCAGATGGGGCAGAGGTACTCGCTTCACATGGGCAACATGCACCCAATGCTTCCGTCCGGTCACCTTCACCGCCGTTCGGGTGGCCAGCAGGATCTGTGCTGGTTCTGACCATCTAGGTTCAAGACTCGATTTCCGCTGATAATTCTTCACCATTACCCACTGGCGGGGTTCCAAAGGATGTCCAGGACCCTCTGGCAGCGGCTGCAAGGTATCGAGTACCTGTTGATGGATAGAACGAAGACCTTTAGTCAAAGTATACAAATAGTCTGTCATCATTGGGTAATCTATTTCTCTGATATTTCTCGGACGAGGGACCCCCCAAACATTAGCCGGTCCTCCAAAAAAACCTTCATATGGGGACAGACCTGATCGAGAATGAGGGGTCATGCGTTCAGACATTAGAGCCAATGGCAAGGTATCGGGCCACTGCAATCCAGTACTCTCTTGAATCTTTGCCATTTTCAACTTCAAAACACCATTATATTTTTCCACCAACCCAGCTGATTGAGGATGTCGAGCAGCTTAAAATTTTTGATTTATATGCAACCTGTTACAGATGTGTTTGATAAGGGCAGCATTAAAATGGGTCCCATTGTCTGTCCATATGACCCGAGGGACCCCATATCTTGGGATATACACTTTTATTAGGGCCTTTGCAGTCGCTAATGCAGTATTTTCTTTAGTAGGGAAAGCTTCTACCCACTTACTAAATGTACACACCACTACCAAAACAAACTTTAAATTATTCACTCTTTCTAGTTGAATATAATCCATTTGAAGCATCTCGAAAGGTAAAGAAGGTGGTGCAAAATTTCCACTAAGAACAGGTTCTCCCCTCCAGGATTATGACCTAAACAAACCATACAATGTTGAACCAAATGAATGGCAGTTTTAGTAATGTTGGGATTATTACAAACCGGGTCCAATAGTTTACAAATTCCCTTTGCTCCTATATGGGCAGCCCCATGTGCCATTTTCACTACAGCATTAACAAAAGCAGTAGGAAGCATCCATCTTTGTTTTTTACTTAAATCCACCCAGAACCCATTATCATCCAACCTCCCTACCACATTTTCCCAACGAGCTAGTTCATCCCGTGTTGCCTCCTTCTGCATTTCCCGGACACTTTCCATTGTGTTTTCAAACATATCAGTCTCCTCCACCCATCAAGTTGAGTTCACATACATGGGGGACACTATGGATCGGACTGTTTCCTTTGCAATCTGATCAGCAAAAGCATTTCCTTCTCCCACTGTTTCCACTATAGCTTTGTGAGCACTACATTTAACAATGGCTACCCTTTTGGGCAAAGTTCGCACAGTCAACAACCTCAATATCAAAGGGCCATGTTATATTCGTTGGCCATGAGAAGCGAAAAATCCCCTTCCTGCACACAATCTCCCAAAACTATGGGCGACACCGAAGGCATACTGGCTATCGGTATAAATATTTACTGCCAGTCCTTTGCTCAATTCACATGCTCGTAAAAGCGCCATTAATTCAGCTGCCTGCGCAGAATGATAGGGAACTCGTGACGTTTCAACTACAGTACGCAAAGTGGTAATCGCATACGCAGCTGTTGTTGTGCCATCTGGTAACTTAAAACAAGAGCCATCCACATACAACTTCCCTTCGGGCTCAGAAAGGGGGCTCAGTAAGATCCACCCTTCCCTTGGTTTCTTCTTCTGTCCAAAATATACAATCATGTATGTCATTATTTGGTTTGTCAGAAGGAAGGGGTAGCAACGTGGCTGGGTTCAAAGTGGCACATCTTTTGATAGTGATATGGGGGCAAACAAGGTTAATTCATATCCAGTAAGACGTGCACTAGTAAGGTGCTGTGTCTTTGTTTTATTCAGGAGTGTGTCCACTGCATGTGGTACCTTCACTGTGAGATCAGATTTTAACACGAGTCCGTCTGACTGCCTAATGGCCACCGCCACTGTGGCAGAAGCCCTCAGACAGCTAGGAAGTGCTCTTGCCACAGGATCCAATACTGCTGAAAAATAAGCACAAGGTCTTAACTTACCACCAAAACCTTGTGTTAACACTGAAAGCGAACAACCTTCTACCTCGTGTACATAAAGTTCAAAAGGCTTCTGCTAGTCTGGAGTTCCTTAAACAGGTGCAGAGCAAAGAGCAGTTTTCAAAGAATCAAAGGCTTCCTGACATTCATCCGTCCAGGGTAAGAGCTCATGCACTTCTTTCGTAATTAAATGTAACAATGGTTTAGTAAGAAGAGAAAAGTTAGGAATCCACTGGCGACAGTAAGAGGTTATGCCTAGGAATGCACGAACATCGCGTTGAGTACGAGGAACAGGCATGTTAGAAATAGTAGACACACGTTCAGGAGTCAGCTTCCTCCCCTCTTTCGACAGTAGATGACCGAGATAGGTTACTTCCTGTCGACAATATTGAAATTTGGAAAGAGACACTTTGTTACCATGTGCCGCTAAATGGGACAGCAATTTAACCGTCGCCTCCTTGCAGCCTTCCTCTGTGTCAGATGCCACCAACAAGTCATCGACATACTGGAGGAGCACGTTTCCTGGAGGCAAAGTCAATTCATCCAAGATGACCTTCAAAGCCTGACTATATATACTAGGACTTTCTGTATAACCTTGAGGAGCGCGACAAAATCTGAAGCTGCGGCCTGATAATGTGAAGCCAAAAATATGTCTACTCTCGGGATGTATAGGAATGCTAAAGAAAGCATTCTTTAGATCGATAACTGAAAAATATTTAGCCGTAGGAGGGATCATAGTAAGTATTGTTGTAATATCAGAAACCACTGGATACTGTGGTACTACTCTCGGAGGTCAATTACAAAGCAGTACGTATCAGCGAAATCAGGACTGCTCCCACTGGGAGCTTTCTTCAAGATCGGTAATATAGGACTATTACAAATATTAGAAGCTGTTTCTTCCACCACCCCTTTATCAATCAAATCCTGAATTATCAACATTAATGCCTTTTCACCAGCTTGGGATATTTTATACTGTGGAATACGAGGCAAACAAACATTTGGTTTTAATGTAATAAAAACTGGTGGAATCTTCAGTAACCCTACACCAGTATCCCCTGCTGCCCATAAGACAGGGGGAAAGTTTGCCAGCTCTGGGGGAAGCTGGTCAGTTTTCATGAAGTTCTGTTTATTATATTCTTCTGGTGTTTGGACTGTTAAATATACTCCATCCGGGGAACAATAAATCTTAGCATGCCTTTTCTTTAATAGATCCAACCCCAGTAAGTTTTCTCCACATTGCGACGTCAACAAGAATGGAGAATCCACTGTGACCAGACCCACTGTGAATGCGAGGGGCTTTGAAATAGGACTCACTACGGGGACACCAGAAAAACCCACCGACACAATATTTTGCCCGGACAGAGCAGCCCCTGGGACCAACGAACAAGAAATTGAACTGTTCATTGCACCTGTGTCTACCAAGAAAGTTTCAGAAACTCCCATGATCTGCCCCTTAACATAGGGTCTCTTTTGATCAACAGGTACTGACACTTGGCCCCCTCTCTGTCCGTGGCTGTCCTATGCACGAAAATATCTGTCCGATTCACTTGTCTCATAGTCTTCATTATAATACTGCTTTCCGTTATTTCTATCGAAATAATTCCCTCCAGACTCACCTTGTATCATTTCATCTCGTCTCATATCACCCCGGTCAGTACCACCTCGCCCTCTGCCTCTACCTATACCTCGCACAGGTCCGTTCCGATTAAGGAGGTAGGGACACTGAGCTCGCCAATGTCCTTCGTCCTTACAATAGGCACACTGATTTGGTCCCAAAGTGACAATTGGGCCTTCTTCTCTTCTTACAGGTCCCGCCCCCCTTTGACCAGTTCCCCTTGCTCTTCCATTCCACCCTTGCCCCCTAGCCACCTGTTGCAATAAGACTCAAGTTTTAAGATCCTTAGCCTTCTTATCTGTCCTATCCTTACTCTCATTTTCCCTATGTTCATAATACTGAGCCATGCTCAGTATAATTGAAGGGGTAGAGGTGGTCCAAGTTCTTTCAGCAGCTTGAAGCCGCGCCAACACTTCTGGCAATAAATTAGGGACAAAACGATTAACAAACAATCTTATTCCTCCTTCCACAGACAGGTCTTGCCCACTAAAATCAATGAATACACCTTCAAATCGAGTAAAGAAGTCTGATACACTTTCATCTTTCTTTTATTTATATGCAGTTAACTTATCCCAATCTACTTTTCGAGGAGGGATTAAAGAGTGCATATACGCAATTATTCGAGCTGGCAGAGCCAGAATCTCAGCTCTTGGTTTATCTCCAGGTTTCGGCTCCCCATCCCAAGCCTTAAGCTCATCCCATGTCCCTCCTAATTCATTTGCATGAGGCTGATCATGTACCTGGCGCCATACATCGACAGGGACCAATAATCCCAAAAATAATTCTATATCAGCTAACGTCATTACTGCGGAGGAGGCTGCCTCAGTGAGTTCTTTATAATATGCAGTAGGATTTTTACGGGGATCAGGTAATTGTGATTTTAGGGAAATAACCTCACTTCTCTTCCAAGGAGTATATACCCACTGCTCCTGAAATCGAGGCTCCACATGAGCTCTAATAACTTGATTAGCATTGTCTTTAAGTTCGGGAATTTTGGGATGATAAATGGGATGGACTACCCGCATCGGGTGCTGAGAGTTCCATGCTGGACTATTAGTAATTAATCGTTGCTGATATCGCAAAATGAACACTAGATTTCAATACACATATTCTTGACCTAATTTGAACTTATGCGCCCGATCTACTATATCATATAAAACCTGAGGGGCCCTCCCATCATCAAACTGCTGTTCCCATAATGAGATCAGACGATTTGCCATAGTTTCTAATGCATATTGCTGCATATACTTCATAGTCCCCCAAATAGTCTTCAAGGGTATAAATAGTGTTCCGCATCCATTGATCTATTACCAACTGCTTTTCCTCATATCCTACCACCGCTCGTGTATATAATCGCCGAGCACCCCCCAACCTGGGGGTTTGAGAGGCAGTTATGTCTGTCTTAACAGGAGTAGGGGTGGCTGACTGAGTGGGCCAAGCCACCGATGACGAAGGAGAAATTGAAGTCAATGGGGACGTAACAGAGGTCAACGGACCATCTGCCAACAAGGTTGTGGTGGCAGATGTCGTAGAAGGGGAAGCAAGAATAGCACTACTTGACACAGCTGAAACGGGGGGTGTAGGAGCCGTGGCCACCACGATGGGTGCGGAGGGGGCACTAGCTAAAGGTATCGCAGGATACACTCGTTGTGGAACATAAGGGGGTGGAGGAAGGGCATTCAGCAGATCCTCTATTTCGTCCTCCGCCTCAGGGCGAACGGTGTAACTTTTATCTGTTTGTAATCGAAACTGTCTATCTATACATTCAATTTTCTTTTCTGACTGATCTTTCTCATATGCTATGGCTTTCTGCGTTATGGTCTGTCCATTCTGTATTTTTAACAATTTTTCCTCCCTAACTCGACGGCGTTTTGACTCTTTCTGCCATAACTGTAAAGCGTCAAACATTCCTTGTCTGCTTCGTTTTGAAAATAATCGGTCTTGTAAATACTGTATCTTTTTCTCATCGAAAGAGCCAGTTAGAGGCCATCTTAATTCTTCATTATCTTTGGTATACTGGTGCCATAAATTATTAAATAGAATGGGCGTAAGACCATGTTACACATACATATCGAAATCCGGGCTGCTCTCTGGTGGGGCGGGTTGACTTTCATCTAATCGTATACCTTTCCGTCAACAACAACATCCAAAACATATTTTGCTAAAACACGACATTTTCTCTGATACTGGTTCTTCCACTTTGTTACACAGACTCAAACCATGGCCTTGTTTCACTCACTCTCAGCATATCATTAATCTCGCATCAACCATACACGTTAAATTGACACACACTATTTTACAGCAAGAAGGGAAACATTTTTCATTTTCAAATCTAAATCACGAATTCAAGAACAACCAAGGAACAGAGCCCGTCGACTCCTGTTCATAGAGAAGTTGTGGCCCACCGGCCACCGGACCAAACAGAAACCAAAAATCAAGCAGTCCAAAGACTACCAAGAGGCCATCAGAAAGGAATTAACCACAGACCGGCCTACAGATCATCTTCGGATATGTCGAGAAGTCACCCAGGTACTGACATAAGCCTTTCCAAGTACAGTCCGGCCGGGTGTGCAAACAAAATGCCACACCAAGGTGTCAGATCGTCACCTCTATTATTCACCAATCAAGCCCGCGGAGCATCTGCCGTGCAGCCTCACTGCTACCCCGTCAGATCTCCAAAACTCCTTGTGGTATGCCGACCGCCAACCTAACCAAATCCAAATTATCTCAACAACGTGGTTCAAAGAACACAATCCATAAATAATAGGACCAATTCACTCACCTGGTGCACTCAGGTTTGATTGCGAATTCTCCATTGCCCACTCCAGAAGATCAACTCGGATCGGTTCCCGGGTTACACCCATAGGACTCCGGCGAGGGGTCACTAGCAGCAGAGCAGATCGCGAGAGCAGAGTCCGGTCAAATGTCTTCCAGAAAATTCAGTCCGCCCCCTCGATAATGTCCTTAATTCACCCCGTGTTACAGGAGGACGACCCCATACACGGAGTCCCGGTGGAGTCGCCAACTGATGTACCATAACAAATCAAATCCAGACCATACTTACCAATAGCCCGATAATTATTAAATAAGCCAATTAGTCGGCAGTGAAGAAGAGGCAATCGTTTATTCTATATAGACTCTGCGCAGAGGAGCCCCCTCGTCAGCACCCAGTCAGTGCGCCGAGAAGACTCCCGAATTACACATGAGATCAATCCTTTATACAAACACACGTTACATGAAATGACTATATTTGGCAACATTCCAATAGATATGAGATCTTTCGGGAAGGACCATATATGGGAAACAAAAAGAGCTTAGAAGTCTGTTTCTTCTATTAGAAGGAAGGTCAGTAAGGGTAACTCCCTTTCATCTTGGTACATGGGAGTAACGGCCTGGCGCCAGCAGGAATGCACTTATCATCCCTTAACACCAGATGTGACCTTGGGCCTTAGAGAAGGAAAACAGTCATGAGTTCAGCTGTCCAGTATCTCAGCTAATTGGGACCTGAGCTATATATTCAGCAGGCAACACGTGATAGCTGCCCAGGCCCTGGTTGACAGATTCAAAATGGAGTCTTAGTGATCACTCTAACTAGAATGCGGTTTAGCCTGTTACAAGGAGCTCGAACTACACTCGGTTGCTAATGTAGAAATGTCGCATAAATGAGAATACATATACATACAGCTATATTATGCTAACAAATATAACGTTAGCAACTATGCAAAAACATTTCTGTCCCTCAGCACTAACTGCTCTGTGGAGGATATAATAATTGACCAGTAGGAAAAAAATATATATATCCTCCATTTTTTTTTAACCAAAACAATGATTGACTTTCATTCAATTTGGTCTTTATATGTAGCACAATACCTGCTGAATATATAGCCCAGGTCCCAATTAGCTGAGTTACTGGACAGCTGAACTCATGACTGTTTTCCTTCTCTAAGGTTTTTTAAAACCTTTTCAGGACAGGGAACCACCTAGTCCTGTAATAGCTGCTGCAACATTTCTTTTCCTGTTGAAGTCAGCCAATAAGAGTGCTCACTCCCACGGAGGCCCTCACTCCCACTGGAGCGAGGTGGCTGAAGGGACAAAAATCCCCCCTGGCCAATTAGATTGCTCTAGTTTTTGACATTGTGTGAGAGTCCCACAAATTCAACAATGCAAATATATAATGGTTTTGTACCTTAATTTCTGAAAAACTACTGAATGAATTTACAGCAACTCACAAAAAGCACTAAGGGGCAGATTACGATGTTGTGCGGAATCTTACCGCCCGACTCCTTCCTGGGTCTGACCGAGTCATGATCAGCAGTTCCGCGTGATCAATTATAATGTTTCCGAACACCTTTCGGTCGGACTCCCATTGACTCCTATGAGAGGCCGTGTTCCAACCGACAACATAGGCTCCTATGGGGAAAAAGGGTTTTGCAGAAAACCTTGCACCCTGTCGCAGGCACCCCATTGGGGCCTGACAGACAATGCATGGTTTTACAGGGGGGTCTCTTGGGTACCCCAACTGCCCCAAACCAGGGACCTCAGGATGAAGGGGGGCCTGCTAGGGGCCCCCTTAGTCAGTTTCTGACAGCCTTTTCATGTCAGACAGTCAAACCTAGAAAGGCTCTTGGCATCCGACATCGTAATTGGTTGGTCGGAAACGCTGTCCGTAGAGTTGTATGATTCAGCTATTGTTGTGTGGCGTTTTAGGCTCCGAATGAATGTTCCCGATTCATGCCCTTATATAGGTACAATTCACATTGCCCTGATATAGGCATAGAAATCAAGCCCTTATTTAGACATAGCCAATGCAGACCAAATAGAGGAATGGCTACTTCCACCCATACCAAACGTCACAACGATTTCTTGGAAAATAGGCTTAAGCAGTTAGGGAACTTCCCCTTGCTTGAATATTGATTTGTCCAAGAACTCATGTACTTTGCACAGAACCCCTATTCCCTTGGGGTTCTTACCTGATGTTATTATGCCCAACTTTACGTCAAACTATAGCATTCTTAGATACCTTCAAGGTATAAATATACCTTCACTTGCTCTAGCAAGACACGGTGGTTTGGAGCAGTTCGACTATCTACTTGCACGACGCAGCTCGCTACAGCAAGTGCCGAAGGAAGCCGACCCTCCAGCTGACGCACTGATCAAGAGGCTGCCTTTCTCTCACTGAGAATCCAGCTCCAGTGTTTCCAACTCGCCTTGTGGGGTACTGGGAAATCGATTCCCGAGAAAGAGAAACCAGACCTCCTTCATTCGAAACCAAGGTATGGAGCTGATAAGAACCTAGAGAAACCTTTGGTAGATTCTTGGCAAAAACAACTAAACCTATGCTACACAATACTTACTTCTTCTTGCATACTAGACTTAGGTTGGGTACATTGGGGTAGGCGTATTTTAGAAGCACCAGTTGAGTATTTTTAGTCATTGTTATTTATGTATGTATTTTTATATGGCTTAGAAACCATACAATGCTCTTACAGTATTATTTTATAATATTGTTCTCGCTGTACGCATTATACTTTGCAGTCTGCATTACGATTGTAGCAGTTCACTTTTCTTGCATGAGAAAGAAGACTGTTCAATAAACTTTTTATTGAAAACTCCCGTCTCTCTATTTCTCTGTAACTCTGTAGAAACGAAGCATGCATGATTGACTGAGTGAAATACTTATCTATTGTTTCCGCAGCTCTAGAAATACATTTCTTATTCTTGGGAAACAAAGTTGTCATGTTTATGTAGTTGTCAGAAACTAATCCCTTCTTGTGAATTCAAGAAAGTTTCTAGTGACCTCTGAGCTAGCTGGCATTAATATATTCAATAGAAACCTAGTCGTCCTCAGTCCTACGTCTAATCTATAGGATATGTCATGCCAATGCGCAGAGCCTATTGGGAATATAGGAACTACACTACGAGGTGCCCAACGTTTGTACAATTCATATTGCCCTAATATAGGCATAGAAATCAAGCCCTTATTTAGACATAGCCCATGCAGACCAAATACAGACATGGCTACGGTCAGCTTCCTTGGCTCTGGCTCAAGTTCCATCAATTAGACGGGCCAGGATTGGTGGACGCTCTTTCCGCTACCTGGCTCCCAAGCTTTGGAACGCCCTGCCAGTGTCCATAAGACTCAATGCAACCCTATTGGGTTTTAGAAGGGAGCTAAAGTCCTGGCTCTTCGTCCAGTAGGTCCATTGCTTTGTCCCTTCTTACCCCCGATATCTGCCTCTCGTTTTTATCAAAGCGCCGGGACACTCCCTGGAGTAGCCGTGCGCTATATAAAATTATTTTAACATTAACATTAACATGTGGGAGTGCAGCCAAGAATCCCCCTAGGAAAGAGCCAACCCCATTACCTGATGAGAGAGAACAAAGGACCCCGTCTTGGTCCCAAGTTGGACACCCCGCAAGGGATTTCAGATTTCAGTGTCTGCATGCAGGAATATCAGAGTCATGTGTCAGCATGGAAGCTTCTCCTCTGGTTCGCCAGTGAAGATGTGATTCTCTTATACCCAAAAGGTACCCTCATAGGTTCTACTTATATATTCTGGGCCCGATTCACAGAACTAACTTAAGACAAAATCCTAAACTTACTACTTTTGGTATTCACAGAAGTTAGGATTTTGTCTTAAGTTTGTCTTAAGACAAACTTAAGACAGACTTAAGACAGACTTAAGACACAATTCTAACTTAAATATGTCTTAAGTCTGTCTTAAGTTTGTCTTAAGACAAACTTAAGACAAAATTCTAACTTGTGTGAATACCAAAAGTAGTAAGTTTAGGATTTTGTCTTAAGTTAGTTCTGTGAATCGGGCCCATAATGGTTTGCCATTATGTGTAGTGGACCTGTCATTCAAGGATGATGATAGCGGTGACTTTTGTACAGAGTTATTATACAAAATATGATAACCCTGCCTTGCATGTCCTGGGGAGGGGATTAAGATAATAATGATTCTAGGAATCCTAATGCATAATAAATGAGGCCAGTTTCAGAGAAAACTGATCGACATCTATTCAGCACATAACTACATAAAAGGTCAGTGCTAGAACCGTTATGCAGAGCAAGGTAGGACAAATATAGGTATTAGGTTGTACAGCTACCTAGGTTTAGATTAGGGGACATTGGGGTACATAACACCCACTCCTCATCCATAGGTCAATAAGATCAACTAATACTGAAATATACCTATTTAAAAAGCATAAAAATATTGTCATAAAAGGTATAAAACATCTATAAACATGGTATATGTAAAAGATGATGCTAAAAGCTAAAAATACTCTAGAAATCTGCTAAATAGTCAATGTACTGTTAGACCAACTGAGCACAATGAAAGCCATGGTGCTCAGTGAGAGCAAAAATACATAAGAATTAAACAAAACAATGTTTTCACATTCTAATTTGGCTTGTTTTGGAAAAAAAAACATATTTTTCCCAGCACACGGAGAACTAAATGGTTATGTGTCCTGTGTGGGAGATGCAACTTCACCATTACTTGCTTTTGCAGACGACGGTCCATGTAACACCTCTTCGATCAGGTCAGTGGAGCAAATGTGATCATCTTTAGTTCCCGCAGCAGCCGCTAAAGAAACACTCAAAACCTGTGTACCTTACAGCATCCCTTGGAGGCTCTAAGAATGGCATCATCACCATGGAAATGCACTGAGGACACTGTAATACGTGTGCCCTTAAGGGATCTAGCAGTACGTGTACATCCTTTGGAGCAACCGATGGAAGGGTTAGACATATGTCCCACACACATGCGTATCTGTAGACAGGCAGTGGAGCACAGGCAAGATGAAGTCAACCCAGACTGGTCTAAATGAAAGGAACCAATGCTCACTTGGCTGTTGAAGCCAAGATGCACTCAGAGGAAGTACCATGCGTTCACAGCAACGTCGCACATGTAGTGCTTTTTCCATCTCTGGTGGAACCGGGCTGTCCATTGTGTAGCAGGAAAATTAAAAGCAGGATACCCACTACAAGTAGTTGACCAGCGGAAGCCCTCCAAAAATACTTCCTAATACGGAGTGTATAAATTCTGGAATAACTCTGAGATGGTTTGAAAGGTGCTCAATAGTCCAGAATCTATGCTCTTAAATAGGTGTATGGTTCCCCGTTGTCAGACATGTTAAAGATACGATGTACCATTTCCCCGAAATGGAGCAGGAAGTGTGTTCAGACTAGTGCCTGTATCTCAGCTGAAGACCATGCAACCTGAAGATTAAAAGTCTCTCGGGCTGAGGTTAAGACCACATCCTTCTGTAAAAGCATGACTTTCAGTCTGCTCAGAGAATCAAACCGTATAAAGAAAACATTCAATGAAGGCCAAAGCGGTGCCTCCCTAACTTTGTGGGTCATGGGAAACAATACTTGCATGTCAAGTCAAGTCAGGGATATTTGTATAGCGCGCAAATCACATCCTAGGGAGTCTCATGGCGCATGCAATAAGTAACCCTGGAACTTACAGTGACCAGATATGTGATGCCTGGCATCATTCCATAACAACCTTGATCATTCAACATCAAATAACTCCAATTTGAGAGCAGTTTGAATACTGGATGAGTCCCTGCAGCCTGGGATACTTTCAAGTGGCACAATCGATTTGCAACTAAAGCATTACAGGCTCCATGAAGCAAAATATCCTGACAAACTAGAGACCCACTTAAAGAGTCCCCATTCCTGCAACTAACTCTGTACAGTAAATCCCAAGACTCATGCATGTATCCCTGTCCCAATGCGTCATACCTGCCTACTTGGTGATATTATAGACAGTATTGAAATTGGAATGTTGTGACTGTTGAGTAATATGACCATGGATTAACCATTCTGTGGAAGGTGACTCAGCCATGGTAAATCGTAATTGGTCCAATATTTCAATGTGCAGGGTTGTATACTTTGCCTCTCTTTGTGCCATTATTGTCTGTCTTTCTATTAGTTTGTATGCAACCAACCATCCCTTCCAATTGGAGTCAGATGAATTGTAAGTGTGTAATATGGTATCTAATGTAACCTCACTGTGTGATGTATAATTTTGCCGACCCTCAAAGTGCAAAAGCGAGGAAATCTGTGGTATGTTCAAGTCCTTGACCTAGGCTAGCCCACAAAAGGAAACCTGTTTCACTGTGTTGTTCAGGAGGATAATCTGATTTGGTAGGAGGCACGCTGGAAATAAGGCCACTCTTTTAGTCCCCAGGAAAGATTTTGTGACTATGGTGTCTTTCCATAAGTTGAAACCCTGTACAGACTGCTGGGCAATAAAGGAAGCAGAGTATATCTGTTTCATATTAATGAGCATACTTTTCTTTGCAGGTGTAGGTGAAAGTTTATAATATTAAGAGGTTGGGTCTGATTTGTGTTAAACCCATTAAAATAAGCAAAGTTTAGTGCAAATATTTGTGAACTACTTTTCAGTGGTGTTGGGCAATGTTCCAATTGATGGTAAGAGAAAACCTTATGTGGGATATTCACTTTGAACATCAGGTGTATCATCATATAAATAATCACTTGAAAATGCAGTAGATTGTTCTAAATCAGACAGCATAGTATTTAAAGTTTCAAACTCACAATCATCAGAAAAAGTACTGGAGGTGATAATATCATTGAAAGAAATTTTAAACAAGTGTGGTATTTTTAAAAATTCAATTTAACCATATACATCATATGAAACTCTGTCCCAAACTATTCCTTTATGAACTGGAACTGCTGTAAAGTTCCCTAAAGACATGCCACTTTGTTCAGGGTGTGATGATGCATGCGGTTTCAGGACCAAGGTCATATTTTCTGCTGCAAAGCATTCTGGGAGGTAATGTCCATTCAGAAGCAGGAAAAAGACAGTCACTACATCTATCAAGAAGACTAGGAACAGTAGACCAATTGTAGTCCAGAGCTGCAGCCAAGGAGAAACAAGGTAAATCTTTTTCAGCCAAAGGTAGAAATCGTGACGTTGTTGTTTGTGGGAAACAGGAGCTGGCAGAGACTCTGGTTCACTTGTCTCCACTGAGAAAGTATCCAAATCGATGAAGTAGCCAGACGCAGTTTGATCTATCTTTGGTAGCTCAGCAGGTTTTTTAGAACTGGCAGATGTCTCCTGCAGAGGCATATTCACATGGATATCGGTATTAGGCCAAATTGAGATCTGTGTTTCCTTTGTGTTTTGGTGCTGTTCAATTTCAACAGGTACTAGTTCCATTACATTGTTGGTAACTCCTTCACTTCGTAGAGTGGAATCTTCAAAGGTTATTAATCTTTTCGTCTGAACTACCTGTAAGGGAGCGAGAGGAGATCAGCGGCAACCCAGGAGCCCACGCAGCCACCTTTTCATTATCGGCCACATAGTGTGGTTTGATCAGATCAATTGAGATAAATCTCTTTTTTTTGCCGGCAAGAGGCAGAAGAAGTACTGTTCTTGTTCCATCGACAGCCTTGACTGGTACACATGCTCTGTAAGATAGCCCAAATGAGTTTTTGTCCAATCTTTTCTCTGACCAGGTCCAATCTTCGGGACCCAGGCAGATCTTCCGGAACAGCTTTCACTTCCCCAGTGGCAGTGCGTTTTACTTGGATGTTGCTTTGTTATTCCCGTAATTCATTGAGTTCCTGCAAAACAGCCAAATTATCATTTATGTCAAATGATTTTTGATCCGCCACTGCGCTGCCACTATTGAGGTCAGGTACCTACATTCTAGTCCAGAACAAGACTTCATATGGACTACGGCCCCCTAAGGAACGTCTTGGCATGTTGTTAAGTGCCCTCTGCACCCCATATAGATGAGTGACCGAACTGCTACCAGAGACTAATACCCTTGCTGTTAAGGATTACTTCAAGTCCTGTTTATCCTCTCCACAATCGAATTTCCCTTGGGATGATATGGAGAGGAGTATTTTCAAGACCACACACAAACTTCCAATCGCTTCTTTTTAAGCCTGGGAGCTAAAAGCAGAGCCACGGTCAGAATGTAATGTGCCAATTCTGTATGTCCCCAGAAAGACTTTATAACAGCTCAGGCGTCAGCAGAGAGCTGATGCCAAACCCACAGGAATCTAGAGCATTAATCACCGCCATCAGGATTTACCTGTAAGCCCCGTCAGATTGTAAGGGGCTGCAGTGGTCCAAATAGACACATGCAAGAGGTCTGTCTGATATCAGTAATGGTATATGTGGTGTACATGCTAGAGTTGAACCCTTATTCTGTTGACATATGTTGCATTTCAGGACAAACCCCTTGGTCTGTTTAGTGAGACCCTGCCACCAACGTTGCTTCAATAATGAAATCATAGCAGTAACCCCTGTGTGAGTTGAACCCGTCTGGGGCAGCTAAAATGAATCCTAATCTGCGATCCATGTTTGATATTACTCTATCCCCCACCCCAGGAATTTGAGCATACAGAATGTTTTGCGCATCTAACTTGTAGGAGTACTTTAGTATGACATCTTTTGGCATGGCTGAGCTGTTGTTGCTGTAGGTTGTCTAGGGTTAAAAGCTATCATTATCTGTTCATCTATCCTCATACTAGAACGAGTGATTGCAGCAGTTTGCACTGTCGCCTTAGCGGCTTCATCAGCCAGTGAATTCCCTGCAATGTGCACGCCAACATGCTGATGACTCAATGTGTGAATTACATGAGCCCGTGGGTAGCCCGTGGCTAGCCCTTTTCCAGCTTTGCCACTTATTCCCACAATAACTTGTGTTTTATTATGCAAACTTTGGAATCTCTGAACCCATGCTGTCCCCTTTAGTTAAGATATTTATTGTATGACTGGACACATTAAAACACATTGTGCACAATGAGTGTGGGGAATTCTCGATCAGTATTTTTTAGTGCCAGCATCAGGAGTATTATTTCTGCCAGCTGTGCAGTGCAATCTCCTAATGACTGCCTATGCATATTGCTCGGACGGAACTTGCGGTCCTGCATGCGTCCCTTTACAATCACACATGATGCGCTGCATTGCTGATTTTCCGTCAGTGTAAATGATGTATTCATACTGATCTAGAGGCATTATTTAATTTGGAAGAGGATATTCTCGTTTGTACTGCAGGAATGCCTGTGTATTTAATGTAGAGTCAAATCTGCAGTCTATATCTGTTGCACTGAGAAAATTAGCCCATTGTATCCATCGTGGATGCAGTGCGTTTGCATTTGGAACTCTTGCTTTGGTAACTGTCTCAAGGTTGGTACTGGAGTCATGACAATTATGTGTTTCTCCTGAGCCAGTGCTCTTTCTCTCTCTACAGCAGTCTGTACTGCTGTCAGTATCTTTTCTGTGGAAGCAAAACGCATTTCAGCGTTTATGTACAAATGAGATTTGTATGCAAAGGGTACAGTTTCGCCTTCATTGAAGGTTAGGAAAGTGTACCCTGAAAGACCTGTAACTACACGGAATGGAGAATTTCTGTGTGTTCCTGTGTTCAACGTCGAACTGAAAAATCAGTTCTGATTAGGTCGTAGAAAGGTTTCACCTTTTCCGCGTAACCCAAAATGTATGTTCAGCCAAAACTTAGGAATCCTAAAATGGATTGTAAACTTTTCAGAGTTTTCGGAGGTCGGAGCACTGCAAATTTTTCTAAAGTATTTGCTGCCAGGCTGTTTCCTTCACTTGAGAGGTTAGGAAAGTGTACCCTGATTGACCCGCGACTACACGGAACGGAGAATTTCTGTGTGTTCCTGTGTTCAACGTTGAACTGAAAAATCCATTCTGATTAGGTCGTAGAAAGGTTTGACCTTTTCTGCGTAATCCAAAATGTATTTTCGATGAAAATGTTGGAATCCTAAAATGGGTTTGTATACTTTTCAAAGTTTTCGGAGGTTGGAGCAGTGCAAATGTTTCCAAAATATTTGCTGCTAGGCTGTTTACTTCCCTTGAGAGCTCATATCCCAAAAACAGGACATTGAGGTGGACAGCTATTTATTCTTTCAAGTTACATTTGTAACCCTCAACGATGAACCCCAGAATTATGTTGTTCACCCTTGCGCGTGAACCAATAACTCATCGTCTGTCAGATAAATATCATCGACATAGGACAATGCCTCCTTATCACAATTTGAAGTAACTCTGATAATCTTGCAGATAATATCATGGGGCTATTCTTATACCCTCGGGCAGTCTACAGAATTGGCACTGAGAGACGAGCGCAGAAAATGCAGTCGAATATCTGCTTTCAGCTCCATTAGAAATATCTAGAGATATCTAGTGTAGTTTTGTATTTCTTCTGCACAATGTTTTTCATTAATGCAGCACTGTGTGCATTCTTTACTGCATATGTCTTTGTGCATGTGTTCAAATGCCTGTAGTATAAAATTAGATGGTATGAATTGTCGGGTTTCATTACAGGAACGAAAGGATTATTCACGGAGGAGGTGCAATTCTCAATCACACCTAGGTATTCAAGTTGATCTAAGATCTCCCTGACTTGTTTGTTAGCGTCATGTTTTAGTGGGTACTGCCTCTGTGGTGTAGGAGTAGTTTTTACTGGGATTTATTGGTTAGGTGACTCAGCATCCTGCCGTACATGATTGCGGTATAATGCAATAGTGCTGCTGCCCACTCCTGTGTGTATGAATATTTTAGTGACTCTGGAAGGAGGTCAGAGAAACTGAAAAAAACTGCATCTTTCCCCTTTGGGCACTCCATGGCAAACTCAGGTGGCCAAACTTTTTTCAGTCAAAAGGATGTTGTATCCAAATGTGGACATAATCTCATGTACATGATGTGGGACACTTACCCTTGTATCAGGTGTTTCCACCGTGATATGTTCACTCAAAGCTAGCCGCGGTCTCTGCAGGTAACAGAGGTGGGGCTCTGGGCCTTGTAAGGGAGTAATCTGAGGCATGATGCAGAGGGAAACTTCATTATTTATTTAATTTTCTCTCAGCATTGTACCTCAGAATCCCCCACTTACATGGCCCCACCGCCTCACGCTGTTACATGCATGGACCGCGGCTGCTCAATGCTGCTGTCACCATAAATTCCATCAGGTTTTGGTGAGCTATTGTTACTTCTGCTGCGCTGTCTAGCATTGTTAGAGTCAATTCCCCGTTCAAGACTTGAGTCCTTAGTATCCTGGGCATTTTATATTTTAAGGCCAGCTACTTTCTGCTTTTTAATTGTGGTTTTGATTTGGGTTTACCTTCTTGTTTGGTAACAGAGTCTGAAGTGCGATGTGTGTCTCTTGGCTTGACTTGCACTACTGATCTGCGTTCTGAGTGTCCATCCCTCTCTGAGTTTTTGGATGAACCCTGAATTGAACGAGAGGAATGTGTATCAGTATCCTGATACCTGTCAGGCTTTTTAATATTGTCACCTTTTGTAGTGTAGTTCCTATTATCCCAATAGGCTCTGCACATTGGAATAATATCTTCAATAGTATAGACCTAGGGCAGAGGTTAACTAGGTCTTCTACTGACGATATTAGACTTAAAGTTTTTGGTTTTGCCAGCTAGCTCAGAGTTCACTAGAAACTTTCTCGAATAGGCAAGGAGGAGTTTAACCTCCCTGGATAGACAAGAAGGGATTTAGTTTCTGACAACCATAGAACATGACAACTTTGCTCTCCCCTAATCAAGAGTGTATCTCTAGAGTCGTGTGAAAACAAAAGACAACTTATTTCACTCAGTCAGTACGTGCATTCTTAGTTTCACCAGATTGTAGAGAAAAGGAAGAGACGGGCGTGTTCAATAAAAGATGGTATTTATTGATCAGTCTCTTTTCTCGTACAAGAGAAATGAATCGATATTATTGCGATACTTATGGTTAAGTAAAGTGCATACAATAAAAGCAGGAGTATAAAATAATACTGCAGAAGCATTGATATGGTTTCTAAGCCATATGATATTTAAAACTGATAAAATAGATACATACATATATACATTTGACTAATCGTACTCAACTGGTGCTTCTAACCACGCCTACCCCAGTGTACCTGACCTAAGCCTAATACGTGGGCGGGAGTAGATAAGTAGCAGTTTAAGTTAAGTTTGTTTTGCCAAGGGACTGACTCAAGAATTCTCTGCAAGGGGTTGTTCAGTTCTGTACCTGAGGTCTAGAATGATTGAGGGCTGGTATCTCTCATCTCTGGTCTTGATATTCCAGCTGCCTGCGAGGGCTGCTTGGAAGCGCCGGAGCTGGATTTCTCGGTAGGAGAAAAGCAGCGTCTCGTTCTCAGCGTGTCAGGAAGGCGGGGCAGCGCGTGTGGGCTTCGCTCTCTGCTGGGCTGCTCAGCACGTCTCGCTGCTCCGATCTCGTCACCACCGCGTGTGTTTGCTTAAGGCAATGTCGGTAATATTTATACGTGTAAGGTGCCGAGATTGACGTAAGGATGGACATGGATACGTCAATAAGGATGTCATACGAACGGGTTTGTTCGCACATTCTTTTGCTGAAGTTCTCGGTGAAATCAAAACAATGGCCGCAGGGATTTTCCCAGGTTGTCATAGGTTTGATTTGTTTTGAGAACTCCGTATGCCTTATCAGGGGCTGGAGGAATAGTGCTTGCCTAATTAGATGGCAAGCGTTATGACCTAATCAGATAGCGCGTTCCTGTGCCGTGGTGTGGCTTAATCAGATAACGTTTTTTTGTACCGTGGGATGGCTGCTAGTTAATTATTAACCAGAACAGGGTCAGGAATAGGGGGATCGATACAGAACCTATAGGAATACATCACACCCACTCCACGCAGACTATGTCCATATTTACATATCTAGGCATAGTAAATATACTAGTAGAGCATGTGTATACCGTACCACCCCAAAATACATTCATATGCATTTTGAAACCATGAAGTATACTAAAAGATAAATATATGCATTATATGCACTCAAGCAATAGAAAATGCTAAATTAATCACGCATATTCATACATCATTATTAATAAAATATTGAAAAATAACACATGAAATGGCTCTTAATACAGAAGAGAAAAAAAAAATGCGAGACCATTTCATCACAAAATAAAATATTTATGAACATGCCAGAGGGCAGCTAATGTCTCTAAAGTTCCTAAAATAGAAATTTAGTTCCCTAAGAATAGTTTCTACTTTAAGCAGAAGATAAGTGTCCCAAAAAACTGCAAAATATTTTGGGGCCGCTGAAAAAATTATGTTCTGCTGTCCGTAAACTGGAAAAAATTGTTCATGATACTTTATTATCATAGTTGAAGGCCAAATTCAGGGTGTTGGGAACGCCGTGTGATAGCCTGCTCAAAAGTCATTATTTCTGCTCTGGTGAGAACATCATATCATTTAGACTCTCGAAAAAACTGTCAACAGCTTCCTGCGAAAGTTCCATTAACTCGGAAAAAGATGTTACCATGCATTCATGAGCATGATTGCCTTCATTGATGTTTTGATCAGCATAACTGACAGAAGGTCGTACCTGATCGATGCTGCTTTCATCTTGAACCTCACTACCCCATAATAGTAATGGTGAAGTCTCCACGAATGCCGTCATCAGGATTGGTAGCCGCAGGGGACAGCACAATGCATGAGCCGTGACCGGACCCAACAAAGTTTCTGCATCCATTGGCGCATCCGATTGTAGCGTCAGACAGGTGTCTAACACGCATTCTTCTCTGCATAGCAAGCACCTTAATACAGGTAAAACACAGCTTTGCCACATTGGTCTAAATGAAAGAAACCAAGTCATGTTTAGGTCTCTAAGCCGGGACATTCCAAGGATTTTAGATATCCGGTCCCGGTATCCAATGGCTAGGATTGTTTCTTCCCTTGTCGCAGGTGTTTTGTCTGTGACACGGTTTGCCATAGCGAAATAACAGAATCAAAAATAGGATTCCTGCCACTAGTCCCAAAAGGAGAGGAAGTCCACCAAAGATGGAATGGACAAAGTCCGGAAAATTACCCAGAATGGCTTTAAATGGTGTTAAAGCCCCCGAAAACACTGTTTTAAATACATTTGAGACTCCACTGGTATCAGAAATATTTAAGATTTCGTTCAGGATTTCTGCGAAATGTATGGGGGAATTAGTTGATAACAATGAATGAATCTCTGCCGTTGTCCTTGCAACTTGGAGATCATACGTTTCTTTTGATGACGTGAGCCTGGTCGGCGTCTGATTTCATTCTGCTTAAAGTATCAACTCGAATGGAAGCAATTTTCAAATTCGGCCATAACCTTGCCTCCCTGTCTGGCATTGCGCTGGGGAACAATACTCGTTCACAGCACATAACCTTCGCAGTCGTAGTTATGAGATAAGCTATTCCGGGCACCAAGCTACAACATCTGCGGTCTACGATTATAATGTAACTCCCGTTCGATAGTCTCCTAAAGAATGGTTCTATTTGTGTCGCAGGTGTGCCTAGCTGG
The DNA here is from genome assembly GCF_964261635.1 of Lissotriton helveticus. Classification (NCBI taxonomy): domain Eukaryota; kingdom Metazoa; phylum Chordata; class Amphibia; order Caudata; family Salamandridae; genus Lissotriton; species Lissotriton helveticus. The sequence continues at coordinate 1,642,742,771 of NC_136068.1, forward strand.
TGACATGAAAGGTTATTTGAGGACCCTTCACAGGCTCCGTGTAAACTAATACCATTACACAGAAGTGTACCGCTTAGTGACATGGCACAATTATTGCCACTAAGAAACACTTTCCGGCCTTTATTACTGACACAAGCATGTGAATAGGGCAAGTTCCATGTTGACTTAATGTACCCTTTACCCAATTTTTCGTACATGCCAGCCTGTATATATTTTTGGCAATATTGAAACCTGAAAGTAGATATTGGAATATTAATTATTCCATGTATTATCCATTCACTGACAGGTCGTTCTGACATTGTCAATGGCAATCTCTCGAGTTTCTCAATGCTCAGGATTGTATAATTAGCACCCTTCTGTGCCATACTGATTTGTTTATCAGTAAGGCTAAAGATATTGAACAGTGACCTTGTGTTGATTAAACGCCAAGGCACATAGCCTGAACGCAGATTTTGTAACGTCCAGCCAAGTTGTACAATAGAACGCAATTGAGACTGACCGTGTTGTAACAACAGTAAGTCTTGCGATATTATGTCGATTGCTGAAGACACAATGCTGTCCAAAGAGTATATTCTGGAGGACAGAGTCATTAACCCATTGTCCACTACAGAAAGTGATTTTTCCAAATTAATACGGTCAATTTCCCGTATTCTCTCTGATGTTTCAATTTGAGTTATTTTCCAGGCTTCGTTATAAGCTGCATATACAGAGGCTGCTATGAAGCGTTTTTGACGCTGTTTGCGCGGTCCCATAATGAAATCACGCAAGTCAGCACCATCAGTAAGTAAAGTCAGGTGTTGCTTAATTTCTGCCAGTGTGGATGTTTGTAGCCATTGAAGGCAGAGCTTGCCCACACTGTACGTGGTAATTATCCCTGGGTGTTGTCTTTGGGAATATCTAGGGTCTGGCCTGGTCAATGTGAACCCTTGGATTTTGTTCAGGAATCTGTCTTGACAGTTATTTGTATCTGTGGGCCAGATCAACCACTTTTTCCAATCAGGATGTGTTCTGTTTTGGCTTAATATATGGTTTACGTCTATCTCAACATCTATAGAGCTATTACTGTTCATTGATGGATTTGGAATAGACGGTTTGTTTAAGTCTTTGATTTTGGCTAGGCCAAGACAGGTAGTTTGTTGAACAGTGTCATTCAAAAATATAATTTGTTCTGGGATCATGCAGGCTCTAAACAATGATTCTATACCTTGTACTTGCCATTCCTTTGTACCCCAAACACTTTTTACTTCAACATTTTTGTCCCAGTAATCAAAACCAAATGTACTCATTTGCTCAAAAAACGAGTCTGAATATATCAATTTAGTGTTTGTAAGCATGGTCTTTGTACCTGTCTTATTTGATAATTTGAAATAAAATGTTTCTGCATTGCTTGTGTTGAACCCTGAAAAATATGAATATTTGTCATAAAAAGTTCTTGAGCTACCTTTTGGAGGGGTTGCACAGTGTTCCCATTGATTATAATTCAAAACATTTCTAGGTTGTGCAGATTTATGCAGATAATGATTACTATAGTGATTATAGCAGAACATTTTATCATAATTAGACGAACCCTGCAAATAATCATGTTTTGTAAATTTAGCAGACATCACTAGGTCAGACACCATATTATTAATGCTTTCAACGTCCCAATCATCAGCAACTGAGCTTGGTTTTACAAAGTCACTCAATGAGATCTTGATTTGATGTGGATACTTCAGGATTTCAACCGGACCATAGATTTCATAATCAGTATTGTCCCATGCTACCCCACCGGGTATAGGATTGGCTGTGAAGTTGACTGAAGAAAGTTCTCTTTTCTCGACGTGTGAAGATGTGTGTGGTTTGAGGACCAGGTTGATTTTCTGGCTTGCTGTGTCCATTTTAGCATATTTTCCCTCAATGAAGTGTCCCAAACATAGTACCATGATGAGCCAAAGTATGAGGATTATTGCACCTAAGGCCACCCAGAATTCAATCCATGGAGAAATCAGATAGGTTTCTTTCAGATGTTGAAAAAGTTCCTTAGCTTTATCTTTAAAGGTTTTTGTTGATGTTTGTTCCTTTGATTCACTCAGGTCTTCAGATGAATCACTGAATTTGATGAAGTAACCGGATGCCGTTCTGTTTATTGTTCCTATTGTTTCAGGATTGCTGTTTGCTTTATTAGTGTGTTTTGTTGCAGCAGCATAGTCATTTGTTACTTCATTGTAGATTGGTGTGTCTCTGCTAAATGTTTTTATTTGGGTTTTTAGAGGTTTAAGTTCTATAGCATTGTTGCATAGTCCTTGTTGTTGTTCTGTTGGCATTTCAAATGTGAGTAGCCTCTTAGCTTGAACCTCTGTGTTTGTAGCAAACCTTGGTATTCTGCTACTTATCGGGAGTCCACTTGGCCTACTGTTTGTTATCGGTCACATGACTGTGGTTTTATCAGGTCGATTGATACAACCCTGTTCTCCTTTTTACCAGCAAGGGGCGGTAGTACTACTGATCTTGTCCCGTTGATAGACAAGACAGGAACTGCTTTTCTGTAAGAAGGCCCAAATTCCTTCTTTACCGCGATCTTTTCTCTGACTAGATCCCCGACTTTTGGAATCCAGACAGGTCTTGCTGGGACAGGTGGTTTTTCTTCACTGGTCGTTGGCTGTTGTTTCAACTTTATGTTGCTCAGGTCTTTCCTTGTTTCGTTTAAGTCCTGTAAAATAGCCAAACGATCTTTGATATCAAAGCTTTTTTCTTTAACCACTGAAGTCTGACTGTCAAGATCTAAGATCATCATTCTAGTTCCAAACAATAATTCGTACGGACTGAATCCCCTCAGAGAATTTCTTGGCAGGTTATTTAGACTACGTTGGACACTTATTATATGTTTGACCCACCCAGCTCCCGAACCTAATACCTTCGCTGTTATAGATTGCTTTATGCCTTTGGTTTTTTCTTTACACCATCCCGTTCCCTCAGGTAGGAAGTGAGAAGAGTCCCGCTATGCTATGCTCATTTGGCCATGTTTTTTCATACGCTTTAGGGCAAGAAGAAAAAACATTCAGCCAGACGTAGCATGCCTCTAGCGTATATGCCATTATAGACTCGCAAATCTTTTTATAACAGTCCAGACGTCAGCCGAGTGCTGGGGTCTTACTTCATAAGTGGAAATTAGTCTTTTTATGTTAATATAACGCTTTTTCGTGATAGGTATAATATTATTGTTGTTGTTTTTCTGGAGCGATGTGCCATGGTAATAGTCCTCCTCGCTCGCCACTGCGATCTCTATTGCAGTCTGGGCAGTTTTTTACAAAAATCTGATGATGCAGGCTCATGCCTGGCCACCAGTACACTGATTGTAATTCTTCCAGAGAATCTTTTTGTTTAAGGTGTCTGAGACCTTCACCCATATGTGCGTCTGCTATTAACAAGCCTCTCCTGTCCGTGTTTGGAATCACTCTATCCCCCACTCCAGGGATTCGAGCAAAAGGGACTGAGTTTGCATCGATTATGTATGTATAATTGAGTGGATAGTTGATCGGTAGTGCTGAGCAGTCGCTTTTTGATGACGTTTTCACCGCCAGCATAGTTTCACCGTCAATGTGTTTTACTGCACGCTTTTTCTTGACTACGGAAGCCGATTCAGTTGCTGCCGTTGTGGCTTTCTCAGCCAATGAATTCCCTGCAACGTGAACGCCATCACGTTGATGACTCAGTGTATGTATCACGTGAGTCTTTGGTAGTTCTTTTTGCAAATGAACTACTTGTTCCCAAAGCACTTTTTGCTTTATTGTTGCACCTGTGTCATCTTTGTAACCGTTTTGAATCCATTTCTGTAAATCGTTATTGTATGATTTGACGCAGTAATACGAATCGCACACAATAAGTGTCAGGAATTCGCGATCGGCATTATCTAGCGCCATTTTTAACGCTATTATTTCCGTTTGTTGTTCTGAATTATTTTCCACTGAGTGTGTTTTTGTAAGTAGAGGTCTTAATTTACCTCCGCGCCACACTTCTTTTACAATTTCGCATGTGGCCTTGTAAGCCAGCTCTCCCCAAACTGAGGGTTGAGCATGCCCGTCTGTATGTATTACACAGGCGTACTGTCGTAATGGCAGAATGTCGATTGGCAGAGGGTATGTCATTTCATATTCTAGATATCTTAATTCCTTTAATTCTGGATCAAAGTAGTATTTTACTCTGTCCGTTGTAATTGAATTCACCCATTGTATCCATTCTGGATTCAACGCTGTTGTTGGTAAATTACATGGGGTTGTTAATGCCTCAAAGGCTGACTCCGCTGTTCTGACTGTGATACGTCTACCGTCAGCGTTGTCTTTTTCTTTTGCTATAGCCGTTTGAACTGCATGAACAATGTTGTCTTTAATACTGAACTTCTTTTCAGCTTCTGTGTACAAGTGTGATTTGTATGCAATTGGTACCTTTTCTCCCTCATTAGAGGTCAGGTATGTGAATCCGCATCTTCCTGGGATGACTCGAATCACAAGATTGCGTGTGTTGTCACGTGTTTCTAATTTTGTTTTAATTAACATGTCTGTTTGTAAAGATCTCAAAATTTCTGTGTGTTTTTGAGTCCAATTGATTCTTTTAAAATCTGTTTTTATTAGATCATAAAGGGGTTTAACCCTTTCTGCGTAATTTGCAATGTATGTTCTTCCGAAGTTTAGGAAGCCTAGAATTGATTGTACATTTTTTTGTGTTCTAGGAGCTTGGAGTACAGCACATTTCTCTAGGAAATTGTCAGCCAGGCTTTTGCCTTCACTTGATAATTCATATCCTAAAAACAGGACTGTTAGATGGGCAATTCTTGATTTTTTAAAGTTGAATTTGTAACCCTCTGCTGCGAACCCAAGTATTATGGTGTTCACTCTCTTCAAGTGAGTATCCAAGTCATCATCTGTTAGGTAAATGTCGTCGACATATGATAATGCCTCGTCATCGTATGTTTGTAGTAATTCTGTTACTCTCTTTGAGAATAATCCTGGGCTGTTCTTGTGCCCCTGGGGTAAACGGCAGAAACTTTTTTGCGAGCCATTCACCGAGAACGCGGTCAAATATCTGCTCTCTGGTGCTATATTTTGACAAAAGAATCCATTAGAGATGTCTAATGTTGTTTTGTATTTTTTGCGCACTATGTTATTCATTAGTGCAGCACTATGCGAGTTTTGCACTGCAAAGGTTTTGCAACATGAGTTAAGGTGTCTGTAATCCAAAACTAGACGATATGAGTTGTCTGGTTTGGAGACAGGAAACAAAGGATTGTTCATTTGTGAGGTGCAAGTTTCAATCACCCCCTGGTATTCAAGTTGATCTAGGATCTCTTTTACCTGTTTTTTTAGCTTCTTGCTTAATTGGGTACTGCCTCTGTGCAGTAGGTTGTGATTTTAACTGGATTTTGTGAGGAGGAGAGTCCTCATCCCATCCTACATGATTTTTATATAAAGCAGGAGCTTGAGCTACTGCCCACTTTCTAGCAAGTGTATATTTTTTATGAATTGGAATATGATTCGAGAAGGCAGGCATAATTATTTCTTCGCCATGAGGACACTCCCTGACAAACTCTGGTGGCCAGTCTTTCTCAGCTAGAAGGATGTCATAGCCCTGGGAGAGATTATCCCAAAATAGTCCCCTTATTTTTCTAGTCTTATCCCCTTCTATACGTAATGTTATTTCATATATTTTATGAGGTTTGCTAACTCTGGTATCTGCAGTTTCCACCTGAATGTATTCATTCGTGTCCACTGTCTCCAGATGATTCATAAGGACTTTGCGAGCTATGCTCACTTCTGCTGCGCTGTCTAGCATTGTCTGAGCCCATTCTCCGTTTTTCAGCTGTGTTCTCAGTATTCTCGGCATCTTTGATTACTTTAATACTGGCTACCTTCTTTTTTGGAAATTGTAACTTTTTATTTGGATGAGCAGGTTCCTTGTCTTTGGACTTGACGTGCTCTTCCCTGTGTTCTGATTGTCCTCTTCTTTCCGATTTCTGCGAGGAAGTCTGAAAAGATTGAGAGTGACGTGTATCATTATCTTGATATCTATCAGGTTTCTTCAGATTATCCCTATTTCTAAGGTTGTATTTTTTCCCAGAGGGCTTACTTTGGGGAGACCTGCGTCCTTGGTTCGGAGATCTTTCTCTCCGCCGAGGAGACCTTCCTCTGGACTGGAATCTATTTTCTTTAGGATTGGATTGTTTGTTTCCATACCAGCTCTTTTTTTGAGTGTTTAAATTATTTCAATCAGTTGAGGTTTTACCGGTATTCCACCCAGACTATCCCTTCCTAGTTCTTCATAGGATTTCTCTATGATTCTGGCAATTTCAGTTGGTTGGTCTGCTATGTCTGTCTCTTTTAACCTTTGGCGGATCGCCACATTTGCTGCTTCTCCCTTTATGTTGGCTAATAATATTGCCGAGACCTGCTTGAAGTCTTTCAGTAATTTCATACCAAGAGTTAAAGCGGGTTCTGGACCATATTCATCTTGAATCTGTTTTAGCACATCTGGTATTACTGACATGGATGGTACACCATGTGTTTTTGTGTATATGGAAGCAAAGACTGTACCCCAAGTGTCACAGTCCTCCACGTGTGGTGCGATTCCCATTGGAAGACAGATAGTCAGAATCCTGTGTTTTTCTACCGGGGTGGTGTCTGGAAACACCGCCTCTATTTGAGTGATTTTTTGTGCTAGCCAGAAGGGTATTTGTTCCCGTTTTGCGGGTACTTTACCCAGACAGGACTGTATGTTCTGTGGTGTAATTTTATTTGTGTTACCCTGATGAGGGTTCAGCTGTGGAATTTTACTTGCTGGTTGGACTGTTGAAGTCCGCATTACATATTGGACTAATTGTCTATGTATTTTGATTAGTTGTTTTAGCTGTATTAAAAGATCTGGTGCAGGCATTTCTTCAATGTCTGGATGTGGTGTATATCCGGCTAGGACCGGCCACGTTGCTCCTGGTCTACCTAGTGGACCGAGCCTGGTGATGTGATTATTATGTTTTAGGGCGCCTTTAAACAAGAGCAGGTGCTCTTGGAATTTGAGTGGTACTTCCACCTCCTCGAAAGGAGTGTAGGTATCCGGTGGTTCCTCTATTTTATAATAGTGGAACTCTTTTGTTACAGCGTTTGCTGCTGGAAAGTTTATCCATGAATAGAATACCTCTGTCTGCCGATATTCGTGTGCCTCAATTACGAATATGACTGTACCACCTCTCGATGTCAGTCCATTTTCTATAAGTTTTAAGGTTATAGATTTCCTTATGTTGACCGGGATGAGTATTGCATTTGGGTCATTTTCCAGCAGAGTATTGTCTGCTACTAGGAGTTCAGCTGCTAGTCTAACTGTCTCCCTTTCTTCATCACTGTCTATCATTTTACCGACAGGAAGGTTATTCTGTTTGTTTGCAGATCAGGTTTCTATGGAAACAAAGATTAGATGCACAATATTTTGGAACAGTGTATCCTTCAACGTTGACTAAACCAAGAACCATACATAGGAGTCTCCTCCTGCGAGGTTTGGCGGATATAACCTTTCACCCACTCCAGACGTCTTTGGAGTATTATGGGAAAAAAGGGGTTCTGTGTGAAAAAGCACAACTGAGTTACTCTAATGTCTTGCGTTACTTTTATCGCCTATCCAAACGTTTGGGCGCCATGAAGTGTAGTTCCTATTATCCCAATAGGCTCTGCGCATTGGAATAATATCTTCAATAGTATAGACCTAGGGCAGAGGTTAACTAGGTCTTCTACTGACGATATTAGACTTAAAGTTTTTGGTTTTGCCAGCTAGCTCAGAGTTCACTAGAAACTTTCTCGAATAGGCAAGGAGGAGTTTAACCTCCCTGGATAGACAAGAAGGGATTTAGTTTCTGACAACCATAGAACATGACAACTTTGCTCTCCCCTAATCAAGAGTGTATCTCTAGAGTCGTGTGAAAACAAAAGACAACTTATTTCACTCAGTCAGTACGTGCATTCTTAGTTTCACCAGATTGTAGAGAAAAGGAAGAGACGGGCGTGTTCAATAAAAGATGGTATTTATTGATCAGTCTCTTTTCTCGTACAAGAGAAATGAATCGATATTATTGCGATACTTATGGTTAAGTAAAGTGCATACAATAAAAGCAGGAGTATAAAATAATACTGCAGAAGCATTGATATGGTTTCTAAGCCATATGATATTTAAAACTGATAAAATAGATACATACATATATACATTTGACTAATCGTACTCAACTGGTGCTTCTAACCACGCCTACCCCAGTGTACCTGACCTAAGCCTAATACGTGGGCGGGAGTAGATAAGTAGCAGTTTAAGTTAAGTTTGTTTTGCCAAGGGACTGACTCAAGAATTCTCTGCAAGGGGTTGTTCAGTTCTGTACCTGAGGTCTAGAATGATTGAGGGCTGGTATCTCTCATCTCTGGTCTTGATATTCCAGCTGCCTGCGAGGGCTGCTTTGAAGCGCCGGAGCTGGATTTCTCGGTAGGAGAAAAGCAGCGTCTCGTTCTCAGCGTGTCAGGAAGGCGGGGCAGCGCGTGTGGGCTTCGCTCTCTGCTGGGCTCCTCAGCACGTCTCGCTGCTCCGATCTCGTCACCACCGCATGTGTTTGCTTAAGGCAATGTCGGTAATATTTATACCTGTAAGGTGCCGAGATTGACGTAAGGATGGACATGGATACGTCAATAAGGATGTCATACGAACGGGTTTGTTCGCACATTCTTTTGCTGAAGTTCTCGGTGAAATCAAAACAATGGCCGCAGGGATTTTCCCAGGTTGTCATAGGTTTGATTTGTTTTGAGAACTCCGTATGCCTTATCAGGAGCTGGAGGAATAGTGCTTGCCTAATTAGATGGCAAGCGTTATGACCTTATCAGATAACGCGTTCCTGTGCCGTGGTGTGGCTTAATCAGATAACGTTTTTTTGTACCGTGGGATGGCTGCTAGTTAATTATTAACCAGAACAGGGTCAGGAATAGGGGGATCGATACAGAACCTATAGGAATACATCACACTTTTCCAAGGTTATATTTTCTATCAGAGAGCTCCTGTTGAGGAGACCCAATTTGTGATCCTGAAGAATTCTGCTTATTATGTTTTTTCATAGTTTGTTATCCCATTTCATTTTAGAAGAATTGGGTGCTTGCTTTTTGTTATCCTTTTCAGGTTTACCCATTAATTGTGGTTTCATAGGTCTAGCTCCTAAATTATCTCTACCCAGCGAAGCATCGGTATCTTCAATCATTTTAGGAAGTTCTTTATTTTGCAGGAGTGCAATACCTCGGGCATTGGTGTGTAGCCATTGCTGCTGCCTCCCCTTTTATGTTATCTAACATAATTTGGATACCTGGGCAAAATTGCCTATCAATTTCATCCCCAAGTCCAGGGCAGGTTCTGCGCCATTCTCATTCTGTATTAGTTTTAATACTTCTGGTATGACCGCTATTGAGGGGGTACCATGAGTTCTTGTATAAATGGCAGAGAAGACTGTCCCCTAAAGCTCCTCTATCGGGGAAGCTATTCCCATTAGCAAGCAAATTGTAAGTAGTCTGTGTTTTTCTTGTGGCCTGTGTGGGGAAACACAGTCTCAAACTGTGCTATTTTCGGTGCTATCCAGATTGGCATTTGCTCATGTTTAGAGGAAATTCTTCCCATAATTGACTTCAGCGTTTGTGGGGTGATTTTTGGCAAAATACCTACACATGGACCAGCTTGAGTGACCCTTGTAAGTTGAATTGTATTTGTTCGCATTACGAACTGTGTAAGATAGTTCTATTATTTATTTGTAAAGTGTAAAGTGTGGAGTCTGCTGCTGGCAATATATCAATTTCTGGATTCGGTGTGTAAGCAGCTCAGACTGGCCAAATCGCTCTGTCTCTTCTCAGCAGACTGAGTCTCACTTTTTCTGTGGTATGGGGAAGGGTGCCTTTAAACCAAATTATATATTCTTTGTAAGTTAACAGGACCGCTATGTCCTCGTATGGAGAGTATTCTTCAGGTGTCTCATCTGGAATGTAAGTATGAAACAAATGTGTGTTTCCATCCGCCGGTGGGAATTTGATCCAAGAATAGAATACCTTTGTCCTGAATGCCTTGTGCGCCTCAATCACAAAGGCAACAGTCCCAGCCAATGATGAGACTCCATCATACAATAATTTCATAATAAGTGTATGTCTAAAATGTTTTGAAATTTTAAGAGCACCTTCCTGCTCTTCTTCCTCTACATTTGCAGCAGCGTCTTGGACAGACATTGCTGAAGGAATTGGTAAGAAAAAGAGATAAGGTTTTGCACAATATGGGGAAATTATAATCCTTCAAGCTTGAACAAACCTACAGCCAATAAACAGGATATGACTACTCAGCTGCAGCAGATTTCTCCCCTCCCACTCCAGATGTCTCTGGGTGAATCTGAGTAGGGGTCTCTGAGAAAGCACAACTGAACTACTCAGATTTGGCAGTTAAATTAGAACCAAAACAAACATGTATGTAGCCATGTTGTGTAGTTCCTACAAATCTATATAGGATCTGCGTGTATAGGCAAGACACAAACTATGGGATTGGTGTCCAGCCTGATTCCAGACTCCCCCAAAGGATATGTAGCCTATAGACCAGCTAGCTCACAGTACCATCATAAGCCCTCTAACCTTACCAAGTAGCGAATAGTTTCTGGCAACTATCAAACATGACAACGCTTGATCCTTCAGGGACCGTGGAAACAGTACAGCACTTTTCGCTCAGTCAAACGTGCTCACTTAGCCTCAGAGAGAGACACAGAATAAACGATGGGGACATTTTCTATAAGCATTTATTGAACCACGTCAATCTAGTATAAAACATGTTTGCTGTGACAATTATTAGACCGAAACAGATGTATAAGATTTCAAGCACCAACAGAGAAAATAAAAGGTAGAAATCTACCGTGGTGCTAAAACAGTGAATATGTGCAGGCATATAGGTATATGGCATTAATCAAGCGTACTCATACTATGCGGACCCTATCTAAGTGTACCTAAGTGTACTTAGCGTATGTGGGTGTAAAGCCAATAATCCCCCAGGAAAGAGCCAACCCCATTACCTGATGGGAGTGAATGAAGGCCCCCTTCTTGACCTCGAGTTGGCAACCCCCAAGCGATGTCAGACCACTGCGTGCTGGAGTTTCTGCATGCAGGAATATCAGCGTCTTGCGCCAGCATGGACGCTTCTCCTCTGGTACACTAGTGAAGATGTGGTTCTTTTATATCCAAAAGTTACCCTCAGGAGGTCTACCTAGATATGTTATGGTTTGCCATTATGTGTAGTGGACCAATTGTTCAAGGATGACGATAGTGGTGACTTTTTTATTATAGTTATTATAAAGAACATGGTAATCGTGCTGTGGACGTCCTGGGCAGGGGATTACGAAAATATTCTAGGATTCCACATGCATAAAAATGAGGCCAGTTTCAAAGAAAGCTGATCGACTTTTATTCAGCACATGACTAGGTGAAATGTCAGTGCCCGAACCATTATGCAGAGCAAGGTAGGACGAATATAGGTAAATTGTCGTATAGCTACCTAGGCCTAGATTGGGGTACATTGGGGTTCACAACAGAGGGGAATCATGCTCCCCACTCCCCATTCCAAAAGAGAGCAAAACAGATGGCAGGAAAACAAGTAGTGAAGGCAAAACAGAGGGCATAAAAGTGAGTAGAGAAGTAAAAAAAACAGAAGGCACTCAAATACTTGCACACCCATTCACAGGCCCACTGAAACACTCATAAACCCTCTCACTGACCCACTGAGAGACTTGTGCACTCACTCACAGACCCACTCAGAGACATATGTACTCACTCACAGACCCACTTGGAAACGTGCACACTCACTTACTCAGAGACTCACAGATCCACTCATAGACCCACTCAGATCCTCATGCACTCACTCGCAGACTGACTAACACACTCCTCGAGGCACTCACAAACCCACTGAGCTACTCTAACACTCACTCACAGACCCACTAGGACACTCAAGCACTCCCTACATACCCATTGAGATACTCATGCACTAACACACCCACTGAGACACTCATGCACTCACTTTCAAAGGATACAGGTTACAGTTATGAAATAAACTTTTAAAAACCTTATAAATTTACCTGAAAAACCCAAAGGTCACAGGGACATTATAGTTAGGAAATTACATTAAAAAACTGTATACATTTACAAACAAAACAAAGGTTACAGAGAGTTTATAGTTATAAAAACCTTCGAAATTCACTGAAAAAAAAGGTTCCAGGGACGTTATGGTCAGGCTCAGATTTCACTCATACAAAACCATTGATATTCAGCAGTTGTAGTTACCTGAGCTTACTAAAGCTTACGCCCACAATACACTGCTTATGACCTAAAATATTATATCTCTTATGACTTGGTCAGTGACATTACTGATGACATCTCACATGACATCATCCACAGAACCACTACAACACACCCACTCACACCCCTATGCAACCTCTCATACACCCACTCACACATCCACACACTCACATATCCATTCACATGCTCAAATAGCAGTGAGTACACAACCACTCACTCACCCTTACAGCCACTCATACAACCATTAATTATCATTAACGGGTGTTATAAGGAATATGGGCACTTATTTTAAAGTCACAACATATTTTATGCCATAGGTTATATATAACGATGCTCTCAAAGCAGGGAGTGGTACCCACAATTACAATCCTAGAATTGACCAACAAAACTTGATAATATGAGGAATACACAGAATTTCACAAATATTAGTACAAAAGCAGTTTCAAAGACATGCACAACGTCTTTTCTTGTTGTTTTATTTCCGGGTACTTTGACCCCTTCCTCAAACTTTTAGTCAACACGTGTTTTGTTGTATGGGGGTGTGCCCACGACTTCATCAAGGCTCATTGTGAGGGAAGAATCCAATATGATGCAGAGATTTTGTGGGGGGTGTGCGGGGGTGGCCAAGGCTCCCAATTCAGAAAGCCACCTGGAGTCGTCCCAAGCGGAGGGGGTGGGTCCCTGGATGAGGACTTCAATCTTGTGCGAGTTGAGTTTGAGACAACTTTTTTTCATCCTGGTCTGAGCCTAACTTTATATCCCTGTACGTTTTTTTTCCTCGTGAATATATATATATATATATTCACTGAAAAAACCATAGGTTATAGACCATATATAGTTAGGAATTAGCATTTAAAAAACCTTATTTTACTCACACAAAACCATTGAAATTCCATATATAGTTAGTTGCACTAACTATATATCGCGCACCCGCAATCCACTGCTGATGATGTCACATATTACATCATTCATGACATGGTCAGTGACATCACTGATGACATCACTGATGACAACATCCAGTGTTTATGTGTTTCTGTAAAGTTTAAATATGTTTTACATATTGAAGAATGAGTGGATGTATAAGTGTCTGAATGAAGGTTTTAGTAGGTGCGTGATTGACTGTATGAGTGAGTGATTAAATGCGTCTTACTGAATGCACGGGTTAGTGACTAAACTGTCTGAAAGTGTGCATCAGTATGTCTGTTGTTGTGCAAGCTGCTGCATTTGTTGATCAGTAGCTATATAAGTAGCTATATGGGTTATTGATTGGTTGCACAAGTATTTGTATGGGAGACTGAGTGTGTGTATGGCTGGCTGGGAGGTGTGTGACTCTGTGCAGATCAATGTGTACTTGTATCAGTGATTCTATAAGAGAGTAAGTATGTGTTAGTATATGTTTCAAAAATGTAAGGTGTTCTGTGTTTAACTGTATAGATGAGAAAATGGAAGTGGAAGTGTGATTGATTCTTTTCAGGACTGACTAGGTGTGTGAGTAACTCCATGGATGAGTGGCAGAGTGGCAGAGAGTGAGTGTGAGTGTCTGTATAGGTGTATGAGTGCATATGATAGTGTTGTAAAGATGAGTGATTGTATGTATGAATGAATTGTATGAGTGAATGTGTGTGTAGACATAGGAATCAGTGAGTGCGTATGTAGTAACTAGTATTGGTGTGTCAATGGTTTCAAAAATTATACTCTGTATTTAACACTGGGTGTAACGGAGGTTATATTAGAGTGTGAGGAGATGCATTGTATTATCACATGAATGATATCATCAGTGATGTGATCATTGATGTCAAGTGAGATGTCATCAGTGATGTCATTTGAGATGTCATCAGTGATGTCATCAGTGATGTCACTGACCATGTCATGAATGATGTAATATGTGACATCATCAGCAGTGGATTGCGGGTGCGCGATATATAGTTAGTGCAACTAACTATATATGGAATTTCAATGGTTTTGTGTGAGTAAAATAAGGTTTTTTAAATGCTAATTCCTAACTATATATGGTCTATAACCTATGGTTTTTTCAGTGAATTTTCAAGGTTTTGTAAATGCTAATTCCTAACTATATATGGTCTATAACCTATGGTTTTTTCAGTGAATTTTCAAGGTTTTGTAAATGCTAATTCCTAACTATATATGGTCTATAACCTATGGTTTTTTAAGTGAATTTCAATGGTTTTTTAATAGCAAATATCATAAGCTGTCGAATGTCAAATACGTGGTAAGTAAAAACATTTTCGTGTTTATGCACACTGATCTGCTTTGAATGCTGCCCCCTCCCCTCATTTCTATTAGGAGTACTCTCTCTTTGCAGATAGTGAAAGGTAGTTAACGCAGGCCTTTGCCCCCGTTGTAATACGTCGTGCCTGCTTCTCTCTCCATTTGATTGATTGTTATCCAAGCATTTACTGTTTTAGAATTGGTTCTCTTTGGTTCATTCTCTATTTACAAACAAACACAGAGTCGCAATACTCTGTTTAGTCTTTGCAGATAACGAAAAATCGTGTAAAAAAACATAAGGAATCGAGCAAAATCAGTAGGCCACTAATGGGATCTCTTTTTGACCTCGCTAAAATAGAAACATTAGGAACAACCCCTCATGACAAATACGAAACTAGTGAGATGAACTAAACTCCACACCATGATGGCTGCAATACAGCTCGACTCCGCCACCCACCCCGCCCAAAATAACGATAAAGAGCGGCTGCCATGATTGCTCGCGGAATGGCCACGACGGAGCTACGAAATGGTGGTGCTCTCATGCTAACCCCAGCTTCAGTCTGAAACATCCAGAAACACTGTAGACTACCAATTCGATCAGTTCCGGTAGCCCCCCAACGTAACCCGGTAGAGAAGAACTAGCCCTCCCCTCTTTGACTGATGGTTCTTGTTGCCTGTCCCTTCTGTTGTCATTTAACAGAACTATTTAGCCTGCTGAAAAGGGTTGTGTTCCGACCGCTGGTTGGTGGAGACATTTCGACTATATTCTGGACCTGCGTTGTCGCGTAATGCGTCATATGACGCGCCGCGTTAGCGCATCCGGAAGTGATCCGGGGCGCGACGTGCAGCGCGTAACGTAAGCATAACAGGTCATGTGACTTGTTAATAAAACTTTTCATTGGTTCATTTTACTTTTCTTATTCTAATGATGAAAGGCTTGGTCATATGACCTAAAAATTACGCTTTTTATTACTTCCGAACATTATTTTTTCTTAAACATACATGTTATAATGTTCCAGGCTAATGTACTTTCCCGGAAAATTTACAACTGTCCTGCAAGTAAAATATATTCTTTTTTCGAGAAAAAGGGCGTTTCTTCGTCCCATGACGGAGCCGTTGAGCAAAAGAGGGTCGACCTGCTGTCTTAGTCGCCGATACGCTTGAATATGAGATTCTTATCGATCACTTTATGTTGCAGGAGTAGAAAACACAACAGCCCTTGACCATTTATCTTTACTGCGTTCCTGCGTATTATACCTTTTACCCTTCATGTAATTGGTCTGCTTTATTTCACTTGCCTTTTACTGATTCTAAAACAGTGACTATTATTAAAAACTTTACCAATGTAAATACTACTACCATGTTTTCTTTTAAAAACCTTTATTGTGAAAATGTCAGTATACAAATACGGGCCTATAACCACGTGCGCCGGCCACGGAGCAAACTAATCGTATATGATGAGGAGACATTTACACTGTAGAGGAACGTTACGGGCGGGCCATTAGGTTGCAAGAACTAAGGTGTCTAACAGTTGCGGAATCGGTGGACGTACATTTTATAATTAAAATACGACAGGGCCAGTTACAATAAAATTATCTAGATATACATTTGCGGGCAAGTACCATGGGTGACGTTAATTCGAACTTTCAATAGTACAGTAATCAATAACACATCACAACTTAATATCAATAGAGATGTCGAAATATTCAATCTATTCTCGTCCCCGCCCGCCATGTGCTTCAAAACTGCATACGTATCTCGTGATATCAAAGTTTTACAACAAGTACACAACAAGGAGTTATGAGTCCCATTTATTCCGGCGCCATTTTGGGCGAGGACGGGCAGGTCCAGGATATAGTCAAAATGTCTCTACCAACCATCGACTATGATGATGTTCATATGCTGTATTTATTAGAGTAACACTCATCTGTCCACATGAAATTAATTTGCCACAATCTAAACATGTCATTTTAATCTTTCCAAACTTCTTCTAAATATTTGGGACCGTTTCCCTTGCCGCTGATGCTGTCAGTGCCACTTCTTTGATGAATGTACTGGCAGGTCGGGGGTTCTTCTCCAAATCTCTCTTTTATGCAGCACTATAATTAATCGGTGCCACCTCTCCATATGACGATGCATGGTATAGTTACCATAACTATATATTTTTTCGGTTCCTCTGGAGAGTACATCGTGGCAGATGAAGCGTGTAACGTACCGGGCATTTACCTTTTTTTGCATGTAGAGGAAAGGAAAAAAAATTCAAGCGTCCGAGTTCTAAGGTGTCCCAGGGCCATTTTAGTGGACCAGGCCCAAATCCAAAGAACAGGCCGCCATTTTGAGAGTCCTGTTGCAGCCGCCTGTCGCTGTAGCATCAAGAGCGGCCGAAACTCAGCTGAATGGCAACTGAAACGGTAAAGGGGCGCCCCACTACAGCAGACGAGCCTCCACCTGGGAAGGCCCGTTCACGCCGCCTCCCCCCCCCCCCTTCGGGCACCCCACGCCGTTATTCGGAGCAGTATTGTAGGATGGCCACACCAGTGCAGCAACTTGCTAGACACCACCTCGGTGGTAACCGAATCTCAGCGCCTTGTGGTGTCTCCTATTCAGAAAACATTGTTGTGCTGCCTTCGACCTATTCGCCGCAAGTGCGCACGCAACTCAGCTGCATAGCTTGCTAGACACCACCTCGGTGCTAACCGAATCTCAGCGCCTTGTGGTGTCTTCTATTCAGAAAATATTGTTGCGCTGCCTTTGGCCCCATTCGCACATCGGTCCGCTACTGACGCCACCTCACAGGCCAACGGGGCGCCCCACGCCGACTTTCAGCATTGTAGGATGGCCACACCAGTGCGGCAACTTGCTAGACACCACCTCGGTGCCATCCGGATCTTGGCATCTCAGCGCCTTGTGGTGTCTTCTATTCAGAAAATATTGTTGCGCTGCCTTTGGCCCCATTCGCACATCGGTCCGCTACTGACGCCATCTCACAGGCCAACGGGGCGCCCCACGCCGACTTTCAGCATTGTAGGATGGCCACACCAGTGCGGCAACTTACTAGACACCACCTCGGTGCCATCCGGATCTTGGCATCTCAGCGCCTAGTGGTGTCTTCTATTCGGAAAATATTGTTGCGCTGCCTTTGGCCCCATTCGCACATCGGTCCGCTACTGACGCCATCTCACAGGCCAACGGGGCGCCCCACGCCGACTTTCAGCATTGTAGGATGGCCACACCAGTGCGGAAACTTACTAGACACCACCTCGGTGCCATCCGGATCTTGGCGCGTTGTGCTGCCTTCGGCCTATTCGCACATCGTTCCGCTACTGACGCCGCCTCACGTGCCAACGTATTTTCTCCGCATTTTATACCCTATGCCGCATAACAGGTCATGTGACTTGTTTATAAAACTTTTCATTGGTTCATTTTACTTTTGGTTTCCTAATGATGGAAGGCTTGATCATATGACCTAAAAACAACACTTTTCATTGGATGAAAACTTTTTTTTCCCCAAACGATGAAAGCCCCACCTTGTTTCTGGATGTTTCAGACTGAAGCTGGCGTCAACATGAAAGCACCACCATCTCGTGGCTCCGTCGTGGTCATTCCGCGAGCAATCATGGCAGCCGCTCCCCACCAGAAGCCTGCAGGAGTCGGGGGCCCCCAAAACTTTTGTTGAATCCTCAAGGCGGAGGGGACGCTTTCGAGAATGGGGTCCAAGACCTAGCAGACAAGCGTGCGATTTCCAAGGTGTCCCAGGGCCATTTCAGTGGACCAGGCCCAAAAAGGAAAGAGCCTGCCGCCATTTTGAGAGTCCTGTGACAGCCGCCTATCGCTGCACCGCAAGAGTGGGCGCAACTCAGCTGAATTGCGGCTTTTGACACAGTGGACCAAAAGCGGACGGAATGGCAACTGAAACGGTAAAGGGGCGCCCCACTACAGCAGACGAAACTCCACCTGGAGAGGCCCGTTCACGCCGCCTCCCCCCCCCCCGGGGCGCCCCACGCCGTTATTCGGAGGGCGGCAACTTACTGGACATCACCTTGGTGCCATCGTTCTGCTGCCTTGGAACTATTCGCACAACAGACAGCTACTGATGACCCACCCCCCGCGACGCCCCACGCCGGATACCGAAATCAGTGCGGCACCCAGGCAACATCACCTGGGTGCCGTCCAGAAATCTGGATGTTGTGCTACGTTGGGACTATTCGCACAGCCGACTGCTACTTCCTTCATTTTCCCTAAAAATGTTTAAATGTTTTTACTGTTTTTGTTTTGTTGTATATATTTATAAGTTATTAAAGTTTTATAATCTTACTACTTTGTTGGAGTGCTATATATTTTTAATGTGACACATAATTGTAAAAACTTTGATGTACAAAGAGTCATCCCTGGAATCTTCCGCTTCAGGCTCGGTCCCCTCCCCAATCACAATACAGGATGGTTTTCAGATAGTAGGAACGCGTGTGCTGTGACGGATCTCATCGGGTGTGGGCCTTGATCTACTATAACTCCTTTGAAGAGGGGTGATTCTTTACAGCTGGGGCCATAAACTACATCTGCAGGGCTAGCTGATAGCCTAGGACCGGCCTGGACAATTGGACACAGAGGAAAAGGAGTGTCAGAGGGTGCGGTAGTAAATAGGGCGAAAGGGAGGTGTCGGGCGGGCACAGGGTGTGATTCTCAGGGAAGAGCAGCGCAGATGGGGGGAGGTTTATTACCCATGCATAAGACAGAGAGCGGGGGTGACCAGTGCCTGGGGGAGATGCTTGCGAGGGTGGGGAGCCATGCTAAGGATCGACAGCGTACAGAGAGTGGGTCTGGTCAAGGCATCTAAAATGGCTGCCGTGCACGACAAAAGTGTGGCATTTGAAAAAAGGCAAGATGGCGCAGACAATGTTTTTCAACACTTCCTGATTTCCTTCGAATCGAACGTTAACAGACGTTCGGGCATATTACCAAAGTTAAGCGATATTTATCCCTAACGATGCTTAGCAACGAAATTTTTTACCGCTAAGCATCGTCAGAAATTATCGCAGATAAACCTTGCTATTATCAAGGTTTATCGCAAATGCGATGAAAAACGACCGCAATGCATTAATATCGCTGAAAAGTCAGCGATATTCATGCATTACCGAGCTAATGCTCTTAGCCATGTTATCCACCTCCCATTGGATAACATGGCTAAGAACTGCTCAGGGCAGGTGTTACTTTTTGGAGATATTCGCGCTTAGCGCGAATATCTCCAAAAGTTGGTAATAGGAGATAGCGATGTTAGCGACTGTTTCCAGTCGCTAACATCTTGACATGCCCACTTTGCATGTCATTAGTGATAAATATCACTGACATGCAAAGTGGAGCCCAAGATGGTCGCTATCTCCTACTAGCGGTCGCTAACTGGTGTTAGCAACAGCTAGGTAATAGGGAGATAATTTTATCTCCGCGAAGCGGAGCGCTGTTACAGATATATATCTTTTTTTGAACGTTAATTTCTCAAAATCCACTGGAGCACATATATTGAGACCTAGCAAAGGCACATCGGGCTACCAGTCCCTACAATTTTGCCAAGTTTCGTGCAAATCCATTCAGCCGTTCGATTATTATTATAATTTTTTTTTTGCCCCGCGGGGGGCCCTTTTAAAACCTTCACATCAAACCTAAGAGGCCAAGGAGGATCTACTATGCCCCCTTATGGTCATTTGCCCCTTCGCTTTGGCCTCCTCTTGACTCTCGATCCTACCGAGAGACAAGATGGCGGCCGCTACGGACTGTTTGGAATGTTTACAGACGCCGGAGAACCAATCAGCTTCGCAAAGCTCCGTAACGCGAAAAGTACGCGAAGCGGAGCGCTGTTACAGATATATATCTTTTTTTTAACGTTAATTTCTCAAAATCCACTGGAGCACATATATTGAGACCTAGCAAAGGCACATCGGGCTACCAGTCCCTACAATTCGTGCAAATCCATTCAGCCGTTCGATTATTATTATTTTTTTTTTTTTTGCCCCGAGGGGTCCTTTTAAAACCTCCACATCAAACCTAGGGGGTCAGGGAGGATCTACTATGCCCCCTTATGGTCATTTGCCCCTTCGCTTTGGCCTCCTCTTGTCTCTCGATCCTACCGAGAGACAAGATGGCGGCCGCTACGGACTGTTTGGAATGTTTACAGACGCCGGAGAACCAATCAGCTTCGCTTCACAAAGCTCCGTAACGCGAAAAGTACGCGAACTGGAGCGCTGCCCGGTCCGCTGTTACAGATATATATCTTTTTTTGAACGTTAATTTCTCAAAATCCACTGGAGCACATATATGGAGACCTAGCAAAGGCACATCGGGCTACCAGTCCCTACAATTTTGCCAAGTTTCGTGCAAATCCATTCAGCCGTTCGGGCTAAAAGTGAGGCCAACCGCCCTATGGAAAACTCAATGTTAAAAACACGTTTTGGGACCCACCTTTTTTCTCGGCCCCCCCTTGACGAACCCCCCCCAAATTTTCAGGGGCTGCTCAGAAACAAAATGTTCCATTTTCCTGAAAATTTCAGCCAATTCCGTCCACAAACGCCAAAGTTATTAGACATAGAATTTTCAAAAATCCCATAGAGAAAAAATCCTAACTATATATACCTACTGGCGACCGCCAGTAGGTAATATATATATATATATATATATATATATATATATATATATATATAAAATATATATCCACAAACAACCTTCCTTATCACAAAGAGAGGACACTGCACACCAGGCTTTTTAGGTACCAGGCACTTTAATCAGTAACAGACATTTGTGGCAGCTTGCTTACGTCCTGACTCATTTCGGCTTGTGATGAGCTTTGATCACAGGTGAGCTGTCCTATTGATTGCTGCATAACCTCATGATTTTATACACCAGTCAGAGACTACTCTCTTATTAAGTAGTTTCAAAGTTCTACAATCCTGGAATGCATAAGGAAAACCATCTCCAATATTTCTGTTTAAATTGAAGTGTCATTTCACCTTTTCGGTTTCTTTTTCCAAATCACTGCAATCAGTTATACATCTCTATGCTTAACATGCACGCTGTTATTTTACTCATAGTATTGCCATGTTGCCACAATAGTTATAATTTTATTGCACCCTTATATCAAGAAAAGTCCTTGCGTGAAATAACACAGGTTCATTTTTACACCCTTACCTACTTCACTTAATAATTTTGGTTGTTTTTCATTCTGTACCTTTTATAATCTCTGTACTGCGGTTGTTCAGGCTCTCGCAAAACTAATCCAATAGACGTTTTCTCCGAGAAGATGTCTGTTGGATAAATATATATATATATATATATATATATATATATATATATATATATATATATATATATATATATACTGAAAAAAACAAAGGTTAAAGTAACAGTATAGTTAGATGCAATGTTCAGTTACAGCATAATGTTTTAAACTCTAAAAACCACAGAAATCTAAAGTAACTATTACTTGTGCCCTAAGGTAATTATATCTTGCACCCTCAACATACACAGTTTTCACATAAAAAATTTCAATGCAAATGTTGCAGTGACATTATCAATGATGTCATAGAAGATGTTATGAGTGAAGAAATATGTGCGTTAATTAGCAATGCCAGGAAAGGTCACTAAGCCTGCCCCGTCATTGTGGCCTCCATGCACTGCCTGACTCACAGTCAAGCTCATACACTCCATCCAGACACTGCAGTTACCCAACACAACTGTCTCACACAGCAGCAAATGCAGTCATTCCATGACACCAGAAATTAAAGTTCCATACCACACATCACCTGCCAATGTTACCAGCGATAGCAGCACACATCACAGAAAATACCATTCAGAAATCTGAACATGCTATTGCAATACATCACCTGAAGTACCACACACCTCAAATCATGCTATTCCCTACACAGAGGTAGCTATAAAGACTCCATTTGACTGAATGGGGGGGGGGGTAGGGGATGTTCTGTTCCGCCTGAGGAATTGGTAGAATTTTGGTCACTCCATGTTAGTCTTTATGCGGAGTTCTGACCTAAATCCGCCAATCACCCCATGGCTGATATTTTCTTCCTTGGGGCCCCAGAATATGGGGCACTTGTTCCAGACTGATGTGGTATCAGGTGCATATTTGATGTGTATATCAGAGTGACTCGACATTTTCACAGGTTCTTGGACAGATAAGGACAGATGACATCTGTGTCAAAGGCATATATGTTGATGGTTCTGCAAAAAAACAGAAAAGGAAGACTCTGCCTACTTAAAATGGAGTCGGGCCTTATAATCTGTACATCAGCACTTTGCACTTCCTCCCATTTTACAGCTTTCTCCTTAGTCTTACCTCCCCCTCTTATTTTTCAACCCTCATTTCATCTGTTTATTGCTTCTCTTCTTCTGCTACTTTTTTCTCTACTTCACATCCCATCACTAATCCCCTCTGCCCTTGCTCCATTTCCTTCAACTTTCCTTTCCTTTCCTTTCTTTACCTTTCCTTTCCTTTCCTTTCCTTTCCTTTCCTTTCCTTTCCTTTCCTTTCCTTTCCTTTCCTTTCCTTGTTTTTCCTTTCCTTTCCTTTCCCTTCCCTTCACTCTTTGCCACACCAACTCTTCTTACCTCAAATGCCCTGCCTTCTCTCACCTCTCTATCATTTCCCCAGTCATTAATTTCTACCAAACCATACAAAATCATCAGTTTTAAGTACAGTGCTACTAACGTATCACAAAAATTCCCCTCAGATCATAGATTGACACTATAGATTGATGTAGCGCAAAATCCATTTTTCATTTGTAGGGGTGCATCATAATCATGAGTGATCCGCATCCACACATATTGTTTTGTTGTATTAACATGAGACAGTAGAATGTGAATTGTGATAATTTGAATCGTGATGTATTTTAGGACACTTCATTGTAAACGTGAATAAATCAACGTAGCAACCAGATGTAACTAGCTGAAATCATTAACTTGCAGAATTTGTGTATACCGCTGACAATTATTCATATATTCAATGTGCTAATGTAACAAATTAATTCAGATGTGAGCAGTAATATTGAGAGAGTGTGTTTACTTTAAATGCACTTTCGTAATGTTTATGTGCCATCTTTTTATGTTATCCGAATTATGTAGGCCTGAAATGCATTTTCCCTGGAAGCTGTCGCATTTGAATTAATAATTGAACTTCATGTGCACATTAGGCTTAGCTCTTTCTCATGCTTGTGTTGCATGATGAAGAATCATCCTGGTTACTGAGAATATTGTCTTTGTTTTAGGAGTTTGGCGAGGAGAGACGGGGATAAATTGAAAGTTGATACCGATATGGAGAAGGAAGAGTTGTACTTTCTTCAGTGGAGAGAGCCTGGGAATCAAGGTTGTCTCGCCACCACTCGGGAGAACATCTGTCCAATGGAAAAAGTACCTATGAGGATGTGGCATGGCCGGATGGCGTGACCCGAAAAGGATCCTGGGATGCCAGATGTAATATTGGTACATGGTAACTAGGGAAGGAGCCCATTTCTTCTCTACCTTGGGAGAGAGAGCATCTTAGAGCGAGATCTGTCTCATTAGCTTCATGCTGCTTGACCCAATTGATGTGGAGAGACTTCTAAGGAAGACTCTACTCACTGATACCTTAACCAATCCTGCCCATGGAATGTTTAACTAGGGGATTCCACATTAGCTTTAGTGTAGGGATATATTTATGCTTTATTTTGATGAAATCTTCAATGCACATTCCTGCACTCTGCTCTTTTGAATTGTGATTCTCGCATTAATTATCTAGTGTATGGTTGCACCTCCTTAACTACATTCATAGGTTTGGCTTTGTGTTTGTCCCAATGTATTTCTACGCCATCATTTTGAGGTGTCTGTATGTTCAGTTATTTCTGACTTTGTAATAAATCAACTAACGTGAAACAACAAAAAGTAACTGTGGGTCTAAGTCAACTACCCGTCAATCAAAGTCTGACATGAAACTCAATACTAATTGTAACTAAACAAAGAAAGAATTGATTTGAACATGACAAGATACTCCCAAGCTATGAAAGTACCCATCAGTTGTCGTCCGGTACCGCCCTTGTCATCATCTGGGCCTCGTCACACCAAGGAGAGAGTTCTCGCAGCCACTCGTGATCTCTAAAGTAGATGCCCCAGTGTGTGGAGGGTATGTAAAAGGTGACCGTGTTGCGACAACTGAAAAGCAGTGCGTGACTAAAGTGAGTGAGTGTGTGAACCGAGTTTAGCCATATAAAATTGAAGAGCGGGGAGGAAAAGAAATTTATTAAGTACCTCTACTGCTTCCATTAGTTAAAACCAGTGCGGGAACATAGTAGGTTGAACAAATAGCTACTATGTTAAGTTGTGTAGGTCAACATGTTTCTGCAGTCTTATGGACCCACCAAGGTATCCGTTGCTTTCATCAGGACCAAAACTCACTATTGCTTAAAATCAGAATTGGTGAAAAAAGATATGTGAAAATTTGTAACATTAAAATAATTTTTTCACCTAGACGTCCTAGGTTCGTACAGATCCTCCTGGGTATATGGTGAAGTCCAGGGTAAAAGAGTAATCATGCCAGACAAACAGACAAACAAGAGAAAGTCAAACAGACATTGGTGTCAGAGAAATGTATCCAGTACGACCAATGGAAGGAATTTTTTTTAGTTATCCCATTATGTGTCATTATATGTACAACCAAGGCTCACACTGGAGCCCATGTTCCGCTTACCTGTGAGGTAGGATGGAGATGCTGCGCCTCACCTGGCTACAGCTCAGGTAGGTAGAGCACCGCTCTAGTTAAGAGAAGCAAAATGAGAGAAATGGTCAGTAGTAGAGGATGTCAATATTCTGAGTATAACTAGTGCATCTGATGATCTAAGGAGAACAAAGGATAGTCTAAAATAATATAGGTGCTATGTAGAAAAATGCTCACTTTGATACGAATGCTAAATCTATAACTACTGAATGTTAGTTGGTTTATCTTAATAATTTGCACCACTAAAGCAGCGGAGATCGCCCCTTTAGATGAACCCCTGCCTTCCATCCTTGTAACCTATGCATTAACTACAACGGGCGCTAGCATCCACTCCCAAACAAAGAGCTCACAAAAATGGAGAGCCGCGCGTGGGGAGACCTAATAAACAAGCCCCTGTGTCTGTACAAGCTCAGGACTACGCGAGTATATGCGAAGTCAGCCAACAGAGACTAGATCCCTACGTGTACACGGAGTTCGCAAGAGTGGAAAGCTGCGCGTGAGGGAGCTCATCAAGAGACATTCACGCCTCTATAAACAAACCCCTGTGTGCGCACGACCCCACGACTCAGCAGGTGTGCGCGAGACCGGCCAACAAAAATAATATATCACTCAGTGCGCTCAAACATCTAAGCAGGAAAAAAGGGGCTCTACGGCATTGTAAGCAAAGCAAAACATCAGAGAAGCCACCTTACCTCTCCGTCGGTACTCCGGACGTCCCTCTGGGCCGTCTCGGGGAGGGACCTGACGGATGGGTGGCTCCATTTTTGTATTGACTTCTCGCGGCGTGTCAGCGTGCGACGCCGCGTTTGTACGTAAGATGTTCATTTATGTCAGGCGCTGGGAATTGTAGTTCTCATGATGGATCTTAAAGGGGTATAACGTTATTCCATTACACACCGCGTCAATACGCGATGGACCTCGGGAATCATAGTTCTTAACGTTAACCCTGTGCACTAAGGCGAATTGTAGTTCTCATGGTGGATCTTAAAGGGGTATAACGTTATTCAATTACACACTGCGTCAATACGCGATGGACCTCGGGAATCATAGTTCTTAACGTTAACCCTGTGCACTAAGGCAAATGCACGTATATGCGTACAAACGTGTAAACAGTTTGTTTACGAGGCTTAAAAATATCACCGCTCTGTCTATCTGTATCTGTTAGAGTTCTTAAAGAAAATTCTAACAGTGACTCCCAGATGTCATTAGATTGCTAAGAAATGTGATTAAACTGCCCGAATATATAACAAAAACACAAAAATATAAACAAAACTGTGTGTGTTCTCATGTTATACGACATAGGTATCGCTGCCCTGGGCAAACAATTCTTTAAAGAAAGGGCGACAGTAGAGGTGATCTAGCCCAGATCAAAATTGGGAGGTAGACTTATATTATAACCAAAGGATATTAATACATAGGTTGGTGGAAACTACTATTTACAAGGACAGCCATGAAATGTCCTCATTAAGGCCTGCCTTATCTGTATTGAGTTTGTAGACCCATTTCTGTTCTTTCCTGAAAAGATGTTTGCTAATATCTACAACGTGCTCATGAAACAGGGGTTGTTCAATAACTGACCAGGTAAAGTCAGTAGGTCCGTGGCCAACCTCCAAAAAATGGTTAGTTAAACGAGTGGCCTGATTTTTGCACCGAAAGGTGCTCTTGTGTTCGGAAATCCGGATCATAACTTTCCTGGTGGTCATGCCAACGTACTGGAGATGACATGGGCAGGTTATTAGATAAATCAGGTTCTGACTGTTACAGTTAGTAAAATGCTTCTGCTGCTATGCACGATTGCTTCCGATATCTAAAGTTGTTGATCTAGAGGTCTGAGGACACGCTGCACAACTACCACAGGGATGATGTCCTTCAACAGCTGGCATATCCCAAAGTGTTCCGACAGAGCGTGTAATTTTGGTCTTAGGTCGGGTATGTACAAGTTTATCTCTCAGATTGGGTCCACGTTTGAAGGCAAACAGTGGCGGAGGTTGTTTATCAGAGCCCGTATTCAGGATGGTCCAATGCTTTCTTATGATTTTCTGTATGTTATTGGATTGGGTGCTGAAAGTATTGACACATGTTATCCTTTGGTTCTTTTCTTTGGGAAAGATGGGTTCCAGCAAAGACTCCCGATTGTTATTGGCTGCTCTCTTCATTGATTGGCGTACTAATTTTTTTGGATACTTACTAGTGCACAGCTGTTTCTCCAGAGTTTTGGCATGTTCCCAAAAGGTCTCTTTGGTGGAACAATTATGTTGAATACGTAAAAACTGTCCGTAAGGCAAGTTGTTTCTCAGGGCCTTAGGATGTCAGCTGTCCTAACACAGCAAGGAGTTGCGTGCCATAGGTTTTCTGTATAACTCCGATTTTAAACCTGTTGTTGTTGCTGTTACGAGAAGATCTAGGAAGGCCAACTGATGTTTATTGTGCTCTATGGTAAATCGTGGAAAATTGTTCTTGGTGTTAAGCCACTGGGCAATAGTAGAAGATCTGCAATGTTACCTCGCCACACTACCAAGATATCATCGATATATCGTTTACATACACGTAGGGAGGCGTAGTATGGATTTGTCGGTGTTAGGACATGATCTTGCTCGAACTTATGTACATATAGGTTCGCTAAGCTTGAGGCAAAAACACTGCCCATTCTGGTTCCAGATGTTTGTAGGAAGACAGTGTCCTCAGACCGAAAGAAATTTTCTTTCATAGCCAAGCTTGCTAAGTTCATTATCAAGTGTACTGGAGTGATGGATTCCAGGTTCTCTATCACTTCCAGAACGTCATCTTGGGGGATTGACGTGTATAGAGATTCAACGTCAAATGACACTAGAAAGTCAGTCATGACGTCGAATTCTATATCAGGTAAAATGCGGAGCACATCCTTAGTGTCTTGAAGAAATGTTGGCATATCCTTGACCATAGGCCGTAAGAAGATATCAACAAAAGTAGATAAAGGTTCCAAGAGGGACGCAATCCCGGATATTATTGGGCGGCCCAGTGGAGAGCGTTGTTTTTTGTGTACTTTAGGAAGCACATAGAAGTAGGGCATCGTGGAAATGCATTTTCCCTGGAAGATGTCGCATTTGAATTAATAATTGAACTTCATGTGCACATTAGGCTTTGTTCTTTCTCATGCTTGTGTTGCATGATGAAGAATCATCCTGGTTACTTAGAATATTGTCTTTGTTTTAGGAGTTTATCGAGGAGAGAAGTGGATACATTGAAAGTTGATACCGATAAGGAGAAGGAAGAGTTGTACTTTCTTCACTGGAGAGAGCCTGGGAATCAAGGTTGTCTCGCCACCACCCTGGAGAACATCTGTCCAATGGAAAAAGTACCTATGAGGATGTGGGATGGCCGGATGGCGTGACCCGAAAAGGATCCTGGGATGCCAGATGTAATATTGGTGCATGGTAACTAGGGAAAGAGCCCATGTATTCTCTGCCTTGGGAGAGAGAGCATCTTAGAACGAGGTCTGTCTCATTAGCTTCATGCTGCTTGACCCAATTGATGTGGAGAGACTTTCTAAGGAAGACTCCACTTACTGATACCTTAACCAATCCTGCCCATGGAATGTTTAACTAGGGGATTCCACATTAGCTTTAGTGTAGGGATATATTTATGCTTTATTTTGATGAAATCTTTAATGCAGATTCCTGCACTCTGCTCAGTTGTATTGTGATTCTTGAATTAATTATCTAGTGTATGTTGCACCTCCTTAACTACATTCGTAGGTTTGGCTTTGTGTTCGTCCCAATGTATTTCTAGACCAACATTTTGAGGTGTCTGCATGTTCAGTTATTTCTGACTTTGTAATAAATCAACTAACCTCATTTAGCTTCTGTGATTCTTAATGACCCTAGCGAATTCCAATTGAATTGATTGACTTGCTAATGATTTCTCACCCGCCTGTTCTCTCATACTGAGAAAAAGCAACATCGACTTGAGGTTCTAGAGCAGATCTAGGACTTGAAATCCAGCTTCTGCAACCGCATTCCTTAGCAAGCAAATACCTCATAATTCCCATTCTCATACTTGTCCTTTGGAATTTATGGGCATGGTTTTCCAGATCACACCACTCTGATATCACCTCCTCACAGCACCTGTCACTCACGGGAATTAGTCTATAGTGATGGGGGGATCTAATACACTACATGAAGCTGATACCCTGGGTGGGGAAAACGTTTGGTATCAGCAGATGGGTAAACACTAGATGAAAGAGTGACAGAGTACGAGATGCCGGGTATGTGGTATGTCTGAGAGCAGAGCTTCTCTGCCATAAGAAGGGGAGCTACAAAGCAGGGCCGGACTAAGACCCAAAACCGGGCTCGGCAAAGTGCTCGGCCGGCCCCCGCCCCTCCCTCAGGGGGTTGTGGGTGCCGCAGAGCACTTTGCCGGGCCGGTTTTTGGCCGATTTTGTTACTGGGCCGATTTTGCAGCTATGCTGGAAAAACGGCCTTGTAACAAAATCGCCCCCCAGGGTCCCAAAACCGTCCCCCACCCGTGCGGCGCACCGGGGGATTGCCCGGTGCCCGCTACGGCCAGTCCGGGCCTGCTACAAAGGGAAAAGTAGATAGGAAATAGAATACTTGCTTCACTTTAGCTAGAGCAAATTATAGATGGCTAATGTCATCTCTGGTGGTTGCCTCTTATGGTTGGCTGGGATTGTGTCTACTTGGTTGTCAACTGAGTCTCAGTAACAGCAAACCTGGTTGAAGTATACTCAGAATTATCTTTGTCTGTTATAGTCAGGATGAAAAGTGAAAAACAGGGAAATAAGAAAACTGGTGATCATCAGGAGTGATGTGCATTGGCAAAATGTGAAACAGGGCGGCATGGCGACAGCAGCCAGCATACTGAAGTGCAGAATGGGAAGGTAATACAGGTGGCCTGAACACAAGTGTAGGTGCTATTGCCCCTGATAAATAATGGTACCACAGGGTTAGTTTACGAGTTTTGGGGAAATAACATGCAAATTTGGGGACATAATTACGAGTTCCTCGTAATATTCTGACTCATTGGTAAACTCCTGTTTAGGCATGGTTTGGAATTTACAGGTTTGAAGGTTTTTGGTGCATCCTATAATTGTAAGATGTGTTAAATAACTCCGCCTTCATTATATTTCGGCAGGTCAAACCTTCCGAAATGTAACAGGGGAAAACAAGCAGCATTTACCATATCATGTGGAGTCTATCATGCTCATTTTGATAAGTTGCACACCAAAATCCACGTTATTCCCCATGAACTCCTAATAGGTGTTATTCATCATACTTGGTAAACAATGTACACCATGGTATTGTTATTTATCAGGAGTGAAAAATGAGGCCTCAGCCCCCAAACAGACCCTAGGGGGTTAACACGCCAAAAACCTTAGGATACCCTATATACTGTATATTTTCCCAGATACATTTCAGCAGGTTCAACCTGCCGAAATGTAACGAATGTTGAGGCATTTAACGGAACTGATAATGTAAACAAGTGATTACCCATTGGTCAGAATTTAACGAGCAACTGGTAAAAGGGGCCTGCATCTCTTAAACACAGCACCCTCTAATATTTATATTTACTGAGCACGAGAGGCTCTGCAACATTTGCGTGTCCTGCCGACTTTTTAAATTGTCCTTCCATAGAATCTTTTATTTCTAACATGTAAACTTGTCGAAGCATAACGTCCTGACACTCATTAACCCGAGGCTGCCAATAATCACAGCAATAGCTTTGCGAGCTTAGTTTACATAACGCTTCAGATTTTTCTGTGATGCAAATCAATTCCGTTGTGCTTGGTTTTGAGGGTTTTAAATGGCCATTTAAACTCCACAAATCCCTTATTTGCATAGGATTTCATGAGTAGGCGCATAATGATATGCATAAAACATAGAAAGCGGTGAGAGCAGATTTAATAAATGCACGAAAAAGGGAGGAACTCAAAACGGAAAGGACGGAGGGAAGCAGGAGGGTGTTTAGGACCGAAATAAGGAAGCACAGAAAATAAAACATGAACATACTGAGAACAAGAGAAACAGAGCAAAGGAAAAGGCAGGCAGTCTCTGATCAAAAGGTATACAGGAAACAAGATTCATTGAATAATTCAGGAAAGTGCAAATTAATCTCTTTAACTGCACCTGCTCAATCCTATGTAGAATTACACTGCGGATGGGCTACAGCTGCTAAAACTCACAGAATCCTCAGTATTTTCCTGCCATGGAATTTTCACCAGGAGCCCAGGTAATTCCGGGGAAAGGAGGTAACTGGGAGACCGAAATTATGGCAAATAACGTGCAAAGATGAAGTTCCAAGTCGAGATCTTGGCTGCTTTTAGCAGAGAGATTATTTCTATAAAAAAAAACTCATAATCCCTATGGGGCTGGTAAAACCGGTTATTGAGCCCATTAGATCTACAGGCCACTCGTAATGAGTGCTGATACCCTACGTGGCTAGCATTATTTTTCATTTCCTAGGTCTGTTCCTTCTCTTTAATACATAGGACTAAAGGGGGATCACTAAATTCCTCATTTAAAGCTCACTAACAGGGCCAGACTGGGAACCTAAAGCAACCCTGGCAAATTTTGTAAGACCACTTCCTGGAACAGGCCTTGCTGGAATGGGGGTGGGTTAGTGGTTATACTCAAATCCACTTTCCACTGTACAGTCTCCCCACAGACTATTTCAGACTGCGAACATTTTTTGATAATGTTTTGGGATAATGTTTAGAATAACAATATCACAAAACTTTATTTTTACTGGACTTCCTATTTACCGCCCACCAGGTCCAGTCAGGGTTTTCCACGAGGCTCTGGTTCATACTGTATCCATTCTTGTCTTAGAGTCAGCCAATCTGAACATTATAGGGGACCTCAACTTACATCTGGAACGCCGGGATTCCCAGGTGAATTTCAACTTCCTGGGCAATTTAGATGCCTGCCAATTTATTTCAGCTAGTGGAGGGGCCATCACACCTAGCAGGTCATTTACTTGATCCAATATTCTCGAATCTCCTAACCTTGACAGTCAACACAGCCCTCCCTCTGACATAGACGGACCACTATCTTATCTCTAGGCGTCTCAGTGTTGTAGGTGCTCCCCTGAGGCCCCCCTGTCAGTCTTCCATGAAGCGTCCTTGGCACAAACTGGATGAGTCTACCTTTGTATCTATCTTAAACTCGTCTCACCCAGATTTGCCTACTGACCTGGAGGCAGCCAATGGATCCTTCAGGGGCTGGATCAACAACATGCTTGACCACTGCATCCCGAAGAAACTGACCGGTGCTAAAGGACCGCAACCGCACGCTTGGTACAATGAGACCCTGTTGGTGGATAAGAAAAACTGTACAATTTTGGAATGAGCTTGGAGGCGTACTTATGATGCCACTGCAAAAAATACCTATGGGAAGGCAATAAATGCCTACCACAAATTAGTGCAAAAGACTAAAGCTTTGTTCTACGTCAATTCAATTTTGTCGAGCTCGAACCCCTCTAAAACACTTTTTTCTCTTATGAAAGATATGTTAAAATCCCCGCCAGGAACCAATGATACCATATCTACTAATACACAATGTGAGTCACTGGCGAGGTGTTTCATTAACAAGGTTGAATGCATCCACGGCGCACTCAACTTGAGGCGGAGTGCCTCCAAATCTTTGGTGATCTCCACCTCAATATTTCTTCCTTACTCCCTACAAAATCTGCCACCCATGTCTCTTAAAGACTTGGATGTCCTGGCAGCTAAGGCTAAATCAGGCTCTCCTGACGACCCTATAAAACCGGACATCTTTAGGAAATTCTCCGATTGTCTTATGATTGAGGGCAGGGAACTCATGAATAGATCGCTTTGATCGGCCGAGATCCCTGAGTCATGGAAGCATGCTAAGGTTATTCCATTGGTGAAAAAGCCCACACTAGACACATCTCTGCCGGGGAATTTTTGGTCAGTAGCTCTGATCCCATATGTGGCAAAGATTATGGAGTCCCATGTTGACGTCACGCTGACCAAATATCTGGCAGCTAATGAGATTCTAGACAGTTCACAAAACGAGTTCCGGTCCAGACACAGTATGGAATCAGCCCTTCTTCTGGTGGTCACAGTGCAGCTGTGGGCCACGCTAGACAAGGGTAACTCTTCGGCACTATTTCTACTTGACCTGAGTGCGGCTGTCAACACGGTCTCAAATAAGATCCTTCTCCATTGTCTAAGGAGATTGGGGTCACAGGAAGGGCTTTGGCCTGGTTCATCTCTTTTCTATCCAAGCGCTCATTTCAGGTCCACGCCCCTCCATATCTGTCTAATATTCACCCCCTTAGCTGTGGTGTTCCTCAAAGTGCTTTCTACAACACATTTTACATTATGTATTCAAAATGTATTTGTTTTTAAAGCATAGTAAATGATGAGCATACAGTGCACCAGATGACAACAATCTTTATTGGGGCTCGTCAAAGTTCCCCTCACTATCACCCTCCAACAGTGCCACTCTCTCACATGCATTTCATTTATTTTATAGCTCCTCTCTTACAAGTGTAGGGTGTTGAAGCATTTTGTATGACAAACACAGACAGCTAATCGTATGTGTGTAAATCACTGTATAGAAACTGTTATACAAGGAAAATGGGACTACAAAGTGTAGGCAGTGCGTGGTCTGGGGAAGCACAGACTCAGGATTCAGAATGTAACACAGTGACTAGTGTTGGCTATACCAATAAGAATTCATTTCTACCAAAACAAACCCTTTTTAGAACAATTAGGACAATGAAAGTTTAGGACAAAAAAAATTACTTTGCAACCTAGATTACAACTGTAATTCATGAATTGCACAGTAACACAATGATCTGTGTGACTGTTGGGCTTGGCCCTTTTGCAGGGTTATCCCCAAACTTTTTGCTTCTTCCTTCTAACTTTCCTGACATGTTTTTGTTGGCTTTATGACTGTGGGTACTTTACCACTGCTAATCAGTGCTAAAGTGCATATGATCGCTGTGTACATTCTGATTTCAATTGGCTCTCCCTGATTGGCATATTTGATTCACTGGTAAGTTCCTAGTAAAGTGCACTTAGTGTGCCAGAGCCCCTAAATCAAATACTACTTGTGGGCATGCAGCACTGATAGTGCCACCCATATGAGTAGCCTTGAAAAGGTATCTCTGACCAGCTACTGCTATGTCTGCGCGCAGTTTTGAACTGCCATGTCGACCTGGTAAGTGCATCCATTCAAATGCAAATCAATGGTGGTGAGATGCACACCGATGACCTCCAATTTGAGTGTACTCATGTTTAATGTACTCCATAACTTCAACACTCTGTAGGAGTGCTCGCTTGCTCTGTTCTCTGCCTAATTGTGTTGTAATGTAAAACAAACACGAAGGAAGCACATTTGATCCCCGTTCAAGCTGCACAGCCATAACAATTACGAATGAATCCAATAAATCAAATTCATGTTTAACTCTGCAATTATTCCCCGTTTTACTCCATCACTATTCACTTTTTTTAATTTGTATTCTTCAATTCATATTACTCATTCTTATGTTTGTTTACAGTTTTTCATAAAAACACAGGAGAATGAAATGTTTCCACTTGTCAAGACCTTTGCTCCGCTTCTGGTGCCGCATCTGGCCGCTATTTACAATGACTCTTTCGAAAATGGTATCCTTCCGCCATCGCTCCTTGAGGCAATGATAACGCTGCTCCTTAAACCGTACAAACCTTCAGACTGTCGTGATTCCTATCGCCCCCTTTCTCAAATTAATATGGACAATAAAATGTTTGCTAAGTTATTAGCCTCACGTCTTCTCCTCCTCATGCCCCTCATCGCCCTCCCTGATCAGTCCGGTTTTCTTCCTGGTCACGTCACATGCCACAACCTCCGGACCATATTCGCTGTCCTCCATCAGATTAATCCTAGCCTTCCTGCAGTGGCTGCCACCAAGGCATTCGACACCCTGGAGTGGCCATTTTTATTCTTTCTTCTTCCGCGACTCGGCTTCAGCAACATCTTCATTAGTAAAATCTTACTCCTCTACACCCGCCCCTCCGCCCGCCTTCGAATCAATGGACACATTTCAGATCCCATTCCCATTGAAGGCGGCGCCAGACAGGGGTGCCCACTCCCCCTATGCTCTTCGCCATCGCGATGGAGCCTTTCCCTGCCAGACTCCAGCAATACCACACTCAGTAGGGCATCAGCTTTTCGGCCCGTGCCCTCTTGGTATCCATGTATGTGGATGATTTTACATTGTATATCCGCCACCCCCAAGAAAATCTCAGTCCCCTTGTGCGCCAGATAATACGGTTTGGTGGATTCTCCGGAATACATGTGAACTGGAGTAAGTCAGTTCTGTTCCCTCTTACTGATGCCACCAGGCCAGTCACGCGGGACATTCCTTTTGTATGGGCTTCTGGCCCTACTCGCTACCTAGGTATTTGGCTGAGGAGGGACACGGACGACCTTTGGAGGGCCAACTTTCGACGTGCGGTGGACTGGCTCGAGTCCAAAGTACCTCACTGGAACCAGCACCCCCTGTCTCTGGCTAGCCTTCTAGCCATTGCTAAGATGGTGGTCCTCCCAAAATTACTTTACCTTTTTTTGAATATCCCTATACCCCTAACTGCCCATTTCTTCCATAAGATCTGCTCCCCGATCATATCTCTTGTCTGGGCTGGCAAAAAATCCAGGATTGCATACGATATCCTTACCCTCCCCATGTCAGTTGGCGACATGGGCACTCCCAATTTTAAGCATTATGCCTTAAATGCCAAGGCCAGCTTTTTACATTTCTGGATTCACCCCACCCCTTACCAGCCACATGTTGCAGTTGAAGCGGACCTTGCAGCTCCTTGGCTGCTGAACACCACCCTGTTTGCCCAAGCCAGACACCCACGAGCTGAGGTGGACACTGTCGAGACCTTGCGCTGGGCCTGGTTGGGACTGTGTCGTCTTTCCAACGCTTCAACACTATCGGCTAATACTATGCCGATCATACATCATCCTGCCTTCCCTCCCTGCCAACCTTCTGGCATGACCAGACATGCCGCCTGCCTGGGGCTGGCACAGTGGAGGATCTCTACCCTGGAAACATTTTCTATTCTCCCCTTGCCGCCTCTGGTCCCATGGACACACTGCTCTTTTATCAGCTGCAGGCTATGTGAGGGGAGTTACATCCCATGTTCCCTCAGCCTCCACCTTCGATGTCCTCTCTTGACTTCTTATATTCATCTCCCACTCCCCTGAAGTTGGTGACCAAACCAAACCAAACCGAGGATCTTGGTGTGGACATTTCCCAAGCCAATTGGCTCTATTGCTGCAACCAGATGAAGAAACTATCTCCCAACTATCACCTCCATCTTATACACTTCAAATATTTTCATAGACTCTATCGCACCTCCGTTCAGCTACATAAATTGGGACTCATCCCTAATGATAGGTGCTCATGATGCTCTGCTCCTGCCGCAGACTTTGTTATGCTCAAGGGTGTCGGACTTCTTGCTAGAGGTCTGCGCCGTTATTACTGAGATCACCTCTCTACACTGGTTCAGCCTGACCCACCGTTATGCCTGCTGGGCTTTGTTAAGTTTTGCCTGGATGCCTCTCACCGATTGGTTGTAATGCTGCTCGTCCTTGCACGGCGTAGGGTGTCCATGTGTTGGGTCATAGACCGGCGCCTAAGTTCGCCAAACGGCTTGAAGATGCTTCGAGAAGCCAGACCCTACTATCTGAATTCTGGGACTACATGCCTGCGAGATCTCGCCCACTTGACATATGGGGCCCCCTGGTGACATACCTTCATACCCAATCACATCTAAGCCAGACTGCCTCTCCCGCGCTCCCCGCTGACACTCTGCCGCCGGTGCTGGTCAGTAGCCGCCTCCTTCCCTGCCTCATTCCCCCCTGCCGTACCAGTTTCTTCCTCTACAGTGCTGTCATCTCATCCTACAGCTATGTATTAATTATTGGTGCTATTGTCGTGTTGTTCAAGATAATGCCTATTTCTGCTTGTTTTTTCCTATCCTCGATGTACTCTGCAAATGATCTACTATGTACGGTGCTCTAATTTGATGCAAAATTGTAACTTTGGTAATGCTAATTTGTCAATAAAGGTTTTGAAAAATAAAAAAAAAATGTTTCCATGTCACATGTATTTAAAATCACCCATTGCATTTCGGGATGTTCCCTTCATCAGGGGTATCATGACATATGCTAATCTGCCTCAGGAAAAACACATTACTCGATTTCAATTCCATGCAACACTTACCATTCCATCGCGCAGTTTGACCATGGTGTGCCTCCGCAAATCTTTTCATTGTAATGTTTTTATGAAAAACAATAAACAAGCATAAGAATGAGTACCGCCATCTGCAACACTCCCCCTGCTCCTCCCAGTCCCCTCCACCATGTACTGAACTCTTCGCACTACTCTTTTGAAGGTAACTCTTTCAGTTGAACTAACCCGGTCCGTGTATCATGCCTGTGCTCTGTTGTGGTCAGCCTGAACTTGTGACTTTCACCTGGTCTCGCAGGGGTGCTTTGCACTTTTAGATGCTATACTTACCTGAAATCTTTGAAATTGCATAGCTTTAGTTCTACTAATTTGATTTTTGCCTTTTTGGTCACAAACAATTTATTAAATGTTACCATATTTTTCTAAATTGTTGAGGGATTTTTCTTGTATTGTGTTTTCACTTTCTTACTTTTGGAAGTGTTCCATAAATACTTTACACCTTGCCTGTAATTTCAGCCTGACTGCTTCTGGACCAAGCTACCATAGGGCTAAGCAAAGGTTAATTTGGAGTGTGCTTGTGTCTCACCCAGACAGAGATTGTTGTTGCTGCCTGAGAATGATCTCAACCCCCTCCACCGCTAACCCAATTTCCAACACTAGTAAATCTGGGAATGTGCAAAATGCTACAGCTTTTCCAGTGAAGCAAAGCAAAGAAAAATATATATTTGTAATATATTTCCTTGTGTTTTACATCAAATACAATAATGCATCCAACTGTCCCCCCACCCACCTCTTTTCCCTCTCAAGGTAAAATATCTAAATTTCTCCTTGCTAATACCTGTTTCCATGTGTGCTACTGAATACAGCACATATGGAAATACGAAAATCCTTCTAAGGATTGTTTTTGTGCAGGAAGGGGTTCCTTCCTGCATAAAAACAATGCTGCCCCTAGTGCAAGCATCCCTACAATATGGCCATGGGTGCCTGCATTGGCGCAAGGCAGCACATAGTGCTCCAGCACTGGAAGTGAGCCAAGATGCTCCATATCTTTGTAAGTATGGAGCATTTCTGCTCTCTCTCTTCCACGCAATGTATCTCCAAAACAGGGCTCACTGCCCTGCATTGTGTGAAAGATTAATAAATATGCCCCATGATATCTAACCAAAATCTTAACTACATCGATGTTTTGAACCTTAATATTTTCTGGCTACAGGGACATACGAATGGTAGCAGCATCTATCAACTATATAAAGTGGAGACATGCTGATAATAAAAGCACACGTTAATCGATTTAATCTATATAGAGGTTGTACTGAATTCAAAATTCATTTCAGAACACCTGCATTTGCTGGCATGCCAATATTATTGCATTTGTGTAGACACCAGTATATTAGATGGATCAAGCAATAAACAATACCAGAGGTCGAATCACGTTTATGGTGGGACTGTACACGCCTTCCAAGACACAAGAAGGTGTGAGATGTTTGGTTTAATTAGCAGCATTTCTCTACTTGTTACATTTTATAGAGGGTGCTACCATTTGTATATAGTCCAGGTTCCCATCGTTTTTCCAGTCTCAGTGATTACTACCTGCAAATCAAACCCACCTGTTTATTGAACACACCAACGCCCATCCAATCACAGTGATGCAATCCAATCAGATATATTGTTAGAGGCAAAATGTATGTATTTTGTAGGAAACCGCTGTGAGGGACTTCTCAAACGCCCCTCCTGCTCAAATTAGAGGCCAATTGTTATGGTGATAAAAGTGATTATTCCTCCTGTGAAAATTTGAAAGCATAGATGCCAGATAATATAATACATTTTGTGGGTTTCAAAGGAAGGATGAGTGGCATAAATCATCCACAGCTGTTTTGAGAACACCTTGGATCGCTAGCTAGATATAGTTATCCTCATTCTGAAACATTTCTCACCCATACAAAGGTGACACCCCAGATTAGCATGCTGCAGCAGAATGCAATTGCTCATCAACAGATGGGTGTTGACAAAAAAAGCCTAGCACATTGTGTACTGCTTACTGGGACATGCAATGTCCTTAAAGAGCATAATACCAGTATTATTGTGCTATAACAGTTAGGGTCCTATTACAAGCACAGCGGTCCACAGGACTGCCCTACTCCTGGTGGCAGCCTGACCACTGCCACACTGGTTGTCTACTGTGGAGAAGTGTGGCTCAATGGTTAGAGCAAATTTCAAAAAGGGGGTGGTGATGGACAGAGTATCTGAGTTAATCAGAACACTCCTACCCAGTCAACAGATCCGTCCATCATCCCCTTTTGTATCGCTTTGTTCGCTCTAAGTGTGGCAGGGTATGCTCAGACGTGAGTCCCTTTTTCACTTGGCCACTGGATTCAAGATAGCCTGGCTGATGAGGATTATGAATCCGAAACCGGTCCCAGGATGCTTGTTTCCGGTCCAGGGAAGACATGGCTTGGCAGTTCGGGCTGTACTGTTCCCATGAGGCACAGGGTCAGACTGATTTGCATATAGCCATGTCTGAACTGGGGTGGCTGAGTGAACTAAAGAATGGTGATGGATTAAACCCAGATCAGTTGACTGGGGGTGAGTGTTTGATTTGCTCAAACGCTTCGTCCATCATCCCCTTTTGTATCGCTTTGTTCGCCCTAAGTGTGGCAGGGTATGCTCAGACGTGAGTCCCTTGTTCACTTGGCCACTGGATTCAAGATAGCCTGGCTGATGAGGATTATGAATCCGAAACTGGTCCCAGGATGCTTGTTTCCGGTCCAGGGAAGACATGGCTTGGCAGTTCGGGCTGTACTGTTCCCATGAGGCACAGGGTCAGACTGATTTGCATATAGCCATGTCTGAACTGGGGTGGCTGAGTGAACTAAAGAATGGTGATGGATTAAACCCAGATCAGTTGACTGGGGGTGAGTGTTTGATTTGCTCAAACGCTCCGTCCATCATCCCCTTTTGTATCGCTTTGTTCGCCCTAAGTGTGGCAGGGTATGCTCAGACGTGAGTCCCTTGTTCACTTGGCCACTGGATTCAAGATAGCCTGGCTGATGAGGATTATGAATCCGAAAACGGTCCCAGGATGCTTGTTTCCGGTCCAGGGAAGACATGGCTTGGCAGTTCGGGCTGTACTGTTCCCATGAGGCACAGGGTCAGACTGATTTGCATATAGCCATGTCTGAACTGGGGTGGCTGAGTGAACTAAAGAATGGTGATGGATTAAACCCAGATCAGTTGACTGGGGGTGAGTGTTTGATTTGCTCAAACGCTCCGTCCATCATCCCCTTTTGTATCGCTTTGTTCGCCCTAAGTGTGGCAGGGTATGCTCAGACGTGAGTCCCTTGTTCACTTGGCCACTGGATTCAAGATAGCCTGGCTGATGAGGATTATGAATCCGAAACCGGTCCCAGGATGCTTGTTTCCGGTCCAGGGAAGACATGGCTTGGCAGTTCGGGCTGTACTGTTCCCATGAGGCACAGGGTCAGACTGATTTGCATATAGCCATGTCTGAACTGGGGTGGCTGAGTGAACTAAAGAATGGTGATGGATTAAACCCAGATCAGTTGACTGGGGGTGAGTGTTTGATTTGCTCAAACGCTCCGTCCATCATCCCCTTTTGTATCTCTTTGTTCGCCCTAAGTGTGGCAGGGTATGCTCAGACGTGAGTCCCTTGTTCACTTGGCCACTGGATTCAAGATAGCCTGGCTGATGAGGATTATGAATCCGAAACCGGTCCCAGGATGCTTGTTTCCGGTCCAGGGAAGACATGGCTTGGCAGTTCGGGCTGTACTGTTCCCATGAGGCACAGGGTCAGACTGATTTGCATATAGCCATGTCTGAACTGGGGTGGCTGAGTGAACTAAAGAATGGTGATGGATTAAACCCAGATCAGTTGACTGGGGGTGAGTGTTTGATTTGCTCAAACGCTCCGTCCATCATCCCCTTTTGTATCGCTTTGTTCGCCCTAAGTGTGGCAGGGTATGCTCAGACGTGAGTCCCTTGTTCCCTTGGCCACTGGATTCAAGATAGCCTGGCTGATGAGGATTATGAATCCGAAACCGGTCCCAGGATGCTTGTTTCCGGTCCAGGGAAGACATGGCTTGGCAGTTCGGGCTGTACTGTTCCCATGAGGCACAGGGTCAGACTGATTTGCATATAGCCATGTCTGAACTGGGGTGGCTGAGTGAACTAAAGAATGGTGATGGATTAAACCCAGATCAGTTGACTGGGGGTGAGTGTTTGATTTGCTCAAACGCTCCGTCCATCATCCCCTTTTGTATCGCTTTGTTCGCCCTAAGTGTGGCAGGGTATGCTCAGACGTGAGTCCCTTGTTCACTTGGCCACTGGATTCAAGATAGCCTGGCTGATGAGGATTATGAATCCGAAACCGGTCCCAGGATGCTTGTTTCCGGTCCAGGGAAGACATGGCTTGGCAGTTCGGGCTGTACTGTTCCCATGAGGCACAGGGTCAGACTGATTTGCATATAGCCATGTCTGAACTGGGGTGGCTGAGTGAACTAAAGAATGGTGATGGATTAAACCCAGATCAGTTGACTGGGGGTGAGTGTTTGATTTGCTCAAACGCTCCGTCCATCATCCCCTTTTGTATCTCTTTGTTCGCCCTAAGTGTGGCAGGGTATGCTCAGACGTGAGTCCCTTGTTCACTTGGCCACTGGATTCAAGATAGCCTGGCTGATGAGGATTATGAATCCGAAACCGGTCCAAGGATGCTTGTTTCCGGTCCAGGGAAGACATGGCTTGGCAGTTCGGGCTGTACTGTTCCCATGAGGCACAGGGTCAGACTGATTTGCATATAGCCATGTCTGAACTGGGGTGGCTGAGTGAACTAAAGAATGGTGATGGATTAAACCCAGATCAGTTGACTGGGGGTGAGTGTTTGATTTGCTCAAACGCTCCGTCCATCATCCCCTTTTGTATCGCAATGGTTAGAGCGGCAGACCCTGATTCAGAGTCTAGCCCGGGACCAGGGTTCAATTCCCCGCCTCAGTGGGTCTTGGGCTCAAAATTCCATGGACCTGATAATTCTCGCCTTGGTGCCTATTCCAATCATGGAGTCCCACTCTGCAACCCCGGGCAATAGCTTGCTTAATCTCCACAACGGCCCCCACAACGCTAAGGATGCCTGGCCTCCACCTTGGGGGTGCCCAGGAGTGGACACTTCACAGGGAAAGCCAGGATGGGTTCCACAGCGGTATTCGTACAAGCGCCTTGAGACCCTTGTGGGTGAGTAGTGCGCTATACAAGTATCAATTTACATTTACCCACCATATTATGAGTGTGGCAGTAGGACTATTACGAGACCACCGGCTCCACCGGGATCAAGGATCCCCCTGTGCCGGCGGTCTGGAAATTGGCAGGAATATGCTGGTAAAGCCTCTGTGGCACTGCCAAGCATAT
This sequence comes from Lissotriton helveticus, assembly GCF_964261635.1. NCBI lineage: Eukaryota > Metazoa > Chordata > Amphibia > Caudata > Salamandridae > Lissotriton > Lissotriton helveticus. The sequence goes on from NC_136068.1 coordinate 1,642,785,713, forward strand.
TCCGACTTTCATTTCCACCTCTATTTTCGTGGCAGTGAGCCTGCCATGAAAAGGGTGGTGGACATGGAAGTATGGGGGCCCTAACAGCGCTCCTGCCTCTTCTGGGCCTGGGAGTACATGCAGAGGGGCACACCGTGCAGGAACGCAGTGCAGGTGCTGTCATGGCGACGGTCTGCTGTTACGGTTCTCCTATGAGCCTGACAGACCATCTCCCGCCGCCCACCATGGATTACACTCATAATCCAGTGGGCAGGCGCACTACAGGCTTGGCAGTTCTCCTGTCAGCTTGGCACTGTCAGTCCCACAGGACAGAAACTCGTAATAAGGCCCTTAATGTTAATTAATAAGAGGTGAATGCAATAAGACCAAGTGTGTTTCTAATGACGTGTATCACTAAATGGATCTAACCTTTGAAACAGAAGAGGCATAGAGGGATTTACTATTTTGACTTCCCCAAAACACTATCCACCACAATGAAATTAGAAGACAATTCAAAACAATCGCTGGCTAAGTTAGTAGGTCTTATGCTAATTGCTATTGGCTTCGACAATGTTTTTTTCATTGCTATTTGTATGCGACTGGAAGGGCGAGATTTTGATCGATACCTTATCACTATTGATCCAAACCTCGATCTGGTCGACTGAACCTTTGTTGCCTGTCTTTGAGGAAGAAAGTGCATCTCTTACCAAGCTAGCGCACCCAATAAAGGACTCCGCTCCCAAAGATCACAAACAACTTCTAGCTTTCAAAAGTTTATTGTAAGCTTAGGATAAGCTGCAAATACAGGCATCTCAGAATGAGATTCACGAGATACACAGGTCCAACTACATACATGTGCTCTCTGAAAGCCCTCAGACGAGCAACGGAAATTACTAACACAAGTTCTAAGAATAATAAAGCTATCAGCATTGACGCATATTGAGATCTCTCCTTCATTTAAGTTGGAGGAAAAACGCACAGGTTAGGCTGTCCCTACCCTGCTCTAGATGGTATCCCTACTTAACCAAATCCCAACCTAACAAAGGTGTCAGCAGTGAATGACCCCCAAGGGAAGTCACTCACTCTTAGTCTCTTGGTGAAAACCTATAGTTCTCCAGTCATGACCCCTCTCTGCCTACCCATCCGCTCTCTAAAGGGTCCTCAGGTATCTGCTCTAACTCCACCCAGGGGTGCTGTCCCTAATACAAAACAGTCAACAACATTTGAGACGCCCCTCGTGAGACGCCCCTCACGTGGTGTAGCTTCTGGCTTTTTCCATGCTGCTTTGTATTGGGCCTCATACGTTGGAGTTGACCTTGCTTCTCAGACTCTTCTCCGGCCCGCTGATACCCCTTAAACATTCCGGAACCCTCCTCCATGTCTGGGCCGTCTCCTGAACAGACCTCTATTCATTTTATTTATAATTGGATTCCCCCTTTTCTCTTGCAGACAGACATCTGCAGCCAAGAACCCAACTCTCATAGACTTCCAAAAAGGTTCGCAACATTTCTTGGCCCAGACATGTACGTGTAAACCAACGTTAAAACATTTCAGGCCTACAATATTTCTCATAATGATTATAACATTCAACTTCTTCATTAATTAAAGCATGTTAATACTCTTATTCTATTATTCAGTAAACACATCTATAAATCATGGCCCATTAATGCAATGACCAAAACATTAGTACAATCTATGTCGTGAAAAGAAACACCTTCCCCTTCCCTTCTAGCTCTGGCCCTGAGGCCTACCACATTCTGCGTTTAACCACATGCCATCTTACATTTTAACAGCTACACGACATGGATTCAGGAATAATCACATCTAATAAAATCATATAGTGTCACACATTTCTGTATTAGTTCCACTTCTACTTAAATCTCTACATTAGCTATACATTCAGAATATAATTGCAGATACTATTAGCACTCATGGCATTTCTCCTCATGATTTGTGCTTACTACAGGTAGGTGTGATGCACTCATACATTTAGGTCAGTTTGCGCTCTCTCAGTTCCCCCCTTTGATGACCTCTCGGGGTCATCACTAACATTTAAACTGCAGTTATTGCTAGCATAACTTGTCTCTGCGCTTCCAGAGCCCTCAGACTCCTGTACTGATTATCTTGTATGGCAGCCAATCTCTGCAGCTGCTCTCTTTGGGCCCTTTCTGACCTTTTTGCTCTGTACCATTTGAATACCCTCACCAACCCCCACAATACGATCCCACAGATCAATATTATGATGATAGGTTTCAGCATATACCACACAAAGCTTTTGCCTAGGGTGGAAATCCACCCTCCAACTTCACTCATTCCGTGGCCCACCTTTTCCCAGACATTTTCTCTACTCAAGTCTTCGATCTCCTTGTGAATATCAGTTATGTTCCTAATAACTTTCTCAAGGGGCTTTGAATTGTCTGGAATGTAAGTACAACATTCCTGGACCTTCAAAGCCTTACAGACTCCGCCCTCTTTTGCTAGTAGGACGTCTAACGCAAGACGGTTCTGAAGAACCATAGCCCTTATCGATTGCATCTCTCCTTCTACCAGCATTAAGGACTGAGCAGTGCTGGCAGACAACCTGTCGACGACTGTTGCCAGTCGTCTAATTTTAACATCATTAAGGATTAGTCCCAAAAGAGGGAACATAGCTCCAAAGACATCTCCAACCATTTCTGCATCTCCTACATCTCTCCTTCCCCTCGATGATGTCTTGCCCTCAATGATCTCTAAGTCTTGTGCATGATATATTTTGGGGAAGACAATTGCTAGGTAACATGATCCATACCAGTTGTCAGGTAGTCTCACGTAGGCATTTCTTCCACATACAAAATACACATTTGGAATCACTTGCATTCCCTTCAGGAAATCTTTAGTATAGTACTCTATATTGAAAGCATGTTCACAGTCGACTTCTCCCACGTATACATTTTCATAATACGTTTTGGCTCGGTGAAGACATAGCTTTCCTCTCTGCGTCTTATCTAAAGCTATTGGACCACTACTACCCTTTCTCTTGTGTGCCTTCTCTTCCTCGGTCCAATCTGTTTTCCATTGTCCTGATTTTTTCAAAATCTTTTGTCTCCTGTAACGATCATCCACCTGCCCTATGAACTTCTTCTCGACTTCTGACACCTTGCATGTCAGGTTATTTCTACGGGCATGTGAAGTATCTAAGGTAATCCAAGGAATGAAGAACTTGGCCAATCTGTCTTCACTCTTCCAGTAGTCCCATTTGTTCATCTGCTTATAATTTGGGACTTCTGGCAACACTGAATCATAGTTGGAGAAATAGTATTCAAAACTATCTCTCTCATAAAATATACTAAGCAATAAGCTACATGTAATGCCATATGTCAGCGGGAGGTGATGATATCTAATGCCTTCATCTACAGACGCCGGCAACTGCATGCAGACGTAACAGTCCTTAACCTCCATGGCATCCACGTATTCATATAAGAGTTTAGCATAAGCATTTGACCTAAAGTCTCCTTGGGACTCATCTACGTGTAACCTGCGGGCTTCTGCAGCTAATAACGCTTTCTCTTGAGTGTTTTCCCTTTTCTCACCAGCAACAGTGGGTGTAAGCGTTTCTACAGATTTCACATCAGTTACCTTCGCCTCTTCCTCATGTCCCTTTACATAAGAAATTGTTACCACTAAAGCTATCAATATTATCACTCCTACTATTAGTGTACCTATTATACATTTAGCTCTGCGGTTCTGGGTGCCGGCTTCCATTTCGTCAGACAATATGGCTCTCTCTTATCTTAGCAAAAAGTTCTTTTCTTCTCGTTCCTTTACAGTCTCTTTTTAATCCTTTTGTCTTTAGAATCCACACAACTGGAAGCTGACAACCTTCTTCGCAAAAGTCCTTTAACAGTTCAATAAAGACAACCCTAGCCCTTCTCCATCAACTCAAGGGAAGTTCCCTAATATTCTCTGCTTCCTGGGCGCTAGGTAATCTTCTTTTTCTGCTCGCTTTATTTACAAAGTCCTTTAAGCATCTACTATCAGGTTTGTGCCTGCAGCTTCGATAGCAAAGTTCAGTATTTCCAAACGAAGATTGTGCTCTTCATGGGCTGTTATCGTTGTACCAAAGTCGGGGAATTGCAATTCTGAGAGAAACATATGTTTTAACTTGCTGAGGCGGGGAGGTCTGGGGAGCATGAATGTTAGTGACCCTTCTTGTTCGACTCCGGGTACCAACAGTCGTATTTCCACGGTGACGATGGGCTCAGAACTGGACACCACCACCGCTCGGATCCTCCCTGTCTCCTGTTTCACAGACATTTGTCGCCAGATATGTCCACTCAGGGGTGGAGTATCTTCTGCTAGGCACACGCACTCTTCTTGACCTTCTTCGGTCCGGTGCTTCAGCGCCCTGAACACCTTCTTCCGGGTCTGAGTCTTCTGATATCGGAGGAAGGGTTATCTCTGGAGTTGACCTCAAGCTAGAGCTCCTTCTTTGCGGCCAATTAGCTTCTCCACGTGCCCTTCTACTCCTTCTCCTTCTTGTCTGTTCTCGCTCTCTGTCAGACCTGTCAGTGTCTGACTCGTACTCCCAGCTACTTTCTCCTTCTGTAGCGTCGTCTGTTTCGCTGTTGTACTGACCGTCCTCAGCTTGGTCAGACTCGTTCCCTGCTTCCGCTGGCACCTCTACAGCTTGGCTAGCCCCCTCTATGGCTTCTCGGTCCTCTGTTGGACGTCTATCCGAGAGAGGAGCTGTTTCTTCCAGAGGTGCTGGAACCCTTCGCGTATGTGACGCGTGGATCCAATTGGGCAGGCCTCCCACCTTCACAGCCGTGTTCGTGATCAGGATGATCTGGAAGGGCCCACGCCAACGAACATCCAGGCAGCTTCTTCTCACATGTTTTTTCACCAGGACCCAGTCCCCAGGGTACAGGTCATGGCACGGGCCCTGGCACGATGGAACCTCGGCAGCCTGCACCTGAAGGGACACAGAACGAATGGCGTCAGACAGCCCCTTACAATAGTCCAGGATCATATCATCTGTGATATTTAACAGTGCAGTAGTTGGGACAGATGGCAGCCTCATTGCTCTCCCCATTAACACCTCATGTGGTGACAACCCCGTTCTTCTGTCTGGGGTACTACGAAGGCTCATGAGGACCAATGGCAGGGCGTCAGGCCAACTCAGGGTCGTTGAGGAACACACTTTTGCAATTCTGGCCTTGATCGTGCCATTGATCTGCTCCACAATTCCTGAGGCTTCTGGTCGGTAACTGCAATGCAATTTCTGATCTATGTTCAGAGCCGCACAAATCATCTTCACAAGCTCGCTGTTGAAATGCGTTCCCCTATCTGATTCCAAAAAGGCCGGCACCCCGAAGCGCGGAATGAGTTCCCTAAGCAGTAACTTGGCCACTGTGAGGGTGTCGCACCTACGTGTAGGGTATGCCTCAACCCATCTGGAGAATACACAAACAACCACCAGGACATAGCGGAGGCGGTTGCACCTCGGCATTTCAATGAAATCTATCTGCATTCGATTGAATGGACCTCCAGACCTTCCTATGTGACTCAGTGCAACTGGTGTTCTTTTTCCTACGTTCAGCTGCTGACAGGTCACACAACGCTGGCACACTGCTTCTGCTGCTATTCTAAACTTAGGATTGTACCAGGTCTGTCTAAACACTCTCAGCATAGCATCTCTCCCTAAGTGTACGGGACCATGTATGAGTCTGGCCATTGGACTCACCATCTCATTGGGCAACACTGCTCTGCCGTCTGCTGAGACCCAAAAATGGGACTCACCCATTACACATCCTGCCTTTTCCCATGTTTCTTTTTCAAAATCAGGAGCATTTTCTTGCATGTTTGACAGTTCATCCCAAGTATCAACAGTTTCCAATATCATGGCTAATTCAGTCCTTACATTTATTCCACCCACTTCCACCTCTGTGAAAGAGTACCCTTGCTCCGCGCAATACCGCGCAACTTCATCAGCATATCTATTGCCTTTCGAAACGAAGTCCTCATTTCTGGTATGTGCGGTGCACTTTACAACTGCGATACCTGCTGGGCATTGCAACGCCTCTAACAACAGGCGCACAAACTCTCCATTGCGAATGGGAGAGCCTGAAGAGGTCATGAACCCTCTTTGAGACCATAACTGCCCGTAATCATGAACCACCCCATAACCATATTGGCTGTCGGTGTATATGGTGACTCGAATTTGATTGCTTGCCAAGCAAGCACGTGTCAAGGCAATAATCTCGGCTACCTGAGCGGAGTGTACTCCTTCCAGGCACCCAGCTTCCACAACTCCAGTAATTGTACAAACAGCATAAGCTGCTCTCAACTGCCCAACTTCGTCTCTTACACATGAGCCATCGACAAAGAAAATTTCGTCTGGGTCGGTCAGTGGCTCATCTACGATGTCGGGTCTGGGTTTGGTGCATAGTTCAGTCACATCGAGGCAGTCATGGTCTGTACATTCATCATCATCCTCGATATCATTTGGGAGTGGCATCAAGGTGGCAGGGTTCAAAACAGAGCATCTCCTGAGGGTCACATTCTCTGCAGCAAGAATAACTTGCTCATAGCGCGTGAGCCTGCTGTTGGTCAGATGCTGTGTTTTGGTCCTGGTCATCAACAATTCAACAGAATGGGGCACGCACACCTCTAACGGGTGCCCCATGACGATATTTTCACATCTTTCAATGCTGACACCCGTTGCAGCAACGGATTTGAGACATCCGGGCAACGCTGCGGCTACTGGGTCTAAAGTAGCCGAGAAATAAGCAACTGGTCTGCGGGCATTCCCATGGATTTGGACTAACACAGACAACGCGCAACCTTCTCTCTCACAACAGTAAAGCAAAAATGGTTTATTGTAATCAGGCATTCCCAATGCCGGAGCACGACACAGGTCCTCTCGCAGCTGTAGGAATGCCATCAAACAGTCTTTGTCCCATGGTACCGGATCGCTCACCTCCTTGTGCGTCAGTTTTTGCAAGGGCTTTGCTTTCAGTGAAAAGTTCGCGATCCACTGTCGGCAATAACCCACCATCCCTAGGAACATCCTGACCTCTCTCTGTGTCTTAGGCGCATTCATTTTCATGATCGCCTCTATCCTGTCTGGTGACACCTTTCGTTTGCCTTTCTCTATTCTGTGTCCCAAGTACTGCACTTCTGTCAGGCAGTACTGCAATTTTCCCGGGGACACCTTGTGCCCATTGGCAGCTAGGTGATTTAACAAAGCAATGGAGTCCTCCCTGCAAGCTTCTTCTGTTTCTGACGCCACGAGGAGGTCGTCTATGTACTGGACCAGAACTGACTTCTGGGGCAGCACTAGACTTTCAAGATTTTTCTTCAAAAGCTGGTTAAAGATCGATGGGCTCTCTGTATACCCCTGAGGAATGCGACACCATGTTAGGACGCGACCTTCCAGCTTAAATGCGAAAAGAAAATGGCTTTCTTCGTCCAGAGGGATCGAAAAGAAAGCCTGACAAAGATCGATCACAGTGAACCACTCAGCTTGGAATGGAATCTGAAACAGTATCACTGATGGATTCGGCACCACTGGACAACACGAAACGACTATGTTATTAATCTTTCGGAGGTCCTGCACTATCCGAAATTTCCCATTTGGTTTCTGCAGACCCATAATCGGGGAGTTGCATGGACTACCCACGATTTCTTTCAGTATTCCCTGTTTAATCATGGACTCGATCACGGGTTTTATGCCTGCAATCGTTTCTGGAGTCAATTTATATTGGGGTGTTCTTGGGAACTCAGCATGCGGTTTCACTACAATTTTCACTGGGTCCACCCCTTTGACCAATCCTATCTCTTCCCCAGTGAAATCCCATACTTCTGGTGCCACTGTCTCTCTCAAGTCCCAGGGGAGCTCATCTACTGTCAAAGTAGGGTACGGCTCCACGCATATTCTTGAGTTTGCAACTTTGAAGTCTGCGTCATCATCATTGGTCAATACCTCCACTCCCTGAGGTGTACAGTATATAGTACAATTCAATTTACACAACAGGTCTCTCCCTAGCAGACACACAGGACTTGAATCGCAAACCACAAACTGGTGCTCATCGCTGTACTTCCCTATTTTCACCTGTACCGGTTCTGTCAATTGGCTGGTTATTCTCCTGTTTGCGACCCCCACCACTTGTATGGTCTCTCCAGACATGGGCAGGTCTGGAACTGCAGCTGATCTGATCGTGGACCTAGTGGCTCCTGTGTCCACCAGAAATGTCGTGGGGCACCCTGCTACTTCTGCTTCGACATAGGGTCCCCTCTGGTCCACCTCCAAGGCTGCCCCGAGGGTGCAGTCTTCTCTTTCCACTCTCTGTCCGGTTAATGGGTCCACATAATAGCACTCTTCTCCTTCTACAAACAGGGGCATCTGTCTATAGGTCCTACCCATAGTCCCTACTCGAGGAGGTTGCGGGAACTGGGCTCGGGGAGGAGCCCCCCCCCCTTTGAGCACCTTTCCCTGGTATGGCGTCACCCCTCTTGTAGGCGCGCTCTGGACCTCTTCCTCCTCTATCTCTTGTTCTCCTATCTCTACATTGTAGGGACACTCGCGTTTCCAATGCCCCACCTCGTTACACTGGTGGCACCTAGTCGTTTTCTTCAAGGCAGCTATGTCTAATCTGGGTCTAAAGGTGGAACTCTCCTCATTGCCCTTGTTCTGACTGTACTGCTTCTTTCCTCCTGTACCTATTCCTTGCTGCTGTTGCTGCTGTCCCCCCTTTCCTGCTGCCTGCATCTGTACCACCATCAACTTTTCTTTTAGTTTCTTAGCCTTGGAGTCTATCTCATCACAGCAGTACCTGGCATACCTCAGTATTTCGTCTAGGGGTTTATTTTGCCAACAAATCGAGTGTTGCTGAATCATTAAACTAATATCCGGTCTCAGTCCCAGGACGAACTTGGACACGAATTGCCCTATGTCTTTTGGATCCATTACATCCAGGCCGCTATACTGTTTAAACGCCTTCAGCAATCTCTCGTAATATTCGTGGACGGTCTCTTTGGGTTCCTGTCTGGTTCGGTCTATTCTGACCCAATCTATGTCTTGCATTGGCACTTTCTCTTTCAGCCAAGTCATCACTCTCTCGAATTTTGCCATCACAATCTCGGACGGCCCATTAGTCTTAGCATCTCTCTCCGGCTCCGTTGTGGGCCACTCAGCGCTAACCTTGCATGCTGTCCACAGATCTCCTGGTACTACAATGTCGAACAGCGTGTTCAGATCTATCCATAGGACCTTTGAGATTTTTACAAATCTCTCGACTTGCTTGTACCACTCCACTGGGTTTTCCCGCAATTTGGGGAAGGAGGTGGTAAAAGCAGCTAAATCTCCCCTACTCCAAGGGACATGCACATAGTTCCCATTGGCGACTTCACGCAAAGGGTATGCTTCTATTCCCTGCAGCCTTCCTGGTGTCATACCAAGCGTGCTTCTCCTGACGGTCCCTTTCTTGGACCACCTCTCTTCCCACTTATCTAGTGCCCTCCATGTCCTTATTCCAGTGATCAGTTCCCTTATGTGCGTTTTCAGCCCAATCGTTCTCCTCTCATCTAGGTCTCGATCTGTGTAATGTAGCCTGTGGTTACCCTGTAATGCTTTGGTTCTTGACAGGTCCACCATATATTTGCCTGCTAGTTCGACTAACTTCTCATGGATTGCTCTCGCTTTTCGAGTGATGTCCTTTGCCATATACAGTATTTCATCCTGCTCATACATTTCTATTCTTTCTAAAGGCAGGGTACCATCTATCATGTCATCCAGGTCTGACCTTAAGCTGGCGACATCGAGTCTCTTAGCTTTTATCTCAGCTCGCAATATGTCTTTCGAAGGGGGCTCACTGGTCTCCCTACCATCCCAACTCCGAGCTCTACGTTTGGGCTCGGGAGAGTTAATGAGTGCTCTCCCTTGCTCCCATCTCTCCAGGTCCCATGCTCGGCCATCCGATCTTGGAAGGTGATGGAACACGGGCCTGTTACCCCCACTCTTGCTCTGCCCACTCTCTTCTTCTTCTCTCCTTTCACCGTACGCCTCTCTGTTATTTTCCCTCTGGTCGCTACTCTCCCTTTTCCTAGTATCGCTCAGTATCCGATACGATCCTTCCTGGTTCCCCATATTCCCTGGGCTGCGCTCATTTCCGTCATCACAGGGACTATGATGCGACCTCTCACAACTCCCATTCAGTTCTCTGGTGCCGGGCACACAGTGTGGACACTTAAAGCTGTTTCTGTACTCTTGCGCTCTCCTCTCCCCTTCACTGAGTATTGGGCGCGCCACCCCTCCACTCCCGGGGCCCCCGTTTTCCAGGTCTGTTCTATCCCCACTCCGGGCCCAATGGGTGACTCCCCTACTATCTCTCTCTCTCCCGTCCCACTCCGGGTTGCTCTCCCCAGCCCCGCAGTGAGTCCGAGCTCTGCTGTCCTGACTTTCCCTTTCAGCTTCTGCAGCTATGATGCTCTTGTGAGCCTCCACTGCCTCATCCCACTTCTTCATGTACTCATTTAGCTCTTGAAAGGATTTTCGTCCAGATCCCCTCAGATCCACTGGCCATCTAGGGCCCCCAGGGTCCCCTCCTGGATCCCCTGCTGTGTGCATCGGGGTGCTCCACTCTCTTGGTATCGGCATCTGACTTGGGGAATTAATCGTATCGTTCCTCCTTGCCGTCCCTGCTCTTTCTCTGTCCTTCCGTACCCGTTCTTCCCCTCTTGCTCTTTCTTGGTCATATATCGATATTATAGGACCTATGGTAACAGGTACCTGTAGTGCATCTGGTAATGCGTAGGATGTGGCGCTCTCCGTTTCCGGCGCTCTTTGTACCACAAACCTCCCGACTACCTGTTGCACCTGACTAGGCTGGGACAGCTCTTTCTTTGCCTCAGGATCCCACTCTGAACTGGGAAGCGGTCCATGCTCCCCTGCATTGCCCCCCTTTTCTCTTTCACTATGCTCGACCTCCCCCCCTGCTCTATTATACGGGGGTGGCCTGTCTGTCAATAATCTGTTTATCAGGCTGTCCTCTGTTTCGCTCTCATCATCTTCTTCTAGGGGGCTTTTATTTCCGGGCACCTCTAACACCGGGTACAGTTTATTTACTTCCATGTTATGCACTCTCCATCTTTTAGCATCCGCATCCCACCTGGCATCCTGCACTGCCCTTACCGATCGTTTCACCCTTTCTTGTCGTCTGTTCATATTCTTTTCATGCGCTGCCCTAATCCATGCATCAAGAGCTTCAAACTGGGTCGGTCTAGGCAAGGGTCTCATTGAGGTCATGACTGATTTTAATCGATGTAACACCTCTAATCTGAACGTCCCGTACTTCGGGAACGTCAGTTCCTCATTTCCTTCCGTAATCTTACTCCACTCTGATATCCAAAGGATCGTATGCAACCCAACATTCACTGCCATGTAACGAGCCGGCGTACCCTCCGGCGGGGCTTCTTCCCCTTCATCCGATCTCCGCTTCTCTTTTTTAAACGCCGCTCTCAGCCATTTAAAACACTTCATAATTATGCGCACAATATCCAGCCTCGCTACTCTGTTTACTTCCTGATGACAATCCACCAATCCTAACGCGCTTTGCTAACTTGGCCTATCGCAGCGCGGTCTTTCTCCGGTCGGCCAATCACGTCGCGACACTTTCTGACGTCTTTGCTAGCTGGCCTATCACAGCGCGGTCTTTCTCCTGTCGGCCAATCACGTCGCGACACTTCCTGACGTCACTTTTCTCCGCTTCGCAGCAGCACCCCTCCTTTCTCAACTCGTCTCCCGGTCATGCATGCGTCCCATTCATACACCGAAAAATGACTACTTCCGACCAAGCGGTCACTTCCCTCGACTGTACGTCCACAGTCTATATGTAATTGTCAACACAACTGACGAAATGTCTATCGTCTCTCTGATAGGTTGCTTACACACACAGTAACCTCCGACCAGCGTCCGTTACTCACGCACTCACTCTTACGTTCCCCCTATCTCGGTCTTTCGGGTGATCAATGGTACCTCATGACCCCCTTCACTCCAGTTGACAATTACTCTGGGTGTCCGATACACCCGAACCACTTAAGCTCTCCTTGAACTTAAGATTTCCACCGGTTGCGCGCGCTCACAACCTGTTCCACAGTCACTCTACAGACATTCAACTCCGCCAGACATTACAACATAGATACAATACAAAACACCGCAATCTAACACGCATAACCCTTTATACTCACTCTCGACCGATACTGCTGCTTTTTCTGTCTCACGTCATCCGGATCTTCTTCAGCGGGCGGTTCTTCCGATCATCGATTTCTAGGGGCCTTGGGGTAAGCTAACCTGGCCTAGGTCACCGTCCTCAAGAAGGCAACCATCCTCTATAGCTACCAACTGGAAGGGCGAGATTTTGATCGATACCTTATCACTATTGATCCAAACCTCGATCTGGTCGACTGAACCTTTGTTGCCTGTCTTTGAGGAAGAAAGTGCATCTCTTACCAAGCTAGCGCACCCAATAAAGGACTCCGCTCCCAAAGATCACAAACAACTTCTAGCTTTCAAAAGTTTATTGTAAGCTTAGGATAAGCTGCAAATACAGGCATCTCAGAATGAGATTCACGAGATACACAGGTCCAACTACATACATGTGCTCTCTGAAAGCCCTCAGACGAGCAACGGAAATTACTAACACAAGTTCTAAGAATAATAAAGCTATCAGCATTGACGCATATTGAGATCTCTCCTTCATTTAAGTTGGAGGAAAAACGCACAGGTTAGGCTGTCCCTACCCTGCTCTAGATGGTATCCCTACTTAACCAAATCCCAACCTAACAAAGGTGTCAGCAGTGAATGACCCCCAAGGGAAGTCACTCACTCTTAGTCTCTTGGTGAAAACCTATAGTTCTCCAGTCATGACCCCTCTCTGCCTACCCATCCGCTCTCTAAAGGGTCCTCAGGTATCTGCTCTAACTCCACCCAGGGGTGCTGTCCCTAATACAAAACAGTCAACAACATTTGAGACGCCCCTCGTGAGACGCCCCTCACGTGGTGTAGCTTCTGGCTTTTTCCATGCTGCTTTGTATTGGGCCTCATACGTTGGAGTTGACCTTGCTTCTCAGACTCTTCTCCGGCCCGCTGATACCCCTTAAACATTCCGGAACCCTCCTCCATGTCTGGGCCGTCTCCTGAACAGACCTCTATTCATTTTATTTATAATTGGATTCCCCCTTTTCTCTTGCAGACAGACATCTGCAGCCAAGAACCCAACTCTCATAGACTTCCAAAAAGGTTCGCAACATTTCTTGGCCCAGACATGTACGTGTAAACCAACGTTAAAACATTTCAGGCCTACAATATTTCTCATAATGATTATAACATTCAACTTCTTCATTAATTAAAGCATGTTAATACTCTTATTCTATTATTCAGTAAACACATCTATAAATCATGGCCCATTAATGCAATGACCAAAACATTAGTACAATCTATGTCGTGAAAAGAAACACCTTCCCCTTCCCTTCTAGCTCTGGCCCTGAGGCCTACCACATTCTGCGTTTAACCACATGCCATCTTACATTTTAACAGCTACACGACATGGATTCAGGAATAATCACATCTAATAAAATCATATAGTGTCACACATTTCTGTATTAGTTCCACTTCTACTTAAATCTCTACATTAGCTATACATTCAGAATATAATTGCAGATACTATTAGCACTCATGGCATTTCTCCTCATGATTTGTGCTTACTACAGGTAGGTGTGATGCACTCATACATTTAGGTCAGTTTGCGCTCTCTCACGACCAAGCTCACATGTGGCCCACAATCTTGCAATGGATTTTCTGTGAAAGTAAATGGATTTTCTATTAAAGTAAACCAATTTCAAAATGTCCACTGATATGAGCACGTGTTGCGAGATTGGCAAGTTCTTATTTACGGTTCCAATTTAACAAGAAAGGCGCCGATGCGAAAGCAGTAAAATTAGTTATTTATGTTTTAATGTGAAAAACAAGCGTCCGCCAGTGCAGAAGAGTGAGTGAGCAACTTGCTGGCCCCTCATAAACGTAACAAAAAAACTCAAAAATATTTAAAAGAAGAAGAGGACGGGGAGGGTGAAGGGGGGAGAGACACAGGAGGAGAAAAAAGGCAGCATGAGAGGGAGAGAGATGTGCAATGAAAAAAGACAGGAAACACAAGCAAACGATCAAGCAAAGAAAACAGGAAACTATGCAATGCCCAGCAGATTTCCCCTACAAAATAAAACAAGCATTAGAAAAGCCGATCAGTGTCTGGCTTTAATGTGTTAGTGCATGCAAACATAACCAAGAACAAATGCGCCTATTCAGCCCAACCACACATGCAGTCAATAATGAAACACTGTTTCATATTAACTTGACCAACTGGCATTACAAAGGCAATCTAGGGCATCATGAACAAGTGTGCACGAGGCGCCCCTTGCTAGACGCATTGTCTAGACTGGATCAGCAAGAGGTTTGGAAAAATGTCCCTAGTATTGAGAGTAGAGTTTGGCCAATTAAAACAATGCAACTAAACAATTGGACATACAAGTGAAGGTAAGCGTTATTTGGACATATAGAACGGGAACACAAGGTATATGACAATGAGCAACCTGGGGCCCTTTCACACAAAGTGCACCTGGGGCGCAACAGGTTCTGGCACCCGCTTTGCATGCTCGGTGGACTTTAGTATTACAAAAGGGGCAGCGGACAATTGTGCGGCCCCTTCTGTAAAACTGAATGTGATGGTGCACATACAGCGCCAGCACTTTCGCAAGCGGGCATTTACTCATTTGAATGGGTGTGTGGCCCCATGCAAAAGAGGGAATCCCTTTGTTAGAGGCAAAGAAGCTGTCAGGTGGCGCACTGTCAGTGCGCCCCCTGATAGCAGCGCTCAAGAGAGGGAAATGGGAACCTATAGACCCATGCTGACATCCCCTTGCAGGTGGGTGCAGTCAATCAATGCTTTAAAGTCGCTCCATTTTTCACCTGAATGGGCTGCCCCCAGGGGGCAGCACATTGTTTGTAATAGGGTGCAATTTCCCTGTTTGTGGCCGGCACACCCGTTTTAAGGTGCGCCGGGCACATACAGGGAAAGTTCACTCTACACCAAACAGGGCCCTAGATGGCTTGTGCAATTATTGCACTAACTTATCATGCAAAGAACAGAACTATCATGGAAATTGCAATTAAATGTGCAAGGGCACTCCTCCCACTGAGTGCACCCTTTCTTGTATTACAGGTAGAACACACTTTCCATGTTTACGCCACAGCACACCTAAAGCAGAGGTGCCAGGTGCAAACATGGAAAGTGCACCCTGTCAGGAAGAATGCAGTTTACTCAAGGCAACAATGAACTGTGGCTTCCCCTAGGGCCACACATTCAAGAGAAATATGGTGCAGCTGTTTAAAAGCTGCTCTGTGTTTATCTACACAGGCAGCAACTGGCCTGCAATTTATAAAGGGATTAGAGATCCCCTTGAAGGTGGGTGCAGTGAGTGGCTGCTACCGCCTGCAAGGCAATGCCTTGGAGGTCCATGGGACCCGCTTTTTTCCCTTAAGAGGGCTGAATTTTGCAGCTGCACTGTTTAAGTACACCACCTTTTTTTGGCGCACTTTCAGTGCACCTTCTAAAGATATATTTGCCTCTGCTCCGATATTGGTAATCCAGCACGGGTGCAGGGGCAAAGTTATTCCCTCATTTGCATGGGACCACGCCGTGGAAAAGCATTTCTTTTTGGGCATCCTAATATGGCTGACGGTGTCTTAAAGAGACACCGTCACCATATTAGTGCTTTTCCGCTGCGGTTGTCTTACAACCGCAGCGGAAAAGCTGCAGACGGAAACCAGGACCCACCAGCCATCCTAATGTGGCGGTGGGTCTTTGGTGGGTCCGCTGCGGTTTTTCCGCATCCTCCGGGCCGGCGGTGGCTTCCACCGGCCCAGAGGATGCGGAAAAACCGCTATCCTAATCTACCCCAAAATCTGGATAGTTACAATAGTATGTAACAGCACACAGAGCAGTCAATCCACTGTAGAGGGAGATTTACCACAGCAAGTACAGAAGATATACTAATATTAGAGACAATATTGACGTGTGTGTAAGTGAGAGTGACAGGTTACAAACAAATTCCCTTTGGAATAGACCTAAATGACATGTACACTCTAACTGCAAGCAAAGCAAATACCACATTCATATATTACACCATTCCATATATATAAAAATTCAAACACATTAATAAGAGAAAACACAATTTCAGACTCCTACATTGGTCATTTACACAAACATATCTGAATCAGTGATAGTATGGTCTGGTTAAACTTCTATTTGTAAAATACCAAGACCATATTCCCTCAAAGATTAAGTGGTTAAGAGGGTACTTCAAATTATTTGGGGAACAGAATTTATACTTGGTCATAAAATATATCACTGCACGTTGTGATAAACAGTCAAGAGGTCATTAAAGAGATAGGAATACATAATTATGTTTTTACCTGCACTACACAAACTGTGCTTCATTAGTTTTTTGGCCATCCTAAACTTCATTTATACACAGTCTGGCAGAGAAATTGCTACTTAGTCTTATGAGAAGGTCTTCCAAATGCTATACCTTTTAATTTTGGCAGCACTCTTCCACTAACCAACCCTGACTACCCTCCTTGTAAACCCGTCTTTCTTTCAACAGACACATTATTAGCCGAAGTTATCCACTAATAGACCAGTAGAGCTAGCTTGACCGCAATTACCTTCATCCATACTACAGGTCCTATTGCACCGTCTTAGGCCAGTAAGTATTGTAGCATAAGTGACACGTTTTTCCAATATATTATTACCTGCCCTCTTTATTACCCTGCACATACCCAGACTGGGACTCCCCTTGACAACCACCTTACTACACTCACAGGCTGTGCACAATTTGGTTTACTACCTACATATTACTACACCTAGCAAGCACCCGAGTATGCCTTCTTCACATGTTATATGCAACTTCATGGCATTAGACAAAACATTTTTTACATCAGCCTTTTCCTATAGCCTCAGCACACTAACATCATCATATTTTGGATGCATAAACTGACTCAGTTGGTAATCACTGTGGGCCTCATTTATGAAAAATGTTGCATCGCTGAACAAAAACAGCGGTGCAAGACTTTTCAGTACGCCCTGCAATACCATTGATGTGCCGTATTTAAACTATGGCGCTTCAAGTCACAAGGATTGAACAGATACGTCAAGAATCCTGATGTATCTGTTGGCGCAGTAATGACACATTGCTGGAATTTGTCGCAAAACAGACACAACTCTGGCAAAGCGACATTACCATGGGCGATTCCCATGTAAAGGGACCTGCATCACTCCCAACTCCTAAAGCCTGTAAGTATTTGATGCAGTGAAGTTGTAGAAGTGGTGCAGTGAAATCTCACAGATTTCGCTGCGCCATTTCTATGAGCCTTTTTTGCATGGGAATGCCCACCCTGATTACATTATACCTGATGCAGGTATAAGGTAACACAGGGCTTTACAGAGTGATGCATCTGTCTATATGCATTGCTTTGTAAATAGGGCACAGTGTTGTGCATTTGTTACGTCACCGCAACGTCACAAAAAAGAGATGCAACACGGGCGCAAGGCCTCATAAATAAGGCACCTAGTACATAGCATTTACCTCTAATCCTTTCTTAATCTTAAGAATCTCCATAAACACACAATATTTATAATATTCGGTGACCTCTTATTGATGTATATTAATCTTCTGCATGTGTATGCCACATGCATTCCTTCAAAAATTAAAAAGCGACTTGCGTGACAATATTTGCGATATGGATTATAAGAAAGAATTATTGACGATTGTTGGTGCTTCTTGTTTAAAATACTCTGTTATAGCTAGTATTATATTTACATGGTTGTAAACTACACAGTTTCAAACCATCACTGTTTAAAGCGTGCCGTTTTACTTCCTTATTGTCTATACATTTTGGTCTATAAAATGTTTTGTAACATGTTACCATCATTCATTGTTGGCTATTCTGTCTGAATGAAAATATTTCTTAGCTTAATTGATACATTTTAGATTTCATGTAATTTGTGAGTTTCTATACTAAGGCACTCTGTCATTAAATATTAGTTAACTTTGACATGATGAAACATTGAGGTGTGCTGCCAACTTCTAAATATAATCTTAATGCAGTGACTGCATCTGAAAAAACTTCGTAGGTGAAACAAACCTGCTCTAGTGACACCACCTGATAGTGAAAGAGTGCTAACCTTCAAGCGGGAACTCTCTAAGTAAGAGCCTTACAGTACTGAGCATATGTTAGTGCCAGCTGACAGGCAAGGTACATTTAGTGCATGTGACAGAAGCAGAGAGTGACAACAGAGACAGTTACTATAATGATTGTATCTGATAGATTGATAGGTGCAGAATCGTGAGTAGCCAATGTCCTGTCAGTAAGAAAAGATAGATTTAATATAGTGATTGAACAACAATAGCAGACGATTGGAAAGGTCAATGGGTCGGTCCTGTTGTAAACATATGCTGATGCACCTTGGTCCTGATAGGAAGATTCCTCTGATTTTTTAAGAACTGAAGCCTTTTCTACTAATGAAGGTGTAGGAGCCCACTTACCCGTATTAATGTCCACAAGGTGTTATCAGAAGTCTCTTTGGCTTTTATAGAACAAGACTTAAGGCAGCTCTGTAGATGCATTTCAGTTCTCATGTGTTGCTGTTAATGGAACGGGAACTACCGCTCTTAGGAAGTGCTTTGCAGCCTAGTGTGCAAGATAGCCCCTAGATGGCAGAGCTGTTGTGAGCTCTGGGGTCAAATGATCACCATCCAGTGAATACCCCAGATGTATCCATCCATCAGAACTTTCTGTTCCCAAGAAGTAAACCAAATTCACGCTAGGTGGCCATAGATGTCCCTCAAGTGCTGCTGCTGTAATTTATCTCTCGAACTGGACCGATACCCCTCAGGGGTATGTGTCAGCTTAAGGTGTGGTAATAGCTGCATGGTGCAAGGCCTATCTTCCTGAGCTCCATGGTATGGCACTCTGCCTGCCTGCTGGGAAGATCGTGGCTTGCTCAACTTGCTGATTATGCAGGTACCTCCTGTGCCCCCAATGACCTGAATGAGGTGTGGGATGGGGTATCTCCCTCCCAGGTGTGGACCACATCATCATAGGTTCCATGTCTCTCTCCTGTTCTGTGCCAAACAGGTGTTCCTGCTCAAAGCACCTCACACTGCATGGTCCTGCAGCGGCCTGCCAGGCAGCCTAGTGCCGTCAGGGATCATGGTACATTCCTTCTCATCCTCATCGGACTTCAGTTGCTGGCCTTATTGAATTTGCAGGCTCTGGGCCTGCACTGGATTGTCTAATCCCAAACTGACACTAACACATCTTCCCAGTAGGTAGGGTACTTTGAGAAGTGGTTACTCTGCATAGTCGTGTGGACCAGCGGTGGCATGCTTCTGCTCCCAGCCCTCACCAGGAAAGAATGGGCCCTGCACCATGCATTGCTTACTCCACCATGCACCCCCACACACCGTGGAGGGGCCGAAAGGTGCAGAGTTATATAAATTCCTCACCCTATCTTATTGTGTAACAGGGATCACTCAATTGATATTGGTTTCAAGAGCTGGGTGTTGTGAAGGTCCTTCTAATTTCCTTGATTGCCCAAAAAAGACAACTCCTCCAAGAAGCCACAGTGTCACCCTCCAGTAAGTATTCATGAGAAAGGTGTCAAGTGTTCCCTTATGAGGGTCTTCATAGAAAAAAAAAATTAAAACTCATAAAGGGCAAATAATTATCATCTGCAACATTTGTACTTCTTGATTGCAGATGATGAATTGTACAAGAGTTGATAAGCAATGCTCCAACACTACTCTGAGTGAACACCATGGACTTCATTTGGAGGTAGTCAGGGGTTGCAGCTGTGACCTCTAGCTTGTTCTCTGCTATTCCTGGCACTTCCTTTGCAGCATGTGGCCTCAGAGGGGGCAAATCCTTTGCCTCCTCTAATGCTAGGAGTCACAAAGGAAGTGCCAGGAGTAGCAGGGAGCAAGATAGACACAGCTGCGACACCTGACTTCCTCCAAATGACGTCCATCAAGACTGTGAAAGAAATCACCATATAGTCTTCCAGATGAGGAAATCCAATAGAGAATACTGCAGTGCAAAAAGGGAGCAAACTTCAGGAACAGAAAGTATCGAAGCCAATAATGAACATGCCAAGAAATAGGCACCTTAAGTGCTGTAATCCTTCTCTGACCAAAGCCTCCTTATACATAGTCTAGGCAGGAAATTACACACATTGCAAAAGGATGTCACCAACTTGAACTGGAAAACAAACACTAGAAAAGTAAATATCTTGGATTTTATTGGATTTAAGTCCATCAGCTCCTATTTCTTCAGGAGAATGTTCTTTTCTTCTAATGGCAGGCGTAGGAAGAAGAACCGTATGTTTATCATCCCTCTCTTCCTTGTTGCAGCAGAAGATGTTTCTCTTTTCCTTTCTCATTTCTGGGCCCAATGACTTTACATCTTAGTGAATTTACTCAGATTCTATACTTTACCCACAGAGGTATTGGTACTCTGATGGACCTTGCTTTGTCGCAGTGAGGTATAAGAAATCAGGGTGTTGAACTGTTGGACACGTAATGAGGACCAATAATTAGTAGCCAACTCACAAATTAGTGATCAAGTTTAAATACACTACTCTCAGACTATGACTCTCTATCTTGCATTAGAAATCAGATAATTATAAGCACAGTTTCTGCCGAAATAAATGAAGATCCAATAACAGACTTGGACAAATTTAGATGATTTGGTTTTTGTATTAAAGATCCAAACACCAATGCATATAAGTAACATTTTAAGTAGTTCCATCATGAGTCATACAGCATGGTGTATAAAACCACACATGTAATAAAAGTACATCTATTGCTATATACAAGAATCCATAAAGAGGATGTTTCAGGTTAAGGTTTCCTGCCACCAACAAAGGTGAGAGAATGATTCAAAACAGTAATCTTAGCGTGGGCAAAATTATGAGGTTCAAGTCTACTATAGCCCATGGACAAGAGAATTGGACCTATATTAAGGAAAGTCCAAGTCTGGTCTCCCAGCAGACAGCTCCAAATCCTTCAGCAGACGAGTTATTCAGAAAAGGGGAAAAGGCAAATGAGAAGTTTGATGCTATAGTGGGGTGGGTAGGTAATCAAGAGGAATTCCGAATAGCCAATCCATCCCTCCTCCATGTGAAGTCACTTTTTATACTCCGAATTGTAAATTTTTGACATCATTTGTCATCATACGATGGTCTGATCATCATGTGATCATTCTTCCGCTCACCAGGTACAAAATTGATACTTCAACATATTTTCCCATGTTGCTCATTAGAAATGACTGTGTATTCCTTCCTCACAGGTTAGTTGACATAAAGTGTATTTACTTTGTTGCTCTTCACGTATTAAGTCGAAGGGTCAAATTCCCATTAATTCACTCACAGTGACGTACTGAGAAAGTGACTATTGATTTAAGAATGTTGCGTAAACAGAGTAGATAAAGCAACATTTGAGGAAACGTAACAAAATTCCATTACACCAGGCAATGAAATAATGCAGCCAAGTAAAAATGTCAACACTTCCTATTTAGTAAAATAAACTCATAATTAAGTTCATAATGAAAGAAATCAAACATATCATATATTGAAATAAAATTAACGTTTGTCACTGATTATTGCATGAAGATGTTCAACTCTAACTATGGCCTACTAACAAAACTGTAAAATGTCCTACATGAAAACTATTCTTAAAAATCATTACTATAAAATAGTTTTAGGAAACCTAAGACTTTACTATTGTCAAGCATTTATGCTGAAAGTTTCAGTCATATACAATGTATAATGTTTTATTTGCACCAGTTTCTCATTTGCTGTGGTGCATTACTATTAAGACAACGGAGATGCTTAATTTCACCAATAATATTTGCACAATTGTGTGTAATACTAATGTTTTACATTGATATTTTGCTTCCAATTAACACTTTAAGTTATTTTGCATCTTAAATAGCCTTTTCATCAATAATCTTTCATAATGACTTTGTTAAAATATAATGTGATCAGTTAATAAACCTTTATAATTCATTATTCTTTTAACCCTGCTGTTTCGACAAATTCAAACACACTTTTACTGTGCTTATACAGTAAACATCCATTTGTAGGAGGTCATTACACAGAGTACCATTACTACGCAGGTATTAAAATGCATGCTCTTTAATAATGCGTAGTTATTTCTACTCGTGTTATTACATCTCATGTGCTGTAATAGCGCATGCGTTGTAATGCGAACCACATTGTTGTGAGATAACGGAGGCGTTTCCTAACAACGACCTGCAACACTCACCTCCCCTCTGATGAAGCAGAAAAAAGAACAGAGGACATGAGGAGAGAGGTAAGAGGGGCTATTTTTAAGGGTTTAGGGTAAGGGAGGCTTGTGCAGGGGGTAGTCTTTTAGGATTAAGGGTAGTGCTGGGTTTGTGGAGTAGTGTTTTGGGATTTAGGGTAGTGTCCGGGGGGTCGTGCAGGGGAGTGTTTGGGTGTAGGGACTGGTGGTTGGGGGAGGGTTGTGCAGGGGGTAGTGTTTTAGGGTTTAGTTAAGTCAAGTCAAGTCAGGGACATTTGTATTGTGCACAAATCACATCCGAAGAGTCTCATGGCGCTAGCAGACGGCTCTGACACAGGAGATAAGATGGTTTAATATGCGAAAAGCCAGGTCTTCAGCTTTTTTCGAAAAAGGCTGTGTTAAGGGATGATGCGGACACCAAGGGGCATTTTGTTCCATGAGGCGGGGGTGAGAAAGGACAACGCACAACCGCCATTTATGGAAGTTTGTATTCTTAAGGGGGTCAACCGAAACTCAATCCTGGATCTAAGTTCTCCTTGCGGCTGGTACCATCTCAGTTTTTTGGACCAGTATCTGGGACCATTTTTATACATGTGTTTGTGCACCAGACATAGAATTTTAAAGAGAATTTGCTTCTTTCCCGGAAGCCAGTGAAGACTTTTCAGACAAAGAGTTGACGAAGATCTTCGCGGGAGGCCAAGAACCAACCGCGCTGCAGTGTTCTGGAGAACCTGGAGTCTGTTTAGGTAATGTTTGTTTATGGGAAGTAAGAGCGCATTCCCATAGTCCATTCTATTTATGATTAGACCCTGTACAAGTGGTTTCCTGGCCTTAACCGGAATCCACTTAAAGATCTTCCTCAAACTACGCATTAGACCAAAGCAAGTACCCACAATATGATTAATATGGTTTTCCATGGACAGTTTATTACCCATGTATAAACTCAGATTTCAGACTGACTCCTTGGGCGTTGGACAGCTGCCTTATTCAATTGGCCACCAATCATAAGTCCAATGTTCTGCCGCTTTGCCGAAAAGCAAAATTTCTGATTTGCTACCATTTAACTGCAAATGGTTAGCATTCATCCATGACTCAACATGGATCAGGCAGTTTTTGAAATGCCGTTTGGTTTAATTTGGATCTGGGCCCAGTGTGATTAAGATCTGGGTATCATCGGCATCGGACAGAACATCAAAGCCGTAGGCCCTAATCACTCTAGCCAATGGTGTCATGTAGACATTAAAAAGCGTGGGCTCAAGATCGAGCCTTGTGGCACGCCCATTCCAACAGATCTTTTTCCTGCAATATTTTTGTCAATCTGAACAGCGGTTGACTGATCAGATAGGTAGCTGGAAAACCATTTTAGGGCATTTTCTCTGACACCAATCTCCCACAGCCATTGGATTAAAATGCGATGGGAAATGGTGTCAAAGGCCGCAGACAGGTCGAACAGGACGAGGATAGTTGATTGTCTACCGCCAGTCTGATATTATCAACAACCTCGACCAACACTGTTTCCGTACTATGGAAAGCCCTAAAACCAGATTGTGACGGGTCCAGGAGTCCATTGTTTTCAAGATGGCTCAATAGCTGTGAGTTAACGAAAGATTCCAGCATTTTTCCAAAATATGGAAGTAATGAAATGGGTCGATAATTTAACAAGATATTAGGGTCGGCTGTGGGCTTTTTTAAATTTTGGTCTAATTTTTGCTGCTTTCCATATTTTAGGGAAGTCTGCGTCTGAAAACGATTTATTAAAAAGGCTAGTCAGATGTTTCACCAGCGCAGGGGCAAGTATAGAAAAGAGTTTGGGGGAGATCTGATCAGAAGGTGACCCAGACTTTATTTTCAAACCGACTGAAATGGTTCCGTCACAGTCGAATTTTGAAAATTCGCTCATTACATGTGGCGGATCTGGTGCCAAATTTGCCAAGACTGCCCTATAATTCGATTGGAAGAGAAAGAGTGATCAATGGCCGTTATTTTATTCTCAAAGAATTTTGAGAGAGCGTTGGTCCACTCTTGAGAATTTGGTATTTCCGACGGACTTCTTGAGATGGTAAATTCTTTTAGAATTTGAAAAAGTTCTTTCGATGAATTTTCCGCTTTTTTTATCTGCTCAGTAAGAAATACTCTCTTTGTCATCTCTATGTCATGCATATAACTAAAGGGCAGGAGTTTATATGTTTTCCGGTCGGCCTGATCTCTACTCTTTCGCCATTTTTTTTCAGCAGTTCTGCATAGAGATTTTGTGATTTTGAATTGGTCTGTAAATCAAGGGGCAGTTCTAATCTTACGCTTAACTTTACTCAAAGGGCAATTTTATCCAATGCTATCTCTATGGCATTTTCAAAATGTTATGCTGCTGAACTTGCGCTCACGGCAGATGTTAATTCATCTAGGTGAATTTGTTTTTTAAATAAAGGTACTGTAATTTTTTTGCTGAGGCCTGCTTAGTATCTGTTAATTTTCCAATGCCAACTTGGCTGTAGTCACAGGGAGGGAAAATTTTAGTAAATGGTGATCTGTCCAGAGTAGTGGAATGGGAGTGTCAACTATAATGTCAGAGAATTTGAAAAAAGAAGTTCCAACGTGTGACTGGCCCGATGTGTGGGGCCAATAACCTTTTGGACAAGGCCCAAAGAATTCATATCAGAGATTAGCTTTCCAGTGTCTAAATTAGATTGTATATCCACATGATGATTAAAATCACCAATCAAAAGAAATGTATCAGCAACTAGAACATGTGGTGCAATAATCTCGAGTAACTTATTTGCAAATTCTCCTTTAGCCCCAGGGGGTCGATATATTAAAGCTCCTTTCCAGACATTATTTGCTAATCCCTCAATAGTGTAGTGTTTGTGTAGTGTAGGGTAGTGTTTTAGGGTTTAGGGTTTAGGGTAGTGTTTGGGTGTTGTGCAGGGTAGTGATGTAGTGTAGGGAACAGACTACGGGAAGGATGAGGGTCATGCGGGGGCAGTGTTTTAGGGTTTAGGGTAGTGGTGTGATGTTTGTGTAGTGTAGAATAGTGTATTAGGGTTTAGGGTAGTGTCAGGGGTCGTGCAGGGGAGTGTTTAGTTGTAGGGACAGGACTGGGGGTTGGGAGAGGGTTGTGCAGGGGGTAGTGGTTTAGGGTTTAGTGTAGTGCTGTGGTGTTTGTGTAGGGTAGTGTTTTAGGGTTTAGGGTAGTGTTAGGGTGTCGTCCAGGGTATGGTTGTAGTGTAGGGAGCGTACTGGGGGAAGGGTGAAGGTCGTGCAGGGGGTAGTCTTTTAGGATTTAGGGTAGTGGTGTGATGTTTGTGTAGTGTAGAGTAGTGTATTAGGGTTTAGGGTAGTGTCGGGGGTCGTGCAGGGGAGTGTTTTGTTGTAGGGACAGGACTGGGGGTCAGAGGAGGGTTGTGCAGGGGGTAGTGTTTTAGGGTTTAGGGTAGTGTTCTGTTGTTATGTAATGTAGGGTAGTTTATTTAGTTTAGTTTTTAAATTTCTAAAGTGCAACAGCTACCAAACAAGGGTTTCCCGGCGCATAAGGCAGGTAAAGGCGAGATGGACAGAGCATGTTTTATTTGTCAAACAGCCAGGTTTGTAGCGACTTGCGGAAATTGATATAGTTTGTCTCATTGCGGAGAGCGATGGGAAGGGAATTCCAGTGTGAGGGTCCTAGGTGTGAAAAGGATTTGCCGCCCATCGGGTTAATTTGAATTTCGGGATGACAAACCTGTCTTGGGTGGCTGATTGAAGATTGCGAGAAGGAGTGTAGGGCTTAGCCAGGTCAAGCAGGTAGCTGGGAGCATTTCTGGATTTATTTTTATGCATATAGGTGAACATCTTGAATTTTCGACGACTCTCGATTTTCAGCCAGGGTAGTTTGCGCCGATGAGTTGAGATAGGCATGGTCTTGGAGACTCCACACAGGAGTCTGACTGTAGCATTCTGAGCCATCTGCAGTCTGTGGATTAGCGATTTGTTAGCTCCTATATAGAGCACATTTCCGTAGTCAAGCCTTGATGTAATTAGGGCATTGACTATGGTTTTTATTGTCACTTCTGGTAGCATCCAACAGATTTTCCTCAGCCATTTAATAATGGCGAAGCAGGTGGCTGCGACTTTGACTGATTCGGGGTGCATACTAAGGATCTCATCTATTTTGATACCTAGGTTACGCACTTGTGGTGAGGGCGATGGAAGAATACCCATTTTGCTTTGCCAATGTTGCTGGCTCCAGAGGTCTTTCTGTTTTTCTAACACCAATACCTCTGATTTCTCTCCATTTAATTTCAAAAAGTTATTTTGCATCCATGATGCTATGTTATTTAGGCCAGTCTTTAGAGTAGAGGGGTCGGCTGTGTTATGAGCAGATAGGGAAAAAATAATTTGAGAATCATCGGCATAGGAAAACATGGATAAACCGGATTTCTCTGCCATCTCAGCCAGTGGTCTTACATAAAGATTGAACAGTAAAGGACTGAGGATGGATCCCTGTGGCACCCCATGAGCAAAAGAGTGGACTTCCGAACATGCATTTTGGGAAAAGACTTGGAAAGTGCGTGTGGAGAGGAAGGCGGTGAGCCAGTTTAGGGTAGACCCTCCAATACCCTGTGATTTGAGAGTGTTTATGAGCACTGCGTGGGATACCGTATCAAAAGCGGCGCTCAAATCCAAAAGAATGAGCGCCACCTGTTTCTCCGTTGTCCGAATGGTGACAAATGCCTAGGGTGGTTTCAGTGGAAAAGCCCGCTCTGAAACCTGATTGAGAGGAATGGAGAAGGTGGTGTGTTGTGGCATTCTGCGTTAAGTGAGCATGAATGTGTTTTTCCAGGATTTTAGACAGTACAGGGAGCAAAGATATTGGACGGTAATTACTGGACAACTCTGGGTCTGTGTTCGTCTTTTTAAGCAGAGGATGTATCATTGCATGTTTCAATGTTGGCGGGATGGCGGATTAGGATTTAGAGTAGTGTTGGGGTGTCGTGCAGGGTAGTGTTGTAATGTAGGGAGCGGACTGGGGCTCGGGGGAGGGTTGTGCAGGGGGTAGTGGTATGCGAAGTAATGATCTGCGCTGTAAAAGCCAATTCTTATCTTATTAATGCATTTGCGATATAATCATATGCGCAGCAAAAATATGCGTAATAATGGCATTTGCGATGTAAAAACATCCCACTTAAAGAATGCATAGTGATGGCATGCTAAGTATCGTCATATATTCACCGATACTTAAACTTTTCTCAGTTTCAGTGTTATTTTTCCAGAGGTGTACAAAGTGCACATTAGATCAGCTTTTACTCTGCATCAACCTCCTTGTTCCCAAACTTTGCTAAATGATTTCACTATCCGGATGTCTGCCTTTTGTGCAAAACCTTCCATACTGCTGCAGGAATACTGGCACTGACTGAGGCGAGAGAGAAACTTTCTTACCACACACTGAGTGTGAGGATCATAGACGTGATGCTTTCTTATCTGCAGGCACGAGGCAAAACTTTTGGTGAGTTCAGTACCAGATGTAGCAAATATGTACCCACCCTCTGAGGATGAAATACAATTATACCTCTTGTCTTGATAGAGAAGGAAGGGAAGGGTAAATGACCTACCCAATTTTCAGAAAAACACTAGATTGATTAGATAGACCCGATTGCATGGTAACATGGTAACACGGAAGATCAACATGTAAGGAGCTTCTGGCATCTCGTTCCTGATGCATGCCTGATTGATTGTGTTTTTAACTGCGCACTGTGTCTCTGTTTTTAAAAACTTAATTTGAATTTGTGCTCACTGCTCCTTGACTTCCCCGGTCCACCGCTGCTTGCAGTTTGTGTGGAGGGAAGCCAATACCGGCAAGTCACTCACTTCCGGTCTGAAAGTACGAAGGTTAGCAGGCTAGTATGCCGCTCCCACAGTACTTAAGCACGTCATTCCCGGCTGCTGCCCTGGATAGACCCGATTGCATGGTAACACAGTAACACGGAAGATCAACATGTAAGGAGCTACTGGCATCTCGCTCCTGACGCATGCCTGATTGATTGTGTTTTTAACTGCGCACTGTGTCTCTGTTTTTAACAACTTAATTTGAATTTGTACTCACTGCTCCTTGACTTCCCCGGTCCACCGCTGCTTGCAGTTTGTGTGGAGGGAAGCCAATACCGGCAAGTCACTCACTTCCGGTCTGAAAGTACTAAGGCTAGCAGGCTAGTCTGCAGCTCTCTCAGTACTTAAACACCATGTCACCCACCAAAGGCACCCCAATGGCAGGCCCGTCTGTGTCCGTCCGTGCCGGGACCGGCCCAAGGGCCACCCCCCCTGCCGGTTTCTTACAAGATTCTTGCCCCTCCACAATATCATATGAACTGGAGCAATTCAAAACAATGATAAGCCCCTCCACAGCTGTAAGACCATTGATGTAGACCGATTAAAGCACTCCCCCTTTGTCTGTCCCACCTGCTCCTTCACTCTAAGGGAACATGCTTACTCTCGGACCCCTATAGGATATGATAAAATTGTAGCACCTAAAATCATTCGTTCAGCTCTCATCAACGTTAGATCATTACCTAAACACAAACATGAAATTGCTAACATCATTGAAAGTTGGAAGCTAGATATCCTTTTTTTAATGGAAACCTGGGGAGATCCTTCATGTGGTCCAGATTTTGCCAGAGCATTTCTTGAGGGCTTCTCGAACATTAGGCTCGACAGAACCCCCAAAAAAAGGAGGAGGCCTCGCCATTATTCATTGCAACAACTTCACACTATGGACAGAACCCGTCCCTACAACTACCTGTGAAGCAGTTAACTTTACCTTTTTAACTCCTTACGTGAACTCATTCAAAGGCATTCTTCTCTATCACCCCCCGGGTCCTCGAACTGCTTTTCTGTCCACCTTGGGCTGCCTCCTTGAACCTGTTGCAGGGGAAAACAATTTCACCATCCTGGGAGATTTTAATTTCCATCTGGAGGCTCATGACAATCCAAACACTATGGCCCTTCTCTCTGAAAATTAAGCGGTAGGCCTTAGGCAACTAGTTCTATCCCCGACCCACTCCGCGGGCCACACACTAGATTGCCTTTTTTCCAATCATAACCTACTAACCCTAGAAGATACTCTCCCTTTAACATGGACAGACCATTCTGCTGTCCTATTCGAAATTAAAACCAAGACTAGCTCCATTTTGCCCACTAAACCCCCCACTCCCACAAATTTTAAAGCATGGAAGAGTATCGATGTGGCCGAATTCAACTCTAAACTGCATGCCTCCCAGATATCTGCTATCTCCGATCCCGAGATGGCGGCCATTAATTACACTAACTGGATTTAGGATACAGTTGATGTAATAGTGCCCACAAAGAAAAGATCTACCAATAGGGTCTCTACTTCTGCCCCCTGGTTCAACCAGACCCTCAGGCTTGAAAAACAAAGTTGTAGACAGCAAGAATGCAAATGGCGACTACACTACGATCCTGCTGAGAGATAGTGCTACAAATAAAAACTGTCGAAATATAAACACTTGGTCATCCTTAAAAAAAGTACATTTTACAGCAGTCAAATTGAATCGGCACTCGATTCAGTTCAACGCCTCTATCAGGTTGTCACACATCTATCGGGACAAGACAAATCTGTCTCTGTAGATAATACTCAAGACATGTGTGATTCCTTGGCAACTTATTTCCAAGGAAAAGTCTGTGCAATCTACTCGCCTTTTAAGACACAAACTCTTACTGACCTCCTTCTACCCTCACCAACAGTCCCTAAATGCAGTCCTGAAACTGCGATCTCCCGCTATTGACACCAAAGCTAATCCGACTTTCCAGAATTTTAGCCAGGTATCCCCAGAATTGGTATCCCACCTTCTTACTACCATCAACTCTGGCTCCCCGGATGATCCTTGCCCCCCATCTACACTCAAACTATCACCTGAGATTATTGGTTACAAGCTTACTGAGATCTTTAATGCTATGTTCAAATCAGGTGTATTCCCTTCCATCCGGAAAAAAACAGTTATCGAACCTCTAATCAAACAAAGCACTCTCGATCCCACTAATGTCACCAGCTACAGGCCCATAGCCTGCTTCCCATTTCCAGCTAAAATTGTGGAAAAAATCATGAACGTGCAGATCTCAGACTACATTGACCAAAACAACTGTCTAGATGACTCTCAATTTGGATTCAGGAATGGACACAGCACAGAAACCGCCCTAATTAAAGCTTCTGACGAAATCAGGATGATTTTAGACGGTGGGGGGGCTGCAGTTCTCATACTACTGGACCTCTCTGCGGCCTTCGACACAGTAGATCATGTTACCTTGATCGACCGTGTCACGGCAACAGGAATATCACAAGGTGCTATATCCCTTCTTTCCTCCTTCCTTGCTAATCGTGAACAGTACGTATCTTTTGGCAAATTTAACTCTTCACCATTTGTCTTACCTTGTGGTGTTCAGGGATCCTCGCTAAGTCCGACACTTTTTAACATCTATGTGTCTGACTTGGCGAGGATCATTAAATCACATTATGTGTCTTTACCATCATACGCAGTCCATACTCAACTTGTGCTGGCTGTTAATAACAATGGACAGCAAATGGCCTGTAATTTCCAACTCGGAATGCTTGCAATAAGTGAGTGGATGACTGAGAATTGCCTTAAACTTAACTCAGATAAAACGGAGGTGATGGTCTTCGGCAATCTCTCTCCAGCCTGGTCTCCTACGCGGTGGCCAGCAGATCTTGGACCTCCTCCCACCCCGGTTGCCAAGGTTAGAAACCTGGGGGTCATTTTTGACAGTAAACTGTCAATTATGCATCATGCAAACGCGGTGGTTTCTTCCTCGTTCTTCACCATAAGAATGATTAGGAAACTTCTCTCCTACCTCCCTACCAAATTCTAGTCAGCACACTTGTGCCAGAAAGACACAGAGAAAAATTTAAAGGCTTATGCATTGCTTTTAAAGCAATTCACGCTTCTGGACCGGCTTTTCTGAAACAATCTCTATGTCCCTACAGGCCGGCACGATCTCTACGATCCTCCACAGCAAGCCTCTTAGAGGTCCCAAAAACAAAGAAAGTATCATGGGGTGACAGATCTTTCACAATTACCACTGCCACACTCTGGAACAGCCTACCATACCAAATCAAGATCAGCACATCCTTGCTAACCTTTCGTAAGCAGCTAAAGACTTGGCTACCTTACAGTCAGTCTATCCACAAGCGCCGAGACACCTACGGGTATTTGTGCGCTCAATACTTTTCCTAAATAACTCAATAAATAAAATAAATAAGCTGTGAGAATTTTCAGCAGCATTGTAACACCTTTCTCATCTTTATTTACTAATATATGCTGCTCACTATTGTCTTATGGTTCCTCCCCACACCCAAGTACAGTTCTAGATTGCACTTGCTGTTTTATTTGCTCTAGAAAAACAAAACACTCATATTTCCTTCCCTCGCCCACAATAATTAATTCCAGTCTTCAGTGAGATGAAAATGGCCTGCAGAGCACAGATCATTTTTATTTTAACTTGTGGTTTACACCAGAGTATACCCCAGCCGTACCACAACCATGCATAGCCAGAAAGGATGAGTGATTCTGTCATATGGACCCATTTGTATGGCTATCTAGTAATCAGAGAACTTCTTTAAATATCAAAAAGGATTTACAGAAGCACAAACATAAGATCTGAAGTCAGGGAGAAATAACTTTCATGAGAGATTGGGCCTGTTTCCTAAAAGTTCAAGTTGAGATCTCAAGTCTAAGTTTAGACCTAAAGTCTAACTTTACTGGTAGTTAAATGTGACTTTTGGTCAAAGTTTAGATCAAAAGCCTAACGTGGACCTTTAGGTCTAAACTTTGACTTCTGGTCTAAACTTAGACTTTTGGTCTAAGTTTACCTTTGTAAATCAGGCTCTAAGTGTGTATTCTGCGCTGAACTAGTAACTAAGAGTTAGGGGTCTATTGAGATGCTTAACTAACAATAATGTGGAAAACATTGACTCTTAACAAAAATGAGCACTTGAAGTAGAATGTAGGGAGATGGTCTGACAATCAAAATGCTCCCGTTGCTGACTGTAGTTAACATTAAAGGACCGCAATGGGAACATTTTCTTGCTGGCCAGCTCCCACCATCTGCAATGTGGGAAAAATGGAGATCAGTTGGAGCAAAAGCTACCTCTCACCTGAACACTTGGGTGGTAGGAATGACTCCATCCTTCTGCAGTCTGTGTACCAGCAGCTCGATCAAAAGAAGCACAGGGAGTGCTGTGGGAGGATGAGCCCATTCTGGTGAGAGGCTGCCCATCTTCCCTCAGCGCTCCATATTTTTGGAGTGTGTGTGGAGGGGTGTAAATAGCCTTATTTCCCACACATGCAAAGCAATAACGGCTGTTAATTACTACCCCCTGTTATGCTGCCTCTCCTGTTGATCATGCTTTTAACTACAGGAAGGGTCATTACGAGCTAGTATTGCCTGCATGCCAAATTAAAGTTTCTCAAGAAATTGTTCTTCTTCTATTTGATAATTGTTCAAAAAATGCCTATTAATGCAATTGAGTTAACACCTAGAAAGCCACTCCAGGTTCTGATTCTTGAATTATATTACACAAAATGGGACTAATTGAGGAGCCATCTGGAACTCCACAGATAATGAGTGTTGTAGCCGACTGGAAAAGGGGTTAAGGACACATACTTTGACCAGTTGCTGAGGTGGCAGCTTTCATGCAAATGCCTTGCTCAAGAATCCTGGTAATGAGGCAGATACCATATAAAAGGCATCAGATTTATCCAGAAGGAGCAAAACTACTCAGCTGTATTGAACCAGGAATTGTCTAAGATGCTCAGTGGCTGCTAGTAAAGGTGACTCGATGCTATGGGCTGAGCAGAAGCCAGCTTGAGAGTGGTCACAAGGATGTGGATAAGGAAGCAGAGTGATGAGACGGTAATTCTTGAGGACATGTTTGGAGCATGTCTATCCTCATAGCTGTACTTCAAAACGTAATATACATAAGGTGGCTACAGTCGAGGACCAAGATGGCCATGGTGTCGCAAAGTTCCTGTTTATTTTGCAGTTTCTCCACCTGACACCTGGTGTGTCAGGGACAACAGACCTAGCTAGATAAAGAGATAGTGGGCTGTTTAATCTGAGGCAGGGGGCACTCAAGTGCTTGATTCCTCTTCCTTCATGGGCAGTTTTTAGGAAAGCTTGAACCATTCAAGCCACTGACGTTGCCGTTTGGTGTTTTGGCAGTGAGTGCCAAATTCCAGCTGGTTGTCTCGAAGGAGGGGGAATTGAGCTAATGGCCAAAATGCATGGTACTTGGAGAGAGGGCCATTCTTGACAGGGACCATTTGGTAATGTTATGCCCTAAAAACCTTGCAAAGAAAAATAACTTTTAGTGTTTAAGAAGGATGCAAATGGTGCTGAAGTAAACTGAATTTCATATTAAGTTCAATTGAAAATGAACTTTTGAAAGATGAGACAGCCAGAGCCTTTCATTTGGAATAAGGCTTCTAGGTATCCTGTGGGAGGCAGGCATGGGGAATAATTATCAATGGATTCTATTCTCTTAATTCTTTCTCTTAAGCACTGTTGTCTATCTGCTGTTTGTGTATAGTTATTCATTAGGCTCATTGTGAATCTCTGTAAATGTCCTTCTTTAGATAGGATGGACTGCACATGGTTAAAAATGGGCAGATAATATTAATTAATGGTATTCTCAGTGGTCATTAGGGGTGTCAAATTATGTCAGTGTTCAATGTGAAAGTGCCATATGCTCTGTTATTTGTTTTCCAAATAAAGAGACTTGCATCTAATAAAAATCTATATCGAATACCATGTCATTCAATCCAGCCAACCTCTGACCATTTTTCCCTGTGCGCAAATATTTTTTGTTATATAACTGAAGTCCTGCCACCGCCCACCCCTCTCCCCCACCATTACAGCGCCATTAGCTAGTTGCTGGGTTGTGGACGGCAAATGCATGATGATGAAATGTTCTTTAAAGAAGTGCGTCTTCAGCTCTTTCCTACATTTGAATAGCGTTGGGATGATCCTGATGGATATGATGATGGTTTTCCCGATCCTGGGTGCATAGGTGGAAGAATCCTGCTGTCCAGTGTTTTTTCTTTTTTACTCTTTCCTAGTCTGCAGTCTTGTGGTGTGCGGGCTGCAGTTGTGCCGAGAACCACCAGAGATGGTGTGTTTGTCTGCAAGATAACAGGGTACTGGTCATGATGGCTTTGTTAAAGATGCAGCTGGTTTTGAAGATAGTGCGGGCCATCAAGGGATCAACAATGTTAGTTAGTCAGGTAGTTGGTGATGTGATCATATTTTTTCAGGTAGTAGATAGGATGTGCTGCATCACATAGGATGCCAATCAGGGGTGCCAGTTTGGAGTCTGGCAGGCCATTTAGCAGAATATACCACCTCCCAGATGCAAGGGCACAAGGGCATGAACAACAGTTCTGAAGTTACCTTCTGAAACAAGAGAGATCTGGTACTAGGCTGTCTTTGTTTTTTGGCAATGTGTTCCTTGAGGGTGACGCTCTCAAGGCTGCCATGCATGACAAACAGCCTTGCAGCAATCAGTGTGCACTTTCTAGCACAGGATTTATACCCCTCCTGCACACCGTTCGGCATCTACACATACATAGAAGGACCACATGCAATGAAAGTTCAATGTGCTTTTCAGCACACATGCAATACTTTATTTCTTTTGAGAAATGAAAACATTTCTCTTTGCTAGCGTCTGCTTCAATCGGTTACTTTTTGATGCAAAGGCTGGTCTGGCTATCTTCGTAGACCGGGCTTTCTGTCAGAACGTATGGATGTTTGCACTGATCGCTCACGTCAAACCCCCCTTTGACACAAAAGAGCACAATTTGCTCGCAAAACACCTTTTGACCTGGAAAGTAAAGACCACGCGCCACTTTGCGTCATTTAGCATTGGTGCAAGGCCGTGGCGGTGTTATTGACGGCAGACTGTGAAACCTGATGAGTTAATTGAATCAAAGAATTCAACACAGATAGATTAGAGAAGTGTTCTCCTCTCTGACAACATCTCCATGGAAACACTCTTCACCTACCCCAACGCAGAGCTGCGATGACGTCCAAAGCGTTAGAAACTGTGCTCTGACTGCCAAGGCCTCTTCAAGGAGAGGTGAGCTCGCGGTTATGTCCAGTCTTGTAATACCCTGCATCACGGCGAGCTCTTCAGTGTTCCTGCCAAGTGTCAAGAGGCCGAACTGCTGTCAACAACCTGAGAAAGAAAGACATACTACTAGCGTGAAGTTGGTAAGCTAAGAGTAAAGTGTATGAATAATGCCCTGCAAACCACTTCTTTTATCCCTTGTAGACTGGAGAGTTTCATATTTTTAGTGCTCGGTTCATCTGAAAGTCAACATAGAACACACCAGGGGGGGTATATAAAAAATCAATCAGTGTGCAGATTTAGAGCAGCTTTGTAAAGTGCAGGGAATATCTAATAAAGCGACTAATAGATACAGAGAACAAAAGAAAGAAGTAATGCAAAGAGCAAATTAAAAAATACTGTCATAGCAAAGATCAATATGCACAGGTTGCGAAAATGTTATAAAAGAGAGAAATATGTAGTTGGAACTTTCCTCAAGGAAAACGGGCAGGCTGGCTCTGCACGTTATACATTTATTCTCCTTACTTCTCTAGATATGCTAACTTTTAAAAAAAGGTTTTCAGCAAGTGAGAGGGGTGGGCTTTGGAGGTCATCCCAAGAAAAATATCAAAAGCACTAGAGTCTGGGAAAGGTTTTTAAATCTTTATTGGAGATCGGCTGTGTGGAACCACCAAAAATAGCTGGAAGCCCACTCTGTACTGGGGTTTCCACTTCCAACTCACCTTGTGATCCACCGTGTGATATCAACTTTTCACTGGGAGACCGTTGCCTGTTGAAGTATCACTTAAAAGCCCAAATTGTGAATTTGTTTCCACAAACTGCATATCCTGATTCACAGTACCTACAGATTTGAAATTGGACCTACATGGTAGAACTTTGTGCATGAATACATCTGCTTCAAGGAACCAAAACGGGAAGTGACGGGTATATTTGTTTATATGCTTATGGGTTGTCTCAGAAGGGTTTCTCCTGCCCGAATCCTTGCCTCACTTTACTCCTTACTGCTGGCTTGGGACTGCCTCTCCCAGCCGACACCAGGCCCAGGGTGGAACATGGGACTCTCACCAGTGCATTTAAGGGCCTTCAGCTGCCCACAGGGTGGGTGTCTCAGAAGCAGTTTTTCTGCCTGCATCTTTACCGCACTTTACTCCTGACTGCTAGGGTGGGAATACATATTCCAGCCAATACCGGGTCCAGGGTGGCCCTTGGGACTCTAGCCAGTGCATTTAAGCACCTTCAGCTGCGTGCAACACAGGACATGCGCGGGTGCGCCCAAGCATACGTCTGGATCAAGACCAGGCAAAGACGGGCCCGTCTTAGCCGGTCATAGACTGAAAGAGGGTGGGCTGGGCCACCCCTCTTGATTCCATCCCTCTAAGGTACACATCCCTTTTCAGATAGTTTATTCTCTCCCTATAAGAGCAATTATTAGCTGGACCAACTGCGAGGCTTGTCCATGGAGAATGTGGAAAAAACTTTTAACTGGGAGCTACATCTATAACCGTGGCAGAGAAATGTCATTCCATCGACCGTATGCTACAGATGGCGATCAGGGTAGTAACTACCAAGTTCACTCTCAGAAAGAAGACCATCTTTAAATCAGGCTCTCCTTTTTTAGTTGATGCTTTCCTAGACCCAGTCTTTGGAAAGCACAAACTAATCACCAGTAAAGGTCTCAAGACGATGGGGGCCGTCAGGGGGGATTAAGTGAGCTACTGCCCAGAGTCACATGATGCTGAGTTGATCTGCCTCCGACATTGGGGATTGAACCCTAAGCCCCATTATCCGGAGTCAGCTGCCCTGCCCGCTCCGCCACAGCTCTCCCTTAAGTTGGTGGTGTCCGCTCCCCATGATCTTTCACATAAACCCAGATTCTCTCTAAAATTACCCTCTCATTCCCTTTCAAGAGACCGTTCTATCGAAGTGAGTCACTCATCATCTCTTGTCGCCATTTCAAAATCCAGGATGGTAACTTGCAAGAAACAACCAAAGGAGAGAACCAAGGTCCCTGTTTCACCTCCCACTTCCTCATTGGCTCGCATAAGAGATAAAGCTTCACAGTGTAGTGATGCTCCCCATGTGCGGAGTGAGGCTGCCCGAGGCTGCCTACTATCCTCATGTCCAAGATAATAGAGGCCTGTGTAAGCCAATGTAAAGACACCTTAAAAATGGAACTAGCTCCATTAATGGCATGACTTGATAACCTGGGCTAAAAAAGAATGACCTTGAATTCACCACCATCTGCAGTGTGAAATAACAGGCCCCCATCTGTTCCTGTGCCATCTATCTCCCTGTGCAACAGATGCAGGTACATCACAAACCCTCTCTAGATTCATCGACTATTCACCTGCATAATATTATAACAGGCAAAGATCAATTGGGCATCTTAGAGCTGTATCTCTAAATCAAATCAGAGCCACAGCAGGTAGATGGAAGGCCAAACCGCCCCTCACACACAAATATTGGGAAACTCAAAATTAAGTATACCCAGCTTCCCACGGATGCAGTCCTTATTTAACTGCCACAAAGGATGTCCCAGAGATCCCTTCAGACACAACTGAAGCTATCTGACCCTGAAAAATAAGACTCTGCACTGAATAAAAATTAACTCGAGATGGTCTCACGATAGCGCTCAAGATATAATTTCTGTAAAAAGAGTTCCATTGCTTGACATCCTCTCAAAAGACTTTGAATGGGACTGTTCTGATTAATTTTCAAACTCCCATGTTAGTAGGTTTGCTCCTTAGGTACCTAAACAACCTACCTTTGGCATATGATAAAATAAAGGCCCTCCCCTAGTGCTACTTGACCTCATTCCCCACAACCTCTAATAGGTTCACAAATGTCCATGGTAGAACCACTGATATTCCTGGCCATACAATCTTTATTGGACCATCTAATAATCCTTTTGAGCCACTATCATCCTTGGACACCCAAGACCTACGGTGATTGCGCATGGCACCCAGCAACGCAGGATTTATATCAGTGGCCAAAGGAGGTGAGGTAATCCCGTCTGCTACAATAGATTGAAATTTAGACATCACAAAAGGTGATTATTGTTATTTGCCAGCTGTTCCCTTCTCGGCAAATACATCACCAGGTGTTGCTGTACCATCTCCAAGGCCAGATAAATGAACAGATGGCTTGGATCCCCTTGTGATACCCTGCTTTCCTTCGACCAAAATAGAAGGACCATGGGGCATATTATCAACAACTAGCGATATTTATCGCTAAATAATTAGCGACCTTTTTTCTATCGCCAACATTTTTTCTATCGCCGTGCAACACCGGATTTTATCGCAGAGATAACGTGCTATTAGCAACGTTTATCTCAAATGCAATAAAATATCCAGCGATAGCGGCTTAATGCGTGAATATTGCTGGAAATCCAGCGATATTCAGGCATTAACGCCATTAGGGTCTTAACCTGAATATCCACCTCCCATTGGAGCAGGCGTTAGTTTTCAGAGATATTCGTGCAAATTTTTTCATCGCTACGCCTGCGTTGATAACAGGCAATAGCGATGATAGCTTTCAGTCGCTCACAGGTTTGGGTACAACCACTTTTTACCGATAAATATCTCTGACATGCAAAGCGGGCCCCAAACCGCTCGCTACCGCCTACAAACTGTCGCTAATTGCTGTTAGCGACAGCTTGCTAATAGGACAATGAAACTATCGCCGCTTCTCGGCTGAAAGCGGCCGCAAAAGCGCCGATAATTTCATATTGCCCACCTTGCTACTATGCACCTATGTTCCCATTTACCTGTCTCGTTCCCATTACCAATTATATTTCAAACTCAGAAGGTTCTGTTAGCAGACTCTTCCGAAAATGGACAAAAAGTAATTCTCACTGGAGCAAACACCATCCTCTCTTGGAACACAGGCATCAAGTCTAACCTGTTAGCACCAGAATGGATTGAATATATTGATCAATTTGATGGTGGTTTGTTCCAAGAGACATGGGCTACGGAACCTTTGTATAAACTGGGCTATACTACATATCACATTAATTCTCTACCACCTGTTTGTGGCGTGCCATTGGGGGTCTTCTGATTTGGGTTTGAAGAGACCTAAGTCTGAGTATTGTGACTCTAGGTCTTGAATCATCAGACATTCTAGGTTTAACAATGTTCTCACTATAAGGGTCATGCATGTATTTGTATTATGTCTATTGTAGACCTAGAAGCAGGAGTGTAGAATCATCTACCCTGGTTGCTATGCAACACTCTGTCCACTTAATTAATCCCAAAGATCTGATCATTTTAGGAGGAGATCTTAATATAAAAGTTGAACCCATATATGGCTCTGATAAGATCCTTGAGGAGGAAGTCGAGTTTTGGGATATACCCTCCATCAACTCCAAACACCTTGTCCCGAGCTCAGTGGCTGCCATGCAGGTTCTCTGCTTCACGTCATCTAACGGGCTGAGAGCATGTAATGTACGATAGGCAGGGAGCACCCACATTTAGAAAAAGGCTGCTAATATTTAAACTGGATTATATTTTGATCAATGCCTCAATTTGGGATGTTGGAGGATTTCAAGATAAAACACCGAGAGGAGAGTGACCATTATCCCCTTCATGCTAAAATTTGTCATTACTGGTCTAGCGTCTTGTGCACTTCTTTCTGTACCTTCCACTTTTATCCCAGTAATGAAGAATAACTGTAGGTACATTAAATGACCCTCACCCTTGGGGAACAAGGAGACCATAGCTAAGATATAAAATGCTTTTGCGAAGGCCTTATTAGAAGCACCCATTTCAGCCAATTATTCAATCCCTATGTCAGAACTGTCGGATTTTGACTGCGAGAATGCAGTCTCTTTAAACTGTGGAGCATGCCGCCTTTAGGGTGACATGCTGCACCAAGGGAATCTCTTAATTTCAGCCTGTCAGCAGCATTCCTGATTTACCTGGATTCTACATCATGTCTTTGGACCCCTGTCTCCTGCCGACACTTTCTACCAGTCTTGGCTTCGGGTTGCGTTGGATTTCGGTTCCTCTCCAGCGTTCTTGTGAAGATTTCCTCATCAGTCTGCATATAGAGAAAAGAAAAGAACCAATAACCTTTACGACAGCAACTGTGAATTGTGGTAATGTGCGTATACGCTAAAAGAAAGTAAAACTGCTACTCATAGCTTTTTGTTTGTCAAGTTTATGTCTCGCTTCAACAACAATGAGTATGCATGATAACGTGTGTTGTGCAAATGTTTAGTTTATTGATTTAAAGGCTTGTGTACCTATGAAGCAGAGACAATTATTTAAAGTTAATGTTCATTCCTTGATTTGAGCAGCTCGCAACATTTGTTATATTCACAATTCCGTTACATTATTTTAGATGTAGTTATTTTGTTTGTTGTCATGTCTCAAAATGGGATCTTTTGTCTTAGTAGTCTTTTGCGCTGTGGCTACCTCAGCTAAAAAAAGTTTCACCAAAGATCACTGCTCCTAGAATACGTTTGGTAGGTATAATAGGGGGATGTTCAATTCCCAATTCTTGAACTTCATATTCTAAATGCGACAGTGCATCAGCCTTACCATGTCTATGACCAGCTTGGAATTTGATTACGTAATTATATTCAGAAATAAATTGCATCCACCTCAATTGTTGCATTGATAAGGCCTAAGCGGACCTAAGAAATCTAAAATTTCTATGATCAGTAATCACAGTGACAGTATGTAAGGAGCCCATCAAGTAGTGTCTCCACTCTTTAATATCCTTTTTTATTGGCAACAGGTCTTTCTCTCCTACAGAAACCTTCTTCAGCAGGGCTAAACCTATGTGCAAAATAGGCTATGGTATGAAGCATTCCTGTGACTTTGGGCCCGATGTAGGTAATTTTTTTTTACCTGTTCATAAATACCACCTTGGACCCCCTCATACATGCCAACTACAGGCCAATCTCCCTTCTC
Organism: Lissotriton helveticus; assembly: GCF_964261635.1. Lineage (NCBI taxonomy): Eukaryota > Metazoa > Chordata > Amphibia > Caudata > Salamandridae > Lissotriton > Lissotriton helveticus. Next base: position 1,642,827,149 of record NC_136068.1, read on the forward strand.
CCTGCTCTGGCAAAAGTGGCCGAGCGTTATGTGCACAGGACAATTTCCAGTTTCATCGAAGGAAACGACCTGTTGCACACCTCGCAGTCCGGCTTCCGTGCTAATTTTAGCACGGAGTCGGCTCTGCTGGAGGTCACTGATGCCATCAGGGAAGTACTCGATTTGGGGGGAAAGGCCGTGTTAGTCATGCTTGACTTGTCGGCGGCTTTCGACACCGTTCCTCATGATGTCCTCCTTGTAAGACTCTGGGAGTGTGGCCTTCGAGGAACGGTGTGGAACTGGCTAAAATCATTTCTGGCCGACCGCCGACAAACGATCTGGGCGCCTCCTTTTTCCGCTGATATGGCTCCGCTAGAGGTGGGAGTCCCGCAGGGCTCCATTCTTAGCCCTATGCTGTTTAACATCTTTATGGCCCCTCTGGCGGAAGTCGCGGAATCTTTCGGCGCCCAGATCGTGTCTTATGCCGATGACACCCAACTCCTGTTCACATGTGACAGGGGTGGGTCATTTGATGGCACAAAGATCAGGGATTGCCTTGGTGCGGTGTTTGAGTGGTTCAGAGGTCATGGCTTAAAATGCAACTCTGATAAGTCAGAGTTGCTCTTTTTCGGTTGCGCACCGGAACATGACTGGAAATCTTGGTGGCCGCAGGATATGTTTCCCCCTGACAAGGTCGCTGTTAAGGCCAAGAATTTGGGAGTGATAGTAGATTGTGATTTATCTTTTGGACCTCACATCCTGTCCATTGTTGGGAAATGCTTCGGCATCTTACGGATGTTGAGGAAATTTCTTCCTCTACTATCACTCAACCACAGGAAAACAGTCGTTCAGGCACTAATCGGGTCACGACTGGATTACGCAAACGCTCTTCTCTTGGGTCTACCGAAATATCTTATGACCCGTTTGCAAGTTGTCCAGAATTCGGCAGCCCGTTCCATCTTTGGACTCCCGAGGAGAGCTGGTGCCACTGCCTTATTGAACACCCTTCATTGGCTACCTATCTCCAAGCGAATCCTTTTTAAATGCCTGACTGTGGCCTTTAAGGCCTTACATGGTATTGGCCCCAAATATATTGGGAAACGTCTTTCCTGGTATGTGCCAAGCAGGACTCTCAGATCATCTGGTCTGTCTTTGCTTACTGTTCCTGCAATTCGCCGTGCACGATTGGGAGGTCGATCTTTTCGCTACCTGACACCCAAGGCATGGAACGAATTGCCATTGTCCCTGAGATCGGCCCCCTGTCTTCTTACTTTCAGAAAGGATTTTAAGACATGGCTTTTTGGGAAATAGTCTTTTTATTTCTGCTCTTTTCTGTTGTGTGGTTGCTTTCTATGCTGTTTTTCTTTGCCAAAGCGCCGGGATGCTCCTCTGGAGTCGCCGTGCGCTATAAAAGAAATAAAGTAACATAACATAACATACCGACTCATACCGAATTGGTATTTATGAACCGGAAACCCAAATATAGGTAAACATCCGGTAAAAAATACCGATTCGGTAGTAATCGGTAATCATACTCGGTAAATACCGAATCGGTAATTACCGAATCGGTAATATACGAGTCGGTAACACCCATACAACCCTATGGCCTTCCAGTCCCATAGGAATGAATGGGAGACACCGAATCGGAATTTACCGAATCGGTATTTACCGATTCGGTAAATACCGAATCGGTAAATTCCGATCTCGAAAATTCGAATACATGACATGTGAGCCTGTGCACCAATCAGGGACACCCACCACACCCCACAACAAAGCATCTGAGAGATCAACCAATCAGATGCAAGTACCACACCCTAGTACCTGGAGGTGGCCACACCCATCCAGGTGCAGAGCAACAGAACTGCAGAGAGAGCTGGAGGGGAGACAGAGGAGCAGGCTGCACTGAGACCAACAGAGAAACAGCATGGAGTCCCAGGAGGCACAAAAGTATGGAGGGGACAGAAAGAGGAAGGTCAAATTCAGCCCAACAGAGCTCCAGGTGCTGGTGGAGGAGGTTGTGCAGCACTACAGCCAGCTGTTTGGGAGACAGTCTCTGCAAGTAGCTGAGTCTGTTAAGAGGAACACCTGGATGGCAATAGAGAGCAAGGTCAGTGCCCTCGGAGTGACCCATCGCGAAATTGACGACATGAAGAAGAGGTGGTATGATCTCAGGATCACCACCAAAAAAAACCTAGCCACCCAGAGGAAGGAATCAGCAGCAACCGGTGGGGGGAAGAGCCGTGCCCCAAGCCTCACCGATCTGGAGCAGCTCGTGGAATCCACCATGGAGCCTGAGAGCATACATAGGATCGGGGATGCTGATAGCTCAGCCAGAGCTGCAAGAAAGAAAGGTAAGATGCATGGACATGTACCCCACCCATTCCTATGCCCCTTGCCCAATGTGGGTGAATCACTCACAATCCAGCACACATGACTGTAGTCCCCAGCAAAGCATCATGGTAGTTGTAGTCATAGGTACATACATCAAAGGTGCCAACACCGAACCCTGCATGCCATGCCACACTCCCCATACACAAACAGTCTGGGCAAATGAAAAAGTGTGTTAGGAATCTGTGTTGGGAAAACACACAGCTGATCATTGTCCATGTCTGTTCACAGGAGAGTCATCGCGTAGAGCGAGAGGAGTGTAGTGCCACAACAACGTCTGCGAGGGAGAAGGCCAAAGACACAGCTGGACCTAGCACTGTCCCTGAGGATACAACCACACCCCAGGCACCCACAGCAATGGAGCACGACACCACTGCTCAGCCACGGTCGCCCCTGCTGTTCTAGACACAGACTCAGCCAGCACCTGCAGAAGCCACAACACCCAGCTCAGGGTCCCCTGTGCATGTGAGGCCAAGGAGGCAGGACGTACCACCTTTAAGGATCCTGGAGAGCTCCGATGAGGAAGTGGTAGAGGCTCCCAGACCTAGTACACCAACAATGGCTGGCCACGCTGGACAACTTGGGTCACTGGGATCTGGCCGTGCAGGTGACCGTGTCCGTAGGGCACGAGAGCAGGATGAGGGGCAGAATGTGCAGGGGGTCTTCGCTGGGCTTGAAGCCACAATGGTCAAAGTCCAGCGTATGCAGGCCAAAGGCATCATGGCAGTGCACCGGCAGGTGCGCATCCTGAATACCAGGATGTCGGACATCGATCGGGGGATAGGTGCCATGGCAAAGGGAATGGAGGCCATAGGAAAAGGGATGGAGGCAATGGGCAAAGGGATGGAGTCCATGGCGGAGGGGGTGAGGGACATGGGGGTGCGCATGTGCACCCTCCGTGACAGGCTTGAAAGTGACCACGAAGAGAGGCGCAGGTATAGGCGTGAGGTCAGGCTGCTCAATCAGTCGATTAACCGGTTGGCAACTTCTACCACCCTGCAGTGTCGCCGCTCTGTTAATCTGCAGACTGACATTGTACACTGCTGCAGTGACTTGTCCCGGGGGATGGGGAGGGTGACCTCTGCAATGGAGGCAATGCTGACACAGCTGACAGCCACAGGTGGCAACATGGTTGTTGGGGACACTGAGGAGTCAGCAAGCAGGAGTGGGTCCAGCACGCCTGTTCAGGACATTCGTAGGAGCAGCAGACTCCATGCTGATGACACCGGCACCACTGCGCATGTAGACCCCCAGCCCCGTGGTTCGCAAAACAACATGCGTAAGCGCAAACATTGAGAGACATATTGAACACAGGACAGGTCGAAGTGAAGTGAACTTTGGCCAACCATTGTGCAAAGTGCATTTACTTTGATATATGTTTTTTGGAAGGTGCAGTAGTGTACATTAAAGTGAGTATTCCAAACACTGGACATGGCTGTGTGTCATCGCTCAATTAGAAGTATCTGTTGGTGATTTCTGCGCGTCGCAGTCGACCATCTGTTGCTGGTGCTGCTCCTGCTGCATTGTGATCTGCTTGTATTGTCCCATCATCAATGTCCTCATGATATGTCAGTTCTATCTCTGTGCCCTCCTTGGTGGCAAGATTGTGCAGCATGGGGCAGGTCGCAATAATCTTGCAACAGATAATTGGCGTGTACTGACGTGCACCTCCACTCTTATGGAGGCACCTAAATCTACTTTTCAGCAGCCCAAATGTACGTTCCACCACGCAACGTGTTGTTCTGTGTGCCACGTTATAACGCCTTTCATTCCTGGTGGATGGGTTCAGGTAGGGGGTGAGCAGAAATGACCGCAGGGCATATGCACTGTCACCTGGGTGGGAAAGGATATTTTGATTAGTCACGTACTCAGGTGTGCACCTTCTGCATGAACTCTCAGGGTGTCTCACACATACTTACCCAGCAGGTATCCATCACCAAAATCACCAGCCACAAGGCGTCTGTATATCCCACTGTTGGTGAATATGTAGGAGTCGTGGGTACTCCCAGGATATTTGGCTACAATGTCCGTTATCATCTTGCTAGCGTTGCAGATCACCTGCACATTGATTGAATGTGTGGACTTCCGGTTTCTGTATATGTGCTCAGTTGCTGCAGGTGGGCATAGTGGGATGTGCGTCTCATCGATACAGCCGATGATGTGCGGGAACTGTGCAAGTTGATAGAACTCGGTTTTTGTCCTTGCTATTTCTGCAGGTGTTTTAGGGAACTCAATGTAGTGCTCCATCCTCTGCATCATGGCATTTAGGAATTTTCTGAAGAAGCATGACAGGCAGCTCTGGGACACTCCACCTACAGAGGCTATCACGTGCTGGTAGCTCCCAGAGGCAAGAAGGTGTAGGCAGCACAGCACCTGTACATGGGGTGGGATGGCGTGTGCTCTTGGGGTTGGGTGTTCCAGATATGGGTGGAGGTCCCTGATCAAGTCCAGGATGGTTCTGGGGTGGAGTCGGTACCTTTGCAGGATCTCTGCTTCAGTGAGTTGGAAGAGGGTGATCCTCTGCCTATATACCTGCTCCTCCCTTAGCCAGACCCTCTCTCCTGCTGCCTATATCCATAGCCGCCTTGCAATAATGTAGAAAGCCGCCATTGTGGGTGTACAGTTGCATTTTGGGAGCTTCCTATATATCCTGTTCCTGGTTTCCATCTGCTTCCAATCCATGTTAAATACCGACTCTTAAATACCGAATTTCACGAAATTCGGTATTTCCTGACTTTGCTACATCTCAATTGGCCTTTTTTACCACTTCTTATTTACCGACTCGGTAAATATGAATCCGGTATTTACCGAATCGGTAACTTACTATTTCTTATTTACCGAATCGGTGAATATGTATTCGGTAAATTCCGAATCGTGTAATACCGATTCGGTGTTTTACCGACTGGTATTTACCGATTCGGTAAGGTTTTGGTGACATACATCTCGATGCACTTATACCGGTCGGTAATGGCCGAATTTACCGTTTTTCGGCCGTCACCGACCGGTATTTGGCTACCTACATCGGGCCCATAATTTCTTTGTGAAAGAACCCCTCCTACAGCTACCTGTGAAGTATCTGTCGCCACTATAAAAAGTTGGGAAGGATCAGGGTGTTGCAGGACTGGGGGGTTGGTAAAGGCATTCTTTTATTGCTGAAAAGCCTACTCTGCAGGATCATACCAATGGAAAGTCACCTCCTCTTTTAATAACTGTGTTATGGTGCCACTCGGGTTGAGAAATGGTCTATAAAACGTCTGTAAAAATTGGAGAACCCAAGGAAACTCTGTACCTTCTTCACTGATTTCGGGGATTGCCATTGTAAAATTGATGCAGTCTTTTGTGGATCCATGCTAACCCCTTGTGATGACAAAACGTATCTCAAAAAGGTAACTTTAGGAACATGGAAATCATGTTTTCTAGTTTTATGATCAATTTGTTATCTCTTAGTTGTTCTAATATAGCTCTTAGATGCTTCACATGTTCAGACATAATAATTGAATATATCCGAATTTCATCAATACCCTCTCAAAATCTCATTGATAAAGAACTGAAAGGCTGCATGTAGATTGCATATTCCAAAGGGAATTACCAGATATTTGAATGCTCCAAACTTGGTATGAAACACTGTCTTCCACTCAACTCTCTCCCTCCCTGACTCGCACCAAGGGACAGGCACTCCTCAAATCCAAGTTGGTAAAAACTGTGGCATACTTAACTTGGTCAAGTAAACTTGAAATAAGTGGCAAATGATAACACGTTTTTACTGATACATCATTGAGGGTTCCATAGTCAATATAGGCACGTAGAACCCCTCTGTTCAGGAACAAAAACAGAGTAGAAGAAGCAGGAGAGGGGGACAGTGTCATGAATCTTATGGGAAGTATTTCATCTAGATATTCTGCTACAAGGAATATGAGCCAGAGGGAGACTGATCCTCAGTGTCAGGGGGTTGCGCCAAACAATGTCCCTTACAAATGGCAGAATGAAAGGTAATAGCTAGTTTTTCCTAATCTATGTCTGGATTATGGGTCTCCAGCCAAGGAATCTCTAGAAGGATTTGGAACGTTGGTGCTTGGATTAGATTGAAAGTTATGTGCTTTCTGTGATGGTCCAGAATACTTAACCAGACCCCAGTAGTAGAATGAGTGATGGGACCCGACTTAAAGGCACTTCTAACAATAGTTTTTACTTCTTCTATTTTTTCCTTAGACACTGTTGAAATGGTGTATCGTGATCCTAATGATGTATCCCAAATATTCACTGTGACCCCAGAGTCAATCAAAAGCTTGAAACAAACCAAGCCCCCATCCCAGATCATTTCAGCAGTTACAAAAAGATGACAATACTGATGGATAGAAGAAATCTGAGCCAATGTTTTTGAGGCTATGTACTTTTGAAAACCTGAAACACTTTACTCTCTCAGTTCCGGGTTCTCTAGTTTCCAGACTCTCCTTTTTTCTAAGGGTGGGTGAGGAATTCTGCTCCTCTGGCAGCGTTCGAAGAGTTTTGCCCACTCTGCCCTCAGTTCCGCAGAACTCCGCAGAGAGACGAAGAGTGGAGTTTTTTCTCTTGAGTGACTCGCCATCAGTAAGTTGGCTAGTGCTCGTGAGAATAAATCACGCTCTATACCTCCTCCTGGCGAGATTTCTCATTGCGGGCAATTAACTACTTTTACTGTTTTGAAGATATTTGCAAATTTATTTTCCCTAAGAGTATTCTCCTTCAAAAGGCGTTCCAGAAGTCAAAGGTTTCAGCCTTGAATTATTCAAATCCTGACATATCCTTCGGGGCACATGGAGGAGAAGACCTAAATACTTAATTAGCACACAATAAATCCTAGATTTCCAGTTTATTTTTAAGGTACTTCTAGTTTGGGCCTCTTATTATTTATGTTCTTAACTTTTAGAAGGAGAACTGTACAAGGGTGACCAGATGACTACTTGATGACAGTTCCTAGCCGATCGTCCTCTCTTCCCCTGGGTTCAATTTGACTTTGACTTACTTGAGTATTTTGGGTTTAAAGGAAGTTTGGAACTTTCAACAAGATCCATTTCACTCCTGCAAAAACATCCGGGTGAGAGCCTGACACCCTATAACAGATATACATATCGAGCTGGCAGAATCCCTGAAATAGATTTTGGCCAAATCCTTAACAAAGAAATCCTTAAGTTACTAAAAATGCATTGGCACATGTTGCTGCATGGTGGAAACCCATTTGCAAACGTAGAGTGGTCAACTTTCTGTTGCCTATTGCTAAATTTGGGTACTGAATTGGTACTAATGGGGTGCAACCAATTCCCAGACAGTGTTACCAAGTTTAAAAATGACAAATAAATTAAGTAATTCTATTACAAAATGTGCCGCATTATGCTGCATAATTTCCCTTTTCTTGCTGCATAGTTTACTCAACCCTGCCACAAAATTGGTCCCTCTTCTGCTGCATAATTCCAGTGACCCCGGTCAAGACCCATAGTGAGGTATTGTATTTGTTGGACTGTCACAAAGCCAAACAAGCCCTAGTTGGTGCCCGCAAAAACATGCAAGAGGTTCATACACTAAGAAGCGCATAGCCAAACAGCATGCATAGGAGAAAGCTTGATGGGGTGACTTAGTAATAGCTGCAAAAATGGCTATTTTGAAACATGTTTGCACATGGGAGTAGTTCCTCAAGTCCACAGACTGATTGCCACCTGAATCCAGGGGCCTGGGTAGTTCGTGTCACCAATTATATGAACAGGCTCCCATAGAGCTAGAAGTGCCTCCCCTCTCCCTTCTGAACAACACTCCCTCTGATCTTCACTTTTCACTTGAGGATTGTAGGGTAGCAATTGCCTCTATCAAACTGGGCAAGGCCCCTGGGCCATATAAAATCCCTGGAGATCTACTGTGTCATGACTTGTCTGTATGGGTCCCCTACGCTAACTGCCTGGCCAATGCCATTGTTTTCAGGAGCCCCAATCCCATGGGTTGCTCCAAGGCAATTAACTGGAAAAAATACCAATATGCAGAAGGGTGAGTCAGTGGTGTGTATTGGCCCCTACCCTCATAGATGCACCAAAATTGAATGGGTCAAGGGTGCCCGTACTGCTATTCACCGATAACTCCCTTCTAATTTCACAGACTCCCAGGGGACTGCAGCAGCTTTTGAAGTGTTTTAGTACTTTTTTCTCCAACAAGGGTCTGGAGATGAATCTCTCAAAACATAATTCATGGCAGTTAGACACAACAATCATTTAAACAAACTCTGTTCCTGGGTAATAAAAGCGTGGAGTGCATTTTTAAATTTGAGTATTTGGGTATAATGCTCGATAGTAGGTTATCTTGGTCTCCCCACATACAGAAGAAAACGGTTGTGACCCAATATAAAGCCTTATTGATCTCCAGAGCCCTTCTCACAGCCCTAGAATTATACAAATAAAAAGCCCAATTAGCTGCCCTGGACAGGGATGAAATCTGGTGCCATGTGAATATAGACCAGCTAATCTTAAGTGAAAATTAGTTTGCTTGCTCGGTCCTCCATCTCCCTAAGAACCCTCCATTAACACTCATGTTTCTTTCTTGACATTGCTCTAAAAAGAGTGAAGAACTCCCTAGATTGAGGCCCCTTTTATATTACTTGGGCCACGGAGGCGCTTAGGCCATACTGGAGTGCAATGAAGGGACTCCTGACCCTCGATAGTCTCTGTACTTTTCTGTGGTTCAAATATATCCAGTCTTTTTATTTATTGTTATTTATAAAGTTTTATATAGCGCTATCTAGACCTGGGGGTATCAGAGCGCTTTACATACACAAAGGAAAATTGATGGAAATCGTATGAAGTAATTGCTCGTTGAATTTTCATGCCTTTTGTTTCATTATTATTCGGTGGGATAGAAGGATGGATGACTAGGATAAAGGAGGGATAAAGGAGGGAACAGTTTGGAAAGAGTTATTTTGGAGTCCATAGTAGAAGAAGTAGAGAGTAGAGGCAGGGTCATAGTTTACAAGTCGATTAGGATGAGTCAGAGAGTGGTGAAGATTTTTTTCCCTAATATTTCAATAGTTAAGACCTTATTCATATTGTGACAGACATCTGTTCTGTTACAATAATAATAATAATAATAATAAACTTTATTCGGAATTTCAAAAATTGGAAATCCATAAAAGCGATACATAATAAAATCTGCAGTGCAAGGCAGTTTACAAATAACATGGAAATTACATATCTAATTTTTAAAAAGTCAATTAGTTTGTTCAATACAGTTAATTTAAAGATTTTTTCTGTGTCTGTATATACACTTCAAGAAGTTGAGAACATGGTAGCAGGTGGCTTCAGTGTCCAAAAGCTGCAGGCTCAACATGGCTGGTCGACATTGTCTAAGACCCCAAGATTTTAGGAGAGTCAGTAGCCAAACTTTACGAAGTTCTTGATAAAATTTACAGAACAAGACGGTGTGGAGGGTGGTTTGTATTGATTTTTCGTCACAAGGACATAAAGGTGGATTTGAATCCCAGACGTTTGGGGTTGGAAAAGCTACCAGCTTGTGAAATATATTTAATCTGAATCTTATCAGAAGGTAGCGATCAAAAGTACCAATGTTGAGGGTTAAGTAGGGCTGAATTGAAAAGGTGGATTGAACCGTTATTGCGTGTTGAACGGACTGTTTCCCTACTTCAGATTGTAGTCTTAGGTTTTCCAAGTGTCCCAGAGCTAATGTTTTTAGATTGTTCTTTGTAAGTTCTACAATTTTTTCAGGATTTAGGTAGTATTGCTCTTCTCCGAGGTCGATGAAGAAGTTCCTGATGTAGGCTAGCCATTTAATTTTTAAAGCATGGTCCAAGGACATTGCATCAGCCAGTATCGCCTTTGAGAGTTAGTTTTTTTCTGAAGCCCAAATGCGGCGCCATAGGAGTAGTGGTTGTATTTTTGCAAGATCTTCGATGTGTGGGACGCCCAATTCTGCATGGCAGGCATAAATCGAAGATCGCTTTGGGGCTGACAAGAGAAATCTAAAAAAGTTATTTTCTGCTACTTGCAGGGAGGTGACGTCCGTGTGACCCCATAGGCCTGCTCCATATAGAGCTGTTGATTGACATTTGGCTTTATATATTGTCAACAGTTCCATGGGGGTTCGTTTTCCCAGTTTTTGTGTAAACGTCACCAATGCTGCTAATGCTCTTTTAAAGCAGTGTTTCCTGGCTTCCACTGCCTTTTTCCAGGAGAGTTTGTTGTCTATTATGACTCCTAGGTAGCAATATTCAGTTGTGGGGTCTATTTTTTGGGTGTTGAGGGTAATGTTTTTTTGATGTTTTCTCCCGACCCCGGCTGTCATCACGAAAGTCTTTTTCACATTTATGTGAAGATCTAGGGTTCTCATAAATTGAGAGTATCTGTTTAGGGTCTTTTGGAGTTCGCAAGGAGTTCGTGCCAGGAGGACAGCGTCGTCCGCATAGAGCAGAGCGGGGATCGGGCGATGTTTAGCCTGCGGGAGATCCCAGGCGCCCTTCAGAAGCTCTACCTCCAGGTTGTTAGTGTAGAGGGAGAAAAGGAAGGGCGCCAGGACACATCCTTGTCTGACCCCGCGCTCCACTCTGAATGATGCTGTCAGTTCTCCCTTTGTGCCGTATCGAATTCTTGCGGTAGGATTGGAATACAGTTCCCTTAAAAAGTTCAAAAGTGGAGGATCTACCCCCATTTGGGCTAAAAGGGACCATAGTTTAGTATGAGAGACACAGTCAAAAGCCGCGGACAAGTCCACGTAAATCATGTAAAGTTTTTCTTTTTTGGCTTGCACATATTTTCCAAAAATAACCGAGAGGTTCAGGGCTTGTTCCACGGTTCCTAGTCCCTCTCTAAAACCAAATTGCAGGTCAGATAGTATACCTCTCTCCTCCACCCAATCCTGAAGTCGTTCCAGGATCACTCTGCCTGCCATCTTCCCCAATGAATCCAACAAAGAAATTGGGCGGTAGCAAGCGGGGTCCTGGCGGTTACCTTTCTTAAATATCGGTACCATAATGGAGCTTGTCCATGAGTCCAGGATTCCTTTCTTTGCCATTGCGGTGCATACCCTTGTAATGATCGGGGCCCAAAGATCTATTTTGTATTTAAAAAAGTCAGCCGGGACTCCGTCTGGGCCTGGAGCTTTTCCATTTTTGGTTGAATTCAGTGCCAGAAGGATCTCAGAAATTTCAAAGTTTAAATCTATAGGGTATATTGGAGCTATTTCTTTTTCCTCTTCTATTTCTTGGTCGGAGGATGATTTTTGAAAAATTTTAGTGAAGTGAGCTACCCATTCTGCTGCCTCTATTGTGACTTCAATTTTTGGGAGTGTGTCATCAACCAGAAAAGGAGTTCTTAGTATTCGCCAGAAGGCTTGAGTGTTTTTATCCTGTGCGCTGATATGGAGTTCATTCCAAAGGGTTTGCTTAAGTTCCTCTTTTCTCTTTTTTCTAATTTTATGGTATTCCCTTCTTAGGGTGGATATAGTATGAGGATCTCTTTCGTCTTTGTTTAGGGCTAATTTAAGTTTTGTATGGGCCTGGGTGCACTCTTGATTAAACCAATCTTTTAATCGGGGTGGTCCAGCTTTGTGTTTTGCGGTGAGTAGAACCTTTATTTTGGCCATAATTTGGGCAAAGTTGTTAAGAAGTTCCTCATCTTCTGTCGACATATCCAGGCAGTTCTTAATTTGGGGGTACACTGACTCTATCAGATCTTTAGTGAGTTCCTCTGGGTTTATTTTCCCCCACTTAATTGAATACCCATTTAGTTTATCCATGCTTATGTTTTCCTGGGTCAATGCACTAGCTATTATCATAGGAGGAGTCTGTTGGTGGTTTATTATCACTTCCATTTTTAATATAGCGTGGTCGCTTTGGGAGTTCGGTGTGACTTCAAAGTTTTTTACTCTAGGTTGTAGGGTTGCTGATATTATTATGAAGTCAACCGTGGTGCTGAAACCTCTTCCTATATAGGTCGGTGCTAGTGAGTTGGTTCCATAATCCAAGGTATTTGCTACTTGGAGGTCCAGGTCTGATAGGAGATCGTTCATTATTCTACCCATGTTTTTATGTGAGAAGTGGATAAGAGAAAGACCTTCCTCTGTCACCATACCAGGACATTTTTGCTTGGGTTGGGTACATGTGTGTAGGTTAAAATCGCCTACCCATATTATAGATACCGCACCTCTTGCTCCTTGTTTCTGTCTAAGGGTAGTTCGTTTTTTGTGGAGGTGAGCCAGAACTCTCTGAAACTCTGGTTCGTCAAGGTTATTATAGAAGTTAATAATAACTACGAACTCTATTTTCGGTGAGGAGAGACCGAGGATCTGGAAGTTAGGGTCCAGTTCAATGATATTTATTTTGGTGTTTTGAATGGTGTTGGCTACATAGATGTTTAATCCTCCCTTTGGTCTACCCCTCTGTCCCACTGACGCAGGGGAAAAGTATGTCTTATACCCCTGTAAATGCTGTTCTAGTTGTGACCACGTCTCCTGTAGGCAGATTATTTGATGTCTATGCACATGGTACATGATTGTCCCATCCTCCACCTTTGTCCTTAACCCTGCGACATTCCAGGAGATCAGGCTTAAAGTTGTTGGATTGTTATTAAGGATTTTAACTTTTTGTAGTCCATTAGGAATCTCTGGGTCTACAGGGGTTAGAGGAGGGTCCAAAGATACCATTGGGTCAGTGCTATTTAGAAACTGTTCTTCTGGCTGTGGTAGTCAGTCGACACACTCTAGAGCACTATACTTATTTGTTAAGAGAAGGCCATTCCAACCATCCCAACGTGGGGGGTCGCTGTAATTTCTCCACTGTTCTTGTCCTCTCCATTCGTCCCTTTCTCTGCCTTGATGGTTAGGACCTAGTGGGTTGAAAGGAGGGGGCCGTCCTTGCCACGGTTGCTGCCACTGGTGAGTGGTATGTTGTGTGGGTTGAGGGGGCTGCTGCCACTGTTGGGAAAAATGGTATGAAGGTTGTAGAGGTTGAGAGGGTTGTTGCCACTGGAAAGTTGTATGTTGTGGTATTTGTGGGAATCGTGGGGTATATGGAGGTTGCTGCCACTGATACGTGGTGTATTCTGGGGGGTGTGAGAACCCTCTATTTGCTGGGAAGGTGGAGCTGGAAAAGTTTTGTCTTGGAGGTGTGGGTAGGAAATAACACAAGGGAAATGGGTTTATTTGAGTGGCAGGTCCACTGCTGGGTGTGTTGCAGATATAGTTTGCTGCCCCTATCTCCCTAAATTTGATGGTGATAACGTCACCCGCTATGGTCTTCGTGTTCCTGCCCACCCAGTCACCTCTACGTACAGAAAAAATCTGACCACTGATATGAGTAGGTAAGGGTTTATGCAGTTGGAGCCACTGGGCACATTTATTCCTTAGCTCTGCGAAAGTTTCTCTGACATCCTCCTTCAGTGGAGGTACGGCCGTTAAGACGACCACGAAGGGGGAAACTTCCGGTGGCAGATTGATTATTTTAGAGCGAACCTGCTTTGTCTTAAGTTCTTGAGGTTTATCTAAGGGGGAAAGTACTGCTGGATTGGTAGTGTAACCATTTATGCCCTTAGCTTGGTGGTTGTCTGTTTTGGTTGAACCTGTAGAAGTTTTCGGGGCTGTTTGAGTTGCTGAAGCTGAACCTACGGCAATAGGGGTGAATGGGGAAACATCTGATTTACTCCCTTTTTGGGTTTGAAGCTGTACAGCTGGTGCCTTGGTAGCTAGTGGGGTATTGGACTTGATCGATGTGTCTGTTACATGGTTGGTGCAGAGTGTATTTTTGGGAAGTACTTCTTTTGCCCCGTGCAGTTGTGAAGGCCCAATCCCGCTTGTCTTGGTACCACATTTCAGATTAATAAGTGACGTGAGTCTGTCAAGCTTAGATATTAGAGGTTTGATTTGTGCCGCTATTGTGGCTTCGAGATCTGATTTAAGGTCTATTATCATGTTTTCAACCCAGCAAGGTATGCCTGACACAGAGTTGGGGATAGGTGAGATCAAGTTGTGATTCTTGACTTTTACTTTGGGTTTTTCCTTAGTCTTGGGCGCAACCTTGATGGAAGTGGTAGTGCCTCTCCCTGATTCTATCAGTTCTGGAATCATTCCTGTATCAGGTATATGGGGATGACTAGCTGCACTCTGCTCTAGCTTATCAGGTGCTTGGCATGCTTCTAAATCTGGGGTAGCCTCAAGGTCAACATATGACAGATCGAAATCTGAATGAGTCACAGATAGGTCTACTGCGTTCGGGACAGTCAGTGTGGGGACAGCCGTTAAGGGTAAGGGTAGAGAACAATTATTAGCGGTCTGGTGGGAAGGGGAGCTTGCAGTTGCAAGGGAGCCCAGAGATGAACGTTTAGCATTTATGAGATCCAGGGAGACTCTTTTTTCCAACAGGATAATGCTCTTGTCAATGGTTTCATTGACCCGGGAGATGAAGTGATCTATGGGACCGGTCACTTGTGCCACGGACGTAGCTTTTTTGGTGTTGCTTCTAGTTCTGATACGCATGGTGGACATCTGCGATGTGAAGCAAGGTACTGCGACGTGGGCCTGACAGGAGGTAGACAATAAATCCTGTGGCTGGCCACTCTATGTTGTAATGGGAGATGAGAATCACTGGTCCGCCTACCTTACGTGTGATGAAGACAAAAAGGATGCTGGGGTTCTGTGCCGGGGCCGTCGTCTGCCGTCCTCGAACGGCCTCAAACGGCCCTGTCTTTGCCCAGTCTTCGCCCGGGCTGCGTCCCGGGCTGCGTCCCGCGCTGCGGGAGTAAGATGTTGTTAAGTAGGGGGCGTAATAGGGCGGGGGGCGGGCCAGCAGGGAGAGCGGACCGGAAGCTATACGTCGGTCTTGCAGGGACTTCTGGGAAATGAAGTCCCCGCACGCTCGCAGCCCCGCTGGTGCCTCACGCCCCTCACCGCCTTTCCGCCTTCGTCCGATGTTATTCCTCCCAGCTGATGTAACGTCCAACACCCGGTGACGAGGCGGCACCCGCGAAGCGGGTGCGGCGAGAAGTGGGCTGGAGAAGAGAGCTGGGGGTCTGATGCGCTGCTGGACTTGTGGTCTGGTGCACTGCTGTTTCTCGTGAATCCAGCCAGGTACGTCTGTTTTGGTCAATAAGCGTCCCGCTCGCTAAAGGGCAGGAACGCTTTTAAATGCCTTTGATGGGCGGGGGGCGGGCCAGCAGGGAGAGCGGACCGGAAGCTATACGTCGGTCTTGCAGGGACTTCTGGGAAATGAAGTCCCCGCACGCTCGCTGCCCCGCTGGTGCCTCACGCCCCTCACCGCCTTTCCGCCTTGGTCCGATGTTATTCCTCCCAGCTGATGTAACGTCCAACACCCGGTGACGAGGCGGCACCCGCGAAGCGGGTGCGGCGAGAAGTGGGCTGGAGAAGAGAGCTGGGGGTCTGATGCGCTGCTGGACTTGTGGTCTGGTGCACTGCTGTGTCTCGTGAATCCAGCCAGGTACGTCTGTTTTGGTCAATAAGCGTCCCGCTCGCTAAAGGGCAGGAACGCTTTTAAATGCCTTTGATGGGCGGGGGGCGGGCCAGCAGGGAGAGCGGACCGGAAGCTATACGTCGGTCTTGCAGGGACTTCTGGGAAATGAAGTCCCCGCACGCTCGCAGCCCCGCTGGTGCCTCACGCCCCTCACCGTCTTTCTGCCTTGGTCCGATGTTATTCCTCCCAGCTGATGTAACGTCCAACACCCGGTGACGAGGCGGCACCCGCGAAGCGGGTGCGGCGAGAAGTGGGCTGGAGAAGAGAGCTGGGGGTCTGATGCGCTGCTGGACTTGTGGTCTGGTGCACTGCTGTGTCTCGTGAATCCAGCCAGGTACGTCTGTTTTGGTCAATAAGCGTCCCGCTCGATAAAGGGCAGGAACGCTTTTAAATGCCTTTGATGGGCGGGGGGCGGGCCAGCAGGGAGAGCGGACCGGAAGCTATACGTCGGTCTTGCAGGGACTTCTGGGAAATGAAGTCCCCGCACGCTCGCAGCCCCGCTGGTGCCTCACGCCCCTCACCGCCTTTCCCGCTTGTCTTGGTACCACATTTCAGATTAATAAGTGAACTCTTCCTGTTCCGGTCTCTGACCCTTCAGGTTGTATCTGCTATACTCCTCAGCCCAACCAGGGCTCTTTTCTAGTTGATGAGCACTATTTAGGTCCTGACGAATTGCCATGATGGCATGAAACATGTTGACCTGATCACTAATGAGGGTTGAACGGGTCTCCCACCCATAGTTTGGTTGAGTACCCATACCCCTCTCATTTTAACAAGGTAGTTAGGTACATGAATAAAGTGACCAGAGTAGACTACACTAACCTTTTTTAATACACCTCACCTCACGCTCACTACTTTATCATTTGGGCCCCTCACACTCACTCATTCAAACGGCCAGGAACAAAAGATCTCCGCAAAAGTGTAGCCCTAAGTGCTACCCGTCAGGCATTGCAGCGCCGGCTTGACGTAGGAGCAGGAAGCCGATGATGACACGAGACAATTGGCTGGTGATATGACAGCAGTCGTTAAACCAGCCTGTTGTGAGGCATCCCTAGTTCCGATAAGGGACACCTGCCCCTGACTTTCACATACAACTACACTCGGAGAGAGGAAGGATTACCATTCTTCTATATTAATAGCACTCCCTAGGGGAACTTTGTGCATCCTTTTTGAATAATATACACATAACTGACATGGATTGCCTGGTTACAGGGCTTTTAGTTGGATGACAAACCTGGGGGTTCTCTCAAAGGGCCATGACCGATAATATTAAGGGGTTGGCTTAAAAATATGTAAACACAAATCTTTGTTTATCATAGTGTGCCACCCTACTGGTATGTTGCTGTTTGTCATTGGATTCAGATACATGCGATACAACCAGTAACATAATACCTGCAACAAGTCAGGACTATTGGCTTTGACAATAGTTGTTAGTTACATGAGATAAATAAGCAATTACTATGGCTTTGTTGTATATAAATTATAATATTGAAAATGCGTCAGGTCTGAAAAGATGAGACTGTGAAAGAAGTAAAACCAGTCTATTTGAAATTACATCAAAATCTTTGAGCAATGATGCTGCTACTGAGATGAGATTTTTTTCTGTTCACCCGGAGGGCAAAAATGGAGACCCCGATAGTTAGTTGCATAAGATAAATAAGCAACAACTATGGCTTTGTTGTATATAATATATAACATTGAAAATGGCGAAAACGGAGACCCCAATAGTTATTTGTATAAGACAAATAAGCAACAAATATGGCTTTGTTGTATATAATATATAACATTGAAAATGCTTCAGTTATGAAATGATGAAACTGTGAAAGAACTTAAATGAGCCTATTCGGAATTACATCAAAGGCTTTGAGCTGCTGTTAAGTTGAGATGTATTTAAGGGCGAAAATGGAGACCCACGAGGTTGTTAGTTGAGTAAGATAAATAAGAAAAAACTATGGCTTTGTTGTATATAATATTGAAAATGCTTCAGGTCTGAAAGGAGACTGAAAGAATTAAAGAAAACATGTCCATTTGAACTGACAAAGGCTTTCTGAGCAGTAGTGCTTTTACTGAGTGAATATATATATATTTTTTCCACCCTGAAGGCAAAAATGGAGCCCCCATAGCTACCCGTCTCAGCACCTGCTTTGAAGCACTTGGCCCAGTCCTGCCTGTTAACTCCGGGAGAACAAACTCGCATAAAAAGTCAATTTAAGCAGATTAACTCACAATTGGTCACAACAGCGCCATCTACTGTCGCATTTACTTAAATTAATAGATATGCAAAACCACTCGCAATAAATAAGGGCAGATTAAGAAAGGCAGCTACTTGCGTGCCTTCTTTTATAATCCTCACCTGCCGTGACCCAAGCCTATGACCTCACAGTGCCAGATGAGGGCGGGGGCCACATGTGAGCATTCGAGACACTAATTGTCTGCACATGCCCCTTTGACCTCTCTTCTCGGCAAATGCGCCCCCGAGGAATTACATTAGCAGTAATGGGGCTGAGTCCCTGACTGCTGTTGTTTTCCATGGGGGCCGCAAGGGAAGGTCTGGCGGGCCGCAATTGGACCGCGGGCCGTACTATGAGTACCGCCGGGCTAGATGCACCCCAGGGACCCTCAGGATTCAAGGGGACTTAATCCCACAACTTAAAATGTGCCACAGGGCACATTTGCACAGTGGCAAAGGGAGGGGGCGGGGCCTGAGGTGACATGTGTGCAAACACCCCTGAGGCGCCTTTTAAGTTGGGGAATTAATTCCCCTTCAATCCTAATGGCCCCTGGGGGCCAACTAGCTCACCAGGTGCTTCCAGTAAACAACACTGCGCTGCATTGCAGAGAGGTGGTCCAGGCCGTGCCCCTTTTTACACCTCTCTGCAACGGCGCCTCCTGGAGGTACCTAGTGGATTAGTTTGACCCTAGGGACCCACAGGATTCAAGGGGACTTAATCTCTCACCTTAAAATGACCACTGGGCGTGTATACACAGTGGGGAAGGGAGGGGACTGGGCCTGAGGTGACGTGTGCAAACACACCCTGTGACGCATTTAAGTTGGGGAAATAATTCCCCTTCAATCCTGAGGGCCCCTGGGGGTTAACTAGCCCACCAAGGGCTTCGAGTAAGCGCCACTGCGCTGTGTTGCAGAGAGGTGGTCCTAGTCATGCTCCTTTTTACACCTCTCTGCAATGCAGCTCTGTGGTGCTTACTGGAGGTACCTAGTGGGCTACTTTGACCCTAGGGACCCTTAGGATTCAAGGGGACTACATTACCCAACTTAGAACGGACACAGGGCGCGTTTACACAGTAGTGAAGGGAGGGGACGGGGCCTGAGGTGACGTGTGCAAACATGCCCTGTGGTGATTTAAGTTGAGGAATTAACTCCCCTTCAATCCTGAGGGCCCCTGGGGGCCAACTAGCCCACCATGTGCTTCCAGTAAGTGACACTGCACTGCGTTGCAGAAAGGTGGTGCAGGCCATGCCCCTTTTTACACCTCTCTGCAACGGCGCTTACTGGAGGTACCTAGTGGGCTTGTTTTACCCTAGGGACCCTCTTGATTCAAGGGGACTTAATCTCCCAACTTAAAACGCTCACCGGGCACGATTACACAGTGGTGAAGGGAGGGGATGGGCCTGAGGTGGCGTGTGAAAACACGCCCTGTGGCACGTTTTAAGTTGGGGAAATAATTCCCCTTCAATCCTGAGAGCCCCAGAGGGCCAACAAGCCCACCAGGTGCTTCTAGGAAGCGCCACTGCGCTGTGTTTCAGAGAGGTGGTGGAGGCTGTGCCCCTTTTTACACCTCTCTGCAACGCAGCTCTGGTGCACTAACTGGAGGTACCGTGTGGGCTACTTGGACCCTAGAGACACTCAGGATTCAAGGGGACTTAATCTCCCAAATTAAAACAAACACAGGGCATGTTTGCTCATGTCAGCTCAGCACCCCCTCTCTTCGCCAGTGTGCAAAATGCGCCCTGTGGCGTGTTTTAAGAGGTAGTTTTAATCCCCCTGCCCTATTATGTACTAGGGGCTTACTGAGGAGGTCATGCTAATCAAAGGGGTACCCCAACGCATAGTGTTCCCTAGTGTATGTAGGTGTTTTAACTGTATTCTAAGTGTGTTTTAGCCTAGCACTGGCTCTAGTACTGGTTGGTCAGAGTCAGTTACCACCAGTACCAATCTGAAAAAGTTGAGGTTACTGGATGATTTTGCAACAAGGCTTCTTTCTGCTCCTCTGTTTGTTCTTTCTGCCCGTCTTCCTTCTTCCTGCACTTTTCTTCGTCTTTGCGGACTTCTGTTGCTTCTTTCTGCATTTCTTTTTCTTCTTTCTGTGTGTTTTTCTTCTTTCTTCACATGTCCTACCTCTGTAGGCATAGTTAGAAAGTAGCATTTAAAAACCTTTGAAATTAACTGAAAAACACATAGGTATAAGGCACGTTATAGTTAGGAATTGGCATTTACAAAGCCTTGGAAATTCACTGAAAAAACCATAGGTTTCAGGGGTGTTATAGTTACTTGGACATTTCACTCGTACAAAACCATTATAATTCCCCCGTTATAGTTAGTTCAGCTAACTATAACTCGAGCGCCCACAATGCACTACTGATCACATATTACATCACTCATGACATGGTCAGTGACATCACTCATGACATCACTGATGACATCTCAAATGACATCACTGATGACATCATCCAGTGAATGCGTGTTTCTGTAAAGTTTAAATATTTTTCATATATATCTATGCCATGGTGTATTGAAGAATGAGTGGATTTACAAGTGCCTGAAGGGATTATCAAGTAGGTGCATGACTGAGTGTATAAGTGAGTGATTGAACGTGTCTTACTGAATGCATGGGTTAATGACTAAACTGTGTGAAAGTCTGTATTAGTCTCTCAGTTGGTGTGTAAGCAATTGCATGTGTTGTGAGTAGCTACATGAGTGTCTATATAGGTTATTGATTTGTTGTCTGAGTATCTGTATGGGTGCCTGAGTTTGTGTGTGGGTGGGTGGGGAGGGTGTGACTTGTGCATAGATGTCTGAGTGGGTGATTCACTGGTTGAATGGATTCAAAAGTGCATCTGGGAAGGGATGTATGGGTGAGTTAGTGTGTGTATGGGTGTGCTGGTGAATGAATGAATGTCTCAGTGGTATATGTGTGAGTAACTTCATATGTTTTAAGGCAGTATATGTGAGTGTTAGAGTATATAAATGACTATACATGAGAGTAAGTTATTATAAGAGTTGGTGTATAAATGAGTGTCTGCTGGTATCAGTGATCGTATAAGAAAGTAAGTGTGTTAGTATCTGCATAAATAGGTGATGTGGTGTGTGTATAAATAACGGAGTTGGTGTGTATAACTGTATACATGAGTAAATGGGTATATGATTGATTCTTTGCATGACTGACTAGGTGTGTGAGTAACTATGGATGAAGGGCGGAGTGTGACTGTGTGTATAGGTGTGTGAGTGCATATTATAGTACTGTATTGATGGGTAACTGCATGTATAAGTGACTGGATGTGTGTGTAGACCTAGGAAATAGTTGTAGGTATGTAGTATCTGGCATTGTTGTGTTCATGGTTTAAAAAATAGTAGTCTGTCTTTTAGAGTGTGTGTATCAAAGTTTATATTAGGGCATCAGTATGTGCATCGAATGATGACGTGGATGATGTCATCGGTGATGTCATCAGTGATGTCATTTGAGATGTCATCAGTGATGTCATCAGTGATATCACTGACCATGTCATGAGTGATGTAATATGTGACGTCATCAGCAGCGCATTGTGTGCGCCCGGGTTAAAGTTAGCTCAACTAACTATAACGGCCACATTTCTCTGGTTTTATATGAGTCAAATGTCCAACTAACTATAAAATCCATTAAACCTATGTTTTTTTAGTGAATTTCAAAGGTTTTTTAAATTTGAATTCCTAACTATAACGTCTGTAAAACCTATGTTTTTTTCAGTGCATTTCGTAGGTTTTTTAAATATTAATTTCATATTTTATTATTTATAAAACCTATATTTTTTCTATTTTTTTCATATTTTGTACCTGTAGTGTACCAAGCTCCATCAGCACGTGAATCCTATCCGCCATATTGCTAAACTCGTAAATGATGTGCATTTCGTATCCGACGGGTTCGTGGCACCGCGTCCTGCATAACATCATACACGTATGAGGTCGCGCCAACTGCTACTTTGGTATGCGACGGGTTAGCAGTACAAAGTCGCGCGTTATGTCATGTACATATGGGGTCGCGCCCACTGCGCGTTGCATAAGCGACGAGCGCAGGCTGCCAGGCACTGTGTTACGTCATAGATGTATGAAAACTATATCTAAATAAGTTTAAAGTGTATATGAGAGCAAGCGATAATCTAAACTATTTGAAACAATTATATATTTCTAACTGTAATAAACTTATAATATGGAAAATATATTTTCTCAAAATCGAGTAGGGTGCGGCCTCCTTGCGCGCTCAGTGCGCGATTGCCATGTGACCTTAAAAAAAGCATTTGATTAGTTCATAACATTTCCCATTGTAACAGTTGGAGGACCCCACCCATTTTAGTCATTCTCTCTACAGCGTTTAATGAGAGACACCTCTTTTGCTTAGAGAGCTTTTTAGAAAAGTTTTTTGCTGTGTACACATATCTTATATTACACACAACATGCAACGATCACCTTGATCAATGTTCATGGTCTCTACAGTAGCCTTCCACGTGTGATGGCCATGCATCTGAAACGTTACATCAAAAAAAAAATGTGTGTTACACAATGCTCCTGGTGTGTGTGTGTGTGTGTGCGTGTGTGTGTGTGTGTGAGCATTATTGTGCTGCTTTTCGGCCTGGGTATTGGTGGCTCGAAGGGGTTTCACCAGCCACGGGCATAGTGCACATCCTAGATCACATGTGACAAACAGTAAAGAGTAATGTGTAGATTTGTGTTGCAGTATGCTCTGTTGTCAGGCCTTACCATTATAGTAGTGTGTCATATGTGAGACTTTCAGATTCACATTTGACATGCATTGCTTGACTGTAATGAGCATTATCACTGTCTTTGATGTAGCCTCACTGCTGATCCTCCCTCCATTCCAGCTCATTCACATGTATGCACTTCGCAATAGCAACACTTTCAATAATACCGCACACCATTGACATGCGTGTCTGCACATATGCACAAGCTTGACAATGACATGTGATGTTGGCCATTCAATGTTTTCGGACAGCATTTCATTAGCGATGAATTTTATGTAAATTGCAGATTGTGCGACGTAAAAACTGCAACAGGGACACACACATAAGTACACTTCCTGGCCAGGCAGGAACTGAACAATGCCCAGGTCCCCGGAAAAATTATTCACACCCCTACGCTGGCCTGGCGTATGCAAGCCCAGCCCACTTTGCGTATGCATATATATAATAATGACTACGCCACATGTCCCAGTTCTTCCACACTGCCTCAGGTGATATGGCTGCATCCACCTCGCATATCACAATGCGCAATCAAAAAAAGGGATCCATGAGGTGTACACCATCCTCGCAATCAAAACTCTATATTTGAATTGTGAACACTGCTGGCTGTCGTGTTTGAACACACAACAATGACAGCAGGTGAGCAGTGGGGCCTGGGTGCACAAGGGCTGCAATTGAGCATGGTGCTGCGGGAGGGGAGGGATGCATCAGCCTGGGTGCGCAGGTTCAAACAAGCGATGTTACCGTGCCTAATGGTGTGATCTCTGACCTCATTCAGTCACATCTCTGTCTCATTTTAAGGACCTGCTGGACCGTACTGTAGGCCTGAGCCAGCGGGCAGCGCTGGCCTACAGACATGTGGCGTTGGCTTTTGGGGCACTGTAGTGCAGTGTACATGCACACAGGCTTGCACCACTGCAGTACACATGCACATTATGCTTCTAGCTTGCGCTCTGTTCCTTTGTATGTGAACGTTGGCAGAACATATTATTATTTAACCTTGTGTATTCTCTTACACTCCAACTTGTCTTTGCACCACGATTACCACTAATAGTTGGTAGATCGTACCTAAAGAAGGAAGGATGCACTCAACTGGTGTTCTCTATTAAGCTTGAAATAAGCCTTCATTTTCCTCAAGACTTCTCCAGCATTATATTATGTCTCATTTTCAGACACTGAGTTAGTTGCACCAAAACACGCAGAGCGGGTGCTCATCCCGTAATCGTGCCCGGGCATTCTGATGCATTCCATCGTGGTATCAAGACACCGTCCCCGACCGGAGACCTGTGTGCCACCCTGAG
Organism: Lissotriton helveticus; assembly: GCF_964261635.1. Lineage (NCBI taxonomy): Eukaryota > Metazoa > Chordata > Amphibia > Caudata > Salamandridae > Lissotriton > Lissotriton helveticus. The sequence goes on from NC_136068.1 coordinate 1,642,851,272, forward strand.
AGAGGCACCCCGGAGTCTGAGCTTGCACCGGCACGTCATTGGACACACCGGTGATGGCAGGTAAGCAGTGAAGCCTCAGTGCGCAGGAGCTGCAATTGAGCACAGTATGGGGAAAGGGGCTGGGGTGAAGCAGCCTGGGTGCACAGGTACAGGCAAGCAAAGTTGCTGTAGATAATAATGTAATCTCTGGCCTCATCCATATATCTGTTTCATTTTCAGGACTTGGTGAACTGCACTCTTTCTTGCGGACCACAGCATCCCAGACACACGGGTGACGGGAGGTGAACAGTGAGGGCTGGGTGCAGTAGGCCGAAGCTCTGTCTCCTCCTCCCACTGTTCTTTTGACTCTCCCTCCCCTTCTCCCTTCCACCCACTCACTCTCTGTCCCATTCTCACTTTTTTCCTTTCATTCTGACTATCTTTCTTTTTCTCTTTGACATGGCACACATACTTATGTTTCTTTTTTGTCTTGCAGGTTTTGTACGTTACTTCCAGAGGAGTCCAACCCACTTATTTCATGTTATCCTGTTGATTCTACGAATAAAGTTGCGTTTCCATTTATTTGTGTTGTTTTAATATAGGTTATATTTTTTTCCAATAAATTAGTGAGTGTTTGGGTCTTCTTTTTCTTACAACACTTGACTGTAGTTTATTGTGAAAAGCGGCGGCTGATAGGAGATTATGAGGGAAAACATTTGTAATTTGCAACTACCAAATATGAACCAACAGAGTATTACATAAATGACGCCTGGGTAATTCTACAACTGCAAGGGTTCTAGAATTACCCAGGCATGTTTTCAGATGAGAACAATGACTTCCTGTTGGAGGCTGTTGCAACGTACTTTGCATATACATTGTTGGAGTGAGATGTGTTGTCGCTTCTCTCTCTTCCATTGCCGAGGTCACTTGTTGGACATCGGATTATATATTTTTTTTCTTTTTTTCCACCAAGGCCTATTGACTTCCCTATGCCTGTGGATAAAATTGCTTGGTTTGATGTACTTTTAATTTTTGGAGTTTGCTCCTGTGTTTTATACTGTAGCAATTTGAACTTGGTTCTGGCTCTTGTTCTTAAACTCTGCTTTCCAAATTTGCCCCCTTCTTATCTGTGCTCAGATCAAGGGAGGGTGTCGTGGGGCTGAGCCTTGCATTCACACAGTGTTAAGTTGACATGAGCTTATTAGAAGTTTAAACGCCATTTTTCCTTTCTGCTGTCTTTTGCACACGGCACATGCTTTATTAAATGTTTAGAGTTTAGCAGAATGTTTTGCTTCACACGAGAATAACATGTTTTTCTATATTAGCAGCCTTGCTTGGAAAGCTTAGTCTGAACAGTGAGTGCCAAGGCCTTCAAGGTTATTTCGAAACAGTTGTTGTTTTTCGGACTGATCAGCGCACGTTCTAGACATAACACATATGCAGCTATGGCCACCTCTGAGATTGGCGCATTTTAATAATGCACTGCGTAGGCATGATCACACATACTTGGAGAACATTTGTATGCTGAGAGCTGGTGCAGAATCTGATGTGATCCATTTCTGTTAATACCAGAGGTATGGGGCCGCCTATGTAATCCCAAGAGAACTTCTGTAGATATAAAATAACCTACTAGCAAGGGAGGGTGAAATATAGGTATATTTTAAACCTGTTTCCATTTAGCATTATAACATGCTTTCTCCCTATGTATTTTATGGAATAGTAACTATGCTGACAATCTTGTTTCTGATATTATGTCTGCTTGAATTAGCTAAGATGCTGCGCATAAGAATACGATGCAAGTGTCTTCTTTTACTCCCTGTTTTGGACTGGTATGAGAGTATAACGAAAGAGTGTTCATTTTTTCCACATTTACTGAGGCAACCGAAGTCGCATGTTCTGGGTTGTCTAATCATTGGTATTTTGGAAGAGCCAATGAGACACTGATGCTAGTCTGGTAGGGGATGTTGGGTACTAAGGTGAGTTTTGGCACACCCTAATTCACTGAGGTCTCAAGTCTCTGTGCACAGTTCTGTGTAGGAGCAGAATCCCTGCAACATGGCGCCCAATGATGGTGGTCTTATTTCATGACGCTTGAGTAGTACTTCTATCAGTCCTTAGCCCCTTCGCTATTTTTTCCGGTCAACAGTGGTGTTGGATAAACCTACCTATAGTTACGTAGGTCTTTTCAAGCTTAAATCTATCAAAACCGTTTCCTTTTGAATTACTACCCAGTTGTGCTACATTGTCTTACATTGTACCTCTTCTTCTCTGTGTCACTATGGCTAACGTTGACATACCGCAGCATAGTAGCATTGCGGTCTGCAATCCTTTGCAGGCTTATAACGTTGGTTTGGAGGTGAGTGCTGAGGTTTCTTACCCATTTGAGATGTTCTACTCATGGGTGACGTTTCCTCCAGTGGATGCGGCTACACAGGTGTTTCACACTTACACTCACACAGCCGTGTCCGTGGAATATGTTCCTTATAGGACACAGGAGATTACGATTTCTGCGTGGCAGCACCGTGTTTGGTTTGATGGCACCCTTCCCCACAGTGTAACGGCGATTAGATTGGGTCCTTTGTCGATTCCAGGCGCTTCTTGGCCGGTTTTGGCTGGATTCACCCCGCATCCTCGTGCGGGGATAGTCCCCGTTGCTGAATTACGGCCCCTGTATAACTCTGCAATCAGTGTTATCTGGGCCCTATTTCAATATATCACCCGCAATTTCCAGGGCGGGGCCCCTGGTGTTGCGGCGCTTCCAGCTGGACCGAGGGGAATGAAGCTTAGTCCTGTCATGGTTAATGCGATTATGGGCAAGCGTCCCCAGGATAAGGATGATATGCCTTTTTGGCTTGCCGAGAAGTTTGACCAGCTGGAGGCAGTTTTTCCTAATTCGACTCCCATAGAAAAACACAGGATTCTTACAATTAGTTTACCAAAGGACTTGGTACCAGAAGCCAGTTACTGCGAGTCATGGGGTAGAATTTTTGCGACAGTGTACGCGAGGTGCTTCGGCACTCCTTCAATGGCTGTCCTTCGGACGGTCATTAAGCGTGTTCAAGATGAACACGGACCGGAGGCTGCGGTTGAATTGGGAATGAGACTCGTGGGCTCATTTGACGTAGTTTCTGATCTTGTCCTTTCTAATATAAAGGGAGATGCGGTGAACTTTCAAGTGGCTAATGCCTTGCGCGAAGTCCCCGATGCCGACAAACCCCGACAGTTACAGAGAATTAATACGGCGGCTTATAAAACCATTGGCCGCAATAGTTTAGGTGTCAAGCCCTTTTCTGCTAAAGATAAAAAACAACCTCAGGGTTCCAAGTCTGAAACGGACGTTCAACCCAAAGCTCCAATGCAAAATTGGAACAGAAATAAAAAACAGGGGAAACAGAAACAGGAGTCCCGTCCCGTATCACCAGTGCCTGCATCTACTGAGCGCGTTTATGATTTGCGCGACCGCACTATGATTAAGTCACCTGATCAATTTCAGGTTCCTGATCGACGCTCTCCTCGTTCTTTACAGGACACATCGGCCTCTTCGTCCGGTGGTGGTGGCGGCGGCAGAGGTCGGGGTGGCCAGCAGAGTCGCGACCAGCCCCGCCCGAAAGACGGAAAAGGCAAGCAGGGCGATTCTTCACAGAAGAGACCCCAGTTTCAGAAAAAGAAAGTTGCCGCTTTAACAGCGAGATATGCCACAGATAGTGAGAACGCAGCTTCGGAATCAGACATGGGTGCTGACGTTGTTGGACAGCGCAGTGGAGATTACCATAGTATGAGAAGCCCTGCGTCCACTACTGAAGGTGACAGCGACTGACCAATTTGTTGTTGTAGAGACAGCTGATACTAGAATAGCTCCCCCTGATAGACTTTTTGGAATTGACATTTTAATTGAAGGTGACATACAACGTACCATAAAAGGGGTATTTTGGGAAAATCTTACAACTACCTATGACATTTTGTTAGGGGAGGCAGAGTCGCCCCCACCTTTTGTTCTCGCAGCTCCGAGAGGGGAGCACAGGTCCAAGGAGCATGCGCTGAATTTCGCAGAAGAGTGGGCTAAGGCCCTTGCGCCGGCTTTGTACCGTACTCATTGCGGTTGGGATAAATTCTCCCCCACCACGAGATTACCTTACGGTCTATGCCACAGCCTCAACCTCAATATCCCATGCGGCGTGAGGCAAAAGATTCCGTTGCGGAAATCCTTGAGCAATTGGAATATCAAGGAGTAATTGAAACTTGTGTGTCACCGATGAATAACCCAATTTTTACTGTGACCAAGCCTGATGGTTCGTACTGTTTGGTATTGGATTACCGGCATTTAAACTCGCATTGCCGTACCTGTGCAGTACAGAATACCTGCAGCTCTGCTTTAGTGCATGGTCTTGTGCGTAAATGGTTCAAAACCACACTTGACATATCCAACGTTTTTTTTTGCCCACAGTCTGTCCGGTCTGAGTTCCCAATGGACCAGTTTTACCAGTGGCGGCAAACATCGCCAATTTAAACGTCTGGCCATGGGCTATAAGAAAAGTTCGGGTGTGTTTGCTGCCCGTATTGTCTCTCTCTTGGAGAGAGTAGACCCAGATGCGTGTTCGTATGTGGATGACATCTATCTCACAGACGACGAAATGTCGGGATAACCGCATTATTTGCAATTTCGCGGACTTCGGCTACAAATTCAAGTTTGCAAAATCTCACATTGCAGAGTACACAGTGCTGTTCCTGGGCTATGAGCTCAATAATGAAGGTCGATGATTGGCTCCTCACTTCTTGGAGAAATGCGCACAGCTGGGTGCTCCTACAACACTTAAAAAATTACAGTCCTTGCTGGGATTTTTGAATTTCGGTGTACATATATTCCCGAATATGCCCAGCGTATCAAGCCATTTTATGCTTTGATACAACCTACTTTTACCAAATCAAGCTGGCTGCCTGAACACTGTATCACTTTATAACACCATGAGTACTGCCCGTGTGATTTAAGAATCAATAAGGCACTGCTTAGGGCTACCGAGGCTTCAGGGACTGTTGAGGCCCACCCTGCATTTTTAAGTAAAGCCCCAGAGGGTAGCAATCCCTGGATTTCAGTTGGCCTCAAACCCCCCCCGACCAATTATTAAACAAGACCCGGCGAGGTGGCGATTCCCTAGGCTGCAAAAGATCTCTGTGCCCTCCTGCACCTAATTTACATGTGAGATTAAGGTCCCTAGAGCTGCAGAGACCCCGCAATATAATAATAGGATTGGCCCCAGAACATTACCCACCAGGGGGCTCATTTAAATGAATGGGTGAGATCCTGCTTCATTTTTTTTCCAATGTTACCATCCGGATCCGCTTTATTGAAGCGATACAAGGTTCTCCTCCCCTCGCTTCAACGAGGCAAACAAGGATTTGCTATCACAGGGTGGAAGCCATGCTCCCACCCTGTAATAGCAAACATAAATGTCCCGCGAATGCACATCCTGGGACATTGTATGAGCTGCGCCTGGGAGGTGGCGCTCTATAGGGCCATGATGCATTGGTTACTGCATACCTACAGAAATAGTATAAACACATACTAACACTACTTGCACATGTTTAGTACAGCAACCAGGGAGTAGTGAAGAGGCAGAGGAAGCCCAAAATCAAAAAATATGAATCCTATCAGAGGTTGGATGACATAGTTCGATGAGCCGACGACCCTGGGATGAGTAGAAACAGCTTCACAAGGAAAACACGTCTTCAGCAGAATGCAAGGAAGCTAGAAATATTGGTACTGCCTTTTTTTTACCTTCTCCCGCTCATCACCAAATGTATGTAGTGAAGAGGCAGACCGCAGTAGATCTGATAAGTAGATTTATTGCAGGGAAAAAAGACAGCTTAAACAGCCACCAACAGGAGCAGACAGCAAGGCAAGGGTCTTCTCCAGCACCGTGTGCAAACTCCCCAAGATTCCCCTCATGACAGCCCTACATTCTAACATTACATACTTACATTCTAACAGCATTACATACTAACATTCTACTATGACTTACATTGGAATACTACACAGAGCACATGACTTTACAGCAATGAACTCAAGGTTTCATCCACGAGTCTTGAGACCGGTAGGGGTGAGTAGTTCGCTGCCCACTCCCTGTATAGTATGACCGCATACTAACCCTACTTACACAGTTATACTACAGTGCTAGTATGCTACAGCGCCAAGAGCGCCCATCACTGTACAACAATATGCTTGGTTTTTATCCCCGAGTCTTCACACCGGTAGGCATGAGTACTTCGCTTCCTATTTCCGATATAGTATAAACGCACAGTAGGGGTCAGTAGTTCGCTTCCCACTCCCTGTATGGCATAAACCCCTACTAACAATACTTGCACAGGTATGCTACAAAGACCAGAGCACATCACTTTACAGCAATTAGCCCACAGTTTAGGGTCTCGATTTCATACCCGAGTGTAGCAGCATCTCATCTCAGCACCATGTCACTCTGAGCAACACCGCACTTTCAGACCGGTAGAAATAATAATAATAATAATAAAGAAATTTATAAAGCGCATGGTTACGCCATATCAGCGTATCCCCGTGCTAAGTGAGAGGTGGGTGGCAATTACCACAGCAGTGCGCCAAACGGTGCTAAGCAGTAAACAGGTATGTTTTGAGCAGCTTTCTGAATTTAGCTTCTGAGCTTTCTAGCCTTAGTGTTAAAGGGAGTTTATTCCAGTTCTGAGCAGCCAGCACCCGAAAAGAACAACCTCCCATTTTAGCCTTCTTTACCTTAGGGATTACCAACTGACCAGTCCCGCTGGATCTAAGAGACCTTCTTGGAACATACCTGGTGACCAAGTCTCTCAGATATGCCGGGCCAGCATTCTGAGAAATACGATGACAGGTCAGTAGCGTAGCGTCTTGAGCATACGTCTTTTCTTGACTGGGAGCCAATGTAATGAGTCCAGGGCCTTTTTTGAAGCCACCCTCCCAGGCTGCATAAGAGCCATCTGTGCGGCAGCATTCTGTAGAACCTGTAATCTCCCAAGGCCCTTAGCCGTGGCTCCCAGATACAGTATGTTCCCATAGTCAAGACGAGATGTAATAAGACCATGTATCATCATCTTCCTAGCCCCTAATGGGAGGAGATCCAGCGTTTTCCGCAGTTTTTTTAGTACTCCAAAACATTTCCCAACTACGCGCCGAATGTGTCCGTCAGAGGAGAGAGTGGAGTCTACCGAAATCCCCAAATTTTTTGCCTGGTTACAAAGTGTTGGGGTAGGGCCCAGACTCGGAGGCCACCATTCCGAGGTCCAGCTTGAGGTGTCACCACCCACTACCAGCACCTCGGTCTTGCTGCCGTTCAATTTCAGGCAGTTCTTATCCATCCAGGAGGCAAGCTCCTGCATGCAAGCTCTGAAATTAAATGCCGCAACCTTTGGTGCCCGGGATAGGGAGATCAACAGCTGGGTATCGTCAGCATAGGAGACTATATCTACTCCAAAGGCCTGTACTATCTCTGCCAGAGGGGACATGTATAGATTAAACAGGGTGGGACTAAGGGCAGAGCCCTGAGGAACTCCCTGCTCCAGTTTAATATCATCGGAGTAGTGTGCACCCTGTCTGACCTGGAAACTGCGCTCTACTAGGAAAGATTTTAGTCACCTCAGGGCCGACCCCGAGGTGCCTCCTTTATTCAGACACTGTAGCAGAGTGTAATGAGCCAGAGTGTCAAAAGCTGCACTGAGATCTAACATAATCAGTGCCATGGTGTGCCCTGGATCAGCCCCCTGTCTGATAGTTTCCCTGGCACGTAGTAGAGCAGTTTCCGTTGAGTGTCCAGCCCGAAATCCCGATTGTGAGGGATGAAGGAAACTAGTGTCTTCCAAGTGAGTCAAAAGTTGGTGATTCCCCACCTTCTCCGCTACCTTAGCCAAGAATGGCAGAAGCGAGATGGGTCGCAGGTTTTCTAGTATATCTTGACTAACATTCGGTTTCTTCATGATAGGCAGAACAATGGCTTGTTTCCAGTTGGCTGGCAGCATGTGTTGGGTGAACGAGGTATCCAACACATGTCTGATAAATGGCTTAAGAATATCCAAGCTTTCCCCCCTCACTTTAGGTGGGGAAGGGTCTCTAGGAGAGCCCGATTTTACACTAAGGCAGATACTCAGGAGGGGGGACCGTGAAGTTGTTCAGTTTCAGCCCTGTCTTACTTTCTCCCAACTGTTCTTCAAACTCAGATTCACCTTCTGCGAGAAGTAATTAGCAACCCGATTGCACTATTCAATGGAGCCCCTGCTAGGCACTGTCGTAGCAGCCAGGGAGGATATTTCTTTATAGATTTAAAAAAGTTATTTTGTGGAATTCTCAGCCATTCCAATTCTGGCTCTATAATGAGTGGCTTTGGCCCGTCTTAACAAGCTTTGATATTTCCTCTGTTCCTCCCTATATATTAGTTTATCCTGGCTCTGAAATCCTTTTCTACACTGCCTCTCCAAACGTTTACATTCTGCTTCAACCCATTGTAATTGCAAAAAACAACAAGTGATGGACTGAATGTGGATCAATGTCACACACTCCCCCAGTCAAAAGATCTGGGCCCAAATCCATCGTTTTTTTGCACTCCACACCACCCTGGGTCAGATAATGGCTTTATGCAAATCAGCTCTGACCCTGTTGCCCCATGGGAACAGTCCAGTCCGAACTACAACAGCCATATCTTTCCCAGACCGGAATCAAGCATCCGAGGACCGGACCGGTTTCGAGGTAACACCTCTCTTCAGCCCGGCTAGCTTGACTCCAAGTGGTGTGGAGTGCCTGGGACCCACGTCTGGGCATCCCCAGCGCACTTAGGGCGGCAATTGCAAAAAACAACAAGTGATGGACTGAATGTGGATCAATGTCACACACTCCCCCAGTCAAAAGATCTGGGCCCAAATCCATCGTTTTTTTGCACTCCACACCACCCTGGGTCAGATAATGGCTTTATGCAAATCAGCTCTGACCCTGTTGCCCCATGGGAACAGTCCAGTCCGAACTACAACAGCCATATCTTTCCCAGACCGGAATCAAGCTTCCGAGGACCGGACCGGTTTCGAGGTAACACCTCTCTTCAGCCTGGCTAGCTTGACTCCAAGTGGTGTGGAGTGCCTGGGACCCACGTCTGGGCATCCCCAGCGCACTTAGGGCGGCAATTGCAAAAAACAACAAGTGATGGACTGAATGTGGATCAATGTCACACACTCCCCCAGTCAAAAGATCTGGGCCCAAATCCATCGTTTTTTTGCACTCCACACCACCCTGGGTCAGATAATGGCTTTATGCAAATCAGCTCTGACCCTGTTGCCCCATGGGAACAGTCCAGTCCGAACTACAACAGCCATATCTTTCCCAGACCGGAATCAAGCATCCGAGGACCGGACCGGTTTCGAGGTAACACCTCTCTTCAGCCCGGCTAGCTTGACTCCGGTCCGGTCCTCGGATGCTTGATTCCGGTCTGGGAAAGATATGGCTGTTGTAGTTCGGACTGGACTGTTCCCATGGGGCAACAGGGTCAGAGCTGATTTGCATAAAGCCATTATCTGACCCAGGGTGGTGTGGAGTGCAAAAAAACCGATGGATTTGGGCCCAGATCTTTTGACTGGGGGAGTGTGTGACATTGATCCACATTCAGTCCATCACTTGTTGTTTTTTGCAATTGCCGCCCTAAGTGCGCTGGGGATGCCCAGACGTGGGTCCCAGGCACTCCACACCACTTGGAGTCAAGCTAGCCGGGCTGAAGAGAGGTGTTACCTCGAAACCGGTCCGGTCCTCGGATGCTTGATTCCGGTCTGGGAAAGATATGGCTGTTGTAGTTCGGACTGGACTGTTCCCATGGGGCAACAGGGTCAGAGCTGATTTGCATAAAGCCATTATCTGACCCAGGGTGGTGTGGAGTGCAAAAAAACGATGGATTTGGGCCCAGATCTTTTGACTGGGGGAGTGTGTGACATTGATCCACATTCAGTCCATCACTTGTTGTTTTTTGCAATTGCCGCCCTAAGTGCGCTGGGGATGCCCAGACGTGGGTCCCAGGCACTCCACACCACTTGGAGTCAAGCTAGCCGGGCTGAAGAGAGGTGTTACCTCGAAACCGGTCCGGTCCTCGGATGCTTGATTCCGGTCTGGGAAAGATATGGCTGTTGTAGTTCGGACTGGACTGTTCCCATGGGGCAACAGGGTCAGAGCTGATTTGCATAAAGCCATTATCTGACCCAGGGTGGTGTGGAGTGCAAAAAAACGATGGATTTGGGCCCAGATCTTTTGACTGGGGGAGTGTGTGACATTGATCCACATTCAGTCCATCACTTGTTGTTTTTTGCAATTGCCGCCCTAAGTGCGCTGGGGATGCCCAGACGTGGGTCCCAGGCACTCCACACCACTTGGAGTCAAGCTAGCCGGGCTGAAGAGAGGTGTTACCTCGAAACCGGTCCGGTCCTCGGATGCTTGATTCCGGTCTGGGAAAGATATGGCTGTTGTAGTTCGGACTGGACTGTTCCCATGGGGCAACAGGGTCAGAGCTGATTTGCATAAAGCCATTATCTGACCCAGGGTGGTGTGGAGTGCAAAAAAACGATGGATTTGGGCCCAGATCTTTTGACTGGGGGAGTGTGTGACATTGATCCACATTCAGTCCATCACTTGTTGTTTTTTGCAATTGCCGCCCTAAGTGCGCTGGGGATGCCCAGACGTGGGTCCCAGGCACTCCACACCACTTGGAGTCAAGCTAGCCGGGCTGAAGAGAGGTGTTACCTCGAAACCGGTCCGGTCCTCGGATGCTTGATTCCGGTCTGGGAAAGATATGGCTGTTGTAGTTCGGACTGGACTGTTCCCATGGGGCAACAGGGTCAGAGCTGATTTGCATAAAGCCATTATCTGACCCAGGGTGGTGTGGAGTGCAAAAAAACGATGGATTTGGGCCCAGATCTTTTGACTGGGGGAGTGTGTGACATTGATCCACATTCAGTCCATCACTTGTTGTTTTTTGCAATTGTCAACCCATTGTAAGGCGCGGGTAAACCAAGGAGCGGATTTATGCCCTCTGCCCCTAGCTTTATTCAGGAGCAGCGGTGCCACCGTATTGAGGGCATTAGAGATACGCCTCTCCAGATTCTCACAAGCAGTGTCACTGTTGGAGCCTCCTGGAGGGACACCCACACTCAGTTCTCTATTAAAATTGTCCTGTACAAAGTGTTTCTACTTCCTACACGGATGGCTACTCATTCCCCCCTCCTGACTTTCAGTTGCGGGCATCCCCATTACAAAAGGCACAAAAAATTGTCCGACCATGGCACAGGGAGCGGAGTCAGCACCTCTACTTCATCCCAGCTACACCGGATCGAGTAGGTGTCCTTGCTGATGTGTAGGGGAGCAAGATTTCAAGTCCAGGTGCAGTGACTGCAAATCCTGTCGTAAATCATCTGCCTCCTTATGCATAGGGTCCTCAAAATGAAGATTGAGGTCACCTAAGACCAAGAGTTTGTCGGGTCTCGTAGCTAAATGGGAAATGCCCTCAAGTAGACTCGGTCGAAAACGGGTAGGGGATCCTGGAGGACTGTAGATCAAAATCCCTGTCACCGAAAGATTAGGACTTATCTTCAGTGTGAAGAGGCCAGCCTCAATATCACACACTGATATAGGCTTGATGGTGCATTCAAGGGGAGATCTAATGACCTCTGCCTACTGCTCTATCAGTTCTGGTGATAGTGTAGCCGGGGGGGAGTGCCTCTATGATATCTGGATTGGAGTTATCTCCCAGCCGGGGCTCAGTGAGGAACAAGAGGTTGAGCTTAGCATTTACGAGCAGCTCCGAGATTTCAATGTTATGTTTGCTAAGGGATCTGCAGTTCAGTAAGCCGCCAGAGAGAGACCCACTTCCCACCTGGCGTGTGTGGTCCAGGCTCCAAGTAAAAGAGCAGTGATGGTATGCGCTTACTTGAATGCCGACATACTGTGTCTACAGGCATAGTTCATACGGGGGCAAAGATTCACCAGTTCCGCTCTACCATATTGGATTCTCACCTCCAATTGTCCAGGGGTTCTGGCTCCGGCCCCCGTACAGCCACGGACGGGCGCAGACTGGCTTGCCTTTGGCGCGCCCGCAGCGCGCTTTCGCTGCGCGGCCGTTTGAGCATTAGCCTTTTATCCCTAATGCCTGCTATGGGGATGGCGATTAGAACGCTAACCGTCCCCCCAGCCAGCCGGAAGTACCTGTCTCTACCCTTCCGCGCCCTCCGCACAACGGTGCTGTCACCGCGTCGGACCGGGACGGGTTAAGGAGGAAATTGAGACAGGCCTCGACGAGCCCCCAGAGCAGGTAAGTTAACTGTAGGCAAGTAGCGTTTAAAATGCAATTATCGTGCTCCCATAAAAATAAGTTTAAAATACAGCTCCGGTAATTTTACACACATGCTTGTACAGATATAGCAACCAGCAGTAAGCGGCCCTGCCATAGCCCACTCACCACATCGCGGCCATTTTCTCTTCGCCTTTTATCCCTTATGCCTGCTCAGGGAATGGCGACTAGAACGCTAACCGTAGGAGTGAGTACTTCACTTCACACTCCCCACACAGGTTACAGTGCTCCTATCACCCTGTTTCCCACTCTTTTTTCCCTTTTTCCGTTTCAACGGAATCACAAAATGGCTGCCAACACTTCCTAGTTGCAACAGCTCGCAGCCAATAAGCAGCAAGCTCGTGCTCGTAACGCCTCAGCCAATCAGATGGCAGAATTCCCAAATATCGATATCTGTAAATTTCGATATTTCTCAAAACCTACTGAATGGATTTACACCAAAAGCATGCATGCTAGACCAAGACCCTTCTCCCTGCCACATTTGGGGTAATTCCGTTCATCCGTTCGACCTGTAGCCTTGTCTAAAGTTTCCTATGGAAATTTGTATGGAGAAAACACGTTTTGGGACCCTCATTTTTTCTTGGCCCCCCTTGACAAATCACCCCCACACTTTCAACTTACGAGCTGATATGAACAAAGAATTTGTTTGACAAATTTCATAAAGATTCATCAAACAACGCCAAAGTTATAAGCAAAACAAAAAATGTTCTTCCTATTGAAACTGGTTCCTAACTATAACTACCTACTGGTGCCTGCCAGTAGGCAATATATATATATATATATATATACATATATATCAATCCACAGTGCCACGCAAATAGACCTGGACCTTAGCAGGGCGGCCAGTGATACTGGTGCGAGGCTTCCAGGAAAACATAAAATCCAAGCCCCCTTTCCTTTCAAAGAGGCACACCGGCACTGGCTGGGTTGCAGTAAATTCATTTATTCGAGTGAAATAACACGAAGGCAAGAGGCTTCCTTATCCCAACGTTATCCCAAAATAATGTCAGCTTCATTGCACAGTTCGAAAAGTCACTAACTTTTCGAACTGTGCAATGAAGCTGACATTATTTTTTGCGCAATGGAAAGGGCATCAATATAAGAAAGTTGGAGCATACAAATGTTTCTTTCATTTAAAGCCTTCAAGTTTTCCATTGCGCACTCTGAAAGAGAATACGGCCCACGCTGTTTAAAAGCAGACCACGTGGGTGCAATTCAAAAAACAGAGACTTCCTCCCGTGACCAAGGCTTTCACAAGCAGAAACGTTGGGATAAGGAAGCCTCTTGCCTTCGTGTTATTTCACTCGAATAAATGAATTTACTGCAACCCAGCCAGTGCCGGTGTGCCTCTTTGAAAGGAAAGGGGGATTGGATTTTATATACATATATATATATATATATATATATATATATATATATATATATATATATATATATATATATATATATATATATATAGACCATATATAGTTAGGAATTAGCATTTACAAAACCTTGAAAATTCACTGAAAAAACCATAGGTTATAGACCATATATAGTTAGGAATTAGCATTTACAAAACCTTATTTTACTCACACAAAACCATTGAAATTCCATATATAGTTAGTTGCACTAACTATATATCGCGCACCCGCAATCCACTGCTGATGATGTCACATATTACATCATTCATGACATGGTCAGTGACATCACTGATGACATCACTGATGACATCTCAAATGACATCACTGATGACATCACTGATGACATCACTGATGACAACATCCAGTGACTGTATGTTTCTGTAAAGTTAAAATGTGTCTTACATATTGAAGAATGAGTGGAAGTATAAGTGTCTGGACAAAGGATTTAGTAGGTGCATGACTGAATGTATGAGTGAGTGATTAAATGTGTCTCACTGAGTGCATGGGTTAGTGACTAAACTGTCTTAATTTGTGCATCATTATGTCTGTTGTTCTGTAAACTGCTGCATGTGTTGATCAGTAGCTATATGATTAACTATATGGGTTACTGATTGATTGTCCAAGTATTTGTATGGGAGACTGAGTGTGTGTGTGGCTGGCTGGGAGGTGTGTGACGCTGTGCATATCAATGTGTACTTGTATCAGTGATTGTATAAGAGAGTAAGTATGTGTTAGTATATGTGTGAAAAGTATGGTGTTCTGTGTTTAACTATAGATGAGGAAATCGAAGTGTGATTGATTCTTCACAGGACTGACTAGGTGTATGAGTGCATATCATAGTGTTCTAATAATAACTGACTGTATGTATGAGTAATTGTATGGGTGAATGAGTGAATGTGTGTGTAGACGTACGAATCAGTGAGTGCGTATGTAGTAACTGGTATTGGTGTGTCATGATGTCATCAGTGATGTCATTTGAGATGTCATCAGTGATGTCATTTCAGATGTCATTAGTGATCTCATCAGTGATGTCACTGAAGTATGGTGTTCTGTGTTTAACTGTATAGATGAAGAAATGGAAGTGTGATTGATTCTTTACAGGACTGACTTGGTGTGTGAGTAACTCCATGGATGAGTGGCAGTGTGTGACTGTCTGCATAGGTGTATGAGTGCATATGATAGTGTTGTAATAATGAGTGACTGTATGTATGAGTGATTGTATGGGTGAATGAGTGAATGTGTGTGTAGACGTAGGAATCAGTGAGTGCGTATGTAGTAACTGGTATTGGTGTGTCATGATGTCATCAGTGATGTCATTTGAGATGTCATCAGTGATGTCATCAGTGATGTCATTTGAGATGTCATCAGTGATGTCATCAGTGATGTCACTGACCATGTCATGAATGATGTAATATGTGACATCATCAGCAGTGGATTGCGGGTGCGCGATATATAGTTAGTGCAACTAACTATATATGGAATTTCAATGGTTTTGTGTGAGTAAAATAAGGTTTTGTAAATGCTAATTCCTAACTATATATGGTCTATAACCTATGGTTTTTTCAGTGAATTTTCAAGGTTTTGTAAATGCTAATTCCTAACTATATATGGTCTATAACCTATGGTTTTTTCAGTGAATTTCATTGGTTTTTTAACAGCTAATATCTGTAGCTGTAAAATGTATTCTTCTTTAAATCCAAAAATATATTTTATATGTTTATTAATAACTTTTTTTTTTAATATTTTTTTTTCTTCGTTCCCGCTTCGCGAATCGGGAAGCTTCCCGTTAGCTGACCTTGATGCCGCGAAATAGACCGCGAGCCGGTAAACGTTTCTTTACCGCAACTGCAGCGTTAGAAAACAACATCGTGACGCCTCCCGTCCGCATGACGTTTCGCGTTGTCGCGTGATACGTCATATGACGTGCTACGTTAGCGAACTCGTACGCTTACCGAGTCGCAAAGCACAGGTTTCTGGAAGCAAACCGGGAGGCCCTGCAAAGCGCGTAACGTAAACACAGCAGGTCATGTGACTTGGTAATAACACTTTTCATTGGTTCATTTCCCTTTCGGTTTCCTAATGATGAAAGACTAGGTCATATGATCTAAAATGAACACTTTTCATTGGTTGAGAACTATTTTTTTTCCCAAATGGTGAAAATCCCTCCTTCTTTCCTCACTCTGACTTTCATCATTGTGAGAGAAAGACCCTTTGTTACCAGTGAGCAATGGCTTCTTTACTAGCTTCAGCTGGTGCTTCCCCACCACCTCCACCACATCCAAGGAAGAGTGGACCACCTGCTAAAGTTATAATTCAGCAAGAAGAGGAAGAAGAGGAACAGGACGACCTAGATAATCTCCCTATTATGGCCAGAAGATCTGTTGTACCGGAAGTAACGGGACCAGAGGGCAGGGAGATGGTGCCAAATATACAAACGAGATTTCGTGAAGTAAAACAAGTCTGCGTACATTGCAGTGGATTCATTTGCTACGGAGAAAGTAGCATCACTCTGATCAACAGAGCTATTGACAATCATGCTCATGTTTGTCCGAAACTCCCCAAACAATAAATTCTTTTTTTTTGTTTTCTTGCTCCTGTTGAGCCCTTTACAATGAATCGTTTTCGTTGCCCCCTCCGAAAAAAAAACAAAAAAAATATAAAACTGTTCAGAAAAATTCAAAAAAAGTAAAAAAATGTTCAGAAAAATAATAAAAAAAATATAAAGCAACAAAAACAATTAAAAAAAAGTTCGTTAAAAAATTGGTACAATATTTGCAACTGTGCCAACCTCTATTTCTCTTAGTTCGCTTCCCAGTTCGCTCCCCGGTACGCGAACCGGAAGCGAACCAACATTTTTTTTTTTTTTAAAAAGAACAGTAAGTATAAGGGAAGAAAACAGACAGTTATGTTAAAAGAAAGACAGCTATAGGGGAGTAAACTAGAGATACTATTACCCGTAATCCACTGCTGATGATGTCACATATTACATCATTCATGACATGCTCAGTGACATCATCAGCAGAGGATTGCGGGTAACAGTATCCCTAGTTTATTCCCTATAGCTGTGTTTCTTTTAACATAACTGTCTGTTTCCTTCCCTTATACTTACTGTTCTTTTTAAAAAAAATTTTTTAGATCAGTCAGAAACAGTGAAAGTAATGAAATATAAAAGACTACGTAGAATATGAGCACTGTATGCAACAACTTTGACACTTACAGAAGCCTCACCTTCTCCATGCCTCCTACACAGTTCTACATGTACATCATAAATGCAAACAGAACAGAATTAATTATACATGTTAAATGGTTTATTTTTGCTGTTCTCAGAATGTATCAAATTTCACTAAAACAGTGACTTGAAGGTATTCATCATATAACAGCGGGGAAAAAAAAACACAATCAAAATGATTGTGTTTAAAAAACCCATACAACATTACAAATCAGAATTCAGAACTCCTTAAAGTTAACTTACTTTCCATGACGGCCAAGGATGTCCTATGAACAGCTTACACTCTGTTGTGCTGTTATTACTTTCAACCCGCCACTTTCTGAAAGAAAACCTCCATCGTTTTCAAAAACATTTTACATACAATAAATGACTTCTTGCTCTCTACCACAAGTTTCAACAAGGCCAAATCTTGTCAGAGCCATGTATAACTCTTGGATTTCTTGTTAGCCAATCCCGTCTTTTCGCATTTCCGCAACTTTCAAAATTAAAATGTTGAAGATCATTTACACAATCCTGGACTAGTAATATCTTCCCCTTCTTGCTCAATCATGTTCTACATTTCCTATCACACTGATACTGCTTACTATGAAGCAGACTTACACTACCTTTATGACTAGTACAATTATTTAATTCTCTACATCACTTTTAATCACAAAGCAATGTAAAACAGTAGACAGCATTGCAGACTTACATTCCCTCTACTCCATGTTTTGATTGGCTGCTTCAATTAGCTTATAAAAAGAAATAGTTTTTCTGAACTCATTCAAAGTGCACGTATTTCTCAATAACGTCCAGTGTTATGGTAAAAAGTTATGTCTCTGTACTACACTTATCCTCAAGGCCAAATAGTGTAGGAGCCATGAGAACTTCTTGAAATTCCTCAGAGCACATCCCGAGATTCTTTCCCTAAAATTTTGGTTTTAAAAACACCAGGTAAGAGTTTTTAAGGTCATATGGCAATTTTTTTTTGAAAATTAAAACAGAATCATTGCAGAATGACCAGCCATTTCTACACTTTAAATAAGCTGTATAATGTCCTGATGTTATTGAAGGACCATCATGATATATAATTGCTACAGTTACAAAAGTCCTTCCTGATATTGACAACTGTGAAGCCACAAAATTTTTAATTAAAGTTGTCAATTTTGTTCCATCAGGCCTACATCGTTGGAACATTAAAATGACATACTGGCCATATGTTCGTATAAATAATGTGGACATCATTTCAGATTTACATTGCCTACACTCCATATTGTGATCAGCTGCTTTTACTAGCTTATTAAAAGAGACTGACTTACTGTCTGGCAAAGTTAAATATATAAATCTTTCTGAGTCTACACTAGTACTACTTGATACCCTACAGTTCTCGCAGTCATGCTGCCATTGATAAGAAAGCCCAAACAGGTGATCTACATCTACACCTTCAGCATGCAATACATCAAGCATATACATTAAAAACTCCTGACAATCTTGCTGACTATTTTGAGAGAATTGTGTTTGGCCTGAACATCTGTCTAACAGATTTCGAATTTCAGACACACTTTCTATGTTTGTTCTATCAGTGCTACATTTCTCTAACACAGAATTTAACAAACTGCAAAATCTTTGATCAGAATTGACCACAATCTCTTCTTTTACATTTTGTAGAGAAAACAAAACATTAACCACTACATTAGCATAGCAGTTGACACCAGAACTGTTTTCAAATTGAAAACCAACAACATCTTCAACAGAATCCTTTTTGTTTCTGCTTATAATTTCAGGTTCATCGACTTTTCGTCTTTTTGCTACAACCTCCCCAGTATTGGTCACATTTCTTCGTTTCCGGCCTACCACACATTTCTCAAACAAAGGATACTGAGGCAAATGTGGCGCATACTCTCTTCTCAACCTATTGTATTCCTTAACACAATCTAGATCCGCACAAATGTTTGTGACATCACACTCAATCAAGTACAATCCCGATAAAGTCCTAACTCGTGACAATGCCACATATGCCATACCCTCCTTGAACACAGAACTGCCAATATTCACCAATGCACAGTCTACACTTAAACCTTGCGATTTATGGATTGTCACCGCATATGCCAAGCAAACAGGAAACTGCCTACGACGAACATATAAGTCTTTTACAAGCAAAAATCTAGCAGAACAACGAGCAATTAGCTGTACTTCCTCGATGCCATCAAATTTAATTTTTAAAAATTCAATTCCATCTCTATTTCTGTATTTCACAAAATCAACAACATTACCCATTGATCCATTTACCAGACCTCTTTCAACATGTAAATTCCTTCTTATAATTATACGGCAGTTCAAGCACACATTCAGAGTCTTTTCAAAACCCGCAGTTTTAGATATACTCTTCTCTAATGAATCCAATTTTGTTTTCAGATTCTCAGACAAAATAATTGTTGATCCCATATGCTCTACTCTGTCAATAGCTTCCAATTTCACAATCTCTTGCTTTTCTAAATGCAACATTTTGTTGTTGAATTTGGCACATTCTGCAAGAGTTGGCATCAAACATATTCCAGATTTTTTCTCAGTAACTTTCTGAAAAATATTCTCAGGCACAACATCTTCGTCTGGATATAAATTTGTCAGTAATCGTGCATGTAAAGCTTCTTTCCCATGCTCGGTCACTTTTCCAATTCTAACATCTTGTAGAATAGTCTTGTAAACTTCATCCTTTGCCTGACGCATATTTTCATGCAGTTCAGCATAATTGAAGTTTAACCATATATTGACGTTGCCAATACTCCCTAAGCACTTCCTGGTATCTTCATGCGTGAGCATTTTGAAAACAGGTTGCCCTTTCACTGGTGTCAGCTGCAGAAGATCTCCGAAAACAATGATGTGTTTGCCACCAAATAACACATCATACTCTGTTTTGAGAACTTCTTGCATTCTCAAATGCACAAAGGCAAGCATGACATTGGAAACCATGCTTACTTCGTCAATGATAAGAAGTTTCATTTTCCTCAAGACTCTTGAAACTTCAAAACAAGCATCTCCAGATAGCTTGTGATATTCTAATTTGTTGTCATGCTCCACTGGCAGCATCAGTAAACGATGTAAAGTAATCCCTTTAATGTTATGTGCTGCCAGTCCAGTTGGAGCGGTGACAACACAAGACAGCGATGACTCTGTCCTTTCCTGCAAATAACATGAAATTGCTTTAATAAGGAAACTTTTTCCAGTTCCCGCTTCTCCACTCACGTACAGTCGGACAGGCTTCAACGACGTACATGAGCACTCTTTCTTGTCATGACTTAATCCATGATCAATTTGCATGGTAAGTTCGTCATATATTTTCCTCTGCTCAACGTTGAGTTGTCTTTCCAACTCTTCTAAGTTAACCGCATCCTCCTGAGCATGTGCCATGGCTCTTTCCACTTCATTCATAGCAGTGGCAGCTTCATTTTCGATAAGAGGTCCTCCTAGTGGATCCTGACTCAATGAAGCAGAACTCTGACTGTCCTGAGAACTGTCTCTGGCAATCTCGGCTGCAATCGTTGCTTCCTGCTCAATTTCCACATTCAACATTTCTACATATTTGGGAAAAGCAGGACATTCTATGGTCTCCTTGGCAGCATTGAATGAGTCTTCGTAACAAAGGAAATCTCCAAGCAGTTCCTCTTCTGCACGCCAAGGCTTAAAAAGTTGCAAAAGTGCTAAATAGAAAAACTCCTTTTTTTCAGGAGATTCGCCACTCAATTTTCGATGGTTTATCAAGTGGCATTTTCTTTGCTTGACCAGACATCCCTCACTTCCTATTACAGCATACACTCCTTTCTCAGTATCTTCTTTGATGTTCCTCTTGAATATGTAATTTTGCAGAACCTCATACAGACAAACATTCTCGAGGTGACTGCTTCGATTTGGATAATATGTATCCAACATGTTGCTCTTCAAAATGTCGGTACTGTTTGGCTCCTTTTCCGCCAAATACTCAATTTCCCGCACAGGTTTCAGAACTCGATTACGCGTTGCAGCAAGACCAACACTCGCCCAAACGATACTCCTGGACTTGGCATAGAGACTTGCTGAAGACAACCGGTCAGAACATTCGTAAGCTCCGATTTCTCGATGCGACAACATCTTCAGACTGAAACTGTACAACTTCTTGCTGAGGCTCTTTTCATGGGAAATGTCCTCCCACATATCCTTCAATTCTGTCTTCTCTTTTTTGGTGATGTAAGATGTCACATACCGAGCCACAGCCATACAGTTATCAGCCACAAACTGTATATCCATGTTAGCATTCCACATGGACAAAATCACCGGGTTGTAGTCGTTGATGTACTTAGACTCTTCGTTCCTCTTCAAATTGTATGTGTTTTTAGGTGATTTCTTCATCACATTATGTCGCAGCGAAGACATCAAACTGTTCACTCTTCCTTTAGAAATCACCGATCGTGGAAAGCCGAAACGACATTTGGTGTAGAACTTGTCTTTGTTCCGGAATTTACGACGACAGTACTTTCCACATCGATGACTTTGGAAACGTAGAACTTTTTCTCTTAGGCTTTTTTTCTCCTTTGCGTTTGGAACAGCACACGTAGAATACTGTTCTATGAAACTCATCACTGAGTCGTCTGCATCCGTTCCAAATTTAGGTGCATCCTTGATCCACAGCAACATATGTATATGAGGAGCACCTCTTGCTTGGTACTCCTTCCTCCAGAAGAAATCCAACACCTCTCCAAGAGGTGGATTCTTCTTATTCATGATGAAAGACATCATACCTTCAAATCTATGATTGAAGTACCTACATACATTGACTGGATCCAAAGAGCACAGTTCTCCGGGTGTCTTGAATTCGATGTTTTCTACGTTAGCATTTGCCTCTCGTAGAAATTCAAGTAAGTCTTCCCAGCCATACTCAGCACAGCTCAAAGTGAGGAACCATGTGGGAGTTCCTAAGTTCCTCAGCATACATTTTAAATCACCATGACGACGGTACCAGTACTCATTAGTACCACGCTGACACGCCATGAGATTAATCAGGTGAGAATCCAAAATACTGTCTTGGACATTGACTTTATCCATAAAGTCACTTGCCGAGATGTTTTGCATGTGTATACCACTTTTCAAGATGTGGTTCACTGCATATGACAGTCCAGACAGATCGCTTTCAAACAGGAGATGAAACAAATAAGGAATGCATTGTCGAAACCTAGGATCTCCTGCATACAATCGCAAAGTCCGGTATTCAGAAGCAGGAATTTGATGAGGTCGCTCATCATATCTTCCTCCCTGACCTGTTGGAAAAAGCTGTGGGAAACACCGAGCTTCCAAACTTTCCTCCCAAACACTAATGGGACTCCCTTTCGCTTGTTTCATTTGAAACAACTCAATAGCATTCCCCATGACTTCCTTGGAATGCAAAGGATGAACACTATAATGTTCATATATTTCTTCACTAGTACAGGGTTCTACTTTCTCAATTTGACCAGCACACAAATCGCTATCCTCTTCCTCACTTACTTCCTCTTCTGCAACATATACATTTTTATAGTATTTATTATATTTTTTCAAATACAATGTTGCCCTTTTGACTTTCCTAACATCTACTAAATCTTGCCTTATTTTCTTATTCTTTGTCGGAACCCCATTAACTAAGATAACAAGAGGTTCCTCTTCCACTTTTTCTACTCCAATTGTGTTAATGTTTTTCTTCAAATCTAGAGGCAAATAAACAACTCTTCCCTTTAATCCTCTCTGTAAATCTGATGGAGGCAATTTCCCTGTCTTTGGCTCCATTCTTACAATAGCCTGAAAGGGATGGATACTTTGAATCAAAATAGATTCATAAGTATTTAAATCCTTCAATTCAGAAGGAATCTCAACCAATTCCAGATTATTATGAACTGCTCTAGCAGGCATCTGGTTTTGATTTAATTTGTTACAACAATAAGTACACACACGTTGATCCAATCCCAAATAAAAACAATTTTCTACCATCAAGTATGTTGTAAAATCCTTCCATTCACTATTATTTTCCCTTTCACTTTTTCCATATAAATCCACTAACTTAGTCTGATTCTTATAATAAGTGCGTCGACAACACACACAAGTGAAATTTGGCCTCTCACTTGATTTCACCTCAAACGTCGCAATTTCCCTCTGGAAATTATCTGTACTGGAAACCTGTACACTATCTTCCACATTAATCTCTTCTTCTTGGTCAATTTCAACATTCTCCTCTTTACTTCCAAAGTAACAAAACTCAATTTCTTCACATATATTCTTCACATCTATTTCAGAACCATGCAAAAGAGCAGCGCATAATTGTTTAAGCATAATTGCTGGACTCTTAGCATAATACAACATTCTAACTAATTTCCTCACTTTATTATGATGCACTGCTAGCATCCTGAAATGATGAAAAACACTCTGGCATGCTCTCCTGGAAAGACAAGCCAGTGAATGACCATGCAAACCTATCACTTCTCTCACTCTGCAAGGATCTAATTCTTGCAACAACTTCATTTTCTGCTTCAAACTTTTCTTACTAAATGACCGTATAAAATCACAAAGCAAATTGATGGAATCCTGTCGTACACTGCAAATACTACTACACTTCCAGGTGTACACAGGACCCTTAGGACGTCTCCCTAAAACCTCATTACCTAACACCTCTTCTATCTCTGTTCTCACAAGTTTTTCTTTTTCAACTGGACAACCATCTTTCACTTCATAAGCTCGACCACTGGTGTCAACTGCATGCACCAAATCATTATCCTGGAAATAACTCTCCTCATTAAAAAATGCCTCAGAGCTTGAACTATGCATCCATTCTCCAGAAAAAACTTCACAAAAATTACTACGATTAACTATTCTCTTCCATCTACTATTTCTTTTGAAATCATAAATTACCTTGTTTAGCTTCCTAATTCTATTGATTGTCAAAATAAATAACTTACGTTTAATTTCAAATGCCTGATCAATAACTTTCTCAACTATTTTTTTTCTCTTATAAAAAACCACTTTCTGCTGACCTTTCTTAATATTTTTTAACAAATTCCCAATTATCCTGTTGCGGAACATTCGTTTACGAATATCCCTAAACTGTTGTTTCCTTCTACTTTCATGCATAGAGTTATCTCTTACTCTAGCAGTAACATTTCTCATTGGCCTTTCCTTACCATTTGAATTCTTTCTCCTTTTCTGGACTGAAACATTTTCTGTAGTAATATTTTTTTTACTACACATATTTCTTATGACTGTTTTTCGACTCTTACCCGGTGCTTTCTTGGTGACTTGACAAATCTTTTTGTTAGAGGACTGCTGCATTATTCCATGGTCCTGCTGTCTTTGACGTTTTGCAGCCTTTCTTACTCTTTCTTTGCTAGGCATCCTAAAATCTTGAAATAATCTGCAGTTGAATCTGTGGTAAAATATAATAAAAAATGTTATTAACCACTATTACCCAACAGTAAATTAATAACAGTCATCAAAAACTTAACACACTACTTAAGTATATAATATACTGAAGCCTATCTCCAATTTTTCACTGAACAGGACTCATCTCTTCTTAACCTTGGATAAACCTCACCTACTCTGTGTCCCCTGCACATAATTAAATGTAAAGGGGCAGATTTATATTAACTAGCACATCCCCAGGGATGCACCAGTTAACGTGCACCGCTGCTCTGCCACCCACGGTGTGCCGCATTTACAATCAGATAGGACAAAGCTACATCAAAACCCTGCGCCTGCTTGAAGCAGGCATAGATCTTGACGCAGGTAGGCTGAAAGCTAAAGCAACAACTAAGTGTCGTGTGCAGAAGTTACAAAAAAGGAAAAATGGCGTTTAAACCAGTAATGAGACCATGCTAACGTAATACAGAGTAAAAATATCCAGGATCTACATCAGTTTGGGGTTCACGAACCTGGCAGGTACAAGGCACTGAGGCTTTCCACCGTGCACGTCTCATCCCATAACATATGTTGTTTGTGAATGAAACAATTTCCCAGACCAAATGCTTTGGATTGGCTACTTCTAAAAAATTAAACACCCCTACTATCCCGGAGTTAGAGGAATATGATGGTTGGAGTAATTTTACTCGTTGTCTATTAAAGATTTACAGGCCCTACTCCGTAATTCTTCCTTTAACATTTCCAGTATAAATCCAAAAGGTTGACTGCTTTGGCAACGTGCCTTATCCACGGTTTAAGAACGCTGCCTTTTGCTTTATATAAGTTTTCAAATTGTATGAAATATATACCAATAGGTCGTTATTAACCTTTAGGTAGTGGTTTTCTTCATGAAGTCTGGTCGCTTCCATACACATACAGATTTTCAAAGATGATCAAGAACTTTATCTGAATGGAGAGGAATGCACTGAGACGCCAGATCATTCACTAATGTGTAGGCACATACAGTTACACGGTTCATGCAACAAACACCGACCAAATATGGCTTGCGTGTTGCAAGGCACACCAGTTCCTGCTATCATCCCCACGTTCAAGTTCTTGGAAAATGGTAGTTATTTGATGCTCAATAATGAAGATTGTTCTGGGTTAATTAAAAGTATTCATTTTATCGTAACAGTAAATGAACGGGTTATTTGCTGCAGAAATGTTCTATTTCCTCCCACACATGAACATAGGGAGTTTTCAATCTGGCCACAAATACCAACCTTGGGAGCACATTTCAACGGCATGGCAAGAATAAGAGCTATTTTGTCTCAGAGAGAGGTGGCCTTGAGTTCGGCCCGTGAAACGTTCGTGCTTCACACAGCGAACACCCGTACAGAGGTGCAGATCCTTTTAAATACAGATTCGCCTTTCCATTTCAGCAAGATGGTTCGGACTATCTCTAACGCGTCCTCCACAAAGGGCCTGGCGCACTTTTTTAAAGTTGTTACCAGTGGTCTCGTGACTTCATTTGAGAAAATCTTTGGAGTCATCCCTGCTTTCTTACATTCTATTTTTTCCACTCTGCTTTGTGAATTCCCATTTTTACTTGCATTACCAGCGGACGCTCTTGTGCTTTTTTACATTTTTAAATATGGATGTCCCTCCTGTGCAAGCTCCCGCCCTGCAGCTGCTGACACTGTTCCGCAATCGCATGCTAGAATATTATGGCACAATGCCGTTGGCGATATTAAGCACGGCATATGGATTATCTTTTCTATGCTGATGTGATTCCTTCAAATCTAAGACACTAAAGTATCGGCACGCCCTAAACCAACACAAAGAGACCTTCTTAGCAAATAATATATTATGTGTATTAGGGAGGGTGAGATATAAGCAGCCGCGGGCCGTGGAGGGAGTTACGGTGGGGCAGGGATGCGGGGAGGGGGAGGGGCAGGGTGGAGCCCTCTCCACCCTGCCCCTCCCCCTCCCCGCCTCCCTGCCCCACCGTAACTCCCTCCACGGCCCGCGGCTGCTTATAAGTGTTGCTAACTCTTATTCATTTACAGCGTGTTAACATACTGTCACCATTCGCTTTTTATGTACTATTGACTATGCTGGTAATTTTGCTACTGATAATATGTGTACTTGTATAATCTAAGATACTACGCCTCAGAAGACGGCATTAGTAAATAAACATTTCAAATACACATGTGTTCTTCTTAACTCCATTTTCTCGTTTCTAAGAAATATATAACGACCGACTGTTCATGAGTTCCACGTATCCTGAGGTACTATAAGTTCATATTCTGGATTGTCTAAACATTGAGAGTTTGTTATATCCAACGTGACACTGTACCTAGCTTGCTAAGGGGTTTTGATTACTAAGGTGAGTTTTGGGACACCCTAATTCGCCGAGGTTCCAATCCTCTGTCCACAGTTCTGTGTCAGAACAGAAACCCTGCGACAGGGGCACCCCCGACCCTTGCTGGAGCTTCATCACACTTGCGATACAACTCCAGCAATGCGCCAACTTTACGGCACAAATACGTCACGCATCTGTGCTGTTTTTGCCCCATGATGCGCCGCATTGTAAATGCAGCACACCATAGGTGACGGAACAGCGGCACAGAATGACTAACACATCCCTGGTGATGCGCCAGTCATCATAAATCTATCCCTATGCTTCTTATCTTGTTAGAGATAAACCGCCATATGTATCATCAAAGTTTTTTGCATTTCCTAAATAGCGAACTTTAAGGAATAAATAGCGATTCTTTACCATTCCTAGTTTGCGATGACCTATTTGCTAATTACAAATTACCCATTCATTTCCATGCAGCAGGAGGCCCATAGGAATGAAGGTGCAATTTGCGATTAGCAATTACCTCATCGCAAATTACAAATTTTTCCGACGGTGCAGGGGTGTCTCAAGAACACCCTGCTGCACCCCTGAAAAAGAAATTTGGGGTCATATGGCGCACATAAATTTTGAAAACATTCCTTTACCTCAAAAACGATTTTCAACTCATAATTTGAAAACACTGCACATGGGGAAATGACTTAAAATGTCCTTAAGACACATAAAAGCATTTTTTGATTGCCTTTGCAGCATGTTTCAGTCACCTTTAACATGCCTATGTAACGGAAACATTCAAAATCTAAATTTGCCATGCACAGGTGGGAGCATATTTACAAGCAATTTGCTCCACAGACAAACTTCTTACATTGAAATGGGAAAAATAACATCAGAGACTCTCAATTACCTTATAAAGAAGCAGACACCATTATGTCCTTCTCATCAATATTAAAACCATTGCTTTTTCTCAAAAACGATTTACAAGTCATAATTTGAAAACACTCCACAGCTCCTATGCACATAAAAGCCCTGTCAGTACTAATACTTCACATTTTCTCCAATTACAATTTCTCAAAGAAACAAAATCTATTTGTGAAACACTTGAGACAAAGCAACATTTGAAAAACACAACTTTCTTCATAATTTTCTCCTTAAAGCACACTTTTTTCTATCTAAATTAAAGAAATCTTTTCTCACCTTAGCAAATACTTTGAGTTTCAAAACAGTCTCAGAAACACACCAATTTGTCTTCAGCAGAGCAAAAGGTATGCACTCCAGAGTCTGCAGCTATCAAAAGCACAGAAATGCTGTAATTCCTCACACATATCTCTCATGTCACCCAATCAAAACTCTTCCCTCACTTTTTTTCAAAGCAAAACCCTTCCCCCCTCTGCCCCCTCTCTGCTTTTTCTGCATAGCAACCACCTCTTGCAAGACCTCTCACACAACAATGTTGCAATTGAACTCTGAACTCTCAGTGCACCTGCATGTCCAGAGCATTCTTTCATTTAATGATTTTTTCTTCGCCACTCAAAATACATCTTTCAACGAACTCATCCATGCACACTAACTTTCTGTTTTCAGCAATCAAAATCCACCAATCACTCTTACTGCTTCATTAACACAGAAACTCCTCAGTTTTTTTCATTTTACACTCTCATTTTTTCAACTGCCATTTCATTGCCACACTTCATCTGACTGCAGCAGAACCTTCTCTCACCATGTTTTCTGTCTGGATTGTTGGACATAGTTACATCTATTGGGCTCAAAGGTACGCTGAAAACAGGAATTTACCTAACCTCAATTTACAAGATGTGGAAATTAAGTGGTTTGGCCACAGAGGATTAAAATGTCACCAATTGATACCATTGGTGAAAACCTTTATGCATTTGCCAAAACCTGACCAGTTAATTGTGCACTGTGGAGGTAATGATTTGGGCACTTTGACTGGGGTAGGTCTGGAAATGCTTTTAAAGGACACCTTTGAGCAATTGATGGCACTTTTTCCTCAGACTGCCTTGGTATATTCAAATATATGCCAAAGACAGAAATGGAGGTGGTCGAACCAATTTTGTCCACAAATTGAGAAATCGAGGAAGCATGTAAACAAATCTGTTTCAGCTTACATGAGAGACCATGGAATGGGCTCCCTGTACAACAATAACTTGCGTTACTACATGCAAGATATCTACAGAGGAGATGGAGTTCACTTCTCAGATGAGGGCAACAGAGTTTTCACTCTGAATTTAAGACTGTGCATTGGTACCTACTTATAAGTACCTAAATGTACCATAAACCCAAAAGCTCTTCTCAGAGCTACCCTACATCTGATCACTCACAATTATTATTTTACTCTAACTTTTTTCACTAATTTTCAAGAAAGTACGCTCCCCAGAACGCTTCCCGGTTCGCGAACCGGGCGCACTCCACGCAAAAAAACTAAAAAAACTGTATATTTTTTTTTGCCCTGCGAGACCCTTTCAAAGCCTCCACATCAAACCTAGGGGGTCAGGGACGATCTACTATGCCCCCTTATGGTCATTTGCCCCTTCGCTTTGGCCTCCTCTTGTCTCTCGATCCTACCGAGAGACAAGATGGCGGCCGCTACGGACTGTTTGGAATGTTTACAGACGCCGAAAAACCAATCAGCTTCGCAAACCTCCGTAACGCGAAAAGTACGCGAAGCGGAGCGCTGTTACAGATATATATCTTTTTTTGAACGTTAATTTCTCAAAATCCACTGGAGCACATATATTGAGACCTAGCAAAGGCACATCGGGCTACCAGTCCCTACAATTTTGCCAAGTTTCGTGCAAATCCATTCAGCCGTTCGATTATTATTATTTTATTTTTTTTTGCCCCGCGGGGCCCTTTTAAAACCTCCACATCAAACGTAGGGGGTCAGCGAGGATCTACTATTCCCCCTTATGGTCATTTGCCCCTTCGCTTTGGCCTCCTCTTGTCTCTCGATCCTACCGAGAGACAAGATGGCGGCCGCTACGGACTGTTTGGAATGTTGACAGACGCCGGAGAACCAATCAGCTTCGCTTCACAAAGCTCCGTTGCGCGAAAAGTACGCGTCCTGGGACGCTGCCCGGTCCGCTGTTACAGATATATATCTTTTTTTAAACGTTAATTTCTCAAAATCCACTGGAGCACATATATTGAGACCTACAAAAGGCACATCGGGCTACCAGTCCCTACAATTTTGCCAAGTTTCGTGCAAATCCATTCAGCCGTTCGGGCTAAAAGTGAGGCCAACCGCCCTATGGAAATTAACATGGGAAAAACGCGTTTTGGGACCCCCCTTTTTTCTCGGCCCCCCTTGACGAACCCCCCCAAAATTTTCAGGGGCTGCTCAGAAACAAAATGTGCCATTTTCCTGAAAATTTCACCCAATTCCGTCCACAAACGCCAAAGTTATTAGACATAGAATTTTCAAAAATCCCATAGAGAAAAAATCCTAACTATATATACCTACTGGCGACCGCCAGTAGGTAATGTATATATATATATACACACACACACACACACGCACACGCACACACACACACACACACACACATAGATGTATATTCACACAAAAAGCAAAGTTTAAAGATAAGGCAAACTTTATGTATGAGATTAGTATACAAACTCAACTTTAACATACACATTAGAAATTAAAAAGTTATGGTTATATCTTGAATATATCATTTAAACACAAATGTCATACTAAAATAGGTCATACTTATAACTCACATTTCAACTTCCGCACCACCTCAAAAAAACATGTGCACCACTGTATACCGTCTTCTCAACTCACTGACCACACTACATTAACTAAAACGTGTCACTACTGCAAGTAGCATGTTCAGGCAAATCATGTAATTTCACATGTCTTAAGGGTGGTCATTAATGCAGTGATTCCACATGCTCTAACCAAAGTAATATGCAATGGTATAGGTATTGTACTGTTACAATGAAGTGGTTTTTTTTTAAGTAGGGCAGTAACTATTTTGTATTTAAATACAGTGCCTTATACTGTTTTCCCCATTCCCTACCTTTTCCCATTTTATGAAAGTGGTACTAGGTAAAGGAAAAATACCAGACCTACTATTTACCTAAATTCAATTGCGTAATGCAGAATACAGGGAAACTAGAGCTGAAAACAAGATAGCTCCTTTCACTTTGGGAAAAGTAGGTATTAACCAATTAGCTAATGAATTGTCATCACTACATACCTCGGAATATGGCTGTACTGCCAGGGCCACAAACATTGATAAATACACCACACTCAAAACGTATGAACTTATCTTACTTTTGTGCAGTACCCCAAAGAATCATCAATCAAGCTAAAATGCCATAAAGACATACAGAAATAAATACATGTATAAATCACATCATAAGAACATAGAGATACAGTATTAAACAGAGTGTTTAAATAAGACAATCTATAGGAATGTCATTAATTGCATTGGACAAACATTAATATCTATGAATCTCATGGTTCTACTATAAAAACCAGATCAAAAACATTGTAATTTAACATGTGCATAAGCTCTAAGAAATGCTTGAATGACATGAACATGAAGGCTCACAAAGTGGCAACAATTCTAAGTGACACATGATCACTACTTAGCAGGCCAGAGTTCCTAAGCTCAAGAGTGTGCTGAATATAACTAGCAATAGACAAATATTCATTTGGGAATGGGAGTGATTGCTAGTAAGTCACAACTGTCTTGTGGCCTCTAATGTTAGTACCCTTTAAAAGTGGGAGTAGAAATGTGTTCCTAAAAAAGTGATACAATCTACAAAACAACATTAAGTACAAGGTAGATTTTACAGACAGATTATTACATGTACAAGAAGTAAGTGTTATGTAATATCTAACAGATTCAGGGAAGGCCACCAGGAATTGCACAGTGCTGAATCACACCCTGGTAACAAAACACCCTGGTCGTTATTCCCAATCCAAATAAGATAAGGTTCAATAATAGGACCGGAATTCACAGGACTGAACAAACAGACCAAACTTTTTTCTAAGTCAATGCAAGCTCTCGTAGGCCTGGTCCAGTTCCAGAAATTATCTTTAATGAATGGTCTGACGGATGGCAGTTTAGAGAGCTGATTATAAAGTTCAGGGAGGCCCAAAGTTTAACTCATATTTTTGATGTACAATAGCCATGGGATACAACAGGCCTTGTCTAAACTCAGTCTGTCCATGTTGTCAGCCACAGGAGAAGTGGAGGAAGTCTAATGAGTTCAGTAACATAGTTGAGGCCGAGTGCAGAATGACTGAGGTAGTTAGCTGTGCAGTACTCAACCCCTGGCAACCTTTTAGGGCACCTGCTTCTGAACACTCTGTATGGCCTTGTAACCTTTAATCACCCAGGTTCCGGAGCCATACATGACCACTGATAGTCATTTGGCTTTGTGTACTGGGAGAAACTCCTTTGGGGGTTCAAAGCCTAGCTTTTTAGGAACTACAACAGGCCTTCCGAACTCTGAGAACCCTGGCTGCAGTAGCGGCACCTACTTGGTTAAAAAAAGTATTTGTCAGATAGGGAAAGTGTGGTACACAAACAATGATGCGTAGTCCAGGTGTAGTAGTAGATTCCCACCTAACTACCTGTCAATAAAGAGGGATCTTCCACTACATCTGGACTACGCATCATTGTTTGTGTACCACAGAAAGGTTGAAACTTGTTCAGTTTCGGTGGCATAAAGGAAAAAGTGTTGCATTATTCAAATATGGCCCATAAATCGTAATGTGGGTTTTGAAGTGGTTTATAGTTAACTCTTTACAGTCAGCTACAGCTCGCTCATAAACCTTGCATAACTAGCCAAAAGCTTCTGTAGGCCGAGGTTTGTCCTGGAATTAGAATAGCATCGTCTGTGTAGAGCAGTAGAGCTACCACCAGAATACCAATTTGCGACACATCAGCATTTACATTAACTAGGTGTTGTTCAAGGCCATTAGTATATAGCATAAATAAAAAGTGACCCAGTACACAGCCCTGCCATGCAGGGCTAAATCTAACAGAATTAGAGACTTCCCTATGCAACTCTCTAAGGAAATTAACAATAGTGACCTCAACTCCCATGTTAGGGTTAAACACCAAAGTTTGGTGCAATTCACATGGTCAAAAGCGGACTTTAAGTCCATAAATCCTAAATACATATTTCCTGGCTTAGCCAAAGTGTATTTGTTGATCATTACCCGAAGGTTTACGCACTGTCCCGCAGTGTCAAAACCTTCCCTAAATCCAGATTGTAAGTTGGACATCATATTGTTGTCCTGAGCCCAGGCCTCTAGCCAGTCCAGAATAATTCTTCCCATGATCTTCGCTACAAAATTAATTGGGGAGATGGGGCGGTAGCATTTGGGACTGCCTTTGTCTCCTTTTTTACAAACCGGTACTATGACAGAATGTGACCAGGATTTCGGGAGGCCAACCAGTGATACACCATTCAGGACAATTGTTAGTAGAGGTGCCCAAACATCAATGTTTGAAAAGATTCGCGAGGAACCCATCAGAGCCAGGTGCCTTGCCTGCGAGACATCTATTACTGGCAGCTTTAACTTCCTCCCCTTCACTGGCCAATCCTGCATCTGGTACCACTAAATCACTCTTTCTAAATCACTCTTTGAAGTAAGCTCAGACATGGGAAGTGGGTGGGCAGAGTCATAAACATTTTTGAAATGCTTAACGCCGCTTGTGGAGCCAATAACCAGAGCAGTCTCAGATTCCGATGAGTCTTTAAAGAAGGGGTTGTTGATCGTCTTCCAAAATGAGCGAGAGTTCCTGCTATTACTGGCACCTATCAAGGATTCAAAAGCCTCAGCTCTAAACTCCTCCTTTCTTGTATCAAGAGCACATCCGGCAAGGAGACCTTATAAGATCATCGTTACAGGGAACTTTGTTTACTTTGTCACTTCAAGGAGGGCAGAGTGTGCTTTGGGGCAATTAGTGTGGAACCACCTGACTGGGTTATGATGGCGTTTATGACGGCGTTCAAAGCCCGAATAGTGAGCAGCTACTTGAACGAGGGGCAAAGCACCTCAAAAGGTGGTACAATATCGAAAGGAGTCCCATTTGGATCGAAACATAAAAGCAATGCATTCCATCTGTGCACAAGATATATAATCTTTCTAAATTTTGTCAAAATACGTTTTTCGTGCTATGCGAAATTTCAAAAGTATACGTAAAAGTCATTGGATTTTACGTCAGTTTTGGGACCCCGCTTTTTCTTTGCACCCTTTGACGAAACGCCATGAAAATTTCAGGACTCCAAGAAAAAAACAGGAGTAGTAGGTCTGCAAAGTTTTGCGGACATTCTTCAAACAAGTGGAAAGTTATCAAGGGACGAAAGAAAACTTTCTCTGGTCACCCTACTTATAACTACAGAGTGGCTACCACCACTTTGTAATATATACATAAATATATACATATAGCACATCCGCAAAAAACACTGTCTAGCAAGCTATTCTATTGTATAACAAGAGTCCCAGAACCTGGGTTGTACACAGTTGCGCAATGCCTGCTGGGTTAAAAGGGCTTCAGCCCACCCCAATGGTGTGTCTCAGCCAAGGCTGCTGAACCTTCCATGACACACAGATTTTTAGCTGATGTATGCTGGGCTGCACTGGAGATGACGCCTCCATGAAAGCCTCCTATGAAGAATTTCCAAAGCATTTGAAGTGCATAAAAAAACTGCGAGAACTATAATCCTGAGTGCAATTTTGGTAGGGCCAGAGAAGTGGCTAAATAAATTAACTAAATAGTCCGCATCTAGTTTACCTACAGGAAAATACATACAGAATATAAGCACACATCTTAAATGAAACATGAATGTCTAAATATTCGATGGGAAATGCATTATTTTCTGGTATGAAAGAGTAATATGATAACAGGGTCACTGCAGATGTTTGTGTGTGTAACCAGACAGTCACACAACTGAATATTGGTTCGGCCATGTGTAGAATAGTGAAGTGTATTTATATTGCTACTAAGCCCCAATCTGCGATTGAAAGTACTGTGAATATTCTACTCATTTTAAAATTGTACTACACACAGTACCAAAAAGAGTGCCACAAAGTGTGCAAAGCGATTAAGTGGCAGATATTCTAATTTATCATGCAGTACAGCAAATAAAGCTGCACTGCGTTGCATAATAAAGGAGAAAGCAAAACATTACTACATCTACAAAATGTTTGCACACAGTCCATATCTACTAAGGGAGGGCACTGTTTTCTTCTTTCATTGCGCTGGCACACTTTAGGCTGAAATGCACCAACACACACAGACACTTTCCGCGGATGCAAGGGTGGGTGAGTACTTTCAAGCAAAGGTTTTGCACAAGAAGGGTACCTCTCAGTCAAAAATGCTCTGAACATAATTTAACAATTTTTCCACTTTGAACATGCGCTATGCAGAGTGCAAAATATTTGGAGAAATATTAACATTTCTCTAAGTCAAAACCAGCCTTAAAGAGGTCTTTTTTTTCTGCCCAAAGCCCTGTCTACAAACTTTAGAAGATGAGGGATTCTATTAAAAAACGAGTGGGAGCATGGGAACGCCCATGTACCATCCATAGTATGCCACCTTGATGTAAAGCAGTGGTGGCTCACTCCGAGGGATAATGTTAGGGCTGACTTTACTGGACTATACTGGACCTGTATGACGTACTTTAAAAACATGAACTCTTGGAGTTTGCTGAATTGAGTGACAGCAATGTGATTTGGTTGGATAGGGCTAGCCTGATTCTGTTATTTCCTAGGCATTTAGATGGAGTTAATTAAGGTCTTAATTAATAAAACAATAAATGTCAGGGCCCAAAGTTTTGCAAAGCCTTTATTCCACAGTATCCCTCTTTAATCCATCACCAGACATTCCTTGATTCTCACATATGCAGTACATATTCTGTATTTACTGAGTGAAAAATGTGAATACTTGCTTTTACTGTAAATGCAAGATTTTATTTTATCAATTAATACATCAATCAATCAATCAGGGGATTATAAAGTGCGCTACTCACCTGTTAGGGTCTCAAGGTGCTATATAGGTGGGGAGGTAGCTCCGTTGGGGTCATTCAAAGATCCAGGTCTTGAGGTATTTTCTGAATTGGTGAAGTGTTGTGCTACGCCGGAGGTTAAGGGGTTGATTGTTTCAGGTCTTGGCTGCAATGTAGGAGAAGGACCTTGCACTCGCTCTGTTCCTGTAGATGCGTGGGACAGTGGCTAGGGAGAGGTCAGCTGAGTTGAGGTTTCTCTTGGGGGCATGGAAGGAGAGGCAGTTGTTAAGGATGTTATTGTAAATAAGCAGAACATGTTTTACTATTGTAGAAATATTCATGTCATTATCATCCATTACAAACTTGTAGTGGGTCGTAAGTAAGCAAGGCAGAATGAAAAGTGCTGAAATGTTTTTCACAAATTGATAAATCTTTATGTGGGTGGAGGAAAAAATGAATAATTATTTATTAACGAATTAAAAGGATGCATAAATTATGTAAAAAGTAACCTACCATAAATCCAAAGATTTCTTTTCTAAACCTAGTCTTGATAAATTTCCCAACATGTTTTAACATATGAAGGTGTGGGCAACATATATCATAAAATTAGCTGTCTCTCATAAGAAAATATATATATCAACTGTACCTGCTTGTCTTGAGCACATGTTCCCCAGATATGACCCCAAGGGTTAACTGGCTGGCAACCTGTTTGAGCTACAGAGACACAACAAGTTTACCTGAGGCCTCCCTACAATTGCCCAACTGACCAGTGGAGCAGCATATTTTTGGCTCCACCCTTTTTCATTTTGACCGTGCCATATATGCATGTACATGGCCTCATATATTTGTGCGATTTGATATCACTAACATAATGTGGTACTCTTGAACAGTTACAGAAGGCGTATTTACTTTCTAACCTCAACATTTATATAAATGTGCATACCACTGTTTTCCTTATAGTGTCACCAAATTGCAGCTCTCATATATATCTGCATTTTGGTGGGTTGAATAATATTGCTAATTCCTGTATAATCATGCGTTCATTTGAATGGTAATCAACAATTGCATTATGACTGTATATATATCCATAACCATGTATTTAAATGTGTACTGAATGATTTCTACGTTAATCTGATCAAACGCCTTAAGCATTTGGATTTTAATGTTTAACCTTCATTGCAAAAGTTTGCTTTGGTTGCAATGTTTTTCTTGCCTCTGCAGGTGCATTTATATGATATCATTAATGAAAGGCACATTGTGTAAGAGAGATAGTGAGGCTCACAAGGAGTATCATTGGCAATGACAATAAGCGCTAATGAACAAAGGGATGACCACAGTCTGTGCTGTATCTGGAGATGGAAGTAATCCAAGGACGTTCTAATGTGTGGATCAGAACGAGGGAGTTTCAAGTGCAGTTTCTAAAGTTTTACATTGATAAGGTGGATGAGCCATGAGCCCTTGATATGAGATTCTCAAATGTTCTTTTGTGGGTTTAATTGGTGAACACACCTTAGCTTTAGACAGAGTCTTTTAGAATTCAACTGGCACAGATGTCTTTGCTTTTTCTCTGTTGTGTGGCTTTATTTCTCTGCTTCTGTTAGATTTGGCCCTGCAGGAAAAACTACCAAGAGTTTTTTTCTTACTTTCTAAGGGTGTATGGCAGGGCTGTGTACTTGCTCCCTTTTTATTTATGCTTTAAAGTAAAGGTTTGAACAACACCTGGTTAATGTAAATGCAGACGTGCTGCTTGTTGATATTCAGGCAGTACCTGGACTGCTCTACACTGATGAGGCAGTTCTAATTGCCAGGACCAGACTCGGCCTACAGAAGCTCCTGGCTAGTAATGCAAGGTCTATGAGCGAGCCTGATCTGACTACAAAGACTTGACTGTAAACCACTCCAAAACCCACATTATTGGATCAACTTAGAGTTTTCCCAGTGATGCTAAGTAGTTAGACTTAATTAGATAATCTGGCTTCACTCATGCATATGCAAGCACAACACAAATCATATTCTGATCATCAAATTTTGTTCAAAATGGTCTGCATTCCTGTTACTGAATTTCTTTTTTGTTTCATGTTGTTAAGGCTTAATTTTGTTAGATGGTTAGGTCTGTCAGTAGTGAGTTTGTACTTTTTACAACATATTCTTAAGACTGGTGGATATCAGGTTGGCTCTGAATTTGTAATAATTCTACACTTAATTTCATCTACTGACTTTTAGTCCTCATAGTGTGGCCAAATGGGTTACACTGTAAATTGAATTTGTGGATGATGCTAACTCCTCTTTAAACCTCAGGCATCTAGAAAGTTCAGTTTCAGGGAGATTTGGACAAAGGGTCCAAGTGCTCTATCACCTGCACCAACTGGAGCCTACATGAACCAGCCTGAGCCCTGCTGATGGTATCTAGAAAGTTCAGTTGCAGGGAGAT
Organism: Lissotriton helveticus; assembly: GCF_964261635.1. NCBI lineage: Eukaryota > Metazoa > Chordata > Amphibia > Caudata > Salamandridae > Lissotriton > Lissotriton helveticus. The sequence goes on from NC_136068.1 coordinate 1,642,889,403, forward strand.
TTGAACAAAGGCCCCAAGTGCTCTATCACCTGCACCAACTGGAGCCTGCATGAACCTTCCTGAGCCCCTACTGATGGCCTCTGGAGCCTTGGCTGGCATCACAATGTTTTCCTCCTTACCTCCAGGTGAAAATCAAGAAGCTTTGGGCTCTCTGTGACCATGAAGTAGACTCTTTGCGTCAAACAATGAATGCCTGGGATGCCCGCCAGTGTGAATTTCCAATGATGACTGGTCTTTGCGTCAGTCATGATACTCTGCATCAACAGCGATGGTCAGCATCGACTGCCAACACGAAGCTACAGTGATGTCTGGCTCCTCGCAGCACAACGGGAATCGTCAGTGATGCCCGACCTTCTCCTCTACTGGCAAAGTTCTCCTTGTAGTCCTTGCCAGTGTGAAATTCTAGCTACAGCTCCTTGGGTGGACTTGGAATTTGAGAAGGTAAACTTATCACTAGGATGTACCTGGTCCCTCCGACCCAATCTCTGTAGCAGTTCCCCTGAGCTTGTGACTTTGAACTAGTCCAGTGATATAAGGTACCTGCGAGTGGTGCTTTTTTGGGTTTTGTGGCTATTTTCATCTGTAACTTAAAAAAATTCCTAATTCTGGTTTTACTGATTGAATTTTTCTTGTTTTTTTGCCATTTTTTAAAATTAAATTCTATTCTACTTTTCTAAAGTGGTTTGAGATGTTACATGTACTGTGTTTTCACTTTATTACTCTTTGAGTGTTGCATAAATACTTTACACATTGCCTCTGAGTTAAACCTAACTTCTTTTGTGCCAAGAGGGTTAAGCACAGGTTTATTTTGTCACCTTGAAAAATATTGTTTTTATTTAACACCTTGAATGCTACAGCAATTCACTCTTGGTGCTGAACTCCCTTAAATCCCATTGTTCATGACGAGCTCAGCTCGTCATGAGCACACGAGCAGTGTTTTGCATGATGAGCTGAGCTCGTCATGAGCATGGAAGGGGTTAAGGGTGGGCAAAGTTGGCGGAATACCACTACACAGAATTCTGCGGAGTTGAGCAAAACTAACCCCAATTAATAAAAAAGAAACCTTATATACCTTTGGTAATACAAACAACTCTATCTGTACATGCTAACATGCATATAGTCATCTCACAAAAGTGAAAATAAATATATAGCAAGCAGTGAGAGAGGTGATGATTTTGGGGTCCTCTCTAACCTAGGGAGAGAACCAAGCAGATGCCTTGAACACAGAGAGCACATCATGCGTATCGATTCAGTGGTGGTCCCATCCTCCTTGGACCAACCCAAGCACAGTTATGGGCAAATATACATTCCCAACCAAAGGTCCTGCAAAGTATTATGGGCCGAGATTCTAGAGTGCAGTGAATATTATAGTATCCAATATTAAAACATTCCTCAAGCGGCAGGCTGTTCTGGCTCAGCTGAAAGCTAATATTATAATATTCACTGCTCTCTAGAATTCCATCCCATAATGCTTTGCTGGGCCTTTTGTTGGCATTGTATTTTTGCCCATAACTTTGTGGGTGGTCCTAGGAGGATGGGGCCATCACCGAATCTTTCAGCATGATATGCTCTTTGTGTTCAAGGCATCTGCTTTGTCCGACTCATAGGTTAGAGAGGACCCCAGTCCATATCTACTAAGGGAGGGCACTGTTTTCTTCTTTAATTGCGCTGGCACACTTTAGGCTGAAATGCACCAACACACACAGACACTTTCCGCGGATGCAAGGGTGGGTGAGTACTTTCAAGCATAGGTTTTGCACAAGAAGGGTACCTCTCAGTCCAAAATGCTCTGAACATAATTTAACAATTTTTCAACTTTGAACATGTGCTATGCAGAGTGCAAAATATTTGGAGAAATATTAACATTTCTCTAAGTCAAAACCAGCCTTGAGAGGTCTTTTTTTCTGCCCAAAGCCCTGTCTACAAACTTTAGAAGATGAGGTATTCCATTAAAAAACGAGTGGGAGCATGGGAACGCCCATGTACCATCCATAGTATGCCACCTTGATGTAAAGCAGTGATGGCTCACTCCGAGGGATAATGTTAGGGCTGACTTTACTGGACTATACTGGACCTGTATGACGTACTTTAAAAACATGAACTCTTGGAGTTTGCTGAATTGAGTGACAGCAATGTGATTTGGTTGGATAGGGCTAGCCTGATTCTGTTATTTCCTAGGCATTTAGATGGAGTTAATTAAGGTCTTAATTAATAAAACAATAAATGTCAGGGCCCAAAGTTTTGCAAAGCCTTTATTCCACAGTATCCCTCTTTAATCCATCACCAGACATTCCTTGACTCTCACATATGCAGTACATATTCTGTATTTACTGAGTGAAAAATGTGAATACTTGCTTTTACTGTAAATGCAAGATTTTATTTTATCAATTAATACATCAATCAATCAATCAATCAGGGGATTATAAAGTGCGCTACTCACCTGTTAGGGTCTCAAGGTGCTATATAGGTGGGGAGGTAGCTCCGTTGGGGTCATTCAAAGATCCAGGTCTTGAGGTATTTTCTGAATTGGTGAAGTGTTGTGCTACGCCGGAGGTTAAGGGGTTGATTGTTTCAGGTCTTGGCTGCAATGTAGGAGAAGGACCTTGCACTCGCTCTGTTCCTGTAGATGCGTGGGACAGTGGCTAGGGAGAGGTCAGCTGAGTTGAGGTTTCTCTTGGGGGCATGGAAGGAGAGGCAGTTGTTAAGGATTTTATTGTAAATAAGCAGAAAATGTTTTACTATTGTAGAAATATTCATGTCATTATCATCCATTACAAACTTGTAGTGGGTCGTAAGTAAGCAAGGCAGAATGAAAAGTGCTGAAATGTTTTTCACAAATTGATAAATCTTTATGTGGGTGGAGGAAAAAATGAATAATTATTTATTAACGAATTAAAAGGATGCATAAATTATGTAAAAAGTAACCTACCATAAATCCAAAGATTTCTTTTCTAAACCTAGTCTTGATAAATTTCCCAAAATGTTTTAACATATGAAGGTGTGGGCAACATATATCATAAAATTAGCTGTCTCTCATAAGAAAATATATATATCAACTGTACCTGCTTGTCTTGAGCACATGTTCCCCAGATGTGACCCCAAGGGTTAACTGGCTGGCAACCTGTTTGAGCTACAGAGACACAACAAGTTTACCTGAGGCCTCCCTGCAATTGCCCAACTGACCAGTGGAGCAGCATATTTTTGGCTCCACCCTTTTTCATTTTGACTGTGCCATATATGCATGTACATGGCCTCATATATTTGTGCGATTTGATATCACTAACATAATGTGGTACTCTTGAACAGTTACAGAAGGCGTATTTACTTTCTAACCTCAACATTTATATAAATGTGCATACCAATGTTTTCCTTATAGTGTCACCAAATTGCAGCTCTCATATATATCTGCATTTTGGTGGGTTGAATAATATTGCTAATTCCTGTATAATCATGCGTTCATTTGAATGGTAATCAACAATTGCATTATGACTGTATATATATCCATAACCATGTATTTAAATGTGTACTGAATGATTTCTACGTTAATCTGATCAAACACCTTAAGCATTTGGATTTTGATGTTTAACCTTCATTGCAAAAGTTTGCTTTGGTTGCAATGTTTTTCTTGCCTCTGCAGGTGCATTTATATGATATCATTAATGAAAGGCACATTGTGTAAGAGAGATAGTGAGGCTCACAAGGAGTATCATTGGCAATGACAATAAGCGCTAATGAACAAAGGGATGACCACAGTCTGTGCTGTATCTGGAGATGGAAGTAATCCAAGGACGTTCTAATGTGTGGATCAGAACGAGGGAGTTTCAAGTGCAGTTTCTAAAGTTTTACATTGATAAGGTGGATGAGCCATGAGCCCTTGATATGAGATTCTCAAATGTTCTTTTGTGGGTTTAATTGGTGTTCACACCTTAGCTTTAGACAGATTCTATTAGAATTCGACTGGCACAGATCTCTTTGCTTTTTCTCTGTTGTGTGGCTTTATTTCTCTGCTTCTGTTAGATTTGGCCCTGCAGGGAAAACTACCAAGAGTTTTTTTCTTACTTTCTAAGGGTGTATGGCAGGGCTGTGTACTTGCTACCTTTTTATTTATGCTTTAAAGTAAGTGTTTGAACAACACCTGGTTAATGTAAATGCAGACGTGCTGCTTTTTGATATTCAGGCAGTACCTGGACTGCTCTACACTGATGAGGCAGTTCTAATTGCCAGGACCAAACTCGGCCTACAGAAGCTCCTGGCTAGTAATGCAAGGTCTATGAGCGAGCCTGATCTGACTACAAAGACTTGACTGTAAACCACTCCAAAACCCACATTATTGGATCAACTTAGAGTTTTCCCAGTGATGCTAAGTAGTTAGACTTAATTAGATAATCTGGCTTCACTCATGCATATGCAAGCACAACACAAATCATATTCTGATCATCAAATTCCGTTCAAAATGTTCTGCATTCCTGTTACTGAATTTCTTTTTTGTTTCATGTTGTTAAGGCTTAATTTTGTTAGATGGTTAGGTCTGTCAGTAGTGAGTTTGTATTTTTACAACATATTCTTAAGACTGGTGGATATCCAGTGAGAAGAACCAAATCAGAGCTATGGTACTCTGAGAAATTAAAAATCGCAAAGGCCCATTGCAAAGCGACAAAACGCAAATGGAGAAAAAGCTACACTCCCGAACTTAAGGAAATTTATAGATTTGAACTAAAAAAATACCAAAAAATGGTGAGAGAAGAAAAAAGTGTCTTCTTCAAAAACAGAATTGAAGAGGCAGATAACCCTACAAAGGAACTGTTCCGTATCTATAAAGAACTAACAGACACCACACGCTTAGACACTCAAGACACATATTCCAACGATATATGTGAACAAATAGCAGATTTCTTCGTCGAAAAAGTCGAGAAAATTCATGCTACTTTCCCCAAACCCACTAAATTAGGAAAGGAGGTAGTGACTAAAGACCTCCCTACTCATAATTCCAAACTCACCACTTTCACTATAACTGACAAAAAAGATCTTATCAATATCATCAATGGCATTCATTCAGGTTCTCCTAGTGATGTGTGCCCATTGGCAAAAAGTAAGGACATCATGGAAAACTTTCTTATAGATCATATTAGAAACATGATAACTCTATCTTTTCAAGAATGTAAGGTACCGGAGGCTTGGAAAACAGCGCAAGTCATACCCTTAAAAAAAAAAAACAATATCCCTATTACTCAGTTCCAAAACCTCAGGCCTATCTCTCTTTTGCCACAATGTGCCAAAATAATAGAAAAAATAGTTAATAAACAGCTTATGGCATTTCTAGAAATGGAAACTATACTCCACCCCTCCCAATCGGGTTTTAGACCTGGCTATTCAACAGAATCAGCGGTTCTGTACTCCACGGAATGTATCCGTAGGATGGTGGACGAGGGAGAGACAGCAGCGTTGGTGATGTTAGACCTAAGCGCAGCATTTGATACTGTGCTTCACTCAACGCTGCTGTCTCGGCTCTCGGACATAGGAGTAAAAGACCAGGCACTAGCTTGGCTCGAATCTTTTCTCACCAAAAGATCGTTTCAGCTGCACTGCCCACCCTTTAAATCATCTTCTCGAAGCGTTAGCCATGGGGTTCCACAGGGCTCCAGTTTGAGCCCTACTTTATTCAACATCTACATGGAACCCCTGGCTCACGTTGTAGAGAATTTTGGGGTGGGCATTGTCAGCTATGCCGACAATACGCAATTAATGTTCAAACTTACACCAGACAGCGAGGAATATGCCACCAATTTCTCTAACTGCATGGCTGCCGTAGCCACCTGGATGAACAATAATTGCCTCCGCTTAAATGGAGACAAGACAGAGGTGTTGGTGGTGGGGAACAAAACATCGATATGGTCCCAGGCATGGTGGCCCTCGGTCCTGGGTGAACTCCCCTGCCCTGTAGAAAAGGTCAAAAACTTAGGGATCACGCTTGACAGGGACCTTTCGGGCAAATCCCAAGTCAGCAAAACAACAGGCAAGTGCTTTGGCACACTTAAGACCCTGCGGAAAATCATTGACCTAATCCCCATTGGAGCCAGAAAGACCATTGTACACGCCCTCATAACACCCCATCTAGATTACGGCAACGTTCTTCTATTAGGCCTTAACCAGAACAGTTTACATCAGCTACAATGCATTCAAAATGCTGCCGCTCGCATGGTGTTGGGTCTTCCCAAAAGAACCTCTTCCAAAGCTGCCCTTTCTATATTGCATTGGCTCCCCATCAGGGAAAGAATCAGATATAAGAGCATCTGCTATGCCCATCGGATTGCCAATAATAAGGGACCCATCTACCTCAGAAGTCTCTTGACCATCCATCGCCCGACCAGAGACTTAAGATCATCTGGTATGATGCAATTCAAACTTCCCCGCATCTCCAGAGCGAAAATGGGGGGTAGATCTTTTCGCTACCAAGCAGTGAAACATTGGAATGCCCTCCCAGTGCATCTGCGGATGGAACCCTCGGAAACTCTTTTTAGAGCTAAACTGAAAACCCACCTCTTCCCGCAATAAATTTATGTTATGACTTCCTTTCCGTCTCTTTCCCTCTGAAAGTTTTTTGTTAGTAGTAAGCGCGGGTATACACAGTTTTGTGCAGCCATGCGCTTTACAAATGTCTTATTATTATTATTATTATCAGGTTGGCTCTGAAATTGTAATAATTCTACACTTAATTTCATCTACTGAATTTTAGTCCTCATAGTGTGGCCAAATGGGTTACACCTTAAATTGAATTTGTGGATGATGCTAACTCCTCTTTAAACCTCAGGCATCTAGAAAGTTCAGTTGCAGGGAGATTTGGACAAAGGGTTCAAGTGCTCTATCACCTGCACCAACTGGAGCCTACATGAACATGCCTGAGCCCTGCTGATGGTATCTAGAAAGTTCAGTTGCAGGGAGATTTGGACAAAGGGTCCAAGTGCTCTATCACCTGCACCAACTGGAGCCTGCATGAACCTTCCTGAGCCCCTACTGATGGCCTCTGGAGCCTTGGCTGGCATCACAATGTTTTCCTCCTTACCTCCAGGTGAAAATCAAGAAGCTTTGGGCTCTCTGTGACCATGAAGTAGACTCTTTGCGTCAAACAATGAATGCCTGGGATGCCCGCCAGGGTGAATTTCCAATGATGACTGGTCTTTGCGTCAGTCATGATACTCTGCATCAACAGAGACGGTCAGCATCGACTGCCAACACGAAGCTGCAGTGATGACTGGCTCCTTGCAGCACAACGGGAATCGTCAGTGATGCCCGACCTTCTCCTCTACTGGCAAAGTTCTCCTTGTAGTCCTTGCCGGTGTGAAATTCTAGCTACAGCTCTTTGGGTGGACTTGAAATTTGAGAAGGTAAACTTATCACTAGGATGTACCTGGTCCCTCCGACCCAATCTCTGTAGCAGTTGCCCCGAGCTTGTGACTTTGAACTAGTCCAGTGATATAGGATACCTGCGAGTGGTGCTTTTTGGGTTTTGGTGCTATTTTCATCTGTAACTTAAAAAAAATTCTAATTCTGGGTTTACTGATTGAATTGCTCTTGTTTTGTTGCCATTTTTTTAAATTAAATTCTATTCTACTTTCTTAAATTGGTTTGAGATGTTACATGTACTGTGTTTTCACTGTATTACTCTTTGAGTGTTGCATAAATACTTTACACATTGCCTCTGAGTTAAACCTAACTTTTTTTGTGCCAAGAGGGTTAAGCACAAATTTATTTTGTGACTTATGTAGTTCACCTTGAAAAATATTGTTTTTATTTAAGGGTGGGCAAAGTTGGCGGAATACCACTGCACACAATTCTGCGGAGTTGAGCAAAACTAACCCCAATTAATAAAAAAGAAACCTTATATACCTTTGGTAAAACATACAACTCTATTGGTACATGCTAGAATGCATATAGTCATCTCACAAAAGTGAAAATAAATAGATAGCAAGCAGTGAGAGAGGTGATGATTTTGGGGTCCTCTCTAACCTAGGGAGAGAACCAAGCAGATGCCTTGAACACAGAGAGCACATCATGCTTAACGATTCGGTGGTGGTCCCATCCTCCTTGGACAAACCCAAGCACAGTTATGGGCAAAAATACAATCTCAACCAAAGGTCCTGCAAAGTATTATGGGCCGAGATTCTAGAGTGCAGTGAATATTATAGTATCCAATATTAAAACATTCCTCAAGTGGCAGGCTCTTCTGGCTCAGCTGAAAGCTAATATTATAATATTCACTGCACTCTAGAATTTCATCCCATAATGCTTTGCTGGGCCTTTTTTTTTTTTTTGTGTCCTCATTTGCCGAACTCTCGTTCCATAGAAAGCGCCAACCACCTTGAGTAACATTTGGCACAATATAGAAACCAGAATCGCCGGCAAAATTGACACTATTTGAGTGGCGGGAGAAGCTTTCAGGAATCTTTGCTCTGTCAAGGAATCTTACAGCCTGTTGGACCCACTTTGCTGAGCGAAGCCATAAGCAGGATTGAGTAGTATGTCAGCTTAATCATTGGACCCGGGGAAAAAAAAAAACCCTCGGTGAGCCTAACGATTAGTCTAACTCCGCTGAACCAGCAGGTTCCAGAAGGTGAGGTTACGCTTGCTACAAGACCTGGCCAGATCCACCCTTGATGTTTCATAAAGAGATGTTAACCTGCCTGCGTGTGATGGTGCATTTGATTCAACCCAAAATTTGCAGATCTGTCGTCTCGCGAGGAGAATTGCATAAAACAAGAAGGTCCTTGCAGCCCTGGTGATATTTTCATCCAAACCAAATATTATAAGGGACAGGGTAATATGTATTGATGTTTTAAGTATCAAGTCCAGAGTGCCCTTTACTTCTTCCCCAAAAACTTTGATAGGCGGACAATCCAAGAACATGTGGATGTCAGAGGCTGCGTGAAGGAGACACTTGTTACAACAGTTCCCGGATTGAAACTTGAATAGCCTAAGTTGGGAGAGGTACGTGCGATGTAACGTAAACAAATGGTTACGCCTCAACCACTCAGGCTTAACTGTTTTAAACAGGAGAGTAAATGATCTTATCCATAAATCTTCGCACTGGACACCCAGTGCTTCTCCCCATCTACCTCCTCCAAAATAGTACAGTACTAGAAGGCTACCTCTTTACCCGCCCACTTGCCTCTCTACCAATTGTTGTTCTAAGGGGCTACTCCTCCCAACTGGGGCCTTTTTCCTGATCAACTCCCGGGACCAACTAAAAAGTTGCATATATTTGAATTCGGATAAGGCAGGACCAACCTTCCCATATAAATCCTCCCACTTGACCAGTACTCCTTCTACTAGTAACTCCCCCCATGTTAGAATTCCTACCTCCTTTATGGGGACCGCAAGCCTGTCCCTTAAGCACAAAGGAAGCCCTCGGGAATCCCAGATTGGTGCAAGGGCTGAATAATAGGCTAAACCTACTTTACTTTTGATTTGGGCCCATGCCTTCGCCAAGGATTGCAGAGTCTTCTGCCTTACCTTCTTGAAGTACTTCTGATCTCCGAATTTAAATAGGAATCCATCTAGCGGTAAATATGTCCCAGTTAACATAGCCTTAAGCATAACCCCTTTTGCTGAGGCTGATGGAGTTTTTAACAGCATCCTTGAGTGGGACAGCAGGAATGCCCAAGCATAGTATTCAAGGTCTGGCAGTCCAAGTCCACCCTTTTCCCTTTTCCTCCTTAATTTCTTCCATGCCAGCCTGGATGCCTTGTAGCACCAAATAAAGGAGTTTATTTCCTGCTGACATTTGTGTAGTTGTTTTGAGTCGAAGGCTAATGGAATGGAGTTAAAGAGAAATGTAAACTTGGGAAGAATAGACATTTTCACCAAGCTTATTCTCCCGAGAACAGTCATAGGGATGAAGGACCAAGATTTTAACAATGCCCTGCATTCTCTAAAGACCTTATCCAAATTGGTCTGTTCCAGAGTATTGATGTCCTGAGTGATCCTTATTCCCAAGTAGCGCATGGATGGAGTCACTACAAACTGTGGATTATCAATGTTCCAGGCCATAATCTCGGTTTTTCCCACATTGATTTCATACCCCGAGATATGCCCGAACTCCTCCGCCCTTTTTACTACTACAGGAAAAGCCTGAACTGGATCGATTGTATACACCAGGATATCGTCCGCATATAGTCCTACCCGTTTTTGCCAACCTCCGAATTTAAATGGGGGGATGGTATGTTCCTCTCTCAATATTTGCACAAAGGGTTCAATATATAGGTTGAATAATTGCGGGAAAAGAGGGCAGCCCTGCCTCGTACCCCATATAATTTGAAAAGACTCAGTAAGGGCACCATTGACCAACAGTCTGGCTCTAGGGTCCTGATATAAAAGTTTTATGGTTCGGCAAACCCTACTTCCAAACTGAAATTTCCTCATCACCGCAGCCAGATAGGGCCAATTGACCCTATCAAATGCTTTTGTAGCATCCAAGGTCAGGGTAGCCAACGGGAGACCAAACGCTGAGGCGATATCTATTGCACCTATCAGGTCATGTGTGAGCTCTGCCATCTGGCGCCCCCTAATAAATCCCTTCTGGTCTTGATAGATTATTGAGCCTATCTCTCTCCCAAGCTGTGCCGACAAAATGGCAGCGAAGATCTTATAGTCGATGTTTAGGAGAGAAATAGGCCGATAGGATCCGCAATCAGTCGGATCCTTACCAGATTTTCGGATCAGAACGATAGTTGCCTCATTCCACGTCTCAGGAATTGCCCCTCCGTTCACAAAGATGTCATTAAAAAGGGCAGTCAAAGCTGGGATGACAACTGGACCCATTACTCGATAAAGCTCCCCAGGGAGGCCATCTGGTCCCGCAGCCTTCCCCCGCTTCAATTTACTGATAACTGTGTTGACTTCAGCTTCAGTTATTGCCTCCTCCAAACTGTTACTCTGCTCTAGTGAGAGGGTGGGTAAAATAACTGTGTCTAACCACAGGTCCCTGGCCATTTGATTCTCTACAATCTCCTCCTTATAGATATTCCGGAAGAATTCGTGAAAGGCACTGCCAATTTCTGGGTTTGAGGTTCTAGATGTATTTCCCCCTTCCACTTTTATTTCTCTAATATATTTTTTGGCCTGATCTGATTTGATTTTCCATGCCAGAACCTTACCTGCTGCTTGCCCATACTCGAAATGTGAGAGTTTGCTTGCCTCCCAATTCTTAGCCCCCCTTTCCTGAAGTAAATTTTCCAATTTTACTTTTAATTCCACTCGTCTCTCTTGGTTGACTAAAAGTCCTGTGACGATATCGCTCCCCCGATCCAAAAGAGCTAGTTCCCTTTCTATACTTGAGATCGCTTCTCTATAGACCTTTGCTCTATAAGAGGCGCGGTTTGTTATGCAACCTCTTAAATAGGCTTTAAAAGTTTCCCATGCAGTCACAATCTTAGCCGAGTTCACATTAATTTCCAAAAAAGAAGCTGACTCTGTTCTTCTTCCAGCAAGATTGATCGGTCAAAAGACCAGGAAGGGTATTTTGATTGCTCAGGAAGATTTAAGGTAAAAAGGATGGCAGAATGGTCCGACAAATGCTAGGGAAGGTAAACTAACTTCTTCAATACGTCTTTAAGACAGTAACTGAGGAGGGCATAATCAATTCTTGATTTATGTTTATATTTATAGTTGTGGAAGGAGACTCCTAAAGTATTCCCCACTCTCTCCCACCAAATATCCGCTAGACCCAGAGTTGACATTGTTGCTAGTAAGGTTTGCCTAGATTTTGAGTTCTTCGTCGCACGGGAATTAGGTGTCTTATCCAATTTTGGATTTAAAACAATAATAAAGTCTCCCACCCATATTATTGGGTCTAAGGAAGAGGTCAAATGATTCTCGATCTTATTCAAATATGAGGGGTCGTCGAGGTTTGGGCCATAGTACCCTATTAGTGTGAGAGGACAGCCATCTAATCTAATACTTGAAAGAAGCCATCTGCCAGTGTGGTCCTCCTTATAATCTATGATTTTAACTTTTGCCTGTTTTTTAAAAATAATAAGGATCCCCCGTATGTTCGCGTTGTGATCCGTACATAAATATTTGTCCACCCAGTTCAAATTCTTCAACATCTCTTTGACTTCATCTTTGAGTAGATGTGTCTCCTGGATAATGATGACGTGTGCGGGAGAGTCTCTTAAGTATTGTAAGATTCTATATTTCCTACTCCTGACATGCATTAACATTCCAGGATAGGAACTGCAACCCCATCATTTCCTTTTTCCTCTCCGTTTTTCCCACCCACCTGTAGAAACATCCTTACTTAAATCATCCGTGTGCCGAGTATTACCCTGGCTTCCCTATTGATGGGGCGCTTAATAAACTTACAAATCAAGATGTTAGAAATGAAGACCGGCATGACTTTTTAGCTTCCCCCCCCTCGGAAAACCCACCCCTACTTACGCTGACCAGCTGGATAGCCAGCTTTGCGTCTGTAGACAGACCCTCTCCTCCTCCCCGCCAACCCTATGTCTAATTAAGATACGGCTAGACACCGGCATTCATTTACTGGGCGGTTGTTAAGCAGGCGTTTGGTTTATCGAGGTGGGGTTTCCCACCACCCATCCTTAGTTGTGACATTTTTGACAATATTCAAAACCTCGTGTAACCGACATGTAAGCACTATCAAGTCGTTAAATTAGTTAAATATATTTATTATTTTCCTCTTTCTTTGTATATATATATTTTTTTAATAATTTTTTTTATGGTATTTTAAGGTATTCCTGCTTTTTATTTTTTACCTAAATGCACTACTCTTACATTTTTTTTTCCGTTTAAGCATAACACTAGATGTGACAATTCCAAGCCCTTTATATAGAAATTTGAACGAGGGTAGAAACGGGACCTTAATGACTATTATGACCATTATGACCTTAGTGACCCCCCTTGAATGATCGCTAATGGATGCTAGTAACTCGTCAGCCTCTAAAGGGGAACGGATGTTATGCATTTTGTTGTTGTACATCACCCTTAAGAAGGCGGGAAATCTCATCTGCTCTGTTGCCCCTAAGGCCCTAAAATTCTCTATTTTCTGACCCAGCTCCCACTGTCTATCTAGTGTAGTTTTTGACAGATCTGTTGAAATCATGGGCCTTTAGTGACTTTGCTTTTAAAGCTAGGTTCAAAATCTTTTCTTTTGTGGTATAGGTGAGAAAGTTCACTAAGATCTTCCTCGGCTTCACTCTACCCGGGTTAAGGCGGACGGGGTCTCTGTGAATCCTCTGAATGTCATTTTCCAACTCCTCTGATTCTTCTTCTAGGTTAAGGGCGTTCTTCAGCAGAGAAACTACATAAGCCTTGATATGTCCCCCTTCTTTCCCCTCTGGGATCCTTAAGAGCCTAAGGTTGTTCCTTCGTGAATAATTTTCCAAGGACTCAACCCTTTCCTTCATTGCGTCCCCTTCTCTCCTAAGGCCTTGGATTTTAATTTCTGCGGACTCCAAGCTATCTTTTAACACCTCCACTGACCCTTCCAAGCACTCAGTTCTCTCAAAGAGGCCGTCCACTTTTTGTTCTAGAGTCTCACACGCCGCCCTGATCTCGGTTTGATTCAGCTTTAATTCGGCAAATCCGTTTTTGATCTCTTCCCTCATTGCCGTTAAAAGTTCCTCACCGAGTTGCCCCCACTTTCTATGACACTAATGGGACCAACATTTGTACAGATACCGCCTTCTGTTAATAAGCTTGGTACCCCTTGATCTGCTGCTGGCACTGGTTCAAGCACCACTTCAGTTCTAGCTGAAGCAGGGGGTTCTCCCAACTGCACGTTAGTGTCGCTCATGATATTTCCACGATTACCACCAGCCACCTCTGTTTTTTGTACAATATCAAGAACTTGGGGCAATACTTTAAAGTAGGAGCGCAATGATGGCGTAATTCGTGTTGCACCCCTGTGCACCCCTTTGGATTTACTTTTACCTCTTAGTCGAGTTCCCGAGCTGGCGCTGGTACTTGTACTTGATGTGGGGCAGGCAAAGCTCTCTCTTATGGTGGATCCTTGAATTTTGCCCACAAAAGTCACAACCTCTGCCCTCACTTCACTGTCAGGCTCACCTGCTCCATCTGAGACCAATTCGTGCATGCCTGACCCCGCTGCAGAAATGCCTCCTCCGGCACTTTTCACTCGTGTTTTGCCCTTTCCTCCACCCCTTCCAGTAATACTGCTTTTTGATTTTAAGCTGCTCGAAGATTTTCCCCCTCCCTGTGCCCTCTCCTTACTTCCAGAGATCTTATCCCCCAGCACTGAGAGGGATTCGCAGGCTGTTGTTACAGCAGACGTTGTAGACGTTCTCAGCTCAGTCTGTGGTGCAGTCTCAGGCTCTCTCTCTCCACCCGAAATGCAAGTGCTTCCTCTCAGGAGACCGCGCGCTGCCGCCCTGCGGCCCCGTCGAAGCTCCATGGCGGCTCTCCTCCACCGCGGGAGAGAGGCAGGGGGCGGTGTCAAAATCAGGCTCAAGCACATCGGCTCTAATCCCCAAGCAAAAGCGAGCCTTCCCCCGACACACTGCCTCAAAGTGCTTTTTTAAACGGAGACAAACGGAGACAAAGCCGTCCAGGGGTTAGTCCATGGTAAAGCTGCCAGGTGATAGACTCGCGAAGAAAAGGACTACAGGTAAGAAGCCGCATGCCGATGAAACGCCGTTCATTACTTCAGGGTGGAGGAGAGGTCTGCTAGCGATGCGCGCACCGCCCTAGCCAGCGGCCGCCATGTTTTCCCCAGCCTAGTGTTCATTCTTGTCAACCCCTTTGCTGGGCCTTTTGTTGGCATTGTATTTTTGCCCATAACTTTGTTTGGGGTGGTCCTAGGAGGATGGGGCCTCCACGGAATCTTTCAGCATGATATGCTCTTTGTGTTCAAGGCATCTGCTTGGTTAGAGCGGACCCCAAAATCATCACTTCTCTCTTTGCCTGATATTTTACAAAGCTCTTTTTTGTGAATTGGTTATATGCTTTTAGCATGTAAAGGTAAAGTTGTTTCATCAAATTGTTGTGGGTGCAGTAGCTACCTCCGCTACCTCCGCTAGGTGGTAGAGTTGGGTTTTTTGCATGAATTTGCCCACTGTATTTTTATTACCTGAGGTTGGCTCTCACCATTTTGAACTAATAAGCCTATGGCTTTGCTGCGTCCAACCGGTGGTAGACAAACAATTGCAGGCCATGCATTGAACTGTGTCTAACCGGTGGTAGACTAGCAATCGCAGGCCATGCATGGCTCATGGCATACCCAACGTGTAGTTGGTCTCACAGTTCCTGGCCACACTCAGCAGACTTACTGACTTTGTCAATGAGTCACATAAACCAAAATATTAAAAGTGAGCCTACTGAGTTTATCAAGAGGTGAGGATATCAATAGATATAAAGTAGATCTATCAACTTTTTCCGAAGATCAACATTATTTTTATTCAAATGTATATTTTATTAATTCACACAATGCATAGTTTTAAAACAGCCATCATTATAAAAATGTTTAATAAAGTTTTATTAAAAAACAATATTTCTGTGAGTTTGTCTTTTAAAATAATTTTTATTGTTGCATTTTGTGGCCAGAAAATATTAACGGAAAGACTCAGAGACATGTTATTGTATTTTAAGATATAACCAATATGTCTCTGAGGTTCAAAAAAAAAAGTTTAGCCTACAAAATGCAATCATAAAAATTACAACAAGAGGACCCCTGCACTCCAGCAAAAGAGCATAGAGCACCAGCTAGGAGTTCTGGTATGGTCTTCTCTGGTCATAGATTTAATGACCCAGCACTCGTAGGGGTCGACTCCGATCTCGCTCGGAATGGCTCCGAACGCGATCCGGCCGGGAAAAGTACGAGCCGGAGGGGTAATTTATGACCGACTGGTACAACTGTACATGTTAGCAAGTATGATGCAGGAAACGTGAAATCGACGACCGAGACGTTTCCGAGTCTGTATCACTCAGTACGTGTTGGCCGTAAGCGAACCATGCCGTGCAATAGAGGCAATTTCCGAACGAGCCAGTACGATGCACAATTCAGATAGCCGGATCGAGACAGAGTTTCCGACTCATAAAAGCTCCGGGAAGTGGACTTCGGGGGTCCACGCCAGACGCCCTTTCACCCGTAGCTGTATGAGTTGGTCAAAGGGGGGATCCAAGGGTCCCCCAACATGTGCATGTACGGCGCGGGTGGCACAGACATTTCCCAAATAAAGAGGGCGCCCTTTTGCGCAACTTACCTTTTTCATCCATGGGAGCCTATGTCCGAGTCATACAACAGGCTCCCATTGACTTCAATGGGGCTCTGAGTGACCCGTTTCTGTAAGCGCGTGTTTGCATCGTACTCAGTCGTTCGGAGCCCCGAAGTGCGAGTCGGTCTGAAAGCACTCCCAACGAGATCGGAATCGGCCCCTTAATGGTTTTGTTTAACATTGCTTGTTGGCTTCCGCGCTGCCTGCATCCCCACACAACGTTACAAAAAGGCATGGTGGTGCCCCTCCCTATTCTAGGGGCCCCCCAATCTAAAAATATGAAGAAGGAAGCCCTTGCATGGCATATGGGACACTCCCTCAAAGAGCAGTGAAAATAAAGGCCCCTTCCTTGGACCTTTAAAGGCCCTGAGACACCCTTCTCCCAGGGCTGTTTTCTTTTTTAGGCGAGGGGGTGCATGCCCACCCTCTCCCAGCCTTTACAGGCCCTGGGGTCCCATCAGCCAGGTGTATCTCTGTTGTTTCTATGTGTCCTGGTCAATACATTGTGGTGCATTATTGTTGGATTACTCCATACTTTTCTTATATTGTGTGTCTAATTTATTTGGACACCTTGTTACAGTTGTGGTATCTTGTTGTCTATGCAACACACATTACATTATATGAGGACGTTACTATTTTGGTTAGCTCGTTCAGCAAATTCACTGTTGTTCGCATGCAGAGTATTATCTGTGCTTCCAGTCTTATTAGTATCGGCTCCAGATTGTTGGCCTTTATATGACGGAGTTCTGTGCACTTAGGGGGTCGACTTCGATTCGGGAAAAAACGCTGCGAATAGCCGTTCGGAGCGTTTTTCCCATACGAATCGTACCCTGCAACGTCCCGCGTACGTACGACGAAGTACGATTCGTACCAGGAGCCGGAATCTGTACGAATCGTACAGAGACCGTACGATTCTCCGTCGGAACCCGCTGTACGCGACATCGGTCTGCCTCTCGGCTGCTTAATACGACCCAGCAAGTATGATACGTGTCGGGTACACACCGTTTGACCCTTTTTTTACGGGAGCTGAAAACAGCCGTAAAAGCAGAGTTTGCGCCGAACAGGTACAGAACGCCCCCCCTGGGTACGGTGCGTACCCCCATGATCGCAGGGGCACGCATCGTACCCCATTTACGCTGGGTGTACGGTGCGTACCCCTGCGATCATGGGGGGTATGCACCGTACCCCATGTACGCTGGGTGTACGGGGCGTACCCCTGCGATCATGGGGGGTACGCACCGTATGATGTCTATGTGATTGTGCGCTTTTCCGTACAAATCGCCCTTACCTGACGTGGACCGTACGGATCGCATCCTGATGCCCCGGTCCGGATCGTACTCGCCGGGTCGTACGGCGTGTGTACGAGTCGTACGGAGAGGGCTCCAGATAGGATTCATTTACTCGTTTACTCTCCCCTGAGGCAAAATAGCCGGGGGCTCTACTTACTATCCCTTTTGAAAGCGCGCTGAACTGCATAGACCTCTTAGCACTGATATTGCACAGACTTTTTAAGAATTGTAAATATTTTAATTGTTGCAATTTTAAGCTGGTGTAATTATAGTTGGCTCGAGTGCAGGATTAATCTAGCACCGAGGCGTGTTTTACTCACCCCCCCATCCCGGCGTGGCCGATTGTGGGCTGACGACGCGGGACAGGGGCGCCATCTTGGAGGGAGGAAGGGTTGGCGGTCCAGTGGCAGGACGCCTCCCGCCCTCCGGGATATTTAAGGAGCAGCTTTTGTAAGGCTCGCTGTACTCGTTTACTCTCCCCTGAGGCAAAATAGCCGGGGGCTCTACTTACTATCCCTTTTGAAAGCGCGCTGAACTGCATAGACCTCTTAGCACTGATATTGCACAGACTTTTTAAGAATTGTAAATATTTTAATTGTTGCAATTTTAAGCTGGTGTAATTATAGTTGGCTCGAGTGCAGGATTAATCTAGCACCGAGGCGTGTTTTACTCACCCCCCCATCCCGGCGTGGCCGATTGTGGGCTGACGACGCGGGACAGGGGCGCCATCTTGGAGGGAGGAAGGGTTGGCGGTCCAGTGGCAGGACGCCTCCCACCCTCCTCGGCAGGATATAAAATGATGAGGTTATTCCGTCCGCGCCAGACACGGGCCTAGGGCCACCCCCCCTGGTCAAAATGCCCACGCAAGCCTCATCTCATACCCGCGTTCAGCATTGACCGATCTATGCCCACAAATCTCGGAACATTGCATAAGGCACAGCCCTGAGTCCCTGCTATCTAAAACCGTATTGCACTGTAAACATTGTCAAATGTCTACCCCCCTACTAAATAAAAGAGCAGGTAGTGAAAACGTGAAACAAACAGACCAAATCTTCAGGCTGGCTCTGATTAACGTGCGTTCATTACCCAAACACAGGCAAGAGGTAGCCGATGTACTCGCCGATAGGAACATAGACATAATGTTCCTGACGGAGACATGGCTGGATAAAGCCTCTGACCCAGACCTCGTAATAGCCGTCCCACAGGGATACAAATGCCACAGACTAGATAGAATTGGCAAAAGAGGTGGTGGGGTTGCAATAATTGCCCGTGACTGTTTCAAAATTCGCACTACAGCTTTACCCTCAAAGACATGTGAAGCACTTCAATTTGACATTTATCTCTCCCCTTCATACAACTTTAAAGGTATATTACTCTATAGAAGACCTGAAACCCGGGCAGATTTTTTGACAGAAATACTTACCATCCTAGAAACTTCAGGCACTGACAATTCGTTAACTCTGTTAGGTGATTTTAATTTCCATTTGGAACGTGGCGAAGACAAGGACACCATATCATTGCAATCTGAAATGGAGGTCTTTGGTCTATCTCAGCTGGTGAAAGGACCCACTCATAATGCAGGCCATACCTTAGATGGTATTTTCACCAACTTGGACAATATATCAGTGTCCGATGTCTTGCCTATGACTTGGTCAGATTATTATCTGGTCTTGGCATCCATTCAAATTAACAAAACTACAACCGCCTTCACATCTCCCTTACGAGAATTGTTCAAGGTCTGGAAAGATATCAGTATTCCCTGCTTTAAGGAGGCGTTATTGAACTCCACTCCTAAATGGGCAACTGATCCAGATACTGTTATTGAACAATATCACACATGGGTAGGCCAGGCGGCTGACAAACTGGTACCTGGAAAAAGAATGTCCAGAAACAGAAGTTCCCCCTCAGCCCCTTGGTATAATGAAGAGCTGAAAAAATGGAAACAACAATGCAGAAACAAAGAAAGAATCTGGAGGAAAAAATATGATAACGCGGACAAGATAGTGTACAAGGAACTCTTAACTCAATATAAACATCTAATTATAGAGACCAAAAAGAAGTTTTACACAGAGCAAATCGAAAACGCAAAAAACTCGAACAAGAAGCTTTTCGAAATAACTAAACATCTCACGGGGTGTGCCCCAGATCTCAATCCTCCTTGCTCACAAGAGTTTTGCAACGCATTAGCAGCATTTTTCTTCGCTAAAGTAAATGATATATTTTCAGCATTTAACCAAGGCGAAGATCAAGGGATCAGAAAAACAAATATCCCTTCTCCAAGTAATATTCTTTCTTGTTTCGCTGAGGTAACAGATGACAATATTCAGGACATTGTGAAAACAATTAAATCCGGATCAGCTTTGGATCCTTGTCCCTTAAACACTCTTCGGTCATTAACAGATGTTGTAATCCCTGCTATTACTCACATGATCAATCTTATGTTTCGCACAGGAATCTTTCCTAACCAATTGAAAAAAACGTACTCAAACCACTTTTGAAGAAAGCAGGCTTGGATAAAGCAGAACTCAAAAATTATAGGCCTATAGCGAACCTACCTTTTATTGCCAAAGTAATTGAGAAAGCTATGAACATGCAACTTGCGGGATTCATCGAGCAACACCATCTGCTCGATGAAACACAATTTGGTTTCCGCAAGTTTCATGGGACAGAAACAGCCCTCATTATGGCAGCTGATGACATCCGATTAATCAGAGACCAAGGTGGAACTGCATTACTGGTGCTCTTAGATTTATCAGCTGCCTTCGACACGGTTGACCATAAGATCTTAGTCAACCGTGTCGAAATGATGGGCGTGCAAGGCCTAGCAAAGGACTTAATAGCGTCTTTTCTAGCAGAGAGATCCCAGGCAGTCATACTGGGCCAGTATGAATCTGCTGAACTATCACTACCATGTGGGGTACCTCAAGGTTCATCCCTTAGTCCGACACTATTTAATATCTATGTGTCGGACCTCGCTAACACCATCAAAGCGCAAGGGATGAACCTTACCTCATATGCGGATGATACGCAGTTGATACTGGCTGTCAGAAATGATGGGGACATAGTGGCGGAAAATTTCAAGACAGGTATGCTGGCCATTGGGAAATGGATGTCAGCAAACTGCTTGAAATTAAATTCCGACAAAACTGAGGTGGTCACCTTTGGCCACCTCAGTCCTAGTTGGTCCCCTACTTGGTGGCCATCATCTTTCGGAGCTGTACCTGAACCAGTTACGAAAGTAAGAAACTTGGGTGTCATCTTTGACGACAACCTAAATTTTATGGCTCATGCCAATCAGACGGCCTCCAAAGCCTTCTACCAACTTCGGTTGGTAAGGAAGATTATTCCTTTTCTTCCTACCAATGTGGGAAAGACATTGGTTAGCACAATGGTCCTATCAACGCTGGATTATTGCAATGGCTTGTTTGCAAATGCCCAAGTTAAGACAATTAAGAAACTGCAAACAATCCAAAATGCAGCAGCCAGACTTCTCCTCAACATCCCTAAATTTAAACCTATATCCGAATCCTTGAGGAGTCTCCACTGGCTACCTGTTAGGAACCGAATTAAATTCAAGACGTTGTGTATCGTCTATAAGGCACTACATCATCAAGCGCCTCAATTCCTGTGCGACCACCTTGTCCCGTACATCCCCACCCGAATGTTACGATCTGCAGGACAGAATGACCTGGTAGTGCCACGGACTAGACTGGTCAATTGGGGAGACAGACGTTTTTTAGTTGCCGCCCCAAGATTATGGAATACGCTTCCACAAACAATAAGATCAGGCCCAAATCTACTGTCCTTTAGGAAGAAATTGAAAACTTGGCTATTCAACCTCTGAAAAAACTGCACAGATCAAATAGGAGGGTAAAACAGTACAGCGCCGAGATGCCTTCGGGCAATTGTTCGTGCTTAATAAATGTTAAAAATAAATAAATAAATAAATAAATTCATACAGACGTTTTTTTTACCAGATCGGAATCGACCCCTTAATGTCTGTTGTGGCGTGATGTAAGTCTATGCAGTGCTCACCTGGGGCACCCACAACAAACACCATTGGGAAATTCCCTGGGAAACCCCAGGGCCCTCAAGGCCTGCTGGCTCCCCCCAAGACCCATCATGGGTGCATCGGAATCTGGCATTGCTGCTGTCCTGCAGGATCAGCTGTGTTTGCATGTATGTCACTTCCTGTGCAGAAGGATGATGGGAAGTCATGGAGTTAAATTTTATTATTTAGTTAACACCATTATAAAAGCTATATGTAAATTCTGGAATTCTCACCAGTTCCAACTGGGCCTACATGAACCTGCCAAAACCGTGTTTCTGACCTCTGGACCCTTGGCAGGCATCAAAGTGTTATCTTCCTGAACTCCAGCTGAAAATCCAGATGTTTTGGCTCTGACTCTTTGTGCCAAACAATTAATGTATGTGAGGTCTTCCTTTGTCAATCTCCAGTGATGACTGCTTTTTGAGTTAGCCACAACAGTGTGCATCAACAGTTGGCATCAAATGCCAACAAGATGCTCCAGTGACAACCAGCTCTGCCGACGTCATACTTGAAGCCTTTCAGTTTTTTAGGGGGAAGAGGGAGATGTCTCCACCCTCTCCTAGCCTTTACACCCATCCCCGTGGGCCTATTGTGGATGCCTCAGTGCTCACCTGGGGCGTTCGGGGCTGCAGGTGTGGGGCAACCTCATGGCCCCTGTGGCCCTGGCAAATCCCTTTATGCACCCATTCTGGGCACATCAGGATCCAGCATTGCTGCCGGCCGACATGATCAGCTGTTTTCTATACATGTCACTTCCTGTGCCGATGGATGATGGGAAATCATGAGGTTACATTTTTCTATTCAGTTACAAAAGCTATATTTAAAGTCTGGAACGGATAATTCATAAGAGCATCCTGCAGAGTGTAGTTTACATACTTAACAGTAAAATCAGGAACTGGGAGTACCAGGTGCTGCACTGGCGACAGTAGGTGGTGTTTTCTCATTATTATTATCATCATCATCATCATCATCATGGTGGTAGTGGTGATGATGATGACTATTATTATAAATAGGAAGGACAACAATACCACTTCTATTACTACTACTACTACTACTACTATTACACCTAGCAATACAAATAATATAGCAAAGCATACAATATGTAATATGTGGGTAAATTACATCTCTGCAGATTGGCAACAAACAAAAAGTAGCAGCACTCTCCTTTTGAATAGAGAAGCGGGACAACTGACTTCAAAGAGGGGGAAGGAGGAAAGGCTGAGGAGTGCAAAGGAAACTAAAGTACAATGGCGCTTTGGGAAGGGTGATGGAGGGCGCACACAAATAGTCCTAAAACATGAATGGCGGTAACACCGTTTTCTCTGTTCCAGATTTGCTCCAACTTTAATGAGACTACCACAGGTACATTCCACTAACACACAGGCTTTTTTAAAGCACTGCTTATCTTGTATTAATATTACTGGCAACTATCTCGAAGTTTCACGCAAACGACTGTCAGTTTTTAAGCCCAGCTCAGCAGCATAAATGCCTGCTCCCGATTACCAGGCCTGCTGCTCAGCCGCGGTACCAGCGCCTCCTTCCTGAGGACTCTAGGGCGGCAAAAGCGCTCACTTCCCAGAAATAAATTCAACGCCTGCATAATTTGTTCTTATCAAATTCTCAGCTGGATATTTGGAAGAGAGGAGTGTTGCTTAATTAAACGGTGCTGAGAGCAATTAAGTTAAAAATTGATTCTGCAAATCGCGCTTGTTAGGGAAAAAAAAAATAATGAATCCTGACACGAGGCTGATCACTGCTGCAGAGTGAATAGGAAAAAAGACAAAGACAGAGCGAGAACAATGACTTTAAAAAGTATTGTGAAAGAACTCGACAGCTCCTTTTCTCCGCGTGAACAACATCGGCGCCTTCCTCTTCACTTCCCCCTCCTTCTCCCACTTATCATGCTCTTCATCTCTACTCTTGTCTCCCTGGATATATCCTGATCTTGCTCAGTAGTTCTGTTTCTCACAACATGGCTGTCAGATGCCTCATATTAATATATTGTAAACAACATCCTCCCTTAGGGCAGAAGAGCATTGCCCTCTGCTTTCTCGCAGTGCGAGAAAAAGAATCATAAAATGGTAACACTACCATTTTATATTTGTGCTTCTCACACTGTGAGTAAGCAAAAGGGTTTGGTTGTGGGCTGGCAGGTGGGTATCTGCTCGAGGGCAGAGGAGGAGTGGCTTATCTAATGCTGTGGCCACTGACTGATTGGTCGGCCCTCTGGGGAAGACCAAACCAGTCATGCGCACACTCCCTTTTCTCCATGTAGGATGCATGTAGCCTACATGGAGAAAATGGCCTCCCCATAGATGTCTGGCTGGTCGGTGTTCCCACCTACCACAATGCATTGCAGCATTGTGATTGGCTTAGGGGATGGGAGGGAGACTGCCGAGATGGAGCAGGACCCATGAAGGTAAGTTTTTTTTTTATTAACCCCCCCCGCATGAATCCCGTGCGAAACCCCCACCCTCGAGACATGCCAACCGCAACTGCTCAGGCCTCAGCATGATGGACATGGTGACTGGATGGCAAGTACTGGATGAAAATCACTCCCAGGACGTGTGGCCACCTGATAGCCATGCTATCACTGGCTGACTTTTCAAACCCCTCTTTAACTTGTTCCTGTTTGAGGTCCTCTTTACACATGCCTGACCATTTCTGCCATTGCTTCATCACTGTTGTCCATATCCCAACTCTTTTCCCTGTCTCTCTCATCCCTAGTCTTGTCTGTCTTTATACAACTGCCATAGCCTCCACTGACATAGATGGACCCTCTTCCCCTCACCCAGGCCTTCTGCCCATCACCTCGTCAGGCCCTTAACATCCCCACCCTTCTTTTCTGTCTCCTCTTGTTCACTCATTTCCTCTTAGTTCTTGTCTTTCTTTCTCCATCCAGACCAATATTCTCACCCACCATCATCCAAGCCTTAGGTTCATCCTGATTTCTCCCTGTTTTACTTTACCATAGACTTTTTATCCTTTCAGTCCTACTCTGTCCGTCCTTTGACATTGTTTATTCTCAGTCCCTGACCATGTTCTCCATCCTTCTGTATTTCACACTTGTTTTACCTCACCATCATGCCATTTTAGCACTACAAAATGTAGAACATAACATTACATAAGAGTTGCATCTTTGTTCCTCTGTTCACTCTTCACTCTTGGATTCCTCCCCTGTGTTTTCCTTATCTAGTTGTCCTTTTCTGTCTCTCTAAATACCTGTCCCCTAGGATGGACTCACCAATCTCTTTTACAGGGCTGGTTTTGATGTTCAGTCTAGCTCTGCCTGCCTTATCAATCTCTCCCTTTATTCCCTTCTTAATGCCTGCCATTCCCCTCTTTTCATCCCTTTTAGAAATGAGGTTTCCGGTTGGCTAAGGTATGCACCTAAACCCACACAGAACCCACAAATCTAATCAGTGTAAGGGAGTTACATACACAAAATAACTCCCTGCTGACCCCCTTGGTAGCTTGGCAGAGCAGTCAGGCTAATCCCAGAGGCAGTGTGTAAAGCATTTGCACAACACACACACACTAGTGACACACAGGCGCATCACAAAGAAACTGCACACAAGGTTATATAAAAATATCCTTTGTATTATTCACCAAAACACATAAACCGAAATCCCATCAATAAAAACTTTCTTTGTCAATCACTTTGTAATTAAATGATCCTGTCAATCCAGCAGAGATAACATCATCTGCAGTACAATTTGCACGCTGTAAATACACATTTTAACATAGGCCAACAAAACTTCACTTGGTAAGCAAATGCACCTTTTAACTTATAGGCTAACAAAACTTCACTTTTCAAGCAAATATGTGTTTGGCCCTGTTACCTCAGTTTGGCGTGTGGGAAAATTACCGGCCCGTTGCAACTGTCTCAACCCTACTGATACGGCCAGGATGGAAGCTAGAGCAACTCGGGTTTGCCACCGTGGCTAGACTTACCAGGTGGCATCTGTCTTGTGTCTATTTCAGCCTCTGCTCCCACTGGTGGCTGCTTGTGCTCCAGCGGCACCACAGTGAGGGCCTGAAGGTGCATGATGGGGGGACGGGGTCCCTCACCAGGTCGCCTGGCCCCTTGTCTGAGAACAGCTGTCTCCTGACGTCAGCGCCGCTCCGGCTGCATGGGGCAAAAGAAGGAAAGACGGGGTTCAACCACAGCGCAGCTCCGAGGTGGGTGCGTTCTGCCCCCTGATGTCGGTGCCTCCCCGGCAGCTCAGAGCGGGAGGTGTGAGGACTTTTGC
Organism: Lissotriton helveticus; assembly: GCF_964261635.1. Classification (NCBI taxonomy): domain Eukaryota; kingdom Metazoa; phylum Chordata; class Amphibia; order Caudata; family Salamandridae; genus Lissotriton; species Lissotriton helveticus. Next base: position 1,642,915,243 of record NC_136068.1, read on the forward strand.
CACAGTAGTGAGGCTTCCGATAAGTAGAGAGCATCCTAGCAGCTCTCGGTCTCTCAGAGTAGCGTCCTGCTGGGCGGGGCCACAGTTTTCTCCCTCTCACACCACAGGCTTCCACAGGAAACTTGACAGTGCCCGGTGCCTCTGTAGCGCTTGGCCCTGCCCTGTGGGTGGGGGCTGAGCCCAGGGTCAGGAGGCGTTTCTGAGGTGGCAATAACAGCGCACAGCGCCTTTAGCACTAATGGCCCCAAGCAATGGTTTTCAGATCAGCAAATACACAAGGGGGGGTGCAGAGACAGAATATCAAGTTTCAGATATCGAGTTGCACAAATAACGAGTCAATAATATAGTGAGCCAGAAATATCGACAGCAAGAAAATCGTGGTCAAGAATATTGACTTAAGGTATGTAATATCGATTTTAAAAATATCGAAGTGTTTAATATTGTTTGCAAAACTATAGTTGTTCACAATTTTCTTTTTTATTATTGTTATGTATTTTAGTATATATTTTATATGTATGTGATGTATCTGTTTTTGTATGAGAAATGTTTGTATTTTAATATATGTGTTCAATTTTTAGTAGTTATTCATTTTTTTTATTTGAATTTGCACTTTTATTTGCAAACAATTATTTGAATTTTGCAGTTTAGTTCCGTAGCAGGTTTTGAGTTTATAGGGGAATAGGGTGGGAAGAAATGTAATTATATTAAATGTGTTGATTAATTTTTATTTATTAAAATTTGTTTAATTCAGATGTTATAGTGTTAAATGTGTAAAGTACATTTTAATTAATTAATTAATAATTGGTTGTTAATTCATTTTAATTCATTAATTGGTAATTAATTTTGGTAATTTTATAATTAATTTTAGGTGCGTGTTGTGGTTTTTATAGGTGTAAAGGGTGGGAAGGGTGGGCAGTAATTTATTCTTAATTGATGAATTAATAATTGGTTGTTAATTATTTTTAATGAATTAATTGGTAATTAATTATGGTAATTGTGTAATTAGTTTTAGGTGTGCATTGTGGTGCTTATAGGAGTAAAGGATGGGAAGAAAATTGTGTTTAATTGATATATAATTGTTATTTATTTGGTATTTATTTTGGGTAATTGTTTATTTTTGTCTGTTTGGTTTTACTTTTAAGGGGGTAAAGGGTGGGTATTAAATACATTTTATTTTTTAATTATTAGTTGTTAATGGTGATAGTTGTTTATATGGAAATGCGTTTTAATTGTGTTTTATTATTTCATAGTTTAATTTAGGTGTGTGTTGTGGATATTATAGTGTTAAAGTATGTGTAGTCAATTAATGTTTACTCGTTTTTTATTAATATTTTTTTAATTGATTATTAAATATGTTAATTATGTGTAAATACATTTAATAAAAAATGTTGAAGCGTTTTGTTATTGGTGTGCTTTTATAAGGTAGGAAATATAATAGATACATTAATGTTTTAATACATTTTTTGTTTGTAAATATTTTCTAGTTTAAAAGAATTATTTTATTGTAAATGTATTTAATAATTTATTTTATATACTATTTGCAGTTTCTTTACAGTGAATTAATATTATAATATGTGTTCTTTTTATATGTTTAATACATATATATTTTTAAATATTGTTTATTAATGGTTTTTTTCATATATATATATTTGTTTAGTGTTTGACTGTGAATAGTATTTTTTTTTCCTCCGTTATCCAACACTTTCCCTTCTGTTGCATTTACTGGAGTGGGAATAGTAATTTCTACCACTCCGCTATCCAGCACTTTCCCTACTGTTGCTCTCACCGGAGTGGGAATAGTAATTTTTATCTCTCCACTATCCTGCACTTTTCCTACTGTTGCACTCACTGGAGTTGGAATAGTAATTTTTACCTCTCCGCTATGAAGCACTTTCCCTTTTGTTGCACTCACCGGAGTAGGAATAGTAATTTCTACCCCACCGCTATCCAACACTTTCCCTATTGTTGCACTCACTGGAGTGGGAATAGCAATTTTTACCCTTTGGTATCCATCACTTTCCCTACTGTTGCACTCACTGTAGTTGAAATAGTGAATGTAAATATTTTGCTATCCAAGGCATTGCAAGAATACAATCACAGTAAGAAAGGACTCAGGAGAACAATCAGAAAACAAGTAAAATTATAAAAAGTAACCTTTTTAATTCAACATTCATATACAATACATATTTTTATAAAAGATTTGTAAATTAAAACCGTTGTTTAAAAAAACAACCACAAAATACAGTTATTATATTTCAAAAATATTTAAACAAATAGTGGCATTTATATTGTTCTTATTCTCGACGCGCATTTCGGCGTATAAAGGACGCCTTCTTCAGGAGCCACAAATTATATTCATTTTAGAGAAGGACAATATAGGCACTGTAATGTAGCAGGTTCTTGCAGTTAAAAATTAGTGCATCTAGTAAAAGAACAGTGTCCCTGTATGAAGCTCAACGTATGTATTCCGTATAATATCCTTAATTACGAGCAGCAATCATATAGTTGCAGATATAACCCAAATATATTTGTATGGGGCTGAATCGGATAAAAAGCACAAAGCTGCAGGTGCACGTCAGGATATTGCAGCATCTTAGGGCAATTGACAGTGCCTATCCGGTAGCGCGCCACTTTAAATCCACACAGAATAACGATCTGGCGTGCCTCACCTATTTTGTTATCGATGCAGTGGCCCCTCTAAGAAAAGGAGACAATTATCCTGATATTTATGCACATATTTTAAAAAAAAAATCTTTTTTGTTTGTATTTTAAACACATGTAAATAATTGTATATACACCGTGCACATATTTTTTGTGATAGATATAAGTGCACATAGATTCGAGAATTTAAGATAGTAGAAAGAATTGGTCGTTTGACCGCTGTAGATAATTGATTAAAGGGTATTATGATTTTATGGCACTTATTTTTACATACACATATTATATCAGTTTCATAGTCCCAGTACAATTAACGCATGAAAATTGGATTTAGCCAGTTATTATTTTCATAAGGTGTTGATTTGAAAGAATGAAATACATATTTGGATTTGTGTAAAAACTATTGGTTGTTGCGATATTATGTATAACAAACAGCTATTAAATGTTTTTATCCAATTTATTGGGTCGGGATATTTTGAACGTAAGGGTGGCTTTAAATAATACTGCCTTTACTTGTGCATTCATGCGGTTCAAAATAGATATGTTCCTGTAAATAATTTATATATATATTGTAAATTTGTAAAAATACATACTTTTTTATGATTATTGCTGTCAATATCGCAAATCAGTATTGTCTCAATATGTTATTATAGAATCTGCATTCAGGCAGTACAAAATAATACATCTAACACCTTTTGTTTTTTATGTACCGCCAGAGGGTGAACACATCTTTCTGGCTTAATATAGAGGCAATTAGTTTTGCAAAAAGAAACATTGTAACACTGTTGATGGCTTTGCTGTTCAAAACCTTTGTGAACGATAGTACTGTGTCTATGTCTATGGCTGATTACCATGTGACTCACAAAAGAGGTGGAACACTGATGTTTAAAAAAAGCATATAAAAAAGAGAGTTAACACGGTGCTTGGTGTGTAAACAAGAGCACTTGATGCTCGAAACGTGTCGCTGTTGAAAGGTCATCAATAAATCTTACCTTGCCGAGCCGTGGGGTCCGTCTCTTCATTTTGCCGCTGTGGTGGAGGTTTTGAAGATGGCTGCCATATATATATATATATATATATATATATATAATGGCGATCTTAAGCACCAACATTAAATACTTATTTTGCACATACTCAGGGTCCGTATCCATTTCTGCAGCCTTCGTGAACTTGCAAAGATATCGGAAAATCCTTGGAATATATATATATATATATATATATATATATTTTTTTTTTTTTTTTTTTTTTTTTTAATTGTTGGCAGTAGCTCCTGCCAACAATTTAACGATATTATTTCAGTCGCTTGAAAAGGCTCATGAGAGGGAGGTTAGTAAGTGGTGGGAGGCCACTTCTCTGCAACGATATGTGGATTGTGATCGGATTCCGAGAGGACTTAGAATTTTCACGGTGCCCGCGTATGAGAACCCGGACCCCCAACTCCTTAAGAACTGGGCAGCATATACTGCAGAATCAGCTAAGGGTATGGTGAAAATGCTGATCCACTATGCATGGAGTGATCGTGATAAATCTCTCCTGGAGATACAAAGACTGGAGGACTTGATCAGCAAAGAGCAAGACACACAACATGCGGATGATTTGAAAAGCGCAATGCTAAAGCGCCTTAAGGATTATGAACTGACTATCAGACGTAGGAAACAAATAAAATTCCAACGCAACGAGCAAGACTATAAGTCAGGCCGAATTCTGACCTTCGCTCGCAAATATGATGGCGCCAGAAAAAAGTTGAACAAAAATGGAGCCACAGCGAGTGGAGGCCGTAAGACGTCAGAGTCAGAGGCGAAGGCATCCGAGCATGAACAAACTGGAGCTAAAGCAGGCACAAGTGGGACAGGTGCAGGAACAATGACGGAACCACCATTTTTCAACGAGTACCAATTAATCAGGGAAACACGCTAAAGGCCAGTACCAAGAACCCACCCCCCACCCCAGCAACAATCGAAAAAGGTAAAAAGCGGAAAACAAGGAGGTGGAGAAAAAGCAGCAGAAGAAACGCCAACCCCGAGAGTCACCAGAAGCAGGGGAAGAAGGGGCAAATGGTGAGCCAGATGCCGGCTAAAACAGTCGTAAATCTCTCAAATAGAATTCTGATCGATGAAGAACAAAGAGTTTTGGAGCTGGGTTCTAATTTCTGCGCAACCTCGGGATATGATTATGCTGAAGTCCGAATAGATCTTTTTAGATTTGTTAGAAAATTAAAACTTCAAAAAATATTTCTAATTAACCCAAGAAATGAGACTCCAAATACGACTGAGGAGGATAATCCGATTGAAACCGAGGAACTAACAGAAAATAACTTCCGAGCTTTGGCAACAATGCGAGCATTGGAAACCATAAGCGCTGGTGAAACCTCAGTAAGCAACACGCAAGAATATCTTGAACAGGCTGGTATCACCCAGGCCAGTGGTCACAGCAAATTCAAGAAGAAATAAAGAACTATACCTCATACCATGTTTGATTCTATCAACGTGTTTAATGATGCAGTTATATCAGACCTCAAAGATCTTGCCAAACAGTCTAGTGCGGGAATCGAGCACTACAATATGCCGCGAAAGTACTGGGATGCCATCAAATCATTAAAAGATGACAAAGAAATAGAAATAAAACAATCTGATAAGGGCGGTAATATGGTCATATTTAACAAAGAGCACTACTACAGGTAGGCGATGCGGCAGTTGGAAGATGAAGAATGCTATACTCCTATTCATCGGAGGGAATATGTAGCGTGTATAGAATGATACCATCGATTATTGGGCAATTGGAGAGACGACGGTATGTTAAACCAGGATAAATTTCCATTTCTCCACTGTGATACACCCATCTTGCCCAAGTTATATCATCTTCCAAAAATCCACAAACATTACACAAACACCCCTGGGAGACCTATTGTGGCCTCAATCAATAGCCTGCTAGAAAACACCGCTATTTATATAGACTCTTTCCTGGCCCCATTAGTGATGGACTTGGCATCCTATATACAGGACACCCAGGACTTCTTAAGACGAATTGAAGGAGTGATCTGGGAAGAAGACATGCTATTGATAACTTTGGACATTACCAGCCTCTATACCTGTATCTGTCATCCAGATGGCTGGAAAGCAGTCAAATGGTTCCTGGGCAAAAGGCACCCTAAATTTATGAAACATAATGCTATGTTACTGGACATGATTTCGTACTGCCTACATAATAACATCTTCATCTTTGCAGGGCAACTGTACCAACAAAAATGGGGTACGGTGATGGGTACGTGCTTCGCCCCCACCTACGCGAATTTATTCGTCGGCTGGTGGGAGAAGCACGTAGCCTGGGGGGAGGCAAACGACCTATGGTTGAACAAAACTGTACTATGGTCACGATATCGATGACCTTTTCATCATCTGGCGTGGAACCCGTTCCTCGGCTGAAGAATATGTTACTGCTCTTAATAACAACAATCTGAACCTGATATTTACAGGAACGATTAGCAACACCGCAGTGAATTACCTTGACCTAGAGGTCTATATTGAAAACAACACATTGTTAACACGTCTGTTTAGGAAGCCAACGGCAGGGATCGCTGTTCTCCATGCAGGAAGCCATCACCCTAAGAGCTTAATTAAAAGCATACCCTATGGTGAACTATTGCGCCTTAAGCGCAACTGTACCACAGATACAAGCTTCACCATATCTAAAGATGAAGCATTACAACGCTTCAGAGAAAGAGGGTACACTAGGGGAGATTTAAAACTTGCAGAAAGTAAGGTCCAGAAAATAGAGAGAAAAAACTTTCTGATCGCTGAAAATAAGAGCACAGGCCATACTGAAACCCCTGCACGTATGATTACGAAATATAATGAGAGATCAGCCAACATTGTCCAAATCTTTAAAAAGAATTGGCATATCCTTCTGACGGACAATGTGTTAAAACACCACCTCCCAGACCGCCCACCCATTACCTACAGGAGAGGTACCTCTATTCGGGATCAGTTAATTCATAGCCACTTTACCCAGTCTGCAGTAGTAAAAAACTAATTAGGCATTAATGGTTTCTTCCCCTGTAGGAAGTGCAAAGCGTGTAAATATAGCAATAAAAAGACCACCTTTGAAGGCAGACCAGGGGACCCTAGGCCTGTCCGAGCTATCAAACAGTTCTTGAATTGTAACTCTGACTTTACAATATACTGCCTGATTTGCCCTTGTAAAAAATGATACATAGGCAGCATGATTATTCCAACCAAAAAGCGTATACTAGAACATATGCGCGCAATCACTAATAAAGTTCCAGTGTACCCTGTTGCTCGTCAGTTCGAATTATACCATCAGAGCAACAGGGATCTTTTACAATTCTACTGCATAAATAGAGTTGAAAAGCATGAGAGGGGCGGAGACAGAGTCAGAAAATTAAGAACTTTGGAGTCCCGCTACATCATTGAATTACAAAGTATGAACCCGGTGGGACTCAACATTGATGAAGAACTGTGGACACATCTAGAATAAGAACTGTTCTAGACCCAGTATCAGTAATGCAGCATAGTTGAAATATATTTAATCAACTTTTTTCTTCCTCATTTTTTCATATCTTTATATACATATATCTCTCTTATCCTTAGCCTTTCTTCTCTTATCTCTCTCTTTCTTTCATCTTTCCCTCTCCTCCCTTGTCATTTACTGTATACATTTCGATTAAGGGAGTAGAAACTGAAACACTGGACTATATGCAAGCCCATTCAGGGCACAATTATGGAAACAGCGTTAGGAAATAATAATTATGGAATTAGGACCTAATGTATAAATTGTTTTCCTAATGCTGTGATGACTGTAGCTAAAATACTACATGAATTTGTGTGTAAATATTATTTTTTCTTATTGCACAACCACTTTATATACTTTATATACTTTACACATTTTGTGAAACAATAGAGATATCTTTTAAAAACACAATATAAGATGGCTGCCATGGATTTTAACACCAAGCATTGTGACAGTCCGTCTTCCATGTCTATGAATAACTAAGACGTGAGGTGGTTTTAAAATGGCTACGTTTTTGCACTTACAATTTGACATTGAGAAAGCCGCGAGGTGAAACGCGTCTGTCAAAGGGGGGGGGGGGGGGCTCTGTCCCAATAAAGCATTTTTGCTTTGGATTCTTCGAGTGTGCCTTTTCTTTCTCGAACCGGATGAGGGTTTGATGTTGCAGAAATATATATATATATATATTATTTTCTATAATTTTAAAGCTTTAAAGTAAATTAAGGATAATAGTTTATTAATTCTTTTAAAGTAAATACATATATGTATGAATTGTGTTTGTGTGTATATTTATTTTGGATTAACTTTATTTTTTTATTTTGTAAAAATTTATATTAAATCTAATTTATTTTGTTAGAATTAATATTAATATTTAAAACATTTAATATGTTTTATTTTATTTTAGATATATATTTAAATTTATATTTTTTACATCTATAGTTTTTCACATCGATATTGTTAATTCAGTATTTTTGTACTTACCTGTGTAGGTATGGGAGTCAATGTTTTTGTAGTCTATATTTTTTTTTGATATTTTTAACATCATTATTTTTAACATCGATATTCTTTCAGTGAACCCATGGGAGAACCTCCCCTGCGATGAAGCAAAGAGAGGCTTTCAGGTAATAAGCCTCTAGCAATCCTTTTAGATTAGGCAAAACAAGAGTGGAAACTTTGATGTCCCTGAGTTTCCCAGAACAGGAGTTCAACACACACAGGCCCTTGGGGAGTTCAACACAAGCAGCATGCCACAGCAGGGCAAAAAGAGTCAGTCCTTTTCCTCCACCACAGACAGAAGCAGCAACTGCAGGCCAACCCATCCCTCATTCGGAAAAGGCAGCACTTCTCACACACGCTCTTCTTCTTGGCAGGGTTCTCTTGTTCCTTGAAGTAATCTAAAGAACTGGGTTTTAGGTCTAATACGTATACCCCATTTTGTCATTGTTCTCCTTTTGGCAAGGGTCACTGAACTGAGTCAAAACCAGTCTAGCCCTCCTGGTGGTGGAGACAGTATTGTGAACAGGAGACACAGCCTATTCAGGTGCAGAGGAATCTCTTCTCACCACTCTAAATGTAGTCAAGGTCTATTCAGCACAGCAATGAGTCACCCAGCCAAGGCAGGACACACCTCAGCCTCCCCAGTGATTGTCCAGAGTGAATGCACATCCCCAGCTCCTGTCCCTCAAACACCAGAAGCTGAATACACAAACAGCCATAGGCACGCAGGAGGATGTATGACATTACAACGCATTCTTTTACCACGCATGCTTTTACAACGCAGTTTTTACATCGCATACTATTACAACGCATAGCGCTTTTGGGTGTTGGATAGTGAGTAGTTTAATTTACTATTCCAACTCTAGTCCCCGTGGACACTAGGGAAGGTTATTGGATAGTAAATTAACTTATTCCCTATCCTAGAGCGCCCCCCAGCGCAATGCGTTGTAATAGTTTGCGTTGTAATGACCGCGTTGTAATGGTAGTGCGTTGTAAAAGTTTCGTTGTAAGTGATGTTTCCAAAACCACCTTTACCAAAAGGGGCGTTTATTACATTTTGAGTTCAGAGAGCCTAGACTACATTTTTATCTTGTCCCACTCCCTATGGAAAGTTATACTTGTAAAATGTTGCAAAGCAACTCCTATGTTAGCCTACTGGACAGACAGCCTTTCGAAGTGCCCAAAGCCTCTAAGCCATCAAAAACTAAATATAGAAAACCATAAACAATACAAGAGGTAGAGGCAAAAAGTCAGAGGAAACCACGCCAAGGATGCCAAGTCTAACAATCCCGTGTCTGACAGTCTATTTATTTCAATGTATGAACTAGTGATTTTTCTAGTTTTCAGCCTTTTTCAGCCCAATCAGTCAATCATCATTCACACTTGCAATCTCTCTTTTTCACCTGGCTAAATCTTTCTTTCATCAATGCCCATCTTTCTGCCACTCCTGCCCTATAGCAGCAGTATGTCATCATGTTCGATCTTCTCCTCTATGCGTTGTACTTATGTATCCTTTATTGATTCCTTTACCATCCTTGGTCCTCTCTCCTATCTATCCCCACGCTTGTCCCTTATCATTTACTTCACCGGTCCTGGTTCCTTATCCATTCCAACTACATTCCTGAGACTTGCTGGTATTGCCTGGGCACCTTCCCTGATACATTTCAGCAGTTTATTTAATATGCAAAGATGTACCTGGGTAAAATTGCAGGGTTCTAGTGTTGACCACAAAACTCGGACTCTGAGTGTTTCACATTCTGGAATTTAATGGGCTTTGCTTTCTTTCCAACTTTCGTCTCTGCCTCCGACAGCAGCATCCTCTCTTTCCTCCCTCGTTCCTCTTCCTTCCACGATTGCTAACTTCAAAGCCTTCCATTCTTTTAATCCACATACTTTTTTTTCTCATTCCATTCATCTTTAACTAGCAATCATTGCACTTACTTCTAAATGTGTTCAACTAACTCTTACCTTTACTATAAATCAACAACCTATTGCTTCCTTGTTCCAATTTTGTTTTTTCTATTTCACCATCCTAATCGTTCTCTTTTTTATAGCACAGATACAGGGGATTTTCCTAGGATCCTTCAGTTTCTGCGTCTCTCTGCACTTGCATGCCTAACAAATCTCCCATTAATATACAGCTCGAAAATGGTGTTTGGTCTAGATTTCCCTTTATAATAACTCTTCGGATGAAATAAATTCAAAATGAAAATAACAAGGTATGGAATGAGTTTAATATATGAATTGGAGGCTATCTGGGTTCAAACAAATCAAACTTCGTCAAACCTCATTGAAGGTTTTTGTACACCTTCCAGTGCAAAATTGTGTGATGTATTTTCAATTTGTAAATTTGTGAACAGGAGGAAATTTGAGAGGTCGTTGCAATTGTCATTATGCCCATACCTATTGTATTGCAGCATCCATATAGTGCTTACTACCCCTATCTGGGGCTGCTGAAGCGCTTACCTACATGGGTAGCATATTACATAATGCAGGGTGTGTGGTTGGGACAGCATTGTCTTTGTTTTGATTCTATGTGGGAAGTGTTGTCATGTTTTGTGGGATGACCACTGTGATGAGGTTATCATGTTATGGGAATCAGCACATAGCAGAAATGCTTTAAGTAAATGTAAGAGGTATAAGTTGCAATTTGCTGCTGATTGCTGCCTGCTGAGTATTGTGGTCTTATCACATTGCAGAGTGCCTTGAACATTGGTCTTCTAGCTATAGGTGGCCACTGAAGTGATTGCAGGACTGGAGACATGTATTTTCTTGGATGAAGGTGGGGAAGAAGCCTTGCATCAGCATTTTGGATGAGTTGTATTTTGCGTATGATGAATGCTAGTGTGCCAAGGTATAGGCTGCTGGCATAGACAAGCTTGGAGAATACGGGTGTGAGGATGGCTTGCAGTTTATGTTAATGTGCAAAGTATGGTAAGATGCAACATAGGGTTTTTCTTATGTAGCAGGCACTCTTTGTGATAGCAGACATCAGAACTTGTGCAAATAGGGGATAGTTAGAGATCACTATTAGCCAGATTAGCACATGTTTATAATCATACAAGGGTGTTTGAATGATGACTGATGACTTTAGAGAATTATACAGATAACCTCACCCCCACTTTTGTGTCATCTCCTATTTCCCCTATGTCCAGGATCTGTCTAAGGAAAATTCACAAGGAGTCCTGATTGAGCAAGCCACTCGTGGATGTAAATGGCTAATTGCATATAGGCAATGACTGCCATAGTTCCTTGTGGGAAGAAGGAATTAGACAATTCTCAGGAGGAAATCTGCAACCAACCTGTTTTGCTTGATTTGTACCTATTGGTATGCACTGACAGGGCAATAGGAGGTGTGATGACTTGTCTTTCTAGATATTCTGGTTCCATGTTGGAACCTAGTGTTTGGAACCATTTGTCACCAAAGTTCCCATTACTGTGAATTCCAGGACTGTCAGTTGTTAGCTGACTGTTGGCTGGGGCTGAATAAACTACACTTACTTATCTGAACTACTTGGACTCCCTCAACTTTATTACACTGGCGACGTTTGAGGAAAGGTCTGCGTGTGCAAATCAGCCTCAACAACAGGTATAAAGTAAAAAGAAGGAAAAAACACCCACTTGGCTGCTGTCTGGAAGAAAGAAAGTGGATTGGCATCTTCAGAGGAGGATTACAGCAAAACGAAGGTAGCACTGTAAATATTGAAGAGAAAGACCAAAACGCGGCGAAAATCAGCAAAGGTAGACTCTTTTCTTTGATTTAATAAGGAAAAGGAGAAAAAACGGAGTTTGAGTGTGAAGTTCGATTTTCGTGGGCAAATTCCCATAGAAAAAAGACTGTTTGTTGGAGGAAAGTGGCAGACATCTTTGAATGGGAGCGTTTTAAAGGAAAAAGAAACAAGCCCGATCAGCCGAAGAAAGAAGTCTGATCGCTGTGTGGCGGCCATTTTGGGTCAGTCTAAAAAAAAAAACAAGGCCAATCGACTTAAGAAAAAACACCGAGTGCACTTCTGGAGTTGGTGGCGGCCATTTTGAATATTTTTTTGTCGTTTTTCGAGTTTGTAAAGAAGAAGACATCGAGGGAGACAGGAAATTTGGCGTTTCGACTAAAAAAACAGTATTTTGGGAAATGACATTATAGGAGTTCGTTTTGGGGATAAAAACAGTATTGTTGAAAAAGTGGAAAGTGGAAAAGAAGGAGGAGTAAAGCCGAAGGAGCATTGGACTAAGGGGCATAAGCTGGAAAAGCGACTAGAAGTGTTGATGAGACTAAACAATTGCAACTGAGTGGGTGACTACAAGCCTGTCAACGGTGATAGGCACACTCTATCAGGGAAGGGTGGAGGTATTTTGATGGTGAATTATAAAAGTAGAAAAACTCAAGGAATATTGAGGAGAATAGGAGTAGCAAGATGCAGAATGTAACTGCACCTCCTTTCTTTCTGATGGAACCAGGGGAACCACTGATTAGGTGGAAAAAGTGGAAGAAAATATTTGAAAACTATGCGAGGGTGTGTGGTGCGAATTTGATTGGCGAAAGGAAGCATGCATTATTAATGCATTGTCTGGGAGGAGAAGGTCAGGAAATTCTGGAGACACTTCCAGTTCTCTCACATGCTGATCAAAGAGGATTGAATGAGTATGAGGTATGTGCTAGGCAGTTGGACTTGCACTATCTTCCTAAAGTGAGTACCATCATGGAAAGATACTATTTCGGGTTACGAGAACAAGGCAAGGAAGAGAGTGTTGAGGACTACATTACTGCGCTCAGAAAGTTGGCATCAAGTTGCAAGTTTGGGGTTTTGGTAGAAGAACGAATTAGGGATCAGTTTGTTTTGAGGTGTGTGAGTGATAAAATAAGGGAAGAGTTATGGCTAAAAGATGAACCTGCACTAGAAGAAGTAGTAGGCATTGCAAAAAGGGTTGAACACATGTTAAAGTGCGTGGGTGAACTAAGCAAGGAGAAAAAGGATGAAAAGCCAAGTAGTTCTTCAACACAAGAAGTGGTGTGTCAGGCTGTGAAGAGAGCGGATGAGAAGAAGAAAAAAGAAGTGTGTGAGGAAGAAAAATTGAAAAGGGAGGTTGATGGTGGCATTTCTAAAACACAGACAAGTAAGAAATTCACAACTCCTTTTCAAGGAACTTGTTACAGATGTGGGAGGTATGGGCATATGGCAAATGCGAGAGAGTGTCCTGCCCTTAAATTCAATTGCAATGTGTGTGGAAGAAAGGGACACATTGGTAGAAATTGCAGAACAAGAGTAGGAAGAGAAATGAAGACCGAGACCAAGTTAGTTAGCTTTCAGATTAATGATGATGTGGTGGAACACCCTTCTGATTATGTGTTGATAGGAGAAGCACGTGTGTTGATGAAATTTGATTCTTGCTCACATGTCACCTTCATTTCAAACGAAGTGTTTGAGAATGCGTTCGGAAAGAATAAGTCCTTGTGTAAACCGGATATAAGACCAACAGGTTATCAAGAACATCCCATAAAAATAATGGGTTACTTTTTTGACTGCATTGAATATAAGGGAAGGTATACAGAAGCAAAAGTTTATGTGGTAAACAGGGGAGACAACTTGTTGAGTTGGTCTCATCAAGCAAGGTTGGGGGTGAGTCTCAATCCTAATGCTCGTCCAGTTATTCAAGTTCAGGCTGTAGACAATGTAGAGAACAAGTTTATAAAGAACTTTAAAGAGTTATTCAGTGAAAAACTAGGATGCATAAAGGGTTACAATCACAACATAAAGCTGAAGTTGGGTGCGGTACCTGTTGCTGCTAAAGTAAGGCGCATTCCAATTTGTGTAAAAGATGCTGTAGGTAAAGAGATTGAGAAGTTGTTGTCGACTGGGGTTATACAACCAGTAGAAGCAACTGAGTGGCTCGCACCTATTGTGGTCGCGAGGAAGCCTAACAATGAGATTCGGCTGTGGGTTGACCTTCGTGCTTTAAATAAAGAAGTAATAGTTGACAAGTACCCTTTGCCAAACATAGAGGAGTTGGTTTCTACATTAGATGGAGCATGCTATTTTACCACCTTAGACATGGCTTCAGCCTATCACCAAGTTTCACTGAAAGAAGAGTGTCAAGAGCTTACTAGTTTCTTTACACCAATGGGTGCATTCAAGTTCTTAAGAATGCCTTTTGGGCTGGTTTCAGCAGCCTCGGTATTCCAGAGAATTATGGAAGATCTGTTCAAAGGAATACCGGGGGTAAGATGTTATCAGGATGATGTTCTCACTTCTGGTAAGAACGAACAGGAACATGATGAGAGGGTTTGCCTAGTGTTGAAGAAAATGTTGGATGTTGGTTTAACTCTGCGTCAGAGCAAGTGCAAGTTTGGTGTCAATGAACTAGATTATTTGGGCCACCACATCTCAAGGAAGGGCATATCTCCAAAAAAAGATCTTGTAGAAACAATTGAAAAGTTGAAGGAACCATGCTCAAAAGAAGAAGTTTCATCGTTTTTGGGCATGGCAGAATTTTATAACAAGTTTGTCAGAAATTTTGCAGATAAGACTGTTAATCTGAGGAAAATCATGTGTAAGAATGCTGTGTTTAATTGGACAGAAGAGTGTAGCAGAGAGTTTGTTCAGGTGAAGATGGATCTGAGGAATGCACCAAATTTGCAGGCGTTTGTTCCAAGGGATCCGACGTTCATTGTTACAGATGCTAGCAGCAAGGGTCTGGGTGCGTTGTTGTTACAGGTGAGGAAGGACAAAGAGGTCCTGATAGCTTGTGCTTCGAGGTGTTTGAAGGGGGCAGAGTTGAATTACTCTGTCATCGAGAAAGAGGCACTAGGTATATATTGGGCTGTGAATAAATTCAGAAAGTTTGTGTGGGGTTCCTCCTTCACTGTCAGGTCGGATCACAAACCACTAGTCAAGTCAAGTCAAGTCAAAGGATTTATATAGCGCACTACATACCCGGAGGGTTTCAAGGCGCTTAGGAAGGGGAGGAGAATTACTTGTCAAAAATCCACGTTTTAAGTTGCTTTCTGAATGCTAGGTGGTTCTGGGTAAGGCGAAGGTAAGCGGGGAGAGAGTTCCATGTCTTAGCAGCCAGGTATGAAAAGGATCTGCCACCCATGGTGGTCTTGTTGATGCGAGGTACAGTGGCGAGGGCTTGGCTGGAAGAACGTAGTTGGCGGGAGGGGGTGTAGAAGGACAGACGTGAGTTGAGGCATTCTGGACCGATGTCGTAGAGTGATTTGTGTGCGTGGGTAAGCAGTCGGAAAGTGATCCTCTTATTGACGGGTAGCCAGTGGAGGTCTTTAAGGTGACCAGAGATGTGATCGTTGCGTGGGATGTCTAATATGAGTCTGGCTGAGGCGTTTTGGATTCGTTGGAGTTTCTTCTGGAGTTTTGCGGTAGTACCTGCGTAGAGGGTGTTTCCGTAGTCCAGTCGGCTCGTGACCAGAGCGTGGGTGACTATTTTCCTTGTTTCGGAGGGGATCCAGCGAAATGTTTTTCTGAGCATGCGAAGAATGTTGAAGCAGGAATAGGATACGGCGCTGACTTGTCTGTTCATTGAGAGTGAAGAATCCAGGATGACGCCTAGGTTCCGTGCGTGGTCTGTTGGGATGGGTGCTTTTCCGAGGGCTTCCGGCCACCAGGAGTCGTCCCATGCAGAGGGGGATGTACCTAAGATGAGGACTTCTGTTTTGTCAGAGTTCAGTTTCAGACGGCTTTGTTTCATCCATTCGGCAACTTCTTTCATTCCTTCGTGTAGGTTGGTTTTGGCGGTGCTGGGGTCATTGGTGAGGGAAAGGATCAGTTGAGTGTCATCCGCGTACGAGATGATGTTGAGGTTGTGTTGGCGAGCGATGGCCGCGAGGGGGCTCATGTATACGTTGAAGAGGGTGGGACTGAGTGAGGATCCTTGTGGTACGCCGCAGATGACTTCAGAGGCCTTGGATTTGAATGGTGGAAGGCGGACTCTCTGGGTTCTTCCGGTGAGGAACGAGGTGATCCATTCAAGTGCTTTTCCTTGGATTCCGATGTTATTGAGGCGTTGTAAAAGGGTGTTGTGGCAGACTGTGTCGAAGGCTGCAGAGAGGTCGAGGAGGATGAGGGCGACTGTGTCTCCATTGTCCAGTAGAGTTCGAATGTCGTCTGTTGCTGCGATGAGGGCGGTCTCAGTGCTGTGTTTTGCTCAGAAGCCAGATTGTGAGGGGTCGAGGGATTTGTTGGCTTCGAGGAAGGCGGCGAGCTGGTTGTTGACAGCTTTCTCGATGACTTTGGCCGGGAATGGAAGAAGCGAGATGGGGCGGTAATTTTTGAGTTCGGTGGGGTCCGCTGTGGGTTTTTTCAGAAGGGCGGTGAGTTCAGCGTGTTTCCAGTCTTCCGGGAAGATGGCGGAGTTGAAGGAGCAGTTGATGACGTCTCGGAGGTGCGGTGCTATGACGGAGTCTGCTTTGTTGAAGATGTGGTGAGGACATGGGTCTGTGGGGGATCCTGAGTGGATGGAATTCATCAGGCGGATGGTGTCCTCAGTGGAGATTGGGTTCCAGTCGTTAAGGGTGTTCACGGGGGGAAGATGATCAGCAAATGGTAGGGTGGGTTGGTTACCGGGTTGGTTGTCAAAGCTGTTGTGGATGTCTGCAATCTTGTTGTGGAAAAATGAGGCTAGGGAGTCGCAGAGGGTTTGAGAGGGGGTGATGTCGTTGGAGTTGGCCGAGGGATTGGAAAATTCCTTGACGATGTTGAAAAGTTCCTTGCTGTTGTGAGCGTTGTTGTCAAGTCGATCCTTGAATGCTGTTTTCTTGGCTTTTCGGATTAGTTGGTGGTGAGTGCGGGTGGCGTTTTTGAAGGCGTCCTTGGTGCTGGTGGTTGGGTCTTTTTTCCAGGCCTTTTCAAGGGAGCGGCAGAGTTTCTTGGACTTCTTGAGATCGTCATTGAACCATGAGGCCTTCTTGCTGCCAGGTTTGTTTTGACGTTTTTTCAGTGGAGCTAAGGTGTCAGCGGTGTTGGATAACCATAGGGTGAGGTTGGCGGCGGCTTCGTTAGCGTTAGAAGAGAGGGCTGGGGTGTTTTGAAGGAGCGATGCGGAGATTTGGTCCGTGGTGATTTTGCTCCAGTTCCTTTGTAGGGTAGGTTGGAGGTGGATGCTGGGTTTTGGTTTGTTGTAGGTGAAGTGAACGCAGCTGTGGTCAGTCCAGAGGAGGTCCGTAGTGTGGCTGAAGGAGACATGGTTGCTGGATGTGAAGATGGGGTCGAGTGTGTGACCTGCGATGTGGGTGGGGGAAGTGACTAGTTGTTTAAGTCCGAGGTTGGCGAGGTTGTCCACGAGGGTGGCGGTGTTGCGGTCGTTGATCTTTTGGAGGTGAAAGTTGAGGTCTCCCAGAAGGATGTAGTCTTTGGAGGGGAGCGCGTGTGGGGTGATGAAGTCCGTGATGTCTTCACTGAATTTTGCGCGGGGTCCTGGTGGTCTGTAGAGGAGGGTGCCTCTGAGTGTGGTTTTGGGGTCGATGTGGATCTGGAAGTGAAGGTGTTCGGAGTTGGCGAGGTTGGCGTCCGAGCTGGTTGATATGCGGATTGATTTCTTATGGACGATAGCGATTCCTCCTCCTGTGTGGCTGGTACGGTCTTTGCGAGTGATCTTATAGTCTTCAGGGATGGCAATGGTGATGTCTGGTGCGGAGGAAGCATTCATCCATGTTTCCGTAAGGAAGGCGATGTCCGGAGAAATGGTGTCTAGTAGATTCCATAGGTCAATGGCGTGCCTGTGGACTGATCGGGTGTTGAGAAGGATGCATTGTAGGTGGTTGGGGTCGGGAATCTGTGGTGTGGTCGTAGCGGAGATGTTGTCGGTGCCGCTGAATTTGCAGGAGAAGCAGGAGAAAGGTCCATGGGTTTGTCCAGGGGCGGCTTGGACGCAGTTGGGAGCGCGACCGGGGTTAAGGGCTAGGAGGGTTGCGGCATCGTAGGTAATGCGGGGGGGCAGGGAGGGACGGGGGCCAGGGGGTGTGGCGCTGGGCGCGGTCCAGGCGCGGACGGGCGCGGACGGGCTTACCTTTGGCGCACCTTCGGCGCGGCTGGGGCGTGGACGCTGCGCGTGAACGCTGCGCGCGGGAACTACTGTCATATATCGATAGTGGAGGGGGAGGGGCGAGGGCGTCTCAGCTGGGAGGCGGGGCGGGCACACGAGGACGACGACCACAACAAACAAAATGGAGGCGGAGGGGGGGAACAGAGCGGAGCGCTGGAGGACACTGCGCAAATTACGATGAAACAGCAGAAATGATCACAACACAGCGTTAATGAGTCTAATGGTAACTGGGCACAAGCAGGCAAGGTAAAATGCAACTTTCCAGGCAATGAGCGGAGCGCTGGAGGCTAATGTGCAAATCACGTTAAACACAGCACAATCTTAAAAATACAGCGTGAAAGACTTTTAGCGGTAGCTAGGCACAGGCAGGCAGGTGAAATGCAGCTTTTAAGGCAGTGCAGCGCTACGATACCAGGTCTCAGCGGGGGCACTGGGAGCGACCACTCGGCTCGTGAGAGAGGAGCGAGTCACGGTGAGTATAGGGTTAGGAGCGCTACTTCTAGTCAGTGGGAGGGCGTCTCAGCTGGGAGGCGGGGCGGGCACACGAGGACGACGACCACAACAAACAAAATGGAGGCGGAGGGGGGGAACAGAGCGGAGCGCTGGAGGACACTGCGCAAATTACGATGAAACAGCAGAAATGATCACAACACAGCGTTAATGAGTCTAATGGTAACTGGGCACAAGCAGGCAAGGTAAAATGCAACTTTCCAGGCAATGAGCGGAGCGCTGGAGGCTAATGCGCAAATCACGTTAAACACAGCACAATCTTAAAAATACAGCGTGAAAGACTTTTAGCGGTAGCTAGGCACAGGCAGGCAGGTGAAATGCAGCTTTTAAGGCAGTGCAGCGCTACGATACCAGGTCTCAGCGGGGGCACTGGGAGCGACCACTCAGCTCGTGAGAGAGGAGCGAGTCACTAAAGGAGGTCTTCGAAAAAAAGGGGCTAGACTCCATCTCTGCAAGGATAAGGCGATGGGTAATTTCGTTGCAGGAGTTTGTGTTCAAGTTTGAGTACATACCTGTGAAAACTAATGTCTCGGCAGATTGTCTGTCAAGGTTGGTAGATGTGGTAGAGAATGGTGAGGAAGCCTTGGCTGACGATTTTGAGGGTGATTTAAAGGTGTGTGACGTCACCTTGGGGGCGGTGAAAGAAGATACTTGGAGAGAAGAGCTGGGTAAGGATGAGGAGTTGAAGGAGGTCATTAAATTGCTGGAAGCTGGAAGGTCTCGTTCTTTGAAGAAACCTTGGTCTTTGATTGCCGATGAGTTGGCAGTGGTGGATGGTTTACTCATGAGAGGTACTAGGTTGGTTCCACCAGTTAATTTCAGAAGTATTCTGGTTGACATGTCTCATGAGGGGCACTTGGGTATTTCAAAGACGAAAGAACGCATAAGAATGGACTTCTGGTGGCCGGGTATCGACTTGTTGGTGGAACGCACTGTTAGAGATTGCTCTTCTTGTCAGGCAAGTGATAAAGTTTTGAAGACGAGGTCTTCTCCAATGGTTTGCAGGAGGTTGCCTAGGTCTCCCTGGGATGAAATTGCAGTGGATATTGTGGGGCCTTTACATGGTGAGCACCAAACTCCATTTATGTTGGTTCTATTGGATTTGTATTCTAGATGGGTTGAGGTTAGTTTGGTAAGGGAGATTACAAGCGAGTCTGTTATTTCCTTTTTAGGTCGAGGCTACTGTCCCTCAGCGAAGCTGGGGGCGGAGCCGAAGATTTAATGATTTCAACAGTGGGGCTTTATTTCACCTCTCTCTTTCATTGGCTAGCTTCGTAAATAGAGGCTAGCCATTGGAAGAGATGTGTGTCAATTACTATTTTCCCCGCCTTGATGCGATCCGTGGGCGTTTCTGCCTCTTTTTTTAAGCCCCGCCCCTTTTTCGTCGACAGTCGGAGGTGGGCGTTTACTTCTTTTTTTTTTGCCGGCCCTTTTATTTTGCCATTTCCCCTGACCGGCGCTGGAGAAAGGTTGTGCTGCCCGCCCGCCCGCCCCCTTCTCGTTGTGCTTGTTTTCCCAGTTGTTTAACCACCTTGGTCACCTCAGCGTGTCATTTGAACATCTAAAAACTATTTGCCATCTATTAATCGTGCAAAGTTAACCCTGGTTTCAACTGCAGAGAGCGGGGTGTGATTTGTTTTCATTCCCTTCCCGTTCCAGAGCCCGTTCTTATGACGGAGTGTCTGTCCCTTTAAAAAGTTCTCTTCCCGGATGAGGTTAGCATGCCAGGTTTGTAGCAAACATGAACAGCGACGGGGAGCGCGATAATCACACTAACGTCTCTTTTTCCATCAAACACTCTTCCAAGAGTCATGCGGTAAGGTAAGAAAATTCAAAGCTGAAGTGCAAAGAAGCATGTCCCCAGGGTGCAGTAAAAGCATGGAAACTCATTTAAAACAATTGTCGAAACTGTAAACACACAGAAGGGAAAAAATGTCAGTGTTTTCAGAAGAGGCGAAGAATGTCATCATCGCCTAATCTGCCGCATCTGTCAGGAAAGGCGCGGACTACTGCCTGTCGGTTGTTTATTCGTGTGCTGTCCTGGACGATACATCTTGGCGAGTGTGTAAGGCGCTCCGTAGGCACTTGGCGGGTCAGCGCTATATTCATGATAATACACAAAAATAAATACCTCTTCAAACACGACCACATGTAAAAATGAAAATGGACAAGGATTGAGGTGGTTTCCGTTGTCTAAACAAAATGCCAAGGAGCCTTCTCTTCCTTTCATGTGTCAGGGCTCGTCTGCGTCGCCTCACCAAGGCCACTCACCTGTTGCTTCTTATTTGTCATACAAGTGCTTGTTTTATTTAATTGGTTAGGGTTACCACGCTGGTGGTCATGTCCTACCTACTTACTCATCCCCGGGGGTAAGTGCAGCACGTAGCACTGCATTGTGCACACAATAGCTTCAGTATGTATGCACTACCTCGCTAGTGAATGCAGAACACTATCGAGTGTTTGGAATGTGCGAATCACTGGCGTGTTGACACAGCACAGAGGAGTGTGCACTGCTTTGGTGGTTTTACTATAATTAGAAAGACTCATTTATTTTAAATAACACATATTTTACCTATTGCATCTTAATGAGTTTGTTGTCATTGACAGTAATTTGCATACTTAAAGATGACTGCCCTAATAGCCGCACTCTGCAAGGCCTCCAGTTTCTTGTTAGCTCTGCTGAGCTGTGAACACCTCCCGCTGGGGGGCGGCTTCTCTGCAGTGGGGGCAGTGCAGTCCGGTTGCACCCCGGTGTTCTTCATTTGCCGTTAGTCATCACCTTCTCCACGCCCCCAATAATCCCCAACCTGCCGAAGCAAATCTATCTAGCACCACACCCCACGGAGACAGAGCTGCGCTGTTTACAACCCAGGACGACTCCCGTGATTGCGGATGTAAGGGGAAATAAATCTTTCCGATTCTACACAACCTCAAAGTATAAAACGCTATTGATTTGTTATAAGCAGTCATAAACTCTCTGCATTCATGTAAAGACAGTTTCTGCGTCTTGCCAACTAACATTTTGGGAATGCACACATTTTGAAAAGTTAGTTTTCTTGTATCTCCCTTCTTGGGAGGGCGTTGTATGTGTTTCTATAAAAAGCACAGTTTCTTTGTGGATCTGGAATTAATGTCTGCTTCCTACACGTAAGTTAACATTAACAACAGTCGCCCAAATGTTCATTTGATTACACATTGTACGGGGAATATTCCAATACCACATTACCCGTCTCAATGTGTACGCGATCACGGTTCCAGAATTCGACCTACCAGAAAACGTACGCGGAATTTAAACTGCACATCTTTATGAAGATGCACTACTAATGACTCTGCAGAAACCAATTCAATACTTAATAACAACAAAATAAACGTTAAACAAGTGCAACAGCGGAAATGCAAAGGCACCACAATAATGGCCTTCATTTAGTTTTGTTATAATTTAATTTTTAACACCGTTCCAACGTCAAAATAATATTAATTATCCCAATAAGAAAGGAGGAGAGGATGAAAAGAAACGGTGCCGCAGAAGATGCAAATGCCGCAGTCACCTTGCTCGATATATCCATATACGTTTGAAGTGGTTTATTCTGTAAACTGTTTACTGGAAGGAGTTGTATGCCAACTCAGATCATTAAAGGGGAGATTTACAATGCATCAAGTAAAGAGACTGACAGCGTTATTAGTGGGATCGCTGCGGCTTGTGTCTTTGTTGCCCCATTCACACCATTGTTCACGCCTGTTACCAGAGCCGCTAGACTCAAACTCCCTCTTTAATTAGAAACCTTGAATGGCCACTAACCCGGGAATTTTTGGGCCGCAGCGCCTCGCAGCCCTAGATGTGGTAATGAGGTCCTCGGGACGAACAATGAAACGCACTGGCCAAAAACCTACGGCTATGAGTTTTAATGACCATTTTTTTGAAGGGGCGGTGATCCCGTCGGAAAAAGGCCAATTATTAGGAATAAACAAAATAGGGCGGTGTTCGCTGTGTCAGCAAGTTTAACATTTGTAAGAGTGGATGTGTGCGATACGTCCCAGTTATTTGTGCTAACTTTTGGTTTTGAGGTAGCAGTCTTTTCCCGCCCATGAATCATCTGGTGCACTTATCAATTGTTCAGTCAGTAATAGGCACTGGCACCATCAAGTTTAAAATAAATGTTTTCGTTTTTAAAAACCGTTCATTTTTGTTGGCAATGCTGCATGTGCCTGTCTGTCCCTAATTCGTAGCTGCAATATGGCTGCTGACATGTGTAGTCACGATTTGGTGCTTTTAATTACTGAATGTCTCTGTGGTAATATCAAAAATAATGCAAAATGCTTTCAGGTGCTGAGATGCTGCCCAAAATCAACAAGCATTTGCAATGCAATAGGTCCTGCATTGGCATTGTAAATACAAATTCCTTCTATTTATGTTGTTTAAAAACCATCAAGCTGTGCATAAACACACAATTTGTACTTTCACTCATTGCTCACGAAAAGCAACGTTGGCAGAAACTACGTTTCTTTTACTGTCAGCCTTGCTTCTCATAAGCAAAAACTATAAGTACAAAGTGTGTGGTTATGCACCACTTGCAGCTTTTCTACACACATAAATAAAAGGCATTGTCATTTACAATGCCAATAGCTCAAACTCACAAATGCGAGACCTATTGCATTGCAAATGCTTGTTCGTGTTCTGCCCAGCCGTCCTTTTTGTGGTATCCTGTGATATTCTGCTTCTGCTTTCATGGATCTTGGATGTTGGAATTTAGCTTCTTTTGTGTACTTCATCATTAAACCCCTTTGCTCGTGCCTGCTTCTTTGGATATTTTGTTTCGGGGGTCAATCCAGTATTACCCTTGGAAGTGCCTTCCCCATTCCTCCCGTATCCTGCCTCAACCCCCTTTCCCTCCCAGCGTGTGTATGGAACACAAGATTTCCGTTATCGTATCTGTTCAGCATTTGTCAGTTTCAGGACACTTTCGGAAAGTGCGTGTCATTTGTTTTTTTTTCCCGACTACCTCCACTGGGATTATGCATCCCCGTTAATCAGTGCAAACCGTCAACGATTAGCGGGGGACGCCCCGCCTTCCTGGATTACTCTCTGATTTGCGGACTAGTCCAGGCCAGATTTTGGTTTAGCATTATTGAGGCTTTAGTTTTTTCAACTATTTTCAACACGCAAGTTTGCGCATATACTCGGACTCGGACATTCGAGTTTCTTATTTTTTGTTTACGCATTCTTCTTCCTTCATAATCCTATCGCAGGAGCGCTCACACACCTTCCCTTTCCCTGAACAACTTGTGTACCTACTGCACTTTATTACCAGCGTTATTTATTTGCTTTCCACATATTCAGAAGGAAGACTTATGCACATTTTATTTTCAAGAAACCAACCTACACATTCCTGCCTGGGGCTTGCTACAAGTAAGTGTGGAAGGGTGCACAGTTGCTAAATTAGCTGGATATGTTAATTAAAATATTAGTACCATTGATTTAGATATATTTTGTTGTTTCCTTTTATATTTTAGCTTGCACTGTCCTGGGAAGCGGCCTCCTCCTTGCTGACTGTCATTGGGACTTCTTTGATGGTATTTCTTGGTCACTTCATTTTTCAGGGATACAGCTCCTTATAGTGTATTTCAAAAACGTCAGTATTGGCACAGTGCGAGTACACACGTAGCTCCGCTGCAGCCATTCTTCAAAAAATCAGCAAATAAAATAAATGCCAAAGTGGTGGAAATTGTTAGAGCTTGGGAGAGGGTGTGTGGGTGGCGGAGGCAGGGTGAGGTGACAGAGGGAGGGAGGTAGAGGGAGGGAGACCTCGGAGTGAGGGAGAGGGAAGGGGAGAGAGGGAGACATAGGGAAACCTCAGAGTGAGGGAGACAGAGGGAAACCCCAGAGTGAGGGAGAGGGAAAGAGAGAGAGGGAAACATAGGGAAACCTCAGAGTGAGGGAGACAGAGGGAAACCTCAGAGTGTGGGAGAGGGAAGGAGAGAGAGGGAGACAGAGGGAAACCTCAGAGTGAGGGAGACAGAGGGAAACCTCAGAGTGAGGGAG
Organism: Lissotriton helveticus; assembly: GCF_964261635.1. Taxonomy (NCBI): domain Eukaryota; kingdom Metazoa; phylum Chordata; class Amphibia; order Caudata; family Salamandridae; genus Lissotriton; species Lissotriton helveticus. Next base: position 1,642,940,027 of record NC_136068.1, read on the forward strand.
AGGGAAGGAGAGAGAGTGAGACAGAGGGAAACCTCAGAGTGAGGGAGACAGAGGGAAACCCCAGAGTGAGGGAGAGGGAAGGAGAGAGAGGGAGACAGAGGGAAACCTCAGAGTGAGGGAGAGGGAAGGGGAGAGAGCGAGACAGAGGGAAACCTCAGAGTGAGGGAGAGGGAAGGAGAGAGAGGGAGACAGAGGGAAACCTCAGAGTGAGGGAGACAGAGGGAAACCTCAGAGTGAGGGAGAGGGAAGGAGAGAGAGGGAGACAGAGGGAAACCTCAGAGTGAGGGAGAGGGAAGGAGAGAGAGGGAGACAGAGGGAAACCTCAGAGTGAGGGAGACAGAAGGAAACCTCAGAGTGAGGGAGAGGGAAGGAGAGAGAGGGAGACAGAGGGAAACCTCAGAGTGAGGGAGAGGGAAGGAGAGAGAGGGAGACAGAGGGAAACCTCAGAGTGAGGGAGAGGGAAAGAGAGAGAGGGAAACATAGGGAAACCTCAGAGTGAGGGAGAGGGAAGGAGAGAGAGGGAGACAGAGGGAAACCTCAGAGTGAGGGAGACAGAGGGAAACCTCAGAGTGAGGGAGAGGGAAGGAGAGAGAGGGAGACAGAGGGAAACCTCAGAGAGAGGGAGACAGAGGGAAACCTCAGAGTGAGGGAGAGGGAAAGAGAGAGAGAGAGACAGAGAGAAACCTCAGAGTGAGGGAGACAGAGGGAAACCTCAGAGTGAGGGAGAGGGAAGGAGAGAGAGGGAGACAGAGGGAAACCTCAGAGTGAGGGAGAGGGAAAGAGAAAGAGGGAGACATAGGGAAACTTCAGAGTGAGGGAGACAGAGGGAAACCTCAGAGTGAGGGAGACCTCAAAGTGAGGGAGAGGGAAGGAGAGAGAGGGAGACAGAGGGAAGGAGAGAGAGGGAGACAGAGGGAACAAGGGAAAGGGAAGGAGAGAGAGGGAGACCTCAGAGTGAGGGTGAGGGAGACCTAGAGGAAAGGAGAGAGAGGGAGACAGAGGGAGCTAGGGAGAGGGAAGGAGAGAGAGGGAGACCGAGTGAGGGAAAGGGAAATAGAGTGAGGGAAAGGGAAATAGAGAGAGGGAGAGGGAAATAGAGAGAGGGAGACAGAGAGAGAGAGGGTGAGACAGTCAGAGTGAGTGAGACAGAGGAAGAGAGGGAGTGAGACAGTCGGAGAGAGGGAGTGAGAGAGTGAGTGAGACAGATGGAGCCAGAGGGAAAGAGAGGGAGGGAGAAGGAGGGAGACAGAGAGAGAGAGGTGTGTATGCCGGGTCTGGTGGCTCAGTGGACAAAGGCGTCTGCTGCAGGGACTTGTGATCAACCTCATGGTCAGTTTTTGTTGTTGCTCTAGCCCCGCCCCCTTCCAAACTGACCCCGCCCCCACCGGTGCGGCCCTCAGACACAAACCACACTGTAAATTTGGCCCCCGAGAGAAAGTTTGTGAGTACCCATGCTCCGAGGGATACTCTCTGTCACCCCCAGAGGGATACTCTCGGTCACCCTCGTAGGGATGCTTTCTGTCACCCTCATAGGGATGCTTTCTGTCACCCTCGTAGGGATGCTCTCTGTCGCCCTCGGAGGGTTGCTCTCTGTCGCCCTCGGAGGGATGCTCTCTGTTGCCCTTGGAGGGATGCTCTCTGTCATCCTCCGAGGGATGCTCTCTGTCACCCTCCTAGGGATTCTCTGTCACCCTCCTAGGGATTCTCTCTGTCACTCTCCTAGGGATTCTCTCTGTCACCCTCCTAGGGATTCTCTCTGTCACCCTCCTAGGGATTCTCTCTGTCACCCTCCTAGGGATTCTCTCTGTCACCCTCCTAGGGATTCTCTCTGTTGCCCTTGGAGGGATGTTCTCTGTCATCCTCTGAGGGATGCTCCCTGTCGCCCTCGGAGGGATGCTCTCTGTCGTCCTCGGAGGATTTCCTGGATGTTTTCTGTCACCCTCATCTAGTGCCCTCTACATGGAGCTACTTCTCATGAAGCTTCTTGGCAGTAAACTAATCACCCAATTTGATCAAAACATCACTGTTAAAGTGACAGCATATGACCACAATAAGGACGTTTACACCTCTAACTCCACCCTAATCCAAATTAGAGAGGAATTTGGTTGCCAAGAAAATCTAGTTTTAAAAATTAGATTTCTAATGCTGCCAGGCAGCAATTTGCAGAGATTCATTTTGCACATGATCCAGGGTTACTCATATAAGCTCAGTGAGGAGTCAGGAGAACATGGCGGCCGGCTAAGCAGCTCGGTCGGGAGCCCAGTCAGAATGAGGTGTGCAACGCAGGAGTAGTCGCCCTGAAGACTCGAAAAATGGTAAATCAGTAAACTCGGTAATGCGGGAGTGCGGACTATACATCAGCAGCAGTAAAAGTTAAAACAAAGTTTAAAATTCCTACCCAGTTTGAACGAAAGACGAGGCTCGGCGTGAGGGAAGACTCCAACGCTCTAACGCTCTGTCACTGTGGGAAAAACGGTGTCAGATTCAGAGCTGGAGGCGGGGCCCGGTGCAATATGTGGTGCGTAGCCGCCAAGGAGCTCACGGAGGGAGAGTGATGGGAGCAGGAACAGGAGGAGTGGAGGTGTTTGGATGGAGGCTGTGCTCTGCTTGTTAGCACGCATGAAAAGTCTTGATTAGGACGGATTTTAGAGGGCCACCCAACAGCTGCTCCCTTCTCAGTGTGGGAGCTGATCTCAAAGAAGATGGTTTAAAGGACTGTTTAAACTGCAAGGAGGGGTGTGAACAGTGGAAAAGCTGCAGGTACAGTGTGTGCGCTTGCATGAATCTGACTATAAGACCAGGAGGGGTGACCTCAGAGAATTTGATAATTAATTCTTCTCAGGAGAACCCCCCCAGACAACACAATATTAAAAGCCCAAGCCCAAATACAAGCTCAAGCTAAAGCGCAGATTTCGGCATCAGAGGCTGAATTGAAAGAGAAAGAGGGTTTAGAGAACCCCACAAATATAAAAGAGGCTATAAAAGTGGATCCAAAAAATCATACAAAAAATTGTACTCAAAACATGAGCTATCCCTTACGCAACACAAGATTACCCGCGTCGCCCCCTGAAAGTTAAAGTCATACTGTACTTGAAGAGGGACTTGAAAACTCCCCGGAGTTTAATAAAATAAAACTCACTACCAGAAAACAACAAGCATTGGCATAGCCAATAGGTCTCGCTTTTGGGACCTTATAAGTATTTAGTTTTGCAGTACAATATCCTTGGTGCAACAACATCAGCTGTTGCATGGCTAAACCTTGTACCTTATAAGTGTTTAGCCATGCATCAGTTGATGTTGTTGCACCAAGGATTTTGTGCTGCATAACTAAATACTTATAAGGTCCCAAAAGCGAGACCTATTGGCTATGCCAATGCTTGTTGGAGTCTGTCTTTAAACGTGAGAGTTTTCCAAACTCCATTCTTTCCGACAATGGACCACAATTTTGTTCAGGGAAAGTTGAGGAGTACCTCAGTAAGTGTGGCATTGTTCACAAGAGAATTTCTTTGTATCACCCTGAGGCGAATGGTGCTTTGGAGAGACTCAACAAAACTTTGAAGGAAAGCATTCAATTAGCAAGGGTCAACAATTTGGACTGGAGAAAGGAGTTACAGAATAGAATTTCAGCATATCGATTCTCTCCTCACTCAACTACAGGAAAAACTCAGTTTGAACTTTTCAAGGGTAGAGCACCTAACACTTACTTATGTCCTGCCTGGATGATTGCAGACAAAGGTGTAAAAAATAATGAGGTGGGGACATGGAGAGAAAGGGAATTGGAACTACAGAGGAAAAGGATAATATATGTGGATAGAAGAAATTCTGCAAAGGATTCGAAGTTTGTGGTGGGGGAGATAGTAAAGATCAGGGCTCCTGTTGGCTGTCAAAATTGGTCGAAGTTTTCTGTTCCTAGAACCATTGTGAAAATTTTCAAAAATGCTGTAAAGACGGAGGATGGTCGTATCTGGAACAATAGTCGTGTTTCTCATTTTGGGGGTAAAGGGAAGTGTGATGATGTTGTTGCTGTTCCTGATCTGCATACTAATTATTCTCGCAAGAGTGTGAGAGTATGCAGGCCTCCTGTTCATTTGCGTGATTATGTCTAGGTAGTTTCTTCTTTTGAGTTCTTTATCTTTCTGTTGCCTACTTCATTGCTGGACGTGTAAACCTGTTTAATGTTTAAGAGGGAGAAGTGTGAGGACTTGTCTTTCTAGATATTCTGGTTCCATGTTGGAACCTAGTGTTTGGAACCATTTGTCACCAAGGTTCCCATTACTGTGAATTCCAGGACTGTCAGTTGTTAGCTGACTGTTGGCTGGGGCTGAATAAACTACACTTACTTATCTGAACTACTTGGACTCCCTCAACTTTATTACAGGAGGCTTCTCATATACACAGAACAGGGCATAAAAGCGGTCACTCCTCACTAAAGCTCAATATAGATCACAACAACACTGAACAGAACTGTGTTGACCCTGCTTATGGTGCTTCCAGAATGTGAGGCTGAGTGCTTTCCATCCCCTCTAGGTTGCTAAAAGCTTGAAGAGTCTACTACAGCCCTGTGAGGCGACTCTGATGCTGCTGACTACCTCTTCAGGGAAGCCAGAGCCAACCAGAGGAGACCAGTGATGCAGACATGGTCATGGTCTTCTTCCTCAAAGGCCAAAAGCAGGGCTTTCTTAACAAAGAAAATCATTGAGTGCAGGTGAACTCAGTGCTGAGCTGCTTTGCAAGCACCCTCTCTCTCTGCAACGCATTGTATTCTATCCCTGGCCGTCGTTGTGTGCAGAGGTTCAGCATCATGACATCCTGCATACTAACAAGATGGAGAAGGGCAGAAAGGTCCAGGGGCCGTATTACATAAGGTGCTCCGGGGGTGCAACGGGCCCGCTTTGCATGTCCCAGGGCACTTTGGTATTATAGAAGGGAGCACAGACACTTGTGATTCCCCTTCTATAATACAGATAGTGCTGGTGTACTTAAAGCACCAGCGCTATCAACAGAGGGTGTTCCCTCATTTGCATATGGCATGCCCTATGCAAATGTGGGAATTCCTTTGACTTTGCACCCGAGCCATAAAACAGACACAGGCGCAGAGTCAAGGAAGCCCTCAGAAGGCACACTGACAGTGCGTCATTTAAAAGGTGTCTCACTGTCAGTGCGCCCCCTGAGAGCAGCCCTTTACAGGGGGTAAAGGGGGTCCCACAGACACCCAGAAATCCCCTTGCAGGTGGGTGCAGTCAGTGACTTCACCCGCCTGCAAGGGGATCTCTAATCCCCTTTGAAAGTCCAGATGGGTGCCGCCTGCACTGTGAAAACCCCAGAGCAGCTGCTCTGTGTTTTCATATGAATGTGCTGCCCCAGGGCAACTAAAGTTATCGGCTTCCCCCAGGGGCAGTGCATTCACCATAATGGGGCATTGGCATTGTTTGCGCCCAGTGCACCTTTTCAAAGGTGTGCTGGGCACAAACAATGCCAATACGTAATACGGACCCTGGTGTCTGCCCCTTGTTTATTGTAGGGTAGCACACTGAGTACATGTGGGTCAGATTTTGGATGCCTACATTCATCATTAATGTTTAGTCATCCCCTAAGAGTGGAGCCATTGAACGAGACACTTGAATCAACCCAGTTAACAAAATGTTCACATTTGTGGAACTGAGCGCAGCTATTCCTAAACTAGGAAACAAGCTAATCTGTGATGTCCTTCTATCCACAGTGCTGTTATAAGCATTAGTTTTTTATTATGTGTGATAGTTAAGCATATTCTCTACTTGAGTAACAGAATATTGTGAAGAAGGTGGTAAAATTCTGATTCCTGTGCAAATTGTACATTGTGATTTAAATACCACATTTTCCCCTGCCAAAATTTGCTTTGGAGAAATCTATTGAAATGTATAAATGGAACATGTGGATTTTAGTGGGCAATATCGAATCCTGAATTTTGATGGGACAGAATAACGTTACTTATTTTTCTAGCACATTTTGGTGTAGGCTACAACAATATTGAGAACCAAAATATTGAAAGGTAAGCGCAAAGGGAGGTAAGGATTTTCTATTCTCAACACCACATCTATGTACCTAGAAGTCCTGTATATCACCAACGTATGTATAAAGGGAGTTAGAAACAGAGGGCCTCGTTTATGAAAAATGACGCATCGCTGCGAGAAAACAGCGATGCGTCACTTTTCACTGCGCCCCCCTTGCGACACCAATGATGCGTCATATTTACAGTATGACGCATCATGTCGCAAGGAGTTACAGATATGCCAGTATTTCTGACAAATCTGTAGCGCAAAAATGACGCATTGCTGGAGTGTGTCACAAATGTGACGCAACTCCATCAATGGGTCATTACACATGGGCAAGTCCCATGTGAAATGTGCCTGCACCAGTTTTACGCCTGCCATGAAGCAGGCGTAAAACTGGACCCACCCCATCAGCCTGGGATGACTCTTGGTGGCCCACATCACTAGGCACAGCCCCGGAACCCACAGACCACACACGCAACCTGGGAGTCATCCTCGACTCCACCCTCTCCATGACCAGTCAAGTCAACGCCGTCTCCACGTCCTGCTTCAACACCCTCCGAATGCTCCGCAGGATCTTCAAATGGATCCCACCGACACGAGAAAAAACGTCACCCAGGCCCTCATCACCAGCAGACTCGACTACGGAAACGCCCTCTACTCAGGAACAACAACCAAGCTCCTGAGACGACTACAACGAATCCAGAACGCCTCGGCACGACTGATCCTCGACATCCCATGACGCAGCCACATCACACCCCACCTGAGAGGCCTGCACTGGCTCCCCGTCGACAAGAGGATCACTTTCAAACTCCTCATCCACACACACAAAGCACTACACAACACCGGACCTATATACCTCAACAGCCGACTCAGCTTCCACACCCCCACCCGAAGCCTCCGCTCAGCCAACCTCGCCCTCGCCACAGTTCCTCGTATCTGGAAAACCACCGCCGGTGGCAGATCCTTCTCCTACCTCGTCGCCAGGACCTGGATAACTCTCCCTACCAACCTACGACAGACTCAGGACCTGTTGGTCTTCAGAAGACTTCTCAAGACCTGGTTTTTCGATCAGTAGCACCCCCCTACCCCCCCCCCCCCCCAGCGCCTTGAGACCCTTACGGGTATGTAGCGTGTTTTAGAAATGCAGTGATTGATTGATTGATTGGAGATATTGACGCATGTGAGTCCTAAAAGTGGTGCAGTGAAATCTCAGAGATTTAACTGCGTCACTTCTACAACCCTTTCTTGGGTTGGAACAACCTCCCCTGCATACATTATACCTGACACAGGTGTAATGTGGAGCAGGGGTTTACAAAGTGACACATCTTAATTTTTAAATAGGGTGCAACAGGAGGCATGATTTACGCCGCTGATGAGTCACAAAATGTGACGCATCTGTGGCGCAAAACTGTCGCAAGGGGTCATAAAAAAGCCCCAGAAAATTTATAAAAATGTACCGTTTGATAGTTTGGCCCCCGATATTGTTGTAGCCTAGACCCACATATGCTAGAGTACAATATATGGAGGAAGGTTTGGGGAAAGCACTGATTCCATTCATTTTCACAAATGAACTCAGAATGGAAGGTATATACTCCCCACAGTAGTAAATACTTGAACCAGGAATACTAATATTTACAAGACCTTGCCATAATAACTAACTCAAAATAGTATTCTGTATTGGCTTGATTAAGCAGGTACAGATCCCCAACTTGCAGGCCCCACACACAAATCTGATGGATTTCAGCTAGCAGCTTATCAGCTAGATCATATGCTGGAACCCCTAGATGTAGCAGCTCGCCTGCCACATGACTGCTGCATCACAGAGGCAGTTACATCACCCTATTTAAGGGAAGCATTGCAGGCCTTGTGAAGGAAAACTAACAGTAGCCTTTTGCGAAAGCTCCCTGTATGTTAGGGCTACATGAGGATTGGTACCTTTATTGAGCGAAACAAAAAATGCAGAGATGGCCAAAAAACATAGTGCCCGCTTGTCATTCATTTGTGCCGATAGGGCTTCTGCCACATTGGGTGCACTCTAGGCACTAGGAAAGCAGGTGGGGAGCTCTTCTAAATATGGCAGACTGCCTGTCTAAGTCTCGATCAGCCACTTAATACTTTGAGCTGAAAGAATGGCATGAAGTATAGCATGGCTATGCTTATGTTGAAGAAAGGTCTAGCCTATCTTTTTATGTTCATTGTTCTCGACCCGACTGCGGAGTCTCTGCAGTCATAAAATTCGTAGTTTCTGAGTAGTGATTAAGCGTAAACCTTTGTGAGTCAGGCCCCGTGTGAACCACTATCCATCTTTTCACTAACTGCTTTATGTACTGTTTCATTATCTTTCATGAAGGTTTCAGTGTTCAAGATCTAGTGACCTTGAATGGCATTTAGAGTTTATATCTAAATGCTGTGATTTGTCACCTTTATTTTGTGTATTTGTTTTATGTGCTTTACTGATTGACATTTGTTTTTACAATCCATACATTTGTGTATGAAGACAGTGTTAAAGTGCTACACCTTTACCAATTACCCACAACCCTAGAGGAACATTCACATCTTTATAGCATCCGTAATTACTGTGTTGTACCCCACTCAATTCTTTTTTTTTATAACTTCTTTATTAAAAATTGTCAGTTTTTCCTCCCAAGGCATCAGCACAAGTCAACTCAAATAGAACAACAGAAATGCAAGCTTAATCGAGTAAAACAATAGGAGCAAATACAATATACTAAATCAATATACTAAATCAAATAGAATTCCTACATTCATCAGCTAAAGCTTAGGCAAACAGAGAATTATACAATTATAACAGTTGAAGACAAATAATAATTTAAAAAAAAGAAAAAAAGGATGAAAAAATTAAAGATAATAAGGAAATTCCATGATACCCATGTCTCAATTCCAGATAATGTTTAGCCAGTTTCACCAAGACGTATCCTTCACCTAATACTCTTAATTAGACTGATGCCTTCCATGTTATAAGAGGGGCCCAGACCTGCTGCCCCAGTTTCTTCGCTTTCTTTCCCTTCCTTTCATATATCGCTTTCTCCAGCATAAATATGGAAAGTAGTCGTGCCAGCCATTGCTGAAATGTGGGGGGGAGAGGGCCTAACCAGGCAGAGGCAATGTTAATCCTTAACACTGCCATGGCTACAAAAAGAAAACGATAAGCAGTCCCCGTTTGATTCATGCTGCTTATTCCTAGCAGAATTAATTCGGGAGTTAGTGTAATTTTTCCCCCCATCCTATACCACCTTCTTTGATCTAAGACTTGGTTGGTCATCCACAGCTATCAGCTGAGTCAAGGACGCTTGTGAGATGTATTTCCACTGCAGCCCACATAGCCACTGTCATAGCAAGATGAGAACACCATCTATTATAGCTTTCTGCAAGGTGTGAGAAAACCCCTGAAACTCCCTACATCCCTTCATGTTAGTTCAGATCCCTACGTGGGACCAATGTGTAATGCTAATGAAACTATGGATTAAAATGGACTAGGTTCGAGTGCACACAATTCCCCGTTCAATTTATGGGAACAATATATTTTCAAGCTAAGTGACATTTTTATTTTTTAGAGTTTTATATAGCGTTCACTTGGCCCAAAGGTATCAGAACGCTTTACATGAGCACCAGTTACACAAGGACACATTCATATTTTTGTTAGGCATGGGGAGATGAAGTGATTTGCCTAGAATCACAGGAGGTTAAGCGTCATTGCCGAGACTCAAACCCAGTCCTGTTAGGCCACACCCTCTCCTGACTTTACAGTAATAAAAACAACACGAGCTGCAATTTTTAAAATTCTAATCTTTGACTTCGTTAAAAATACTTCAGAAATATACTTGCACAAATAGCTGTGACTTTTGGTTGAATTTAAAGCACTAGCTACCTAGAGCGCCTTCTATTTGAGTCACACCGATTCTTTTATTGTCATAGAATTTCAGTCTCTGTCTGAGAAATGGTTTAGGCAACTATGGGTCTTTTCTAGTTCTCTTGCCAGACCCCTTCTAGGATTCAAAATTCAGATGCCTAGATTTCATTTATATAGTAATTGTTGTCACATCTGTCTTCCTGGATCGGAAGACAGAAATATGGCAGTTTAGAAAGGTTGACAAATGTCTTTTTGAAGAGACTCAAGTAGTGATTTACAGTTGTACGCTAAACCTTGTGGTAGTGAAACAATGTGCTAATAGCATCACCACAGAATGAAGTTGCTATGTTACTTTAGCTTTTATATTTGAAGTACTACAAATCCTAAGGTTTTTCTTTAAGTTCAACTCCATATAAATACAATTTTTCAATTTCAAATTGGAAACAATGTCTTTGCAAGAAGAAAAGTGCCCCCACTTCTGTCAAGTTCAATCTTCTTCCCTACCTCTTAAGAATGGGTTCATATGTTAAGGAGTACAGTCATCTGGTCTTGTAGTCTGTGGAAGATCAGTCCATAGGCAGCCATTCTGTATATCAGTCAGTATTTCACGTGGGTTGGGGATGCACCACTGTTGAATGATATGCAGCTTTGCTGCGACCAGTGCTACTAAGATCCATTGCTGCTGATGGGAGGATATTTGGGCACATGCATCAAAAATCGGTAAAACGAGTCCTTCTTTGCGATAAATAAGGAATTGCAAATAAGGATTAGTTTTCCGCGATGCACCAACAGATTCGGTATTTTTTACCGAATCGCTAAAAATCGTTAAAATATACCGAAACCATGATAGCGAGAGTCCAAAATAAAGAATAGCAAATACCGAATTAGCAAATACTGAATCGGTATTTGCGAGTTCGGTATAAGCGAATTCACAAAAAAATTGTCGCATCGGAAGCAGGTTGATGACATCACAACCAAGAAGTCTTCCAGCCCATGCTTCATTCAGTGCCCTGAGGAGCTCAGAGGAGGAGGCAGAGCACAGGAGCTGAGGAGAAAAACACTTATCCCACAAACCAGCAATACCACTGCATTCCAGGATGGAGAAGGATGCACCCCAAAACACAGACACGCCCAGAAAGAGGAAGATGAAGTTTTCTGACAAAGAACTGGAACTTCTGATCGAGGAGGTGAGCAGCAAGCATGACAGGCGGCTTGGTAAGCTGCCACTAAGGGTGCCTGAGGCGGAGAAGCGCATGATCTGGCTGCGCATCAAGGTGAGGGTAAATGCTGTTGGATTCACGCACCGCAGCATAGATGACCCAAAGAAGAGGTGGTATGACCTCAGAAAAAGGGCGGAGAGGATTGCTGAAAGGGTGAAGGATGCAGCTGGCACAGGAATGGGGACATCCACAGTAACACCCAACACAGCTCTTGAGGACCTCGTTGAGGGTACCATTGAGCCTGAGGCAGTCGTGGGGGTCACCCAATTGGACACTTCCGGTGCTGCGCCAGGAGTACAAGGTAAGATGCATGCCAGTGCTGATACGCAACATGTTGTCTACCCATGCCCATCCCCCCAGGCCAATCACAGTGCACAGGTAGAAGTGCCTAATGCATAGTCTCTCACCTAAGTGTTGCATCATGGGAGTTGTGTTCATGTCATCCAAGTGTGCATGTAGGATCCCCAATGTTAAAGAAATGAGGCCTGCAGCACAGGGCCAACAGTCTGTCCAAATATGTAATTTATGATGTAGAAAAATGCAAAACATATACATTTAGACAACATTATAACAATGCACTGTTTCACACACAGAAGCATCACGCCTGGACTCTGATGACAGCGGACGCCTCATCATATCAGAAACACCGTCATGGACAGATGTAGAAACTCTGCAGGGACGTCATGCCACATCACCACCAACACCACCACCACCACCAACACCATCACCACCACCACCGCGGACAACACCACCAAAGCACAGGGCAATTGTCCCCTCCCTGCAGGTGATGGAGATGGAGCAGAGGCCAATAGCCACAAATGTCCCACAACAGTCAATTGTCACTCCGCCAGGTCAAACACCAGCATGTGTCCGAGTGAGACAGCGGGGCAGGCCCCTGGGAAGACTTGCAGAGGGATCTGAAGAGCACGGCTACGGTGGGGTTGAGTCACGGATGTTGCGTTTTCAGTGCCTGCAGGGGAGACACATGGGAGCAATTAACATTAACATGGCAAAATTGGCTAGCAAAATGGGTACGATGACAGACGCTGAGTAGCAGAGACATCAAAATGTACCTACAGGAGCTAACCCGTGCTGTCTTGGCAGGACAACACAGCAAGCGCAGGAGGCATCGCCAGAACTTGCTCCGTTCCAATGCATCCATTAGGGCCATCACAAAGCTCTGTAAAAGCACAGCTGTACTTTCATGGAGATCTGTGTCACTGCAGGTCGACCTGGGCCATTACTGTGGTCATGTGGCCAAGGCCTTGGGCCAAGTGACCACTGCAGTGGAGCATCTGCAGTCTGGGACTTTTAGTGCCAGCAATTTGGGAGTGGAGGAGGAGAGTGAGTTGGCATCAAGCGTCAGCAGCATCTCTGTGCCGGATCCCAGCGATAGGAGGTGCAGTTCGCGCAGCTTCACAGCCACTGACATACATTGTGGTGATGTTGAGGAGTCACGCGACAGGAGGCTGGGGGTACGTGGAAGGCGCAAATAGCCATTTACTAGCGGGTATTTGGCCATAGGGATGTAACCATGGGCCACCTACATTACTTCAAGATACTCCCGTGATGACAACGGATATGTATCCTTAACAATGTTTTGAGTCTGCGTCATGTAGACGTATCATTCATATTCACCTGACAAGTGCTCATGTCGATTAAACATTTGCACACCAGATTTAGTAGTGATGGCCCATTCTTACCTGTCTCTGAAGTGATGTTGTGTGATGCATGTCCACCTCCTTTGCCGTTCAGCTGTGTTAGGCACGTGTGCCTGTTGGTGTTGTGGGGGGGTTGCTGTGCACGAAAGTTGTCATCTCCGTCCACCTCTATTAGTATCCCCCTTCTTGTGGAAATGTTGTGCAGCATGGCACACACCTCTATTATCCGGCAGCAGGTTACCGGATCACACTGCAAGGCACCTCCTGTCTTGTGTAGGATCCGGAAGCGACTCTTGAGGATGCCAAAGGTTCGCTCTACCACATTCCTGGTACTGATATGTGCTTCGTTGTAGCGCTGCTCCTGAGGTGTTGCTGGGTTGAGGTAGGGAGTGAGGAGATATTCACACAAGGCGTATGCAGTGTCACCAGCAGGGTGGGGAGCAAAGGGTTAGCGGCATGAATACAATTACATATGTGAGGATGGAGTTAATGATTAGGCATAAGTATGTACCTAGTAGGTGTCCCTCTCCAAATTCACAGTTGAGCAGACGCCTGTGGATGCCACTGTGTCGGAATAAGTATGCGTCGTGTGTGCTTCCAGGAAATTGTGCTACAATGTCCGTTATGATGTGCTTGGCATTGCACACGACCTGCACGTTAATGGAGTGATAGGACTTCCGGTTGCGGAATATGTATTCGTTGGCTGAGGGGGGACAAATGGGCACATGCGTTGCAGTCAACGCATCCTATGACATGGGGAAATTGTGCCACCTGGTAGAAGTCGTGTTTGGTGTGGTTCAACTGCTGTGGAGTTGTGGGGAAGGTGATGTGGGTATGAATCAATGTCAGCATGGCATCCAGGAATTTGCGAAAGAAGCGTGAAAGTGCGCTTTGCGACACGCCTCCGGATATTGCTTCAAACCCCTGGAAACTTCCAGACGCCAGCAGGTGCAGGCTGCATAGGACCTGGACATGGGCAGGGATGGCATTGGTCCTACGGGTCTGATGCTGCAGTAGTGGTTCCAGATTAGCAATGAGGCACATGATCATTGCACGATTCAGTCTGTACTTGTCATAGATTAGTTCCAGAGTCTGGCCCAGCAATGTGATGCGCACCCTGAATACCCTCTCCTGGGTCCTCCTCCAGGGTTCCCCTCCTGCACTGTGCTGCAGCATTGATTCTCATCCTCCTAGAAAGCATGTAGGGGGCAGCCATTTTAGAAGACATAAAGGGTCTCCAGAGGCATATTTGAAGGATTTCTGATTGTATACACCTGTCTGAATTTTTTTTATCTTTTTTTTTTCCTTCAACCAACTTTACCTCCTGGTTGAGATTCCCCTTATTTTGCTCATGCTAAATAGTGATTTTATGCATTTTCGTTATTTGCGATTTTTGATGCATTTCGTAGCGACTTTTTAATAGCGATTCGGTATTTGTGGAAGCTAATGTTTTTCTTGGTATTACCGAATAGCTATTTTGCGATTCGGTAATTTAGCGCAGGAGTTTTTTTTGCGATTCTTTCATTTTTTCGGTATTGGGGTTGATGCATTGGGATTTCAGGTTTTGTGTTCGGTAACGGCCTGTTTTACTGATTCGCTATTTTACCGGGAGCTATTTTGGTTGATGCATCTGCCAGATTATCAGTTATTCAGATGTGTCCTGTAATGAGGCCATTCTGTCAGACCAGACAAATAAGCAGTCACAGTAACTATATAGCATGATCAATATTGCTATCCAACTATGGTGCTGATTATAATGCCAATCAGACAGTCTTCCACGGTCCTGTCGGGGGCGGATGGACTGTCGAAGGTATCTTCGGAAGTGGACGGTCTGACCGACGGATTATGATGCATTGCATTGTGTACTCCGACCGACTGTTGAAAAATGCTGACCCAACAGCTTTTTCCCAACCACTGAGCTGGCGGTCGGAGATAAACTGCATCCATAGAGTTGTACAGGGATCTCCGTCCGCTATCTGGATTATGATGTGGCTTTCCGATGACCCGATCGTGTTTTTCTGACTAGCTGCCTTAAGTCATTGGAAACAATGGATTTGGGGTGCATACTTACCCCCATCTGCTTCTCTCCAGCAGTCTCCACTGTGAATCCTCTTCTTCCCCTGCACGTCAGAAGCTTAACCTCGATGACAACGATCCTGTGTGGGTCGAATCCAGGTAAGTCCTTCTGCTGTATGTATCCCCATTGACTGGACTGTGCACATTCTGTCACACTCCAGCAATGGGCTACTGGGTGCACAAGGCATATCCCCACATATGTTATGCATGTATGTACATATCACATGTTTTTGAGAGTTTAGTACACATTTGCAGCAATGTATTTGGGGATATGTGCTCTGCCATAGCTGTGGCTACTGCAGTAGCAGCGGTTGCATCATAATACAGTGGGGGAAAGTTTCCCAGCCTTGGCGGTCGAAAAGGGCTCGCAAAGGCGGCGGTCGGGCAGTCGGTCTACCAGCATCATAATGAGGCTGCATGTGTCTAGATTGGACCATGGTAATAACACCTTGAATAAGATACATTTAGATTGCAAGTATCATCAGAATATAACATCTCTGAAGGTGTGTGTAGCATGGCAGCACCATGTATATTGATACAGCCAAAACCCTTCTTTTTCTCTGATGACCAATACTCCTCATCTGTACATAGTGGTTTTAATCCTGATTTTTTGTGTTTTTGCTTACACAGGTTTGGGCCCTTCATCAAGTTTTGGATGAATAAGTTGATATTGTACTGTCCTGTATGCCCTTGGGACTGAACTCTATTTTTCTATCAGCTCCCTTGAGTCCAGAAAGCATAGATTTAACTTAGAGCTAAGATATCTTTTTCTTCATTTTCAATCATTTCTCATTTTCTAATTGTTCTATTGCCTCTATTTATGGCTGTGACTTATAACTTGATACACAGGTTATTACATAAGGAGACGCTCCTTTATTTTGTATATGTTAGATAGCTATATGTTTTCCTACCATGTTTGGCTTTGATGGTGAGCAACTTTATTAAGTATTGAAAGATACTCATTTGCAGATCTTCTTTCTTTGCTATGCGATCCATGTACATTTTGCCCACTGGGGCTTGATGGTTCAGTTGTTTCACAATTCGAACATTTCATCATTTGCGATTATGTGCACTTTTGGAGGTATATAGGTTCACTGGGGCATCACATAATCTGCTCACTTAATCTGATTATTTCTCACCCCTCAGCACAGTCACTAGACTTGCAACATTTGCACAATCATAGCACAGTTTTTTTTAAAGTATGTTAACGTTTTTAGAAGTATGAAAGTTTGTATACGTAAAAATTGTCTTGAAATGAAATATTCTTGTACTGCAATGGTTTTAACGAACTATGCAAATAAAATGAACTTGAACTTGAACTCACCCCTCAGAACAGTGAATCCAAAGCATATTATTGCTGCAGTAACTTGTATATACATTTCTGTGTTGCTACAATTCTGTTCACATTCTGATTTAGACAAGATTGGATAATGAATGTTAAAACTACATAGCAATGCTAAAGTGGAAATATTATATGCTTTGATAAACTGGTCCATTGATATTCCATGCCTCAATTTTCTATTGCCACATGACAAATGCTATAACATTATTCTAGTCTTTATGATTTTTTTAGCATTATAGAGATGAATATTTATATAAGAACTATATTAGGTGCAATATATCCCCAATTCTTGCATATTTAGGTTGCTTGTAATCATGTTACAAGGGTACGTCCGAGAATGGAATCCCTTATGTGTGCCGGATAAGCACAGAGTGTGAGCTTATCTGGCACACACAAGGGATTCCATTCTCGGACGTACCCGTCCTAACACTACGACCGCTTACAGGAAGACTACGATTCACGTGCATGTAACTTACCGTGCATCTATCCTGATACTCTTTTAACCAGAATTTCTCGATTAATAGGTACAATTTTCTCTTTGATGACTAAGTTTGGATCCCAGGTACGATACCTTCTTGAGGGTCTCCTTCACACTGACGAGACGTCCCTTACCCGGTCCTGGGCTCTGTCGGGTCGGAAGTATCACCGACAGAGTGACCTTTTGCTCTTGTACCTGCCTAGTACAGCCCTGAAGAGTCGCAGGCAGACTGTGCCACACATGACGAAACACGTGTCGGCTGGTTTTTCTGTGTCTGAACAATAAAGGACACTTCACATCAATGCTGGATTTATCTAGTTACATACTGTTTAACTGTGTGTTTTACTAGCTTTTGTCTCTACAAACACTTTACGCAACAATTACGATACTACTGTATATTTATTTCAGAGTGTGCATGGGTATTACGTTTGTAAACGATTTGGGACACAGTAAGGTCTGTTTTTATTATGGGTCAATTTTTATAGATGATCTTTATAAACTGTTTCTCTTGTTGACTATATGATGTGATAAGTCTTACTGTATTGTCTGGTTTAGGAGAATCACTATTATTTATGATGACAATGTCGGTGTGTGTGGTAATAGTGTTTCCTCACCAGTAGTAGTATTGGCTTTGTTCAAGGCCACCATTAGGTCCTTCATTTTATAGCCTTAACTCCTAAATCTCTGAAATGCCTCTGTTTGACAATTCTTAAGGTCATCATCTGAATTACAGATGCGTTTAATCCTTAAGAATTCCCCATAGGAGATACTTTTTATCAGATGATTCGGGTGGGAGCTACTGGTGTGTAACACCGCATTGCCTGCAGTACTCTTTCTGTGTAGTTTGGTGTGGATAGTATTGTGTTTGATGTAAATCTCTACATCCAAGAACTGTACTCGTTCCTTACTAGCTTCAGCTGTAAAACTTAGGTTGAGGTCATTATTGTTGATCATCCTTACAAATTCATATGCAGTTTCTATTGACCCCTCCTAGATGACGCATACGTCATCTATAAAGCGCCACCACTGTTTAACATGTGTTTCAAACAGTTTCTTGTGGGAGGTTCTGAGGATGTGCTTCTCCCACAAGCCAACGTGAAGACACGCATAGCTGAGGAAAAAAACACGCCCCATCGCCACACCACGTAGCTATTGATATACCTCTTTGTTAAAGATGAAGTAATTATTCGTCAGACATATATTGATCATTTCAAGAAGCATTTAATTTTGTTGGTAGTATTCACTTGGGCGTTTGGATAAATAGTATCTAATAGCTGCTACTCCATCTACATGTCATATACTCGTATATAGTGAACTTATATCCACGACCAACAAGACATAATCCTCTTTCCATTCCACAGATTGTATCTTAGATAAAAAGTGACCAGTGTCACGAATATAAGAAGGTAACATCTCAACATAGCCATGGAGAAAGTAATCTAAATATTTGGACATTGGTTCTAATAGTTCTTTTTGTGCCAATATTATGGTCTTCCCAGGTACTGGAGTTGTGTTTTTATGCACCTTGGGAATAAAGTATAGTACTGGAGTAGTGGGGTAATCATTCTTTAAAAATCCAAATTCATTTTTGCTCAATATCCCCGTTCTTTTCCATTGTGATAATTCTTTAAACACTGATTCTTTGATGTGTTTCAGACCATTAAATGCTGCTTTTCTGTAGCATTCCGATTCACCTAAATGTTTTTCCACTTCCTGCATATATAGCTCACGAGGCGACAGAACTATATTTCCCCCCTTGTCGGATTTATTAATCACAAGATTCTCATTATTTCGCAATTTGCGCATAAGTGTGGTGTATTGTTGTTCCTTGTATTTTCTTTGTTTGTTTTTCTGCAATTCTTTTCTGTTGAGTTGTTTGAGATCTTCTATAAAAATGTCAATTGCATATTTAGGCATCATAGGTATAAATGATGATGGTGGCCGAAAGGGGGTAGGATTGCTAAGGTTACATCGCATTCCTAATTCTGTGTAGAGATGGTTGTATTGTCTTCTTCTTGAGCTAAAGCATGCAGAGAACGGAGTAAAGGAATATCACAAACCTGAACAAATTCATCAATAGTAGTTGTAGGTTTAGGTATATTTACTGTTTCAGTAACTTTATTTAGCTTGAAGTGTTTCAGGAGTTTCAGTTTCCTAATGAATTTAAAAACATCCACCCGCGTTTGGGGGTATTTGAAGTTGTTGTCTGGACAGAAGGATAGACCCAATGATAGGAGATGGAGTTCTGCAATGGTTAGTTCAACATTAGATACATTGATCACCGTTTTATCAGGGGCCTCTGATTCACTTATTACTGTGGACATTTCTTGCCCCTGTCTCCTCTGCCTTTGCCTCTGGGCATTTCTCCCTTATTTTCTTCTGATATTGTTGTATCGCCATTTTTCCTCGTTGGATTGTTTGATTGCAGAGTGTGGCGGCGATCTTCTATGAGAAACCCCTGTGAAGTGTGTGCTTTTAATTCTAACTGTATTTACACAGCCCTTAGTATCCCTAAGTAGGTGTTGAAGGGACAGTTAGGTAAAAAAACAAATAGCATTATGTACACCCTTGTTTTACTAAAATCTACATTTTTGTAGCACCATTTTATCGTAAAGCTATTTACATATTTTGTATCAGTCTATCTTATACTGTGTGTAATGCAATGCAAGTATAAAATAACAACCTACATATTCACAGTGCTTTCTGTCACAGGCTGTGACCTCATTGCACTAAAAATACACAAACCACTATTCTCCACTGCACCAACCAAGATTTAATTTTGTGGCTCCCTGGTTACACACAGACCTTTGCAGTGGATTAACTAATAGAGGTTTCATAATGTACTACAGTGCATTTCCCTCTAACAACTATTTTTAATTTGCGCTGCCCATTAATTTATATGTAGGTAATTGATTGTGAAAGACCTAAAAAGACCTAAAAAATTTACATAAAGTTTTGGAACATTGCTAATGAGAGGCTTACGCCACCAGAGCATCCCTTTTTTGATGCTCCGGTGGCGCAAGTGTCTTAACCATACATATGAGGCAGCACAAAGTCACCCTGCGTGGGTTTGCATGGATTCATAGATACAGAGTAAGACAAAGCAGCTCAAGTCACCGTGTTGCCTTACTCTGCATCAAGGAGGTGTTCCATAGGCGTTGCATGGGGGTTCCCAAACAACACCCATAGATGTGCATGAATGGGGCAGCACCACAAATGTACTCCTCCCCAGTGGAGGTGTACAGAGGAGAAATGTCTAAATGTCACTTTATTTTATCCTCTTTCCATGCGTGCTGCATTCTGCAGCTCAGATAGAAAGAGGAAAACGCCTCTTTGGATTGTTTTGTGAAGGAAGGCGCCTCTTCCTGCACAAAAAAATCCTGCTTATGTTGGTGCTAGGCAGCAATTTGTGCGCCAACACAAGCGGAAAGGACAGGAAGGCACTGTGTTTCATAAATATGGTGCATTCCTGCCCTTATATTTTGTTGTAGGACAGCACAGCAAGAAGACTTGCGGCGCAACTCTAGGCCAATTCCTCCTAAATGAGGCCCTTTGTTTTTAGCTACACCTCTGAATATACCCCACGCTCACTAACCTTTAGTTAGCTAAACACTGTTCAATATTATATCCCCCCTGTAAAAATGATTTGCAGTGGGAATTAAGGGTGTTATGGTTGTCAGGAGGGGGTCCTTATGCCTAAGTAATGTTGACAACGGGGTCTCATCATCAAAAAGTTTGAAGGCCTCTGCATTAGAGGGACATATTATGTTAGAAATGGAATTTGAAAAACTATTATAGTTAGGAAATAGATAAAAAAAATTAAACATTCACTGAAAAAAAAATGTTACAGGGATGTTATAGTTAGGCTCACACTTCACTTGTACAAAACCACTCACCTTGTCCTGAGAGATGTAATATGTGAGGTCCTAAGCAGTGCATTGCAAGGGCCCTGCCCGTTGCATCAATGCCGAATACCGATCCTGTATCTCCCACTCATCCTGACCCCATATCCCACAGCCCTAACTAAACCACCCCCTACACACACCAACACCCAATCCCAGATACAGCTCAGCTGGCTTGTCACAGCAGGTTGGGGAAGCCTTGAGCAACACTTCTGACAGTGCCCTAACCAGCCAGGCCATGGTAAGATCCCAGTAGTCCTCAACTCAAAAAGGACCCTGTAGTCCACGTGCCTGCCCAGGCAACCAGCACATCTAACTACCATCCAACCCAGTCAACCTATGTTGAATTCGCCATCTTCGCAATAATGCCTGCTCCTGAATTTCAGATCAGATACTATCCTACAACCTATGATCCCTCTGGGGTGCAAGCCTGCAGGCAACTTTTCTTTTAAAAGCACCCAGGCTCTCTTTTGGAGTGCCGAACATGCAGAAAGAGAGAATTCAAATGCTAATTTAAAATGACTTGAAAGTTTCTCTTGTAGCACGATGGCACTTACGATCTGTGAGAATTCTTAAGAGAGGTGTGGAGGCACTGGGGCATGTTGTGCAGAATCGTGCCAATTTTATACACGCTGCCAGCTTTGGACTGCTGCTGGGGAGTCTTACGTAAATAATTAGGATATGGGAGGTTGGTACACGGGCGCTGTGCTGATGGGCCTTGTGCTGAGACCCAGCTGTGGGGATCATCGGAGGGTAAGTAATTTTCTGTGACTGGTGCTGAAGGGGTTCTGCTTAAGGTCATAGAACATTTAGCAGTTCCTTTGTTCATCAAAGTGTATTTTGCATGACACGGGTCTCTCAGGTTTCAAGCAGTCCAGAGTTGTGTGATGGCTGAGGACAGTGGCATAGGTGGGGAGGGTCAAGTGAAAACAGTAATGGTTCATCCCAACTACTACTACTATATTCATGCCCTTAATGTTGCAAATAAAATAAATTTTCTAAAAGTAGTAGAGGTCAGCAGTAAAGTCCCTGACACACTTCACTTTTTGACTTCATGTTGTATGGTATATGCAATCCTGCTTCCTAGTAGACATTATTTAGCCAGATGTGTTCCAGTAATTTATTATTTCATGCTCATGGATCTTGTACTGTGGCATCATGCCAGCTGAGTTGCCTCCAAGCGGTTGGGTGAGTTCAGGGTGTAGATGGAGTTTATGATGGGGCAGGATTGAGCGCTCCGAAATTGCATCTGAGAGCAGTATGAGTTTCTCCTAATGCCTCTTATTGGGCCATAATGGTGTTCAGAAAACATGCGCATGCAATCTTTGACCTCTCTGTGGAGCACAGAGTGAATGTCTCATTTGTGTCATTTGTAACAAAGGCGACGTATAGCTGTCGAAATATTGAGAGTGAAGTATTAAAGGTGGGAGGGTCAGCAAATTAACAGGGGGTCAGAGGGAAGGGTCTGGCTTGGATCTAAGAGCCTGCGTATGAGCCAAGTCCCAATAATGTGTGGTGTTTAAATTATGCAACAAACATAATGCAAAAATATGCGATGATCTCTTCAAGATTCTAAAATGCATATTTCTTTAACAAACAGAACAGTATGACTTTAGTACATCAGAATATTTCACTGCGTTAAAAAACATTTAATAAAATTTACATTTTTGAATATGAATTTAGAATCATTTATGCCTCCTGCCATGACAACAATGCTACTAGTGAACTAAAAGGTACATCAGTTGTCATGTGCACCCCATATGTGGCCTATATTCTTATTATAGCTGGAAAAACATTACAGTTAAGTCTATTTTTAGTTTAAAGAAGAACTTTATTAAACAGAAAAATTGCAATAAAGATAAATAAGATACAGGATTAATGTCAAAACAATGCAATTATACAAAGTAGATAAATGTAAAAAGAGAAAAAGGGGGAAAAACGAAAGAAAGAGAGGGGGAAAGGGGGGAAAGAAGTCAGCAATGAAAATACAGTATTCAAGCATACAAATGTATATATATCGGAAAACTTACAAAATTCCAGAAACTAGTACATATTATTAAAAAAGAGAAGCTATATGTAAAGAGAAGAAAACAAACTTAAACAAGAAACATGTCAAGGGGGTTTGGGAACTTCCTCAGTACGAGGAGAATGCAACATGGGAGAATGAGCTGATGAGTCTAAAAAATTAGTAATGGGTAGCCACAACAAGTCACGTTTGATAGCAAGTGTAACAGGATAAACATATGCTCTATCTAATCTGTGATTAAAACACATACCATACCACCAAGCTGGAAAAGAGATGGATGCTGTATCTTTCCATGCTTTGGTAATCTGTTGAAATGCCACTGCTAGAAGTAGGTCAACAATAGAAGTATTAAAATCAGAGAAGGACCATATATCAGATAGACTGCCTAGAAAAATATGTGTAAGAGGAAAGGGAAAATGAGTGGAAAAAATTGTGTTAAGTTGATGCCAAACTTTAGACCAAAATATACGAACCATAGGGCATGAGAAAAGCATGTGTTTAAGATCCGCCTTAGTTTCCGAGCAGGACCAACATGATGCAGGGATAGAGGAGTTTATCTTATGTAGCTTAGCAGGGGTGATCAAAAGACGGTTGTAAATAAAAAATAAAGTCTGGGAAGTATTAGCTGCTCTAGAGGATTTCCTTATCTTGTTCCATATGTCTTGCCATAAAGAGATAGAAAAAGATTCACCCAAATCAAGCTCCCATTCTTGTTCAACATTCGTCTTATCTCTATTAACCAAAGGTTCATGTAATTTTTTATAAATTTGTGAGGCAGAGGAAGAAGATAATAGAAAAGGTAAATTGAGGGAGGAGGAAGGAGAATGGGAGTTTGAAAGAATAAGAGAGTCATAGCTTGTTTGAACAGCAGCGCTTAGGAACTTATAATTGGAGAGGAAGAAAGAAGGAAGAGAAAAACAAGATTGAAGGGAAGGAAATGAGAGACATGTACCGTCAAGAAGGAGTTGATGGACCCAAAAAAGGCCATGGGCATACCAATCCTTCCAGAAAAGAGTTCTATTTTTAATTTTAATAAGAGGGTTATATCAAATAGGAGAATGTAAAAAGCGAGTACGATCATCAAGGCCATTTAGGAACAAGGGAAGAAAAAGTTTTCTGGAATTCTTAAGGATAGGTAAAGACATCTTCTGTGGAGCTCGAGATAATAAGACAAATTCTTTAAAAGAAAAAGGATGAAAAAAGGAGGATTCAATATCAACCCACAGTGGAGAATAGGTGGCATCAGGGAACGAATCTGACAAAAAGGAAGCTGAATGGGAAAGAAAAAAGGAAGTATGGTAAGCAGAAAAGTCAGGAAAGTTGACTCCTCCCAAATGCTTGGGACGCTTAAGCTTAGAGAAGGACATCCTGGCTCTATTATTTTGCCATAAAAAACGAGATAAAATGGAATAAATAGTTTTTTAACAAGAATTTGGGATATTAACAGGAAGATTAGAAAGGAAAAATAGAACAATAGGCACGAACATCATTTTAATGGAATCTAATCTACCCCACCAGGAGAGAAACAAAGGATGCCATCTAGTCGTGGAGTCTGTTAAAGAGGTTTGTAAATGTTTGATATTAAGAGCAACAGTATCTTTAATTGAAGGGGTAAACCAAAGACCTAAATACTTGATTTTGGAAGGGCTCCAATGAAAAGAAGAAATTAAAAAATCGGCATGAAAACAATGTTTATTAAGGGGGAGGATTTCACACTTATCAACATTCAATTTATAGCCTGAAACAGCTGCAAAATTTGAAACTTCAGAGAGAAAAGCCGGAACAGAAATATGAGGGTTAGAGATAAAAAGAAGAATATCATCTGCGTAGGCAGAAAGCTTTACTTGCTTTTCACCATAAGAGAAGCCAGAGATGTCATCATTGAGCCAAATTTTTGCCAAGAACGGTTCTAAGAATAAAAAGAAGAGGTGAAAGAGGACATCCTTGGCGAACTCCACGAAACAAGGGGAAGGAGGAAGTAACAAAACTATTAGCAAAAATAAAGGATCTAGGAAAATAATATAATAAGGAGACGTAAGAAAGAAATTGTTGGACAAAACCAAACCACTTAAGAGAAGACAAGAGGAAAGGCCAATTAACCCTGTCGAAAGCCTTCTTTGCATCTAGTGCAATAGCAGCTAAAGAATGATCAGCTCTCTGAGATTTGCTAAGAACATTGAAGAAGAGACGAGTGTTATCTGAGAGGTGATGTTCTTTGATGAAACCACTATGTTCCCTACCAATCAATTGGGGAAGAATTTTGACTAAACGTAAAGCTAACATTTTTGCAAAAATCTTGTAATCAAGGTTAATCAAAGAAATAGGCCTGTAATTTTTACACAAAGTATGATCTTTGTTGTCTTTTGGAAGGAGACAAATCAGCGCCTCCTGAAACGAGCCTTCGGATTTTTGAGAGGCAATAAAGAAGGAGAATAGTTGGTGAAGCTTAGGAACAAGAAAGCTGGAGAAATGGGAATAAAATTCAATGGAGAAGCCATCCGGGCCAGGGGCTTTACCCTTTTTAAGAACTCGAATTGAATCCAAAATGTCCGCGGGGCCAATACCTTTATCCAAGGAGGAGAAATCTACATCGGAAACCAAGAGAGAAGGAATGGAGGATAGGTAACGGTCAATGTCGGAAGACGAAGGAGAAGATTCAGGGGTATAAAGGTTCTGATAAAAAGTGGAAAATTCAGCTAAAATATCTTCATCTTTGTGAAGGATGGCATTGGAAGAGGAGACAATCGACTCGATCTTTGTTCGTTCTTTTTTGACTTTGAGATAATTCGCGAGCATGTTAACGCCAGCGCTTTACAAATGTCCCAATAATAATAATAATAATTTGCGAAGAATAATATTTGGCGCTAGGCTTAAGTAAAATCAGATTAGCAGATTCAGTAGATAATTTATTGAAGGAGAGTTTGGCAGCGATAAGATTCTTGAGATCAGAGTGTGATTTAGTCGAGTAATATAAATGTTTTAAATGTTTAATTTGAGTATTAAGAGTAGATAAAGATTGCCTGGCTAAGTGTTTCTTTTTGGCAAAATAGAAAATGATGAAATCTCTAGAGGCAGCTTTAAACGTGTACCAAATCAATTGAGGTGATGACTGGGGGGATTCATTGTCTGTAAAGAAGAGAGAAGCAAAATCAAGAAAAGCATTGAAGAAGTACTTATCTAAAAGAAGAGAGTTGTTGAACCTCCATCTTCTAGTTCCTTTACTAGGGGGAAGTAGATCGAGTTGAAGGGAGACCGGAGCATGATCTGAAAGTAAAATGGAACCTATATCAGAGTGGGAAATATGTTGAGTGAGGGCCTTGGAAATAAAAAGATAATCTATACGGGACTGGGAAGAGTGGAGAGTGGAGAGGGGAAAAATAAGTATACTCTTGCAAGGTAGGGTTACAAAGCCTCCAAGCATCAACTAGAGACCTTTGAGATACAACAGAAGTGAATTGGGTATGCATTGGGGAGGGAAAACATCTGGAGTTAGACTTACGATCTAGGAAAGGATCAATAATCATATTACAGTCCCCACCTAAAATAAAATAATCATCTGTGTATTGCATTGTAGAGGAGAGGATTTGAGGCCAAAACAATTTATCAGAAACAGTAGGAGCATAAACATTAAAAATAGTTAAGGGAATTTTGTTAATCAATAATGAAACAACAACCCACCAATTATCCTGTTTGATAAGATGAACATTCATACGCTTATGACAAAGGATAGCAACCCCATTATGTTTTCCTGACCCAGGAGAAGCAAAAACTTTACCCACCCAATTACGGCGTAACTTAGAAACTTCAACATCTTTGATATGAATCTCCTGTAAGAGCGCTATGTCCCCTTTCAAATGAGCTAAGTGGGAAAGAACACGCTGCCTCTTAATGGGGGAACCCAAACCTTAAAAATTCCAAGAAATGACATTAATTGACATTTAAAAGTTCTAAGAAGTATATAAAAATATGAATAATAACCAGCATTAAAAAAACAACAACGAAAACTATCTTTAACAAATGCAAACATTGTATCAAAAAGAGAGAAATATGAGGAAAAGACAAACACAAGGAGAATAAAATACCAAAATGTCACGAGAGGAAAATAGAAGCGTAGAAAATAGTAACGAGATAAAGAGAAGAGAAATAAGAGGAGATAAAAAATATAAGTCAAGAATAAATACAATAAAAGAAAGACAAAAGAGGAAGAAAGAGGAAGAGAAATACTGTAAAGGACATGGAAAGAAAAAGAGAGAGAAGGAAGGAAGTAGAAAATAAGGAAAAGTATAGAGTGAGCTGAAAGAAAGGGAAAAAGAAGAGGACACAACACAACCATACAATGAAAATAAAGAAATATGTTAGAAAAGTACATCACAAACCGACAAGAAGACTGGGGGTGGTGGAACCACAGAAGGAAGGCAGCACGTCGTACCAGGAAGTCCACAGGGACACGGCGGAGGGAAACACTTCCAGGCAGAACACAGATGACACAGAGAACAGAAGACCACGAGGCTGCATCTAAAGTGGGAATCAAAAGGAGACTGTTGGAAGCAATAAGACTACGAAAAAATAAAAAGCACATTGCAAAAATCTACAGAACACATAATACAATATACATTAGGGCAATGGAGGATGAGGACAAGGTCAAACAACTGTCTTAATAAGAAGAAGAATATAACAGCACTCTGGAATCATGTTTGAGGAATGTCCATTGAACTTGCTCCGCAGGAATCCAAAAACTGTTGAAGCAATGCTGGATCTTCATAGTTCGGTTATTATAAGTCACCTTGAAGAGACATGGATGGAAAAGGCCGAAGCCAGCGTTCAAGGAACGAAGAGCAGGTCTCATCTCCAAGAATTTTTTGCGACGGTCAGCAGTTGATTTAGCGTAATCTTGAGCGAAGAAAAGATTAGAGCCATTCCAGGTAATCTTTCCCTTCTGCTTGGCTGCATGTAGAACTTTAAGAAGATCAGTATACTCCAAGAGGAGTATACTGGGGAGAGGGGTTGGCCTAACGGCTAAGGCTCTCGACCTCGGACCTGGGTTCGAGTCTCGGTAACGACGCCAAAAAACCTCCTGTGATTCTGGGCAAATCACTTAATCTCCCCGTGCCTAAAATGAAAGCGTGTCCATTCTCATGTAACGTAACTGGTGCTATGTAAAGCGCTCTGATACCTGATTCGGTTCGGGTCTAGTTCGCGCTATATAAAACTCTACAAAAAAAAAAAGAGGTATATAATGACGCCTCTAGGTTTCGCTGAATTGGAGGAAGAGACAGATGAGCGAGGAGATGGACCCAATCGGTGAGCCCGTTGAATGTTCAAAATGGGGGAAGGAGGAAGGCCAAGAAGAGTAGGTAAAAAAGTTTGAAAAAAAGAGATGGGATTAGACCCCTCAAGGCTCTCCCCAAGGCCGTAAATGCGTAAATTGTTGAGCCTGTTTCTGTTTTCCAAATTCTCAATTTGCTGCTTAAGAATGGAAATTTCTTTGTGAACAAAAGGTACCTGGTCAATAACTGGCTGAGCTGAAGTGAACTGTCTCTCAAGGTTGTCTACCCTTTGCTCCGTGTGAGACCATTTTACTTCAAGGCTTTGAAGGCGCGAATTTGTCTCAGTCATGTAGGGTTTAAGGGCACGTATTTCCTCCAGCAAGAGCCCCTTGATAAACAGGAAGATGAGTTTGTCAGATATGGGGGATTAGTTTTGACTCTTTTCCCTGCCGAAGGAGTAGGTGCAGAAGTCGCCTTGGTGGACGGTTTTGATGTGTTGGGAGAAGATGAGGAGCCCTTTGCATTGAGCGGCTCAGATGCAATATCTTCCGAAACGTCCTGTAAAATACAGAAAGGATTGGCATCTTCCAAAACTGAAGTAGTCGTAGTACGATTTTGGGTATTATTTTGGCTGAGCGTGATGTCGCCATGATGGCTGAGGGGTGCTATATAGCTCCTCAAAGCATAACAGATAATTACTGGCGATATAGAATAATAGTGGTACACCACACTACAAGTCAGGGCTGTATACCTTGTAGAATCTATAAACTTCAGCCTCTGACCCTACCTGAAATATGGTGCGTCGCATCACATCACATTACAACACAGAAGAGCGATTCAGAAAAATAGTTCCAGAGCAAAGGACAGAAACTGTTCATAAAGAAACACAATGGGTTCTTTGAAAAATGAGCTCCCATGCAGCAGGAAAAGCAGGTATTAGCCGTGCCAGAATGATGAAGAAATGATATCATCCATCCATTGTAAGTGGAAACAACAGGCGGTTCCTGAGAGAACATGACGGTTGAAACATAATCAAGAAATAGTCCCAAACACTTTGCTCTCAACAGCTGATAAATACGTTTTCCTACAAGTAGGGCATAGAAAATATTGAGAGAGAGCCTTTTAGAATGGAATTTGTCCTGCCGTGCCTCTGAGGAAACGTAGGGGAATGCAAAAATGCCCATAACTGCAAAGGTCGTGAGGCAGCTTTTAGCAGAGTCTAAAATGGCGGACGCGCCTCAGACGCGCTCCGCCGGACAATAGAAGAAGGATTCAAAGCCAGCGAGGCACTCCGCAGCTTCAGACCACGATTTCCCGACGTCGGAAATCCTCCGCTATCATTGCCTGCAGACTCACGGGTCAAATAGATATGAAATGACCTGAAAGCGTCCCCTACCCCTCGACGGAGCTCCCGGAGAGTACCGCCATCTACTTCGGTGCCGAAGCCACGCCCCTACAGTTAAGTCTATTAAACACATGATATGTTTTGTACAGCACACATCTGCAGCTTACATATTCCAACATGCAATAATGAACAAAAAAGAGACACATATATTAAACAATTGTTTAAGATCACTCCATCTGGTCAAACAGGGAAGCCAAAATTGATCCCAGGTATTTTGTATTCACATTGTGCAATTCTGGCACTAGATAGGTATCTTATTCTCTTTCCTACTTTTACATCGAGTGTTATTTTTTGTCTTCCTTTTTTGGCATATGAGCTTAAAATGTGGTTGGCAAGCAGAAGCCACATGAAAACTCAGCTTGTTTTGGCCTTTAGGCTCCAAGAGGACCTCAATTTGAGCCAGAGTCAGGCATATGGATTAAGCCTCCACTGGCTCACCCACCTCTATGAAGTGTTGAAGTCCAGAAGGAAAATACAGTGTGATGGAGAGAGATAAAGCATGGTCTGTTGAGGGGATGGAGGAAATCCGTATTGGGAAAGAACATGTCCTGGAAGGGTGTGCCTTGCTTGACACTTTGGAGGAACCAATGGTCCGTAGAGCTGGGCAGCTAATGATATAAGTGAAATTGCACCCTCCTTCCTACAAGCCAGATGTGTTCTCTCGAGGGCGATCTAAAGTGGTTTTGTTTCTGAAGAGGAGGAGGACTGTTACTGCTGCCCTTTGACACCCTTGGAACTGCCATGTCCTATGTAGTGCAGAAAGAAATGGTTGGACTGCTACTGCACAGGTGATGCTAAAAGGGTATACCTTGGAAGTAACCCCCAAACTTACTGTATTGTCTGTGGGAAACGAAGAGCAGGGGAATCCCAGGAAAATAAGTGGGCCATGGCACCACCCTATTTAAAATGTTCCAACATGAGCATCATCAAAGGGAATGTTCATAAGAATCAACTAGACATCACAAAACAGCCAGGTGAGTGTGTCCAGTAATATTGGTGCATGGCAATAAAGAAGCTCATGGATCTCCCCAGTCACACCACAATATGTAGGCTAAAGCAGAAGAGATTTGGTTCTCTTTATCTGTGTCCTGACCATCATGTAACACTTCTGCAAAATGCTCCAAAAGGTGATGAGAGAGGTTAAGGAAAACCATGTGTGCAATTTTTTAAAAAATCATGAAAGTAGCATAAGGCAAGTCACATTCTTGAAACAAAAGGGCAAAGCTCCCTGAAAAGAACAACTCTTGCCCCATTGCCTCAATCCTCTGGGATTCCCTCTCAAAGAGTACAGAGAAAAGCGTTAGGATTCTGCTTGGAAGAAGTTGAAGCCTTTACTACATGACTCTCTGGGAGGGAGCCAGAAAAGGTTGAGATGAAGCATTATGATGCTGGGTCACCTGATAATTCACTATCTGAGTATAGACTTATTTACTCCATGTGACCAACAAGAGATGAATAGGGGCCTTGTGTAAAGTGAGCAAGGGATTTATGGCAGAGGAGGCCAGCTGCAGAATCTCTGTGTGGTTGGCTTTTTTTCATCATCAGGCAAAGGCATTCCATAATCCTCACAATCTTGTGTAGCACAGCCATGACAAAATCAACCTCCTCCTTCAGAGGTGCTGATAGACTCACCAGGTCTATTTAAGGGAGAGTGCTCAGGCCACGTGCTTTCTGCAGAGCCAAACTGCCCCCACCATCTGTGCTAGTAAAGGGGGAAAAGATTACCTGCTTCATTGCTCTTGTCATGGTTGATGATATTGGCCAGCTGAATGCGGTCTGAGTAAGAGCCAATATGTTATTTTAATTTGGATTTGTTAAGCGCTTAATACCAGAAGGTCTCTAAGCGCTGTAAGAAGAAGGCGAGGGTTCCAGGTACATTAGCAGGGTAATTGTGTCCAGGCCTCTATGAACAGGATGTTTTTTAGTTGTTTCCTGAAGTGAAGAAGGCAGCTTTCCGCATGGAGGTGTCTCGGCAGTTTGTTCCAGAGAGTGGGTATGGAGCTAGAGAAGGCTCGTCCTCCTTTGGTAACGTAATTGAAACGAGGGCTTTTGAAAAGGCTGTCCGTGGAGGACCTGAGAGAACGGGCGGGTATATATTTCTGAAGACGTTGTTTAATATATAGAGGGGCCTGGCCGTAAATAGCTTTTTGAACTATGCAGAGGCCCTTAAATTTGGCTCTTTGTTTGAGAGGCAGCCAGTGGAGGCGTTGAAGGAGGGAGATGCTCGTGTGTGCCTCTGGAGTTTGAAGATGAGTCTGGCGGCATCGTTCATTACAGTTTGTAATCTGCTCACTAAGGAGTCCGGCAGTCCAATATATAGAGAATTGGCATAGTCAAGGCGGGCTAGGATCAGAGCTGATACCACTGTTCTCATGGTGGAGAATGAAAGGATGGGGGAGAGTTTCCTCAGGAGTCTGAGTAGGCCGACACAAGTGCCAACCACCGTGGAAACTTGATTGGCCATAGCAAGTTTAGCGTCAATTTTGATTCCCAGACTTTTAACTACTGGGGCTCTTGCTGGGGTATCGCCCAGTTCCTGGGGCCAGAAAAGGGAGTTCCAGGGGTTAAGAGCATCCGTCATGGCTAGAACCTCCATTTTGTCTTGGTTAACCTTCAGAGAGTTGGAGGTCATCCAGTTGTTGGTGAAGCGGAGTATCTCTTGAGCCCGGGAGTGTGCTTGAGGAGAGTTTTCAATTTGCAAGATGACCTGAGTGTCGTCAGCATAGTTGTATACTTGACACTCCATGTCTGCAAGAGCATGGATTAATGGTCTGAGGTATATATTAAACAAGAGAGGTGATAATGCCGACCCCTGTGGAACTCCACAAGGGATTGGTCCGCTCTCAGAGACCCAATCATTCATCTGAATTTTCTGGGTGCAGTCCGTTAGGAACTAAGTGATCCATTGTAGGGCGGATCCCCCAATTCCAATGGATTGAAATCTTCCCAGGAGTATAGCGGGGTTGACGGTGTCGAATGCTGCCGACAGGTCAAGGAGGACCAGCACGCAGGGTTTCTTGTTGTCCACCGTAAGCCTGATGTCGTCAAGCACCGACATCATCACTAATTCCGTGCTATGGTGGGCCGGAAACCAGCCTGCCTGTCTCCTAGGAGATGGTGCTCCCCCAAACATCTAGATACATTTTGCAGGACATGTTGTTCTGGAATTTTCGCGAGAAAGGGGAGTAGGGAAATGGGCCTATAGTTTTTCATGTTGGATAGATCCGCACCTGCTTTCTTTAGAAGGGGGGTAATTCTGGCTTCTTTAAAGTGTGTTGGAACCTCCCCAGACTCCAGTGAGTGGTTCAATAGGGCAAGAACTCCCTCCTCAATTTCCGGGAGAGCAAGGTTAAAGATGCTAGGAGGGCAAGGGTCGGCCGGAGAGCCAGATTTGACCTTCTTGGCCAAGCATCATAGGGTTTCCATATCAAGGATTTGGAATGCTGAAAGAATTTCTGTTTTCCTTTCTGGAGAGACCACCTCAGCATTGGGGGGTAGCTTAAGAGGGGAATTGTCAATTTCTGACAAAATGTCCTGAATCTTATTTGAGAAGTATGCTAGAAAGAGATCGCATTGTTCTTGATTGGGTGGTGCTGACGGTGATTGTTTTTTACTTAATTCTTTCAGGACTATGAACGTTTCTTTTTGGGTGTTAGTGGCCACTAAAATTCTATTTTCGTAGTAGTCAGCCTTCTCACTCAGGAGTGCTTTTTTGTACATGGTGACTTTGGCTCTGTATTCTACTAGAGCCTGGGGATCTTCGGTTTTTTGCCATCGTCGTTCATGGTGACGAAGCGCGCGTTTTAAGGTCCTAAGATCTTCCGTGAACCAAGGGGCGCCTTTCCCTTTACTGTTAATTTTTATGCTCTTTCCTGGGGCAATTTTGTCAATGGCAGCGCGGAGCCGGCTGGATGTGGCTTCGGACAACTCATCAATGTTTGCTGTCTCAGGCTTTTTCAGTGGGCATTCTCGGAGGATACTTATCAGTGAGGGTCCATCTATTTTAGACCACTTACGAACGTGTTTCCAGTCTGAGGGGGTTGGAGCCCTACTTTTGGTGCGGGATAGTAATAGATTAATACAGAAGCGGTCAGACCATGCGTAAGGGCTAATATCCATAAGCCTCATGATGGGGGATGAAGTCCAGACAAGGTCTAGGGTGTGTCCTCGCTCATGTGTGGGGGTGGTAATTAATTGGGAGAGGCCCAGATTGGTGAATGTTTCCTCTAATTGTCGGGCTTGGGCCTCTTTGGGTAGTTGATCCCAGTGGAGGTTGAAATCTCCCACCACCAGGAGTTGTTGGAAGCGTGAGCGTAGATTAATTACATATTCGTTCAGGAGATCGGTAAAATGTGGGGAGCATTTAGGTGGCCGATACACCAGAGTAATTGTTGTACTAGATGAGTGTTGGCAGACCTTGACAGTCAGCGTGTCAGCCCCAGCTAGGGATTCACCTGACACTCTTTCCAGATTTAGGTACTTCTTGAAAAGGAACGCCACCCCTACTCCTCTTTTCTCCACTGGTCGATTCTGCCAGACAGCATTAAAGCCATCGGGCAGGGCGGGCAGTAACGTGGGGCCAGATTCTTCATCCAGCCACGCTTCTGACAGGGCTAGTATGTCTGGGGCCTCGTCTTGTAGGAACGTGAGCATTTCAATGGCGTGTTTTTGTAAAGAACGAGTGTTCAGGATGGAAAGTTTCAGTGCTTCGGCGCCATTGGGAGGGAGGTGGCCTCGAGGGTGAGCTAGGATGGGGACAGAGGTCTCTACCTGCTGAGGGATAAAGAGACCTTCTCTCTTGAGTGCCATTGTAATCTCGGTGTTTGAGGGGCAGAGTATGTGGTTCCAGGATCTAAGTTCAGCGCTTGAGAAAGTCCGCAGTCGGCCAGGGGTGCTGGCCCCTGGTCCCGGTTGGGCGCGGACGGGCGCAGACGGGCTTACCTTTGGCGTGCCAGTGGCGCGCCCGCTGCACGCGTCCGTTGCGCATCCACTCCAGCGTGCGTTTTTTCAGTCCTCGTGACCCCTGGCTCCTCCCTGCCAATCAGCCCTGCAGTGCAGCAGCTGACACCCTCACGGTCGCTAGACCCCGTGAGAGCGTGCGTGGGAGGGGAGCACGACCAGTCAGGAGGAGGCGGCGTTACACAAGTTTAAAAACCACACAACGTTAAAAATGCTTTCCTTAGTTTAAAAGGGTTAAAAGGCAGAACTTGTAACTTCGCATGCACT
This sequence comes from Lissotriton helveticus, assembly GCF_964261635.1. Classification (NCBI taxonomy): domain Eukaryota; kingdom Metazoa; phylum Chordata; class Amphibia; order Caudata; family Salamandridae; genus Lissotriton; species Lissotriton helveticus. The sequence goes on from NC_136068.1 coordinate 1,642,974,533, forward strand.
ATCTGGGCTAGCGCGTTCTTATTTGACAGCGCGTCCGCTCCAGCGTGCGTTTTATCAGTCCCCGTGACCCCTGGCTCCTCCCTACCAATCATCCCTGCTGTGCAGCAGCTGACACCCTCAGGGTCGCTAGATCTCGTGAGAGCGTGCGTGGGAGGGAAGCAGGACCGATCAGGAGGAGGCGGCGGTGAGTAGCGCGGCTGTTACAAAAGTTTAATAACCACAATAAGTACTTATCACAATGTAAAGCCCAGAAAGAAACCCTTTTCAAATCAACTATTGGGCATGGGACTGGAATCATATCAACATGGTCTTTATCTTTTAGAAATAATATATAATAATAATAATAATAATCCACATTTGTATAGCGCACAATCACCCGTTAGGGTCTCTAGGCGCTGGGGGCCGTCGGGAAGATTAAGCAAGCTATTGCCCAGAGTCACATGGTGCTGGGCTAACCTGCCGCCGGAGCCGGGGATCGAACCCTGATCCCCAGATTCCAGCGTCAGTCACCATGGCCGCGGCGCCACACCTCTTCCACCTTTTGTAACAGATCAGTGATGGTTGAAAGCATGGCAGTGGAGCAACTGCTGCATCAGGAAGAGGCTGGGCAGAGTTGACTAGCACCAGAGTTTAAGTTTCTGGTAGAAGCCTAGTCCTAGTAAGAGGCCACAAGGGCTCTTAGGGCTTTCAGGTGCACCAAAGAAATCTGGAGGATAAAAGAATCAGCATAGCCAGGGTGAAGATAATAGTGTAGTGTATGTACTAGAAGATGGAAACTCTAGGTAGAAAGCATGAGGCTCTAGGCCGAGAGCCATTTGCATCTCTAGAAAAATCAGATGCCTGGATGATATTGATGCTGGGAATCAGGCAATGACCTGCAGCAGTGACATATCCAGCGGTCATCCTAAGCGAGTGCCATGAAGAGCTCTATCTTCCACTGCTTCATGGCCTTGGTGTGCATGAAGTTGCACTTCTCACAAGACCCAGAGTTATGTTTGGGCTCCAGGCACCAGAGGTATATATCTGTTGCTATCAAGTGTCGGGCCTGGCTAGCTCATCTCCTCTTCTCAAATGACAGGCATAGATGGCGCATCCAATCCTTTTTTTTAATTTTCATTCTACTGTTTATAGTCTTGTTGTTATAATGTGATAGAAAAAATAGATATACGGATATAGATGTTACGGAATGACAAGAAATAAACATGACTGGATCAGCTAATCATGCCTGACATGGGAAAACTTGGGAGCTCTTTTGAATGTTTTCCCAAACATGGTACAAACCTTTGAGTTCTGTCATTTCTGTACCTGTTTAATCCAAGTGCTGGTGGAGTAAATGTCATGGGGGACTGGTATGTTCAAGATAGTCTATAATATGTCTGACGTAAGTTTGATTATTACATGCAATTAAGAGTGAGTCAAAATGAACCTTTTACATTTAATTTGAAGTGATAGAACCAACTGACTTTGGTAGGTCACCCCGAAGCCCCTCCTCCCAATGCTCCCTGTCTACCTCCCAATCGACACAGCTACCCCCCCTCTTCAACACAGCCTTCCAACCTCAACTCCCTGCAATTGAAAAGCATTGCAACCTGGCCTGAATTCAATCTTGTCTATGAAGAAGTCCACAACATACTTGCGAACATGAAGCCGATTTCGTACATCTCAGACCCTCTACTGGTGACACTTTTAGTAACATCATCACTCCTACATGGACCAAAACCATAAATTCCTCCCTATCAAGCAGCTCCATGCAGACTCCTCTCAATCTCGGCCAAGAAACCCCTTCAACAAAAAAAACAGATGCCGACGTGAATGACCTTAATAACTACACACCCATAACTAATCTCCCTCTCCTTTCCAAAACCATTGAAAAAGTGTGCTTTCTCAACTCAACACCCACATTGAAAAATACAACTTACAGGACACATTCCAGTCGGGTTTCAGAAAAGGCTGAAGTACAGAAACTGCCATACTGCCATGCTAAACAACGTAGATGATCTTCACAGATCTCTGGGTTGAAGGACAGGCATACCTCCTAGTCCTCCAGGACGTATTAGCCACCTTAGACACTGTCAACCATGACATCCCCCCAAACACCCTCGTGAAGAGAGCAGATGTCAAAGAATCTGTCCTTCAGTGGTTCGCCTCGTACCTAGGCAAGTGCACACAGCTATTCAACAATGAAATCTCAAATGCAATGCCAGTCTCACAAGGTCTCCCGCAAGGGTTAAACCTTATTTCACCTCTATATGGAACCTCTCGTAGTGATCCTGAAAGAAGCTAGAATTGCCTATCACCTGTAAGCAGATGACACCCAACTCATGAAAATCTCATCAGTCAGTGACACCCAGCACCAAAATTGCACTCTACACATAGCTCAATCCTGGCTAACCAGCAACCACCTCAAACTCAACCCCAACCAAACAGAACTCCTCCTCATCCATCCAAAAGAAAAATCGTTACCCATAGCTAGCTGGCTCCACTACATAACTGCACTACACTGAAAACAGTCCATCTCTATATGAATCAAACTCACACAAGAGAGACCAGGGAATGAGCCTTCTCTGACTCCCCTTACAGTATCTTTAACTTACTAAAGAGAGAAGGACTATAAAAAACAGGGCCAAGAGTGTAAACCTAATTTGGAATCGTAAGGTTACTACTCCCTATTTTATCTTTAAAGTCTTTCTTATTAATAAAATGAGAAACAAAGAGAAGGAAACGCTAAAATGTTCTTAATACTACCCTCAACCTCTACGCAGTGGCATGCTTCACCATAGGGCCAGGTGCAGACCAACGCGTTGGACGGAGCGTGTTGTTTTTAGAATAAAGTGGTGAAGGTGATAGTAAAAAGAAAGCAAGAGAAGAAATAAAGTGACAGGGAAGAATATTCTCTTCAGAAAGGATCTTAAGTGCAGAAATAATAAAGTAAAACAGTCTAAGGAGATACCTTATGGATATCTGTATTCTCGGTTCTCATTGGCAGGATTAAAATAGAATTGGGAGTATACAGGAGGGGTAACTGCCCCAACATCCCCACTGCAAGTACCAACATGTTTTGACCTCCCACACTAGTCCCCATTGGTAATGAGGACTTTTTCAGGGTGTAGTTCCCTTGGGTTAGTAGTCTTAACCCTCACTATGGTCTCTTGGTTTTGTTTGCTAAAAAACATTGTCCATCGTAGGAGGAACCAAGTGGGATGGAAAGGACGAAAAGCTACAAATGCTCAAACCAAGTCAATAATGGATTCTAAAATGACTGATCTAATCCATCAAGAAACACAGTTACTAACTCCCTAGTCATGATGCCCAATCACACACAACAAACCCCGAGAATCAACTGGGACAACAAAACAAAATAAATTCAGCAGCCCAAATCTCTGCAACAGTAATGTGGTGTTTGAACCAACTAGGCAAAACAAATCCTTCATGATAGCCTAGCACTCTCTTGTGGCTCACAGATGCAAGGACGCGACCGCCAGAGATTCCTAAAGTGGCCACCATCATCATCTGTCAGTGAGTAGAAGAGATGTTTTTTTTGGGCACACCAAACCTATCGGGTGAAGTGATTAATATGCACTACTCTGTTCTCCTAATGAGTTATATATTCCCTGTCCCCTTTGGATCACACACTACAAGTGATCCCCCAAAAGCAAAAAGCTTTGAATAAATAACCTTTCCATGCTCACAGTGGGGCATACACCTCCAAAAGCTTTAACACAAACATCTCCTTCAAACAGTAGCAGTAAATGCCACTGCAAGCTCCAGGGGACTCATAAGCTACAGGGTGACATTCCCTTCAGTGTCAAACCAAAGGAAAATATACCTATCCCACACATTAGCAGTGCCTAACATTTCACATACCAAAGGCCCAACCAAACACACTGCCAACCATCAAGTTTCAGAGGCTCTTCACTTTAACCAATTTTGGCACCACCACATTCTGTTTTTTCCACTTACTCTAAAAGGTAAGTCGACAAAAATAGTCTCATCAAGTCTGAATAAATACGGAACGAGCTTGGCAACAAGTCTAATACTCATACGCCTGAATTAAAAAACACCAGAGTAAAAATAACCAAAACAATGTTAACTAACGTGATCCATAGCCCTTATCTATGGCAGCACTGAACTCTATAAATATATTAAGAAAGACACAACTTTTCCCAACACAGGGTCTTCGTTCATACATACACTCTCTCCGACCGAATAACTCAACTATCACCAAAATAGCAACATACCTCACAAAAAATATGATGCCGGCCTAGGAAGGCTCCATGCTCCTAGAAAAACACCTAGTTAGACCATCAAAGCAGGCTAAAAACGAACTATACATATTCAGCCATTCATTCATTCACAGGAAAAACTAAACTAAAAGGGGTATATTTACAAGAACGTGTGCTAAACATCACCAAAAATGGTAACGCAACTTTACACTTCGCAGCCCATTGCTGGAAAGTAATCCCCTGTCAACGTGGAATTCACAACAAGGAGGTACATTGCGGTAGTCTGCCGAAACCGCGGCCAATGTCTGCGATACAACCATCTTGACGGAGATAAAAACACAAACCGCAACACCAAAAAATGTGCAATGAGCCCATTCGCGATGAGAAAAGCAGGGATAAGCACCACCAGGCCTGTGACACACACGGGAGGCGGGAATAAGGACAACAAAAGCCTGAAAAAGAAAGGCAAACCAAACAGAAAACAACAGACAAGCACAATGGAGGCAGCCCGAACCAGTATACAACCCCACAAGCCCCATTCGCAACAAAGCATTGTACATGGCAGGCCATCTTGGACCAGGTGAATGCAGCCTGGGAGCGGAGGAGGATAATGGAAGAAAACCAGAACATCCAGAATGATGCGAAACACACGAACAAGCAGAAACAAACAAATAACAAGAAAGCAGCAATGCACACCGGAGGTGGGAGTCCATCGCCACACCAGGAGCTGGATGACATGGAGGAAATGGTGTCCACCACATCAGTCTGGAGATGATGGCAGGAGTCGGGGACCAGAAACTACCCAAAACAACAGACACAACAGCAACAGAGAGAGAAACCAGCAGGGACTGGGGGGACGGGGAGATGGGCACAATGGCATACATGCACAATGTAGCTCAGCACAACTGCAGACAAACCATACCCAATAGTAACAAGATCAACCAAGAGCACAAGTCAGACAACCCGGCAATATCACACCACTGAACAAGCACAGAAGTGAAAACCACACTGCCTGAAAGAGAGAAGGGTGAGCCAAATCAGAGCTGAAGGGACATCTCACACACAATGCAGCACACACACACACATAGGAAGCAGAGCACCCCAACATCAAACACAATGTGGCATAAACACCAACATTCGCACAACCGAACACAGATCACAAGTGCACCTGCCTGTGGCCGGTAAACGGCCATACGCATCTGGCAAGGCACAAAACAGGGACACGATAATGCACAAGTACAAATCCACAGTTCTGATGGGGTAGCAATGCAGGCATGGCAGGGAGACAGAGAGTCTGTGACACACACACATTGGCATATTAATCAAGACACAACACAGTTGGTGACAAGTGAAAGTGCGGAAACTTTATCAACAAGTGCGTGTCAATACGGCCAAGAGAAGTGCCATGATATGCAGACCAATGCAGCAGCATGCCTGAACGAAGAACGCAGGAAAGTGCCCATTTCCACCTCGGGGGAATCCATCACCAACACAAGTCAGTGCCAACCCACGTTGGTTGTCCGCGCCTGGATCATGAGTCCAGGCCAATGCAGCCATGTCCACTCTCATCTAGGGACATGTGACCAGATTCCCAACATGCAACCAGGCGTCGGGACAGATGCAATGGGTCATATCCAGTTGTGGCTGCAGGTACCTTGTCACTCACCTGGGAACGTGAGAGCAGCAGAGTAGGCCAACATCTCCAATGAGCGATCGTTGTCCACCACATCTGACATGTCGTCAACGTAATCCATCAGCTGACCCGGACAGATTTGGTGACTCCAACCACTTGACCCAATGTGCACCAAAGCCCAATCGGCTAGTGGCTCAATGTGCTCACTGCACATGACTACTCGTGCAATCTCCCCGGCCCAGTTTCCAGCCTGCATCCCAAACATTTATGCATGCCATAAACGGGCATCAGAGTGACACCCCGGGTCATGGGGCAACAGGGGGCGCACACACACGTTAAAATCCTGGTCAGCTACCATTATGTTGGAGAGGCAGACATCCATGGACCACTCGAATATGCACGAGCGACAATGCAACACAATCTGACCGCAGGTGAGGTCCGCAATGCGGAAGCTCAGCCGGTAACTGATCCGCAGCACTCCCAACCACAGTGCCCCCAGTACATGCAGCAGACGTTACAGGTCCATGAGACTGGATCGAGCATGTGTCCGGGATGGTCTGCCATTGCGTCAGCAGCTCTGTTTGAAGCGGCACTGGCTTGCCCTGCACCAGTCCTGTGGATGAAATGGCACAGCTTGGCACAATGAACAATGTCTGTGTGCAATGGGTGCAGGCCTGGGGTGGGGTGGGAGTACGGTTGAAGGCCATTTCATGCAAGCTAACTATGACCAAGGACTTCTGCATGTGGGATGTGTACACGTTGGTCTAACATCGGGCAGTGCGTAGTGTGGGAGTCTCAAGCAAATGCTATTGTATCCGTCAGGTGGTGCTGGCCGCATGTAAGTTCCTGCTCGGAGCTGCAGATGTGCTACCGCCTGATAGTCCAGACAAATAACCTTTCATTCCTACAGTAACTTCACCATCTGCATGCATACAGGAGATGTACAGATGCCTGTGGTGGGTGTGGTGGGATGTCTGCGACCCTGGGATTCACGGATGATATTAATCAATCAATCAATCAGTAGTGTATAGAGCCCACCACTCACCCATAAGTATCTCAAGGCGCTGGGGGGTGGGGCGACAACAGCTCCGGGTCAGTCGAAGAGCCAGGTCTTGAGGTCCTTTCTGAACTTGTGGAGGGTAGGGGAGAGTCTGATGTTGATCGGGAACTCGCTCCAGGTTTTGGCTGCGATGTAGGAGAAAGGTCTCTCGCCGGCTCTGCTTTTGCGGATGTGGGGGACCTCTGCCAGGGTGAGGTCGGCAGAGCGGAGGTGTCTCTTGGGTATGTGGAAACATTCGGTCATTAAGGGATTTGGGTCCGATGTTGTTGAGGGGTTTGTAGGCATGGGTGAGTTGTTTAAACGTGACCCTCTTCTCGACAGGGAGCCAATGGAGGCTTCGTAGGTGTTGGGTCATATGTTTGTGGTGCAGTGTTCCTGGGACGAGCCTGGCTGCGGCGTTCTGGATGGTTCGGAGCATTCGTAGAATAGTTTTGTTGATTTCGGCATATAGGGCGTTGCCATAATCTAGTCTGCTGGTAATGAGTATGTGGGAGACGGTTTTTCTGCAGTCGGGGGGATCCATTTGAAGGTCTTATAGAGGATGAGGAGGCAGTTGAAACTGGTGGAGGTGACAGAGTTGTTCTGGCGGTTCATGGAGAGGGAGGAGATGAGGACTATGCTGAGTTTCTGTGCGTGGTCAGCTGGGGTGGGTGGGCTTCCGAGGGTGGGGGACCACCAGGTGTTGTCCCAGGCGGAGTTGGAGGGCCCGAGAATGAGGACCTCTGTCTTCTCAGAGTTGAGCTCTAGGCAGCTGTCCTTCATCCAGGCTGCCATGTTCTTCATTCCTTCCTGAAAGCAGAGTTTGGTGTCTTCGGGATTCTTCGTGAGTGAGAGGATGAGCTGGGTGTCTTATGCGTAAGATATGATGCTAAGCCTGTGCTGTTTGACGATGGCGGTGATAAGGGCCTTGTAGATGTTGAAGAGCATCGGGCTTAGTGAAGATCCTTGGGGTACTCCACAGATGATGTCAGTGGGGTCGGAGAGGGAAGGGGGAGTCTGATCCTCTGGGTTCTGCCGGAGATGAAGGATTGGATCCAGTTGAGGGCGGTTCCCTGTATTCCTGCATTGTGGAGTCTGGTGGCTAATGTGCTATGTGAGACGATGTCCAAGGCTGCGGAGAGGTCTAGGAGGATGAGAGCCATGGTGTGGCCCTGGTCTAGCAGCATACAGATGTCGTCAGTGGCTGAAAGGAAGGCGGTCTTGGAGCTGTGGTTGCTGTGGAAGCCAGACTCGGAGGCAACTAGGATGCAGTTTTCTCCGATGAAGGTGGTCCACGGGGTGATTACGAATCTTTCGGTGACTTTGGCTGTGAATGGGAGGAGAGAGATGGGCCGGTAGTTTTTCAGGTCGGTAGGGTCGGCCGTTGGTTTCTTGAGGAGGGGTTTCACCTCTGCACGCTTCCATTCATCTGGGCAGATGGCAGATATGAGGGAGGAGTTGATTATTCATCCTAGTTTGGGTGCGATGACCGCGGCGGCCCTGTAGAAGATGTAAGGGGGCAGCGGTCCTTTGGGCAGCACGTGGCACATGAGCGGCCTCACTGTGTTTTACATTGCCACAAAACTGCTCCTCCCTCCCACGAGCCCCCACACTTGTGTGCGCTGCCTCTGTGGTGGTCCGGCGTGGGCGGGACAGGTGCTGCGGGGTGGTGGAGGGCCTGGGGTGGGAGCGGTGGGTGTTGTGGCCCTCATGGGTATCCACGTTGCATGATCATTGTCTTCATGGCATCTATGGGTCTTCAGATGTGGCTCTTGGCTCAGCTCCCTTTTGTGCAGCAGGTAGTCATCCTGCTTAACACCAGCAAAGGGCAGGTGTTAATTTCCTGCTGCTACCGCGGCTTATCGCCTCTTTTTGGTTCGCATTGCAGATCTGGCAGTTTGTTGTGTAAGTGGTGTTGTGGGTTTATTGTGTGTTTTTGCACGGGAACTCCTTCTCTGCATCTCATTAGGATTAGTTGGTGGTGTCCACCGTGGGGATACATTTTGGGGCAATTATTGCAGGAATAATGGCAATGTCTGCAGTTTGCACCAGCCTGTGAATGGGGTGTTCATTCTATCTCCACTTTTGATGCGTTAAGGTGGGGATAAATCAGAGATAAGTCCTTGTGAATATTCCCCAAACACTCTTAACATCTACTCAGTCTGGGTACTTTGAATACATCAAATGTGACATAATTGATGTTCCAGCTCTTGCAGTAGTGCTGGGAACAATCACAAACAATAGTGCTCATAAGAAAGTAATTACACATTCTATGACCATGAAGTTTTGGCTATCAAAGAAGCATTGCTACAGTGACAGCACTATTGTTAAGTGATTCTTGAGTTGACGTTCTAGAAAGACCGCAAATGTGTACTTTCTCCATTCTGTGAAATGTCTCCATGTGATGCACTCTTGATGGTCCCTGTTCTACTCCTGTTTCAGATATCAAGTCACCTATAAACGCAGAAAATGATATTACAAAGCAGACTCCTTGTCTAGGCAGAGTAATGAATTAGAAAAGCCCTCACAATTTTATCAGATGTCACAAATTCAGACAACTCGGTAGAAAACTTCATTGCTGGGCATTAGGGGTTACACATCTAGGTCAAGGCGGGATTTCCAAGTCAGTGAAGGTACAATCAGTATATAAACACATCACACCCGGTAGGTGCCTTGCAATGTCCCTTATAATTTCAGCTTTCCTCTGACACATTAATTTGTCACTGAGTCTTGCGTTCAGCACACATTTGTTTTCCTCCATGCTAGTTGCCAGTCCCCCTTACCTTCTTTCCTGCTGCTTCACGGATCCTGGGCCTGATTCACAAAGGTAAACTGAGACTAAAGTCTAACTTTACAACTTTTGGTATTCACAAAGGGCATTTACGAGTAGTAAAGTTAAACTTTTGTCTCAGTTTAAATTACATTTTGGTTTCAGTTAGACTTAAGACCAAAGCTTGAGACAAAAGTCTAACTTTACTACTTGTAAATGCCCGTTGTGAACACCGAAAATTGTAAAGTTAGACTTTCATCTCAGTTACCCTTTGTGAATCGGGCCCATTGTATTTTGCTACCCTTGAGTAACTATTTGAGAGTCAGTGCTGGCATCCTCATCTCTGCAGTGCCCTGTCTGGTATTTTATCTGACTGAGTATTTTTCTGCTGTGCTACCATTTACCCTCATTATCTACTCAGCTTCCTAGGTTCCTGTTGTAGATTCCATATAGACCAGGGTTTGCTATGACCTACACCAGCAACTAGAAATATAGGCTACAAACTCCTGATCGATGTATCCTCATAGTGAGGACCTCTATTCTGACATTATTCTATATTTCTCTTGTCTGCTTAAGATTATAGAGTGGTGGTTCTATGAAGGTCCACAGTTGGTGATTATTTGTTAATGACCTGTGTCGCTGGGGTCTTCTTTTTCCTCGAATTACCGATTGAGTATGATTGTTTTGTATCTCAGTTGAAAGATATGAACAACTGAGATTGCTAGCTATAGTCCTGTGGTCTCCTTATATCTGTTCCAAACCTGACACCGAGACATCCCGAAACCTGGAATGTAAGTTCATGTACACATACTGAGCATGCACATTTGTACCCTGAAAAACACACCTGTATGTAAATGTGTTTAATGAAACATATTTGCACCCATGCACACAGTCTAACAAGCATACATACATCAAGGCTTACAGACGAACAGATGTGCATATAGAGCACAAGGGACACACCTTGATGTCCACCAGGGAAGCATTGGTAGTGCACCCGAAAGGAGAATTTGGTGATGAGGTTCAGGTGAGCACCATGTGGTGTACGTACAACAACTGAGATCTGGGTGCAGTGCATTAGGTAAGCACAAAGTTGTGCGCATTAGAAGAGTATTGGTTGACGTACAGTACACAACTTTTCACACAGTCACACATTTTGAAGGTATCAACCTTGACTTGCTACCTACACATGTAGAATCATTTAAAAACACATTTAATCTTGGCAAAATTTGACATTTCTTTTCTGAAAACATTTTCAGTTTAAGACACATGGACATTTCTTTTGCTGTTGTTACATTTTTCTACATTTTTGTGTACCATGTTCTGAACAAAATAATGTTAAATTCTGAAAAATGTCAGTATAAGTACCTTGAAATAAATCAGTGTAAAGATACATGTAAAAGTAAATAAAGTCTTGAGGGTAGAATGTTGTTGTAGTCAGGCAATGTACTGCCTGACTCAAATGATTTCTGTCAAGACTGGATTTCCTTTCCACCAGTATCAACACAATGAGCACATCTCACTGTGACAGGCGAATCAAAAATGATTTCCTGAATAATTATATTGATAGTGAAACCATTTCCAGAGTCAGCAATCACTCTTCTGTCTTTTGGCACATATTTCAAATACATTTGTTAGGTTTTGGCATGTTTATATGCCTCTTCATGGCATTAATGAAGCCAAACCTAACAAGCTTTGGTACACCCACCAGGCCTCGCATTTCCCACCATTCCTGATCTCTGCTAATCTTTTTCTTTTTCCCTGAGATGGCTACTGTGAACATGTGAACAAGCAGGATGGCCTTATTGTAATGTTATTTTCATATGTATTTTGAAAAAACTTTGCAAGATGAACGCGATGCATACAAGCATGCATGGTGTGTGGAATACCTTTTTTTAAAAAGAACATTACAAGATGGCAGACCTACATGCAGATACATTCACATCAGCTATGTTAGAATAGTTATTCTTCGTAACAGATGACCAGATTGCGCTATTGATTTCACTAATGCTTATAACGCCGTTCCACCAGCACTGAAAAAGCGTAAAGCATGAGCTATGGTCATGGCCATAGCAAGTGGTAATAGACAGCAGCAGTAGCAAATTGTGGGCATGCCTGCTTAAAGCCCCATTAAACTTTCCATAAATGGCCACGACTTGCAACAAGGAAATAGATGGCAGCAGCACATACGTAAATAGGACTGTATTAGTAACACCAGATACCTTTTAAGAGAGACCTGAAAAGGGAAGTAACTTATCTTTTTTATCTCACAACCTTTGGAATGGCCTATCAATCTCTCCTGGCCAGATCAAGTATTTTATGGCTAACCTTGAATCTTCTTTCTTTTAGAGAACATCCACCAATTTATAATCACGTTTGTCTAAATTTATAGATACAACCTAAGTATTTCAGACAGTAAATCCACCACACCCACTGGCACACTGGGTATCAATGTTTGATGATTTCAGACATTGTACTTTCTCTATATCTCAGAAAAAATATATATATCTAGGATGTCTGGAAAGACTAACCTGAACTACTATGAAATTCACAACATGGCATGGTTTTGTGCAGTTAGACTACAAAGGTAGGTTCTTTTCTGTCCCTAAGGTTCTTATCAGGAGAGTAGCCAACAAGCCCTTGGGGTCACTCTGGAAATTCTGGGTTCAAAATTATTTGCAGGGCTCAAGCAGCAGGGTAAACCTTTGGAGACCCAGAACATACTTCAGGTAGAAGAGCAGTCCTTCCTGTGGCAGAAAACAGTCTTCTGAATTACACATCAGACCACAGCAGTAATCAATCTTCTGAGAGTCCTTCCACAGATCCAGAAAGTGAACTGAAGAGTGGGTCTGAGAGTCCCCTTTTTATACCTGGTGTTCACTTTGAAGTGGGTGAAATTTTAGGAGGCTTTCCCCCAATAAAGTGTCTGGAATTTCATGCCTCTCTACCCTGACTGCGGACACAAAAGGCTCGGTGGATATTTTTTGTGTTTGTGTGTGAGGCAGTCTATTAAAGTTCAAGTGGGGCTGCTCACAGCTCCGCCCCCATCCTTCTTGAAATGGACCGTTCCGGCACACCTAGGGCCTCATTAGGATGACGGGCGGACTTTGCCCGCCCGTCATCCCATCGTAAATCGGGACCGCCTGCCATAAGGGCGGGGGTCCCGGGGGTGCTATTAGGATGTGCCCGCCACAGTGGCGGGCACATCCTGTATTTTCAGCATTGTGGTGGGTGGTGCTCTCTGCACCGCCCGCCACAATGCTGAAAATGCACTTTCACATTGTCATTTACAAAGCGGCAGGCACCGCGCGGTGCCTGCCGCTTTGTAAATGACAATGAAGGGGGGTACCACAGGTACCCCCCATGTGCACCCCCACCTGTACTTCACTCTGGGGGCCCGTAATATGGCTGGCGGTGTCTGTTAGACACCGCCACCATATTATTCCTTTTCCTCCCCGGCCGCAAGGTGACCGGGGCGGAAAGCGGCGAACCGTCTTTCCGTCCATCGTGGTCCCCCCCCCCCCGCCATCCTAATATGGCGGGGGAAATCTGGTTATGATATTGGGCGGATTGCCTCCGCCAGGCTGGCGGTGGCTACCGCCAGCGTGGCGGAGGCAATCCGCCCGATATCTTAATGGACCCTCTAGTCTCTGAATTGCCTAGCTGTCTCGGGGGACTATACAAAGGCCAACTGCTGCTCACACCGAGTCATGTGACCCAGAAACAGGCTGCGGACACCAAATGGTTAGCGGCACAAAAAATACAACTTTCTAAAAGTGACATTTTTAGAATTGTGTCTTAAAGTCCGACTTTACAATGAAAGAGGATTTTAAATTACAGTTCCCCAGACACCTCAGACTTCAAACATGACTTTCCTACTTGCTCCAAAACAAACGTTAGCACTTATTAAATGTAATTTCTCACTACCTAAAAGTATATGTTCAACTTTTTAATTACAATGCACCCTGCCCTACGGGCAGTTCAGATACAACCTTAGGGGTGGCTTATATGTATTAAAAAGTGAGTTTTAGGCTTGGCTTAGAGGTTATTTTGCCAAGTGAAATTCCCAGTTCAAAACTGCTGATAAGCTGCAATGGTAGGCCGGATATATGATTTAAAGAGCTACATAACTGCTTAACTGTTGCTGACCCACTAGTGGCAATTAATTAACCTTTTCCCTGCATCGGACACGTCACGGTAGGCATGTGCGGAGGACGGCCGACGGGTGTCATAACTGCACACGCGTCATTTTTTTCCACACCGCATCAGAATGTCTGCCGCGGTGAATCGGTTAACAGGGCATTGGTTTATGATATACCACTTTACTAGGGACCCATGAGTTAATTAAATATGCAAATCAGGTGTAAGCCAATTTGACCATGTTTAGGGAGTGAGCACAAGAACAGTAGCACTGATTGGCAGTAGTAAAATGCACAGTCCTAAGACCAGTAAAACGAATTCAGGAAAATAGGGAGGGTAAAGGGAAACAGTTTGTGGGAAGACCACCAGAAGTCTGACAGGTTGAATGCATGTCTCCCCCAGCTGAAAGTAGAGAGAACTACCCAACCTACTGGGAGTTCTCATCACTCTTGGGAGTTCTCATCACCAAGGATACGCCAACAGCAATGAAGTGTTCTGACCCAGGGTGGTGTTCCAGCATAAAGTCTATTCCCTGTAGGTAGATAGACCACCTCAACAGTTTTTTATTCTCGCACCTCATTTGCATGAGCCATATGAGGTGCCTGGGGTCTGTTAGACCCTGGAAGTGAGTCCCAAACAGGTAGTCTCAGCTTCTTGAGTGCCCTGGCCACAGCAAAGGCTTCTCTTTCAATAGCACTCCACCTCTATTCCCTGCGATGTAACCTCCTACTGATAACGGCTACTGGTTGGTCTAGGCCCTCCTCATTTAACTGTGATAATACCGCCTGATGCCAGGACATTAGGATGCATCGTGCAGTTGAGGCAAAGCATTGGTTCTGAGGAGCTGAGAGGCTGTGATGCAAGAACCTGTGTCAGCAACTAGGCTGTCATCAATAATGGATTTGTGTTGAAAGGGTCTGCATCATCCAGTGATTACGATGCAGGCTGCAAGGTCGATGTGGAGAACTCTCAGAGGCAACACATCAGTTCTGCTTGGAGTTGCACCACAAAGCAGAGGAGATGTATTGGGTCTGCTGGATCTACAAATGGACTGGCAGGGTACCTTGAAGAACAGGGTCAAGACTAATGTGCATACAGCTGGTTTTGAATGGAGGTGGCCGCAGTGAGCTAAAGAATGATGATGGATTCAAGCCAGAACTGTGCCTGGGGGTGAGTGTCTTAAACTTTTTAGTGCTCCGTCCATCATCGCCTTTTGTTTACGTTGTTCGCCCTAAGTTGGCAGGGTATTCCCAGAAGTGGGTACCTTGCTCAGTTTACCACTGAATTCAAGCTAGCCTGGCTGATGAAGGGTCTTACCCAGAATCCGGTCCCAGGATGTTTGTTTCCAGTTCTGGGAAGACCAGGCTTGGCAGTGTAACTGGAATGTTCCCATGAGGCACAGGATCAAGACTAATTTGCATATACCTGTCTCTGAACTGACCTGGCAAAGTGAGCTAAAGAATGATGATGGATTTAACCCAGATCTGTGACTGGGGGTGAGTTTCTGAAAAGTTTCCATTATCTCCTTGTGTTTGCAGGATAGCTTGAGACCCACCTTCATGTCCAGGACTGGGGTGGAAACACTTTGCAGGGTAAGACTCACAGATGACACAGGTGCTGAGTTTAAGGTTGCTGAGCGTTCTATCCCTGAGGCTCTAGTCGGGAGGCCAGTCAACTAGCCCATGGAGTCACTTTGGAGTCCTGGGTTCAATCAGATGCAGGTCTAGTCCTTCTCACCCAGGCGAGAGGTCAGCAGGCAACAGTTTAGCACATCAAGGCAGCAGTACAGCAACGCAGTAGTCCAGAAGGGCAGCAGTCCAGCAAAGTGACAGTACTTTTAGCAACACAGCAGTCCTTCTTCCATGCAGAGTATACACAGGTCTACAAGTGTACTGAAGAGGTGGTGTCTGAGGTCCTGTATTTATGCCTGCTACCCACCCCTGGAAGGTGGGAGAAGCTTCTCGACATACACTTCTAAGTGCACGGGCTTCATGTCTTCCCTTCCCTGGCTTCAGACTAACTGCAGGAGTTATTCGGCCCTATGTGTATTGGTAAGACACCGTTTATTCAAGTGTAATTAGGATTATGTCCAGCTCCGCCCTCCCATCCTCCCAGTGATGGAACGTCAAGACAGACCAAAGCTATCTATTTTATGTGGCTGTCTAGGAGGAATACAGAAAGCCCAACTGTTAGCTACACTCAGTCATGTGACCCAGAGACAGGCTACAGGCACTGAATGGCTAAGGTAGGAAAAAAGGTAGGAGACGCCATACGCCTACCTGATTGGAGGAGGGAGAGCTCTTTGTTCCGTTTTTGCTCCTGAGTGCTTGCTGCTGAACCTCGCGGTACCCGCTACGCGGGTCCCGCATCGCCCGTCTGCCTGGGCGCTTGACTTTGCTTGTTGGGGTTAACATCTACCGACCAGTGACCAGTGGGATCTGCAGGGCTGCTAGCGCCAGGTGAGAGACAGGGACTCCATTTCCCAGGAGTCCCTGTGTTGTCATCATCTGCACCTGGACGCTCTCCCTGCTTGACCCGCCCCCTGAGCACCGAGTGAAAAGGTGCCTGCTCGCTGCTGCCTCGTTGGGAGACGCCATACGCCTACCTGCTTGGAGGAGGGAGAGCTCTTTGTTCCGTTTTTGCTCCTGAGTGCTTGCTGCTGAACCTCGCGGTACCCGCTACGCGGGTCCCGCATCGCCCGTCTGCCTGGGCGCTTGACTTTGCTTGTTGGGGTTAACATTTACCGACCAGTGACCAGTGGGATCTGCAGGGCTGCGAGCGCCAGGTGAGAGACAGGGACTCCATTTCCCAGGAGTCCCTGTGTTGTCATCATCTGCACCTGGACGCTCTCCCTGCTTGACCCGCCCCCTGAACACCTCTCTCCTATAACAGGAACTGTTACTTCCGCTGCGCGGGAGCGTGCCCGGGAGAAGCCCGGGACAAGGGCGGGACCGTTTTGTGGCCGTTCGGGGGCCGAAGGAGGTCGGGCTGGGCCAGCCCTCCAACATTTATTTTCCGTTTAACCATCCTGACTTTAATCCGCAAGTAAACAAGTTGTGTGGTCATATTTAAAACTTGTCTATTATTTAATGGCTGCTACACATGGAAAAATTTCGTCACCTGATCCTGGGGGAAATAACAAAGGGACTTTGGATAAGTACTTTAAAAAGCCCGTTGGTGATACAGACAGGGAGTGCGATCTGGCAGAACGAAGGGCAGAGCGCCGACGCTCTATTGAATCCATTAAAAACAAATTGACTAGGGGCATATCACCAGAGATCAGTCTAGAGCAAGTGGGTGAGGGTTTGTTACAAGTAAATGATGACTCGCAACTATCACAGGGCTATCCCATGCTTTTGCGAGAAATGACCCCCCCATCACTATTAGTCATTAGTGGTACAGAAGGAAGTGACACTGTGGGTACAAGTGATATTACCATCGCAATTGAAACCATACCCACTAACATACGAGTACCGCCACCTGGGAAAAAGAAACCTGGGAAACAGGGGGTTGGCAAAACTGTTGGGCCACCACCAAACAAGAGACAGAGGAAGGGAGGGGTTCAGCAAAGAGCCAAAATCAGCCACACTGATTTTGGTAAGGGTAGATTAGCGACAGCTGCTCCCGTACCCTCAAGCATTGTGATCCTACCCTCTGACCTGGCTCAGGTTGCCCCACATGATTTACCATCTTCCCCAAATACCTCTATATCAACTGAAGTTAGACTAAATTTAACACCTGGTAATATTTCGCCTCCTACTGAAAATCTATCAACACTCTCCCTCGAAAATATTGAACACCTACTGAGGGAATTTACATCTCCTATATTAGAGAGGCTGAAGAGGTTAGAGGATCGTTTGGGGATCATAGAATCGACGATCACTAAAAAAACGGGTCAGTTGGCAGTAACTGCAAAGCAAGTTTTAACGCCTAGAGCTGTAGCCCCTACGCCAATAGTCCTGACACAAAAGATTTTAAAGCCTCCAAGTAACCTTGTCAGTAGTACCGACCAAGGGGTAAATCCATCTAAGGCAGTGCGTCAACCCACCCAAACTAGTAATAAGGACACCTATAAAGGGGTTAGTACAGTGGTTGCTAGAAATAATCATGAGGTAGGTGGAAAAGTATACCCGGGTAAGGCAGGGAACCAGAGGGTTCGCCATGTTGAACTACCACCAGAGGCAGTCCCCTATGTGGTGGTACTTACGGGAGTCCCCAGGTTGGCAGACAACAAGAGGGAAGGGTTTAGCCAATTAAAAAATAAAACCATACATTGGCTGGGGCAACATAGACCGCTCCCATGTTTCATTAACAATGAGATAGTTCATGTAAGGCGACTCCCCTGGTTGGGGAGTAGAGTAAAGGATATAGAGGGGGATTTAATAATTATAAATTTTAGAGATCCAGGGGCAGTGACACACATCCTTAATTGGATGCCAAGGACCACTGGCTCACTTATTGTCCCCTGCGATTTAACCTACTTCTATCCTAGACCCCAGGTGCCTGCAATAACATCCGTTGGGGTACCTTTTGGTCCTCTTAATAATCCTCCCGGAATGTTTAATAATCAACATATGTGGCAGGATCCGAACCACAAAATGCCAAACCCATTTGCATGGAATACTGTACCACATAGGGAGAACAGAAATACCTATAGAGGTATGGACCACTCACAAAGTGCAGGTGGAATGAATCATTTGTTGCCTTTCACCCCTTTTGAAACCTCAAATAGGTTTGAAGCGTTCTCTGGGTTAGACGATTGTGAATGATGGTCGGGCCCCCTGTTAATAGGTCTGAAGCGAGGCGAGTGTCTAGTACCGGATTGAGTTACCCAATTGCCTCTGTTTCCGGGCCTATGCAGGAGAATGACACGGCCTTATGTAAATTCCTTAGTTGGAATATTGCTGGATTAAGAGCTAAAAAGGATGACCCGCTATGGATTAATTTTATCACCTCTTTTGATGTCATAGCGTTACAAGAATCCTGGGAAACTTCATGTGATGTTTGGTTGGATGGTTTTGTTACATTCTTTGTCCCAGCGATACCCAGTCAAGCTGGGAGAGCTAAAGGGGGTTTCATTTTTCTCTTTTCACTTAACCTCGCAGGGTCTTTTAAACAGCTGGACTCAGGTTCCCCATATCTATTAATTGTAGAATGGATTGTTTCTTCGACCCATTCAGTTTTATTACTTAATTTTTATAATTCCTGGGAGAGGGCAATGGATACTGATCACATTGCACACCTAGAGACATTCTTATATAATTTCAGTCTTAGTAAGCACACTGTATCTGAGCTCATCGTGTTAGGTGATTTTAATACGTCACTTGGGTGAACATTTAGGACCTACTGGAACATCCATACCCCATTTTGAACATACAAAATCTGGTGAGGCCCTGGAGGTTCTAATGGCCAGTTTTAACCTTTACGAACCCCTAAATACAGATGGGAGGGAAAGAGTCCCTACATACAAAGGATCTCCGCAAGGATCTATAATTGATTACATATTTGCCACGCCGGTGCTTCTATCGCAGGTAGTAATTTATAGAACAACTCTGTCACCTTACAGTGATCATAATCCTGTGGTAATGAAGATGAGTTGGGGGGAGCTTAAACGAATGGGGTCTGGCTGCCTACAGGTGCAGGCAATACCCGTGCCCTCTGACCAAGGGAGAAGGCTCAAGTGGGGCAAGGTGATCCCAGAAGAATTTATGTCAATTTTACTGCCTAAAATTGAGGGAGAAATAGAGGTATGTCTGGATCAAGAGGCCTCTAATAGCTCAATTGTTCAAGCCTTTGAATCCATATGTGCCCAAGTTATGATGGATTTGACTGTTATGCCTTCTAAGAAAATGCCTAGTATGTCAAGATGGTTTGATGTTGATTGTTCACGGATACATACCCGGTTATTGCATGCACTGAAAGCTGTACCAAGGGACAGGCTGCTTATTGCCAGCTTGAGGAGAGAATATAAAAAGACTTTAAAGGGAAGGAAAGATGAAATTAAAAGTGAAGCGTGGGATAGACTGCTTTCTGATGATGTCCTACGTGACAGCAAAAAATACTGGGAAATTATTAATCATCCTTTCTTTGCAGATGAATTAAATGTAGCCACCGACTGTGTCATCCCAGACGAGAAGTGGGTGGGTCACTTTAAAGATATCTATGGTGAGAAGAATGGTATAGTCCAGCATTGCCAATTGATAGCGCAGGCCGCCCCCCCGATAGTATTTTCAGAGGAGGAAGTTTTAAAGGCCATTTTTGAGACATCAAAAAATAAGGCCCCGGGAGCTGATGGTGTACCTGCGGACCTTTATAGATACTCTCCGAAAACCTGGTCAAAGATATTAACTAAAGTCTTTAGGGCAGCAAATGATAAAGTGTTTCCAAATACCTGGGCAATCTCCATCATAGTGCCAATTTTTAAAAAAGGAAAACGCGATGACCCGGGGTGTTATAGACCCATTTCCCTTCTGGACTCTGCCATTAAGATCTTGGGCAGAGTCTTATTGGCTAAACTCAGGGAAAATCTGGAGACCTGCGGAGGGCTATCAAACATACAATATGGGTTTAGGGAGAAACGATGCACCCTGGACCAATGTTTGAATTTGCACCTTCTAATTGCCAAATACGTGGTGGCCGGGGAGGGTTCCCTTTACTTGGCTTTTATGGACCTCTCCTCGGCCTTCGATTTGGTAAATAGGTCCAAATTATGGTCAATCCTAATCGAGATGGGGATAGACTCTTCCTTGGTTGCTTTTTTAGCCTCTCTACACCAGGAGTTATTTGCCAAAGTAAGGGTCACAAATGAGGGGAGATGTACGGGGACTTTCAGGTCAGAGAAAGGGGTCCGCCAAGGGTGTATCCTGGCCCCCCTCCTTTTCACCATTTATATAAATGGGTTGGAAAAACAGCTGGAGGAAGGGGGTGCAGATGTGCCGCGGGTGGGAGGTCAGCCGATTCCGGCCCTCCTATACGCAGATGATGCGGTACTGATTGCCCGTACAGGCATCGGTCTGCAGACATTACTGGATTTTTTTGGCTCCTTTATGGAAAAACTCGATCTGAAAGTAAATGCGAAAAAATCTCACACTATGATAGTGGGGAAGCAGAGAGGGAAATTAAAATCTAAAACCTTTAAATGTAAGGGGGAGGTGGTTTCCAAGGTCCCGGTTTTTCCCTATTTGGGGGTCCTTTTTGACGAAAGGGGGTCTTGGGCCCCACAGCTGAAGGCAAAGAGTTTAGCCCTGGCACGGTCAACAACTGCGTTGCTGGGCTTCACCGAAAGGTTGGGGGCCAGGCCAATGGAAGCACTTTTGAAGGTTTATAACACCAAGTGCATTCCCATTGCCTCCTATGGGGCTGCCCTGTGGGGTTATGTTACCCAAGAAAACATCCAAAGGGTAGAAAACAGGCTAATTAGAACATTGCTCTCAGTGCCAAAATCGACCCCCACATTCTCTATTCATGAGGAAGTAGGTTTGGGTTATATCACAGATAAGCTGAATTTGGCACCTCTCTTACTTTGGGCTAGGACATGGCTGAATCCAGAATTAACTTTAAACCATCTTATTCTGGAGGACGTCATGTCTTTGGACCATGCCATGAAAATACCCTGGTTGAAGTTTTTAAAAACTACTTTTTCAGCCTTGGGTAGAGTGGAACTTTTCTCATCTCCTCGCAACATCAAGAGAGAGGATGTAAAGTGGATTAAAGTCCATTTTACAGAAAGGGCCCGCCTTGGTAGAGAGGGGAGGGAAATGATGAAACCATCTATAAGAGTTCATGCCATGTTAATTACTACCCCAACCCTGGAACCATATTTGAACTTTGTCACAAGACCCCTTCACAGATTTTTATTAACAAGATTCAGGTTCAATCTAATCCAATTCTCTTTAGGTCATTATCCTTCATGGAATCATTCGAAGGATGCACCCCCTTGTGACTGTGATACATTTTCGGAGCAGGATACCATGCATTTTATGATGTTCTGTGAGTTTTATTCTGCTGCTAGGGAAAAACATCTATTACCCGTGCTGAGGGAGGCGGGTTTTATTCAAGTTAGACCTGCCTTACTTTACCTTCAGATGCTGGGCAACATCTATATTACCTTTAGTGTGGCCAGTTTCCTAGCAGAAGCCTTTCATTTTAGGAAAAAACGAGCCTCACTGAACATTTTATTGTAAATAAGGTATCTTTTATTAGTATCTGACGTGATGTAGCTTAGTAAAATTATATGTTATTTTGTTGTAATATTTAATTATGAATTGTGATTTTAATGTATATGTATTGTATGTGCTTTTTATGGGTTTTTTTGAAAATCGAATAAAGCGTGCTTTGACTGACTGACAACTTTGTTAAAGTGCCATTTTCAATACTGTAAATCTGACTGTAACTTGAGAGACGTTTTTTCATTACAGTTCTAAAGACACCAAATGTGAACTTTTTTCCTGCTCCCAATTGGAAATATTCACTTATTAAATGCAATAAGGTAACTCCAGTGTTAGCCTATGAGAGAGGTAGGCCTGGCAGCAGTGAAAAATTTATTTAAGAGTTTTTCACTACCACAACTAGTAAAACTTGGCAATACATGTCGATCCATATAAATGCACTGCACCCTGCCATCCGGGCTTTCCAGGGCCCACCCTAGAAGTGACTTATATGTGTTAAAAAGGAAGGTTTGGACCAAGCAAATGGTTCATTTTGCCAGGTCAAAATGACAGTTTAAATCTGCACATGCACAGACTGTAATAGCAGGCCTGGGGCATGTTTTAAAGGGCTACTTAAGTGGGTGGCATAATTGGTGCTGCAGACCCAGTAGCAGCATTTAATGTACAGGCCTTGGTACATGTGATACCACTTTACTAAGGACTTACAAGTAAATTAAATATGCCAATTGAGGATAATGCACGGTTATCACTCACAGGAGTGAGCACATGCACTTTAGCACTGATTAGCAGCGGTAAAGTGTACATATTATTAAGGGAAGCAAAATCAAGATCAGCAAAAATAAGAGAAAGGCAGAAAGTTTGAAGGGAGGCCACCCGAAGGATCACAAGACTAACATCACGGTTTTCATCCTTTGGCTCCTCTGCAGTGGACTGCATCCTCTTGATCACAGAGGCTGTATGGGGGTTGTTAGAAATTGAGGTATCTAGTTGGTAGAGTTATACACCTTGTCCAAGTAGGGAGTTATGCATTTTAGATAACCCCTCCTCACCCCCTTGGTGGCTTGACATGAGCAGACAGGCTTATCCCAAAGGCAATTTGTAAAGTATTTGTACCCAAACACACTGTACAACAGTGAAAACAATACAAATAGATGCCACACCAGTTTTGAAAAATAAAGGGGCATATATAGAAGCCCCTATTGCCACATTTTCAATGCTGTTGTGGTGATAATAGGAGCCTTGCCTTATTTACAATGCAGCAGTAAGCCACTTAACGTGGCTTTATGCTGCTTTGTAAATAAGGCACCTTTTCACACTGTATATAGCATTAAAAACCTGGTCTTAAACAGGGAACACGAGGAGAAATGCTTTATTGCCTATGAGTGTTTATGAGCAGGAAGTAGTGCTTAATTTGTGCCGGTGCTTGCCGGTGCTTAACACCAGCACTTAATTATCAGGACCGGGTCTACATGCATTGCTGCAGTGCATGCACGTCATTGATTTTTATTTTTGATATTAGTACTGGGATGGAGTTTAGGGGTGATGACATAAGCTGCTAGCAGTTCTGAACAAAGTGTTTACCAAAGGCCAACTGTAGGTGGCGCAAATCAACAAATTAAAAACTAAACCTTGCGACCTTCGACAGAAAATTGTCTTGAATGTCCACGATTCACCGTCAGTGGGCTAAGCCGAGAGAGAACAAGTGAAAAAGATATGTAGGTTACCTCTTCGTATGAAAGAAACAGCTTGTAGGTACTTGTGTTAAACCCTTTAAAACACATTATCATAGGAAAAAGAGCAGCATGACCTTACAGCATTAATCTACGGACTACACGTACTTTAAGGCCTTTATAATAAATGCATTTGTCTCAGTATTTGTGAATGGCGGTGATCCAGCAACAAGGAAAAGAGGCGCTTTAACACGTTGAGCAGGATCAAGCTGAAATTAGAACAAGTTCAGTAAGTAAGTAGACATGTGAAACTGACACAGAAGTAAGCAATGGAGCAAGTCCACAGCACATAGAGGTTTCTGCACACTTCACTTCTGGCTGAGGTCTCATCACAGCTAAGTTTGATGAAGACGACCCTGCCTATTCCAAGGAGGCTTGGAAAAGCCAGTTCTCTTTCTTCGGCACTAAAATTCAATAAAAACCCAGTTGGACAGCTTTTCAGCCCTTTTAACATTCTACCCAGATCCGACAAAGGGGCGAAACCTGCTCACAAAGGAACTACAGGGGGAGGTGTACAACCTTTACAACGCAACTTTTACCACGCAGTGCCTTTACGACGCAACTTTTACAACGCAAACCATTACAACGCATTGCGCTGGGGGGCGCTCTAGGATAGGGAATATATTTAATTTACTATCCAACACCTTCCCTACTATCCACGGGGACTGGAGTTGGAATAGTAAATTAAATAAATCACTATCCAGCGCCTAAAAGCACTATGCGTTGTAATGTTATTCGTTGTAAATACCGTGTTGTAAAGGCATGCGATGTAAAAGTATGCGTTGTAACGTCATACATCCACAGGGGGAAGGTAATGAGACAGTAGAGAGCCACCTCCCACTTGTGCTATCTGGGTACTGATCTTTGCATTAAGGTTTTTAGATTAAGCATGATGTGAAACAGTCTGTTTCATGAGTTTTTCTGCGTCTCGCATACCTGTGGTCAAAGCTTCCATCAGAGAAGGGTGCTCTTGGTAGGATCAGAGGGTGATCATAAATCGCTGCTGCTTGAGTCTTTTTTTCTTTTTCTTTTATCTTTTGCATAGCCCCTTCGCCGTGGCGCGAATTTCGCCGCGGCTTGTGGGTGCGGGGGTGGGGGGCGTAGTGCTCCCGTACTCAGGACGGCTCCGGCTGTCATGAGTTACAGTAGGCGGGAGCCGTTCGAACTCTGCCCACTAATTATTTCGCCCACACAGGCAGAGAATTAATCGGGCGTGACTCATGACGTCCAGGAGCCGTCATGAGCATGGAAGGTGGTAATGAAATATACAGCCAAAGTGCAATTGGCCAGAATTCCCAGTGCGAAGCTGTGATGAGCGAGCCGCTTGGCCTGCCCTGGCTGACCCAAGAAGAGAATGGAGATTCATGAATGAATCTCAATAGTCTATTGATGGCGTGGCGGCCGCAGCCCTTAGTTCAATCACAGTGTTGCCGGCCAAGTGGGTGGGACATTTATTTTGGGCTGGATTTTGGTTCTATGGGGGTTGGTGCTGTGCGGCAGAAGGCAGAATGTGCAGATCTTTTTGGATTGCGCACATTTGCCACGAGGCCATGCCCCAGCATACCCGCACAGACGCATACCACCACCGAGTCCCCAATAGCTGTTCAAGCCATCCAGCGCGACCTCACCCAACCATCTGACGACCATGTGAGGACTGGCAGCAGTAGTGCTGTTTCAGTACTGGCAACAGCACCAGGTGAGGCAGGCAGCAAGCTGGCAGGCCAGGCCTAATCAGTTATTGTTAATAGACTAAGCAAGGCAGTGTGAATGCAGTCAGTGTGTGTCCCGGCCACCCACTGGGTCCACCATGAACGAACCGGAACCAAAGTTAAGCAAGCATAGCAGACCTGCAGTACAGTACTGAATATGTTAAGTAAGCATATTACTTAACATATTCAGTATGTAGTAGCGACGTAGCTTTGCCGCCATACCATGATGCCAAAATTCCCAATAATATGCTGTGGGTTGGTGTCAGTAGCCCATGTCAAAGCAACGCTGCTTTTTTATTTTAAGAGCATGGTTGTGGCATGAGTCGACAGTCGTTAGCAGGTCATGTCAGAGACTAGTAAGTAGTTCTGGCCCGGCGGATCTGCTACACAAGATTTATTCAACTGATCTTGATTGAAAGAATGATCATCATGATGAGAGATGGACTGCCTGGCCGGCGGCCACCTAGTACTAGCAGCCCCCGGCGGTACACAGGCACACGCACACAGGTTTTACTGAACAGTGTGCTGGAAGTGGAACCCCAGCTTGCAATACGCCAAGAGTGATGCTAGTCCTACTGATCAGAAATTAAAGCTCGCCTGAGGGACCTCAGTCTATACCTGCTGCGAAGATTGCCTGCATACTGCATCAAACATACAATGGATGTGGACATGAAATGGATGGATCTGGTTGCTGTAGATAGCCATGTAATGGTTGACGTATATCATTTCTGGTGCTTTATTTAGGAGTAGACCAAATAACCTGCTTCTGATATCATATCCAATCCTGGGCTCAAACACAGTGAGCATAGCTGTGCTCTTTTCAGTAACCAAGATATAGCTTAGTAAATAGTATTTAAAAACTCGCAGACAAGTGCAAACCCTCAGTAGACTATTGTACTGTGTTGGAGAGGCCTACTTGTTGTGGTCCATAGTTCAAGCAGATAAATACATGCTGGCTGCAGGCCAGGGTTGTTTACTAGAGACACTGGGACCCTACACCTATAGAAGTAATAAAAGGCTGTGTTGAGTTGGTGACAAGGTACAGACTGACAATAGTGAAAGCATGACAAGAATTTGGCAGGCTACAGTAGATGGTGAGGTAATAAGATACAGACTGTCTGTGATTCGTCTCTCTGTAATAGAGCTAGGTAGGTACCAAGACAGTGGATGTATGACGTTACAACACAGGCTATTACAACGCCTGCCTTTACAACGCGGTTTTTACATCGCAATCCATTACAACGCATAGTGCTTTTGGGTGTTGGATAGTGAATAGTTTCATTTACTATTCCAACTCCAGTCCCCGTGGACACTAGGGAAGGTGTTGGATAGTAAATTAAACTTATTCCCTATCCTAGAGCGCCCCCCAGCGCAATGCGTTGTAATGGTTTGCGTTGTAATGACCGCGTTGTAATGGTAGTGCGTTGTAAAAGTTTCATTGTAAAGGTTGTTTACCCAAGACAGTGACTGGAGTCTCATCATTGATACAAGATCTGAGGGTCATAGGTTCAGGTCCATGCTGAGAAGACTGCAGGACTGAGACTCCCATGTTATCTATAGCACTATGGCAGTAGCAGAGTCCCCTTTTTCAATGCATTATTGATTTTAGCTAATTTATTCCAAAATTGTGCTTTAAATGCACTTTTTATTGAATCTTTTTTTCAAAAATTTCACAGAGCAGTGAAACTTCCTGTCTAAACCTTACTACGAGTAAGGCTCCCTTGCTGAAATTCAGATCAGGTATTACATCTGACTTTTAGCAGTGGCAGTTGAAGATGTGGGTGGAGCCAACATAATAAGTGGGTGGAGCCAGTGGTGAAAGTGGGCGGACCAGAGAAAAGTAGGTGTGGCCTCCAACAAAAACTTGAGCACCTGCACTTCATATTTTACAAATTAAGCACTGGCAGGAAGGTCCCCCTTCCTGCACATAAACAATATATTTTTTTAAAAATGCAGTTTTGCAACTTCTATGTGTGCTACATTCAAGATTGCTTATGTACAGGGAGGTCCCCATAACAATCTTCCCCTCAACACAGGCACTCTGGTGCAAGGGTGTCTACATTGCCACTAGGCAGCTTAAGTTAGTGCCAGCACAGGGAGAAACGCAAGGCAGCATCATATTCTAGTATATATGGTGCAGCCCTGCATTTCTAAAGTGACAAAGCGTGTTGTTAGCTTTCTTGGCTTAACGACACGCTTTGCCACTTTATTGTAAATATGCCCCAATGTACCTTTATCTAAACCAAATGAGACCCAAAACAACAAATGGCAAAAATCCACCATATATATCACAATAACGAGCCAACGAGGCAATTGTCAAAACATCACAGTTAGTGCAATAAAGGAAGGACTTATAATTTGCACAACTGTACATAATGTGCGTGTTCTGGAATAATACTTGCTAGCCTGTCACTGCAAGGAATGAAATGACATACATCAAAACATCAGGGCATGAATATGAAGCAGTTAGCTGATGGTCATATATCACCACAACCTCACCATCTCCCCAGGAAAAGTTGTCATCACATATGTCACATATATCTAGTGTACCTCCGCCACTTTTAAAAGTTATGTGGTAATGTGATCACCAAGTGTAGGTTACAGGGCACCTGCACACCTACTACAGTGAATATGATAATGTCCGTCAAGACTTTTCCCCTTAATGCCAATAAGGAAAATGCCCCAAGGTATGAGTTCAGAGGTTGGCCTCTGAGCTCCTGCAGGAAGGGACCAATCTGGGTGATCTGGAAGAGAACTCTCTGGGTTCCCCCATGCTCTGGGCACCTCAATGCAACAACCCATGAGCGTGTGGTGCAGCTGCCAGCAGTATAGTGACTTACCTCACACTGGAGCGAGTCTGAAGCCCTCCGAGTCCCCTCAAACCTCAGCTTGGTCAAACATCATGGTCCCATTGGTGCACAGCTCTCTGCCTCTCCTTTCCTGAAGGGGAATGCACTGAGGGGGGCTCCCGAGGGTCGGTACAATCACTGGCAAGAAGAGATGTCATGGAATGGCACCTCGCTCGTTCTGACATGGTCTGTCGCCTGCCCTTTGCTGGGGTAGGCCGCATGGGGGAAATCCTGTGAAGCTGTCACACACGGCTCGGCTCCTACTCATCAGAGACCCTGCAGGATTGCAACCACTAGGCTTCATGAGACCACAATGCTCACTATGTGCTACTTGAGGATTTCTCACAAGCTTGAGTGATCAGTAGCCCTGGACCCCAGCTGTCTGTCGGGGGATATCAGCAAAGCTCACCACGCAGTAGGGATGCCCTGGGCAAAAGCATTTCTCACGCTCTATTAAGAAATCTAGTGCTCGCTGTACACTTCCTGTTTTAAAGTGCAGAACAGTCCAGTCCTTCTACTGCTCCAGAAAGAACCAGCAACTGCAGGCCAATTCACCCCACACACATCAAGGGGCAGCGTTCCTCACACAGCTCTTCCAGCTATTATTCCTGGCAGGTCCCTTTTGAACCAGCAATTATCTTTTGATGACTTTGAATTCCCTGAGACTTCCAACAGGAGGCAAACTCTGCGTCAAGCCCTTGGAGATAGTTAGAATGCAGAAAGAACAATCCTAGTCCTTTTTTTCCCAAGACTGAAGCGAAACTGCAGGCCAACCCACCCCTCACACATCAAGGGGCAGCACTCTTCACACAGCTCTTCTTCCTGGCAGGTTCCGTAATTCAGAGTAATCCACAAATCTGAGGTTTAAGGTCTACTACTTATATCTAATTTTCTCTTTGTAGTCTTTGTTTCAAGAGTGTCTAACCTCAGCAAAACACAGATAAGTCCTCCCTAGTTTAGCTTCACTACAGGAGGTGGAGACGGGATTGTGCAGAGCAGGCACAGCCTAGTCAGGTGCTTGTGAAAATTCCTCCCACCGCTCTAAATGCAGAAAGGTCTTTTCAGCTTGGCTATGAGTCACCCAGGAAATTCAGGAAGTACTTCATCCCGCTTTGCAGCTGTCTAGAGTGCATGCACATCCCCAGTTTCCGTCATTTCAAAACCAGATGGTCAATTCACAAACAGGCAGAGGCACACAGGATGTTTAAACAAGAAAATGCCCACTTTCTAAAAGTGGCATTTTCAAACACATAATTTAAAAACCACCTTTACTAAAAAGGTGTGTTATTAAATTCAGAGTTCCGAGAGTCTAAACTCCAACTCTTCAGCTGTCCCCAATGAAAAGCTACACTTGTAAAAATGTTTTAAGGCAGGTCCCATGTTAACCTGTAGGAAAACTAGTCTTTGCAATCGTGAACATTTTAATTGCCAGTATTTCACTATCAAGACATGTAAAACACAACAGTATATGTCCTACCTTTCACATATACTGCATCCTGTCTATTGGGGTGACTTGGGTCTACCTTAGGGGTGCCTTACATGTAGGAAAAGGGAAAGTTAGGGCCTAGCAAGTGGGTGCTGGTCAGATCGACATGGCAATTACAAACTGTGTGCGCAGACACTGCAGTGGCAGGTGTGAGACACATTTGAAGGGCTACTTGTGTGGGTGGTACAATCAGTGCTGCAGGCCTACTAGTAGAATTTGATTTACAGGTCCTAGGCATACACAGTGCACTTTACTAGGGACTTTCCAGTAAATCAAATATGCCAATCATGGATAACCAATCATCATCACAATTTACACAGAGAGCATATGCACGTTAGCACTGATCAGCAGTGGTAGATTGCCTCGAGTCCTATTGCCAGCAAAAACAGGGTCATAAAAATTGGCGGTAAAAGGCAAAAGGTTTGGGTATTAACCTGCAAGAAGGGCTAGGTCTAACAGAGGTCACCTTTGTGGCCCTCTTGCCTGCATGCAATCCCCTCTCCTAACAGAGCCTCTGAAGCTGAGCTATGCCGAGGCTGTAAATGGAGAGCAGCTCCATCTCCATTGTAGACATAAAGGAGATGGAGAAAACTTAAATTTGATAAAGGGATAAAAATAGCCAATCAGAAACTAAGGAGAACTGAAAAAGAGGTCAACTCTGGTGTCAAATTATGAATATGGGATTTTAGTGTTATGCAAAAACACCACATGTCACTACACAAACACATGTTCTGGTTTCCACCACAAATGCAAGAAATTGGGTTGTTGGTTGAGGGGCAGGGCCGTTTCTAGGTGTTTTGCCGCCCTAGGCAAGAACTGAAAAATGCTCCCCACCTTTTTATCACCATCACTCTCTCCCCCTGTCATCCAGTCTAGAAAAATTCATGCATTAAATATAAAGGAACTTGTATTTAACATTAAACAATAAAACACATCAACCATAGTATTGAAGTAGAACAGGTTTACATATGTATAATGGGATTTTTTTCTTCAGACCTAGGCAAGCTCTGTATATAATAGCTCTTAAACATATTCCACGGCTTCAGCTCGATGCAGCTCTTCATTTCCCTAGCCGCTTGGCCTCTGAGAGCAGAGTCTAAAAATGGTGCCACATTGTGACAAACTCCGGCATGGCAGTGGCATAAGAACGTGTACCCACGGGGACACGCTGGGACCACAAATGAAATTTTGCCGAGGACAGCCGATATTGTAAAGGCTCACATTGTCATTCAGTTCAAGGATGTTGTCATTTTTTGGACATTCCAACTGAGGGGTGATAAGGAGAATGTGTGTTGTAAAATTGTGGCCTCCCCTGAGAAGACGAAACATGTGAGAGGTGCAGGGTTGGTGTCACCCAGTGCGGGTAACTCACGGTGTCACCCCTCACGACTTACCCCATGGACCTCCTCTGTGACAGAGCCAAGGCTGCCTCGCCCGCACACCTTCCCGGTGGTCATCCTGGCTCCTACAGATGTCCTGTTCATCCACATCCTTGGTCAGGGTGTCTTTCTGGATCCACCAGCCTCTGGTTGCGCTGGTTGTTCTCCCACAGCTTTCTCCTCCGTAGCATCCGCTACCGCGTCCTCCTTCCTGTTGTCCTCCTCTGCTCTCCTGCTTTCACCTCATTGCATCCGAGTTCCCCTCCGCAGTTCAGAGCCATCGGAATATAAAGTCCCTCCTCCCCCTTGCACTGGAAGTATTACACAGGCAACAGAGGAAGAGGCAAGGAAGCAGGACTCCTTGGTGCCTCCGGGGCTCCCGCACCAGCCCCCAGGCCTTTTCCTTACAGTACTCCCCTACCAGGCTTGGCCAATCGCCCGGCCCAAGAGTCCACCAGAGCGCGCGAGAGGAAGTCCACATTGAAGCTACCTAGAAGGTAATACTAAAAGGACTGGAGGACCCATTTAATGGCAGAGGCGAGGCTGCAAAGTTTGGCCAGCAGCCAACACAGCGTAACCAGATTGGTGTCACCCCATGTGCTGGTGTCACCCGGTGCAGTCCGCACCCCCGCACCCCTCTAGTGACGCCACTGGAGAGGTGCAAGGTGAGAGCAGGTGATTTAATTTATGAAGCAGATAGTGATAGAATGCCTTAGGTTCTCGTATGTTTAAGCATCTAAGTGACAAAGAGTATTGCATACTGCCAAACTGCTTCCTTCACCTGACCCACATATGGCAGTAGCTTTACTTCAGTTTGGTACAATTCTTTGTATTGCAGTTTCACACTCACAAGTATTCATTTGAATCTTTCAGCTGTGTGAGCTACCTATCTGATCTATCCACATCAGAGCCATGATATTACGTTGAAATCTTCGACAACAATATTTAGAAAACCATGGGGCATATTTACAAGCCCTCATAGCCACAGGCACGTCACTTTTTATGACCTTCCTGTGGCGATAGGGGCTTTGCCTTATTTACAAGGCAGCTTTAAGCCACTTAACGCTGCCTTGTAAATAATGCCTCTCTCACAGTGTGACTGGCTGGGCAGACGTATCACCCTCTGAAATGTTGGTCCCTTTCTCTGCAATTTTGTCATGTTTACTTATCTCTGGTCATATGGTCTGCTTATGAATTGCACACCGGCAATTTCCACTGTCAGCCTCCCCTCCCCACCACTATCCACACTCCCTGGGGTCAGCACTTGAAATTGCAGTGAGCGGGATGGACGGAGATCCCCTGGAACTTAGAGCTGAATAAATCGGAGCGGACATTTGTGTAGGCCTCAAATCGCCAAATCTCTTCATTTTTTTAATAAGGAACTCTCTATTTAGGTGTTATTTATCTGTGAATCCAATATTTTGATTTTAAAAAACTGTCTTTGTGTGACACAGATGGAAAGCCTTCAAATTAGCAGTAAACTGCCCTGAAATGTGAGACTATCAGAAGAATGCAAACAGCCTGAAATGAAAGGTGTACATTCCAATCGTTTTTTCACGGAGGAGGACAGACACAGTTTTGGCATTTTTTTATACATTACTCCAGATTTATCCCTTCCATATCCTTAGCTGTTGATTGTTATTAAAGGGATTACCAAACTCATGTTTTCTGCCCCCCTCCCCCCTCTGCCGCCCTAGGCAGCCGCCTAGGCTTGCCTAATGGTAGAAACGGCCCTATTGAGGGGCTAGTGAGGCCTTCTCAAGAAAAAGCCACAATTACTGTCAGGGTGAGCCACAAACAGTCACTAAATTAACCTGTGCTCAACCCTCTTGTAGCTTGGGACAAAAACAGGCTTAACTTAGAGGCAATGTGTAAACTATTTACACAGCACAGAAACAGTAATAAAGTGAAAACGCAACCCAAGAGAAACGCCACACCAATTTTGAAAAATTGAGTAAATTTTTAAGAAATGACTTGACAACAAAGTGACACAAATTCAACGAGCAGAACCAGAGCTTTATATTTTTAAAGTTTAAAGTGAAAACTGGTCCCTAAAAGATCAAAGCGCCATCTGTGAACATCTACTGGTGCAAGACCAGGGCAAAGTCAAAAGCTATAGCCGACCGCAATGGAGTACGGTCGGGCTACACAAAGTGAAGTGGCCCGGTTTCCGCTTAACTTCAGACATGGAAGAAATTTCCATGCAATATGTCTGATAAAGGGAAAGTTCAGCAGGGAAAGGCAGCTGACGATGTCTCAGGAGGAGGTGTGATTGCCAAGGAACCACTGGATGAAGTTGCGGTGAAGAGTCCTACTCTTGGACTCATTCTTTGTTTGGAAGTCAAGCATCTCCTGTGAGACAAAGCTGCAGGCTATAGCTTATGAGGGCTCTTCGAGGCTGGCTACCCCGTCTGTGAGGAGCCACTGAACAGGATTTGCTGCTCCTGAGATGAATGTTGTTGAAGTTACTGTGTAATCAGGCTAAACGGCGATGCACCTTGGGCAGATCGACAAGCAGGTAAGTCTAAGTCTCCTTTTGAGTTCTCAGAGCACTTTTGTTTTGGATCCAGGCTTTCTGGGAACATTTAGCACCACTTCCAAAGGTTCAGGACTGGAGAGGCACAACTTGGAGGGCCTGGACTCGCTTAGGAAGGGTACAGGTGTGAGGTCAAAATGGCTGGAGCCTTTGCTGTCCCTGATGCTCTGAAAAAGAGGGTAGCCAACCATCCCTTGGAGTCACTGTGGAATTCCTGGATTTAAGATGAAGTACAGGGCTCAAGCAACAGGGCAGACCTCTGGAGATTAACAGCAGCCTTTGGGCAGTAGAGTAGTCCTTTTTGGTGCTGCAAAGCAGGCTTCGGAAGTGTGCAGCAAGCCACAGCAGCAGGCAGTCTTCTGAGTGTCATTCTACATGATTAGAAAGTGAAGTGAAAAGTGGGTCTGAAGGTCCACTTTATATACCTAGTGCCCACTTTGAAGTGGGAGAAAATGAGGCGTCACCCCACAGAAGTGTCTGGAATTTCCTGCCTCCCTGCCCTGACTCAAGCCTGACTGCAGGCACAATAGGCTAGGATTAAGTTATTTGTGTATGGTTGCGGTAGAGTCTATTGAAGTGCAAGTAAGGCTCCTCACAGCTCCCCCCCACCCTGGCCATTATGGCCAATTCTTGCACACCTAGTCTCTCTATTCTGTGGATGTCTGGTAGGAACATACAAAGGCCAACAGCCACTCACACCTATTCATGTGGCCTAGGATGCAGGCACCATATTGGTTAGGACAAACAAATGGCAACACTATAAAAGTGGCATTTTTAGAATTGAGACTTACAATCCAAATTTACTATTAAAGATGATTTTAAATTACAATTCCTCAGACACCAAATATGCATTTTCTACCTGCTCCCAATCAAACGTTAGCTCTTATTAAATGTAATAAGGTAAGCCAATGTTATCCTACGGGAGAGGTAGGCCTCACAGTATTTAAAAACTGAATTGTGCTTTTCTCACTACCGGCACATGTAAAACTTAAAAGTATACATCCAACTTTTTAAATACAATGCACCCTGCCCTATGCGCTATTTAGGGACTACCTTAGTGGTGACCTATATAAATTAAAAGCAGAGTTTTAGGCTGACAAATGGGGTATTTTGATAAGTTAAATTGGCAGTTTAAAACTGCTGTGAGGCTGGAATGGCAGGTCTGAGACATGTTTTCAAGGGCTACGTAAGTGGACAGCACAATATACACAACAGATCCACTAGTAGCATTTATTTACAGACCCTGGGTTAAGCTATACCACTTTACTATGAATTTATAATTAGGTTAAATATGCCATCAGATGTAATACAATTTAACCATGTTTTAGGGAGTGAGCATAAGCAATTTAGCACTGGTTGGCAGTGGTAAAGTGCAAGGAGTCCTAAGGAAATTGAAAACAAATTCAGAAAAATAGGAATGGTGAAGGCAAAACGCTTGGGCGAACGACACTCTAGGTCTGACAGGTCTAACAGCTGTGTAAACCCACCCCCAAAAATCAATACACAGGATCCTTGAGTTTTACAACTCATTGGGTGAGAGATAGCTTCATCCCACAGACTGGCAAATATTACTTAGGATGATGGGCATCGCAGAGGGTTTGCTGAACTGAAGCTCGTCATTGCTACACACACTTCTACATGGTGGCTTCTCATGCTTGGAGGCAACAGTTGGCCACTGGGTAGTATTGCATTGGAAGCATTTAAAAGGTACCCATACTTAGAGAAAATTTTCACCGTCATTTTAACTGATAGTGAGCATATTGCACATTTGATGAATAGGGCAATGACCCACGCAAATGCACTCAAAGCACCTATAAAATGAAAATTCCTCTGACCCTGCTATATGCCATAGAGACAGTAAAAGTAGCTCATTGGCAGTTTATGTATAGGGTCGAGGGGAAGAGATTGCATTGTATTTGCTCCTTAAATACGATGCCACCAATAGAAGCACTATGATTAGAAATGGCTTTAATTAGCACATTTACAAGGGGATTAGCAGCTGTAATTCGCTAGGGCATCCCCTGGTACACTCAAATGAGGACACCCTCAGGAAGTTATTAGTCACAGAATGTTTTACATCTTCAAGGGAGGATGGTACTTTAATAACGAATCTTCGCTTAGCTCTTAATATCATTAGCTTTAACAAGGAAGATTTACTAAATATGAGCTGTTCCCAACTTAAAAGTAATTTGAAAGTATTAAGAAAAATAGCTCTATGGAAAATGATATCAGAATATGTGGTAAGAAGCAGCGGTTATGTGAAGTAGTACGGGCCTGTCAAGTTGAAGTACTTTTTAACCTTATTTAACCTGGATCTTAGATAACAGAGTTCATAAATTCATATTATTTTGAAGGCTAAACTGTTTGCCTCTTACTTGTGAAACTCAGTGGTGTAACAAAAGGCCCCGCAGCCTCCGAGGTGCAGGGGGGCCCTGAGCGCCGGGTCCCCTTCAGCACTGGCAGGTCCCTGGATTTAAAGCTCTGGGCTGGGTCTGGAGTGTGGGAGGGAGGCTATGCAGGGGGGGCTCATTTTTTGTTACGTGTGATTGATGCTTGGTGGCATGTAAAATGGGAGAACCGATTGTGCACTTTATGTAATGATGATCTACAAATGTCACAGCATGTTTTATTTGTGTGTCCTCTAAAATCACCCAGATATCATTTTCTAGAACCGCTTTGTTAAAAAATACTGGACCAAAACAGCAAAAGCAGCGGTTCAGCTCTTGTACTATCCAGTAAATCAAATAATTTGTTGTAATTTCTTTTTTTTTTTAAATCCTTCTTAAATATGTCTAAAGAGTCGAAATAAGTCTTGAAATCCATAAGGGTGCTCGAAATTTTTTTAATGTATTGATTGATGAAATGCGTATGTCGTTTTGCTATTAATCTCATCGTAGATCTAAAACTTTAATAAACGTAAAACTTGGCACATGTTACTGAATATAACTGTAGCACGGATGCCCTCTCCATTTTACACTTTCCAATGTCCTTCTTGTAGCTAATTACCTACTATTTCACCATGTCACAGTTTGCTTTCCAGAACTGTGCAAACGTTACCAACAGCAACAATACATCATCATGAAATGGTGCAATTTGACAGGCACTAGAACATTTACTACCAACAAATTCAAGTACCACTAACATAAAAGATTTAGCATGGCCTGCTGGATAAGGTCCCAGATCCACTTATTGGAATACAAATAAACTCTTCAAAACGCGGATATGACTTTCATAAATATAAACCTTTACAAGCTTTGAGTTTATTGTACTTTTATAAACCTTCGTTTTGTGTGTTCCTTGCTTCGGCTTCCAGGTAGTTTTATAAGGATTTATAGGCACCAAAGTCCATTTCCAAGCCTTGCAAATGCATATCATGATTATACCTTTGCACCTGAGCGGTGCATCAGGTTGGAGACTTATATCTTCTTTTCATTGGATGTGAGTGAAATATGTCTACCTGTGAAGTGTTTGTGAATTCCCATTTTTGATGTGCTCACTTCTTTTTCAGTTTCTAGCTCTAGCTGTAGTTATAGTGAATACTGGTCTTTGTGAAAAATAGGCGTCGAAGGCTCCCACAGCACGCTTACTGGACACCCAATTGTGCAAATGGCGCCTTTCACTTCTGGAGCTCTGGGGGCCGTCAGCTGTGGACCATCAAAATGGCGGTCAAATATCCCTCTGAGAGCCTGACTCTCAGGGTAGCGAGGCCTTATAGGGTGCTCCATCTCTCTTAGGACCTATTTAGCACTACAAAGAGAAGCCTTTGAAGCATCCTCTGGCCTTGCATGACACGTGGGTGTGCTGACCCCTGCCGATGCCACAACCCCCACATTAGAGGATGAGCATGCAGAAGTCTCCTGCGCCTCATGGTCTATTTCTCACCACGAGAGTCAGGAACTCAGCCTCACCGCCAGGGGAAGTAAGCTGTCTGGTAAGCTGTCTGGCTCTCTTCCGCCCTGGTTTATGGGGAGTGGGTATAGAACGCCCTAAGTCCCTTAGCTCATCTGAGTAGATATAGAAAGCTGGCTCTGTATATACTATACCAAAGTGAGGTATAGTGTGCACAGAGTCCAGTGGAACCCCAAAGGTAGGAAGAGGTAAAGTT
Source organism: Lissotriton helveticus (assembly GCF_964261635.1). NCBI lineage: Eukaryota > Metazoa > Chordata > Amphibia > Caudata > Salamandridae > Lissotriton > Lissotriton helveticus. The sequence continues at coordinate 1,643,012,297 of NC_136068.1, forward strand.
AGATAGCACCTCACTCTCTATTTGTGGTTGAGCAGTAAGGCAGTATCAGAGGACAGTGTTAAGCATGTGTTGTACACACTCAGTCAGCAAATGATTTCACACACTCAAAGACTCAACTTCAGACCAATTGTTTTTGTATAAAAATATTCTTTTAGTTATTTTATTTTCTAGAACCAACCAAGTCTGACACAGGTAAGTGATAAATACTTTGCAGTAGATATACAGTTGTAATACAGTGTTGATTTGTAATAGTAAATACACTTTATTTTGACTTACATTATGGTTTCAGAGAAATGCAATACATTGTAAATACAGTACATAGACTTGAATGGGTTTTTCAGTAAAATTACAGGTAAGTTACTTTTGAGATTACTTTTCTTACTCAGAGTAGTATACCTGGATACTACTCTTGAACATTACCTGTAAACAGGTAAGTAAAATCGTTTTTGTTAGTTAGTGCAATTTTAAAGAATTTCTTTAGGTTTTCAAGCTCTACATTTAGAAACTTTTCACAGAAAAACAGTCAATGTAATCCTATGGATGAAAATAGTGTTATCGGTTTTGAGGTAAGTATTTGGTAGTGAGAGTTGAGGTACTGGGGGTAGACTCAGGGGTCCCCGAGGCTCAAGGATGCACTCTAGTTACACCTTCAGCGGCACTAGGGTGACCGGGTGCAGAGTGCTGAGGCCCAATGTTATCCAATGGGGATAGGGGGCCTCCGGTTGGTGGCTGCTGACTAGCAAGCCACTTGGTTGTGAGAGCAATGCTTCTGGACTTTAGCTTAGGGCAAATGGGGAAACAAAGTAGCACCAAAGGTGCACCCTTGTGACACTAAGACGGCCGGTTGCAGGGTGCTGTTTCAACGTCGGTCGCCCTGTGTTTTCAATGGGGAACCTCTGGTTTGTAAAGCCACTGCATACTTGGGGATGATGGTTTTCTGGGTACAACTACCACTTCGAGAGGTAAGTTGGGAAGTTAGGGGTTGGTTGGGCGCTGTTGGTTTGGGCAACCAAGATCGTGGGGTGCCAGTTGCAGGGGAGCCTTTTGGGGTCGGACCTTCTTACCAGCTGGTTGGTTGGTCGCTGTTGGGGAGACCTTCTGGATTTGGGCTGCAGGCATCTGCTCGAAGTTTGAGGCAGGTTAGGGGACGCCGGATCTCGAGTCAGGATCGCCAGTGTGACCCCCTCGTGGTGTTTGCCCACTCGCGCTCGGGCCGTGGCTGCAGGTGCCGAGTGGTGCGGATTTGCTGTTTTTGGCGGAGGTCAGGGATTGCAGATGTACAAATCCGGTGTTTACGGGACACAAAGGGCCGTATGTAGGTAATCACTATTTACTGATTTTTAAATACTGAATTTTACCAAGTCGGTATTTAAAAATCGGTAAATAGTATGTAGGTAATAATTCGGTAAATTTTACTGAATCGGTAATATTCGGTGTTACTGATTCGGTATTTACCGATTCGGTAATTTCCATTCATTCCTATGGGCCTGGAGGCCCATAGGAATGAATGGGAAGCCATTCACTATTACCAATTAGGTAAATACCGAATCGGTAATAGGGGGAACATATCCTAGGGTGGCAGGGTGTCACATTGCACCACTGAATAGTGCATGTGTGCACATGTGGCACACATACATCTGCCACATGGCACTGACAAAAAAGCAGAAAGTACTTTTTTAAAGGTATTTGGTATTTACCACCAATTTATAGTTGGTGGTAAATAACAAATCCTGAATGCAAAAATGCACTCACTTGAGTGCCTCCTACATAGGTTTCAGGATTCGCTAATTTACCGAATCGGAATTTTAAGAATTCGGTAATTTACCGATTCTTTAAATTACCGATTCGGTAAATTACCGAATCCTTGAAACCTGCCTCCTACATCTCAAATCGGTAAATAGTATATAGGTAATAATTCGGTAAATTTTACTGAATCTGTAATTTTTGGTATTACCAATTCGGTATTTACTGATTTGGTAATCCCCATTCATTCCTATGGGCCTGAAGGCCCATAGGAATGAATGGGAAGCCATTCACTATTACCGATTCAGTAAATACTGAATCGGTAATAGGGGGAACATATCCAAGGGTGTCAGGGTGTCACATTAACACCCTGTTGCACCCCTGAATCGTGCAAGTGTGCACATGTGGCACACATTCATGCCCTAAGGGAATGTATGTCTGCCACATGGCACTGACAAAGAAAGCAAAAAAATGCTTATTTTAAAGGTATTTGGTATTTACCACCACCTTATAGTTGGTGGTAAATAACGAATCCTGAATACAAAAATGCACTCACTTGAGTGCCTCCTAAATAGGTTTCAGGATTCGGTAATTTACCTAATTGGAATTTTAAGAATTCGGTAATTTACCAATTCCTTAAATTACCGATTCAGTAAATTACCCAATCCTTGAAACCTGCCTCCTACATCTCAAATCCCTAAATACCCATCGGTAACAGTGACATTTACTGAATTTCACCGTTACTGCCCGGTATTGCCTCACCTACATATGGCCCAAAGTCTTTGTGGTTGAACGCAGGCAGGTTCTCCGGGGTTTTCGAGGTTGCTGGCTGCAGGACACACATGGATTTCGCAAGAGCAGGTTTGAGGTGGAGACAGGATGGTAGGGCTGGGGCCAAGTCAGTGGGCGTCTTCTTCTTGTTCGCCGCTGCACGGCTTTTCGGTCCTTCTTCTTCTTCTTCTTGTAGTTTCTTTGTGTCTGAGGAAGCAAGGTTCAGGGGTGCCCCTAAATACTAGATTTAGGGGTGTTGCAGGTAGGCAAAAGGTAGGGACCAATGAGACCCTTCTCTGGGGTGGGTACACCCCCTATTATGCCGCCCTCTGTGGGGCAGAGTGTATGGGCCTGTCCCTGGTTGGCTGAGTCCCCCCATTTGCAAGATGGCATGGACTGCGAGTTGTGCTTCACCTCTCCTCCCTCACCTGAGGGGTGGGGTTGGAGAGACCTCTCTTCCTCACTTGTTTTTCCCGCCCGTTCTCCCACCCAAAGAGGAGCTCGGATCCAGTGGGGACCAGTTGCTGAGCAGCAAGTGGCCTGGGGAAGCTCACAAAGGTGGAAAGCCTTTGAGGCTTCCCCTTCAGGGACTCTGCCCATCCTGGGGGAGGAGGCTTGGCACCTCATCCCAGGATGTGCATTGTTTAAGGCCCCAGAGAGCAGCAGTCTCTCGACCCAGGGGTCCAGAAACATGTCTTGTGATGGCAGCTGAAAGCAGCCACTCAGCCGGGCTACTAGTGGTAGGTTAGTTTTTAGGGGGGCGTCTGTGTGCATTTTTCATTAAATCCCATATTGGCATCAGTGTGGGTTTAATGTGCTGAGAATTTTGGTAACAAACTTCTCAGTTTTCAGTGTAGCCATTATGGTGCTGGGGAGTTCGTAATGACAAACTCCCAGCAGTATATACTCTTAATGGTAGCACTGCACCTACAATGTCTAAGAATGGATGTAGACACTGTAGGGGTATAGAGCTCATGCACCTGTACCCCCACCACTGGTATAATGCACCCAGCTAGAGGGGTGACTGACCTATGCCAGGGCAGTGGGTTGCAGGCATGGCACACAGGGATGTGTGCCATTTCGACTCTTCACTTTGTTCTGCACCAAAATACACAGCCTGCAAAGGCAGTGTGTGAGTGTAATGGTACAGGACCTCTAAGGGTGGCACTATAAGTGGTGCAGCCCCTGCAGGCCTTCTCTGGTCACAGTGCCCTGGGTACCTGTGGTACTATTTACCAGGGGCTGACCTGTGGCCAGAGATGCCAATTGGGTTTAGGCTTCATTGCAGTTTTAGGGAAAGAACATAGGCCCTGGATACTTCATTAGCAGGAGCACAGAGCACACTCAGTCAAAGCACAACAGCAATTCAGCAAAAAATGGGGGCAACCATGCAGAAGGAGGGCACTTTCTCACAGTAGCACCCCCTCATCACAGGGCCACTCCGGGCAGCAATGGGTTGTACAGCTGTTGCACACCTCACACATTTAAATGGAGCACAAGCTATTGCTTGTTCCCCGGGGGACCTACAGCCACACAGACTTCTCAGGGCACAGGGTAAATTCAATATCTCACTTACGATTCCTTCACCACTCTTGGTGTCCCTAGCTTCAAAGCACCCACAATAAACACAAGCAATGTTGCACAAGCAACAACTAATTTCTTTACTATCTATGGCTCCGTTGGACTGAATTGTGTAGGGTTTTACTTGTGGGCTCCTGGTGGTGTGTACAAGCCACCAGGAGTGTTCGTGTGTGCACTCCCGATCCCCAAACATTAGTTGATGATTTTTATGGTTTTTCATAGCACTGCAAAAGTGAGGGCCTGTAACTTCCCTCAGGTCTGCCTTGGGCAGACCCTCACCTGGGTCTCAGAGTATGTGCAGAAAATCTGACGTTCAAGGGAGATAATATTTAATTGAAATAAGAAATGTAAATCAGGAGAAAATTGTGAAAATACAAACATTTCCTTAGCCTACCCATTGATTTTTTATACAAAGCAACCAATACACATATGTACGGTAAGTAAAAGAGAAGTAATTTTGTGTATCTTGTTTATTACATGAGTACTTCAGAAAAGCTTGTGAGTTTGTCAAAAGCTGGTACATTATATCCAGGCATAGGCGTAAACTACACATATCCCAGGTTAATTTGTTTTTTAATCACTCTCCTGTTCTTTACGTTATGGCCATTACACTTTTTGTTTCATTGTGATTTGCCTATGGTTCCTTATTATAGATGGGATTAGTAATCATTATTTTACATTGATGATTAGTTCACTTTTTGCTCTACGTCCTATTTTTGCACTATTTTCCTTGTATGGTTTTATACTGATGTTATAATTTGAAGGTTTTCATCATTAGTTCAGATGTCTAGGCTTCATTATTATATGAAATTATACTGAAATATTTCATCAAATAGCTATTGATTTTAAATTCGGCATTATACCACCTAGGTGCATTGGTGAGTGGGCCAATACAAGGCATATTACCAACAAATAGCGATATTTATCGCTAAGTATGCTTAGCGGCTATTTTTTTATCGCCCGCATCACCAGATTTTATCGCTGAGATAACGTGCTATTAGCAACGTTTATCTCAAAAGCGATAACATTCCCGGCGTTAGTGGCAAAATGCGTGAATATCCCTGCGAATACAGCGATATTCACGCATTATCGCAAACAGGGTCTTAGCCATTATATCCACCTCCCATTGGATATAATGGCTAGGAACTGGTCTGAGCAGGTGTTAGTTTTTGGAGATCTTAGCGCAAATATTTCCATCGCTACGCCTGTGTTGGTAATAGGCGATAGCGATGTTATCGACTGCTTTCAGTTGCTAACAGGTTGGGTACGCCCACTTTGCATGTCATTAGCGATAAATATCGCTGACATGCAAAGCGGGCCCCAAACTGCTCGCTATTGCCTACAAGCTGTCGCTAACTGCTGTTAGCGACAGCTTGCTAATAGGGCGATAGAATTATCGCGCTTAGCGGCGATAATTCCCTATCGCCCCCCTTGATAATATGCCCCATAGTGTTTTATACAATTCACCTAAATTCCACAAGACTAAGAGTATGCTCTTTTCCCACTAACAGCGCCTTGACACTTGTAGAAGTTTCAATGTTTACCTTTTCAGATAGTGTGCAATGGAAATTTGTCAGTTGAAATCCAGAGCACGACTGGACGTCAAATGATGTGAACTCAACCAAGCACACATTGTTCAGTAGTATTTGCTGTGCTGGGATAGATGGTGAAGTGTGGGTGTTTGTGGGCAGGGGGTAAACTGAGAAAATGTTAATTATATTCAAGATTTGTAGAGGAGTACACGAGTTCTCTTCCCTCACTGGTCAGAACTCAACCATTTTAGATCCATTGGCATGAATTCTATGTACAATTATAAGACACAACCATGTGTTATTTTCAAGCAAGTGTGCGATGGGCCTCTGACATAATCTTTTCCTTACAGTAGGGACCCACATCACACTTCACTGGAAAGTGAATTGCCTCACTGAAAACTGACCCTTATTTTACTGTCAAATGAAGATTGATCACGCTCAATTGCATGCCTACAGACCTAGATTTCCGTTAAATAAGGTACACACTGGATATGTTTGAAGAAAGTTTATTAAGTAGACACCACCAGCTGACGCATCCTGCAATTCCAGACTCCAGTCTCAATCTGCCTGAGAGAGACATCACCATGGAGACTGGAATGCAGACTCATGGAACAATAGAATTCTATAACTCTAAGCATCTACAAGCATTACAACACATCCCCTTTACTAAAGGAAAAAAGAACAGAAAAAATAAAGAAAAGAAAAACATGCAAAACTATAAGAATAAAGAATAAAGGAAAGGGCATTAAGAAAAAAACTCTACACAATGATCAGAAATGTAAGCTACACAAAATCTTTAAAACGTGCAGGAGCGCGATGAGATCTCCGAGGAAACCTCTTTGATAGAACCTCACCTGACCTGAAAGAAGAGTGAGAAGGTGAAGCGCAATCAAAAAATGATGATGATGGAGGTTTAGCATCAGAGAATTTTACAAGTCTAGACATGCTCCATCTACCACCATTTTGCATGGTAACAACATTTCTGTATATGGAAGTGATCCTAAAAGGACCCATAAAATCTGCAAGACTTTTTTTGTGGAACCTTGGTTTTTTCACATGAACCCATTCACCAATGCTCCACAATTTGTATCTTGTAGAAATCTTTGAATCATAACGTTCCTTGTATTTTTTTGATAAGCGTGAATTCTAGACTCCACCTCTTCTCTTTCCAAAGGAACAACATTTTGAGCAGGTAGCGATGCAGGATTTAGCTTGGAATTGGTTGTCTACGCCCGCAATAAAAAGAAAGGAGAGTTATTCAAGACGTGATTAACTGTGGTGCGATGAGCCTACCAAGTGTCACGTAAAACATCCTTAAGAGGAGTCTTAGTATCCAAAGATCTTTGAACACAACCTTTAACCACACGGTTCATGCGTTCAGCAAGACCGTTAGCTTATGGAGAATAAAGTGCAGTCTTGAAATGCAAAATTCCATGGTCATACAGGAAATTTTTCATTTAAATGGAAACAAATTGCACTCCATTATCTGTAATAAGACACTTAGGGATTCCTTCACATGCAAATTCATCTCTTAGGAAATCCAAGACAACTTAAGTGTTAACAGCACCCACACACTTGGTGGAGACCCACTTAGATGTGTAGTCTACTAAAAGAATCACAAACCTTTCAGAAGCTAACAATAGATCAAAAGGACCCATTATATCTAATCCTAACTTTGACCAGGGTTGACTGGGAACTTCAACCCGTGACAAAGGCGCATTGTTAACAACTTTAAATTTGTCATTGGTTGAACACTGGTAACAATCCTTGACTACACTCTCAACTTGATGGTCCATATTAGGCCACCAATACTTCTCACGCAAGCGTGACTTTGTGAGACTCCTTCCAAGGTGTCCTTCGTGAGCAAGATTGATCAATTTAGGTCTCAAAATCATAGGACAAACTAATCTATCTCCCCTCTTTAAGATATCATCTATTACAGTCAATTCATCTTTAACAGACCAAAAAGGCATAGGATCAGAATCAATCCCTCTGCTGCGTGCAGTCCAACCTTTTAGAACCACATTTTTTACAAGGGGAAATACTTGATCATGAGATTTGGCTTCTTTCCATTCTTCATGAGTAATAGCAGTCTCCCTGACCCAAGAAACACTAATAGAACCAACATCCATACGATCATCTTGGTTTTGCAAGGGCAACCTGGAAAGACAATCAGTAGCTTTATTAGAAGACCCAGGTAAGTATTGCACTTGAAAATTAAACTCTTCCAACCCTTCACTCCAACGTTTTAGTCTTGGGGTTAAACTTTCGCTCTCCATACAAGAAATCACCTGCCCTAAAGGCCGATGATCTGATCTCACAATGAAAGATATACCCAAAAGATAAAACTTAAAATGTTTGACAGCCCAGACAATGGCAAGAGCTTCTCTTTCTATACATGAATATTGTCCTTCAGCCTTTTTTAATGCTCGTGATGCAAATGCCACAACTTTCTCTTTCCCAGCATCACTTTGAGTAAGGATGGCACCAAGACCTGATAAACTGTCATCTGTGGTTAAAAAGGTTTTCTTTTTAGTATCAAAATGACCAAGACTAGGTAATTGACTGATTGTCTTCTTAACAAGCATAAGAGCGTTCTTGCACTCATCATTCCATTCAAAGTGAGAACCTTTCTTCAATAGATTCCTAATAGGTTCCACTACGGATGCAAAACCTTTGATAAACTTGGCATATAATTCTGCTAAACCGAGGAAAGATCTAACCTGGTCCTTGTCACTCGGAGTAGGAGCGTCTACAATACTCTTGGCTAGTTCAAGTTTTGGTTGGATCCCCTCACTAGAAATCACATGACCTAAGTAAGTCACCGAAGATACCCCAATTTTACATTTAGCTTTGTTCACAGTTAGGCCCTTCTTGCCCAACTTTTCCAATACCTCTCTCAAAACAGAGTCATGTTCACAATCATCCTTGCCATAAATCAAAATATCATCTTGGAAAAAGATAACATTCGACATCTCACCAACTACCAACTTCATAATCCTTTGAAAACATGCTACGGCCGACGCCAAACCAAAAGGCATACTGACAAAACGAAATGCCCCCAGTGGCATAACGAAGGAAGTAAGCTGCTTTTAATCTTTATGAAGAGGCACCTGATGATATGCCGAAGACAAATCAAGTACTGAAAAGACTCTGGCTCCAGCTAGCATTGTGATTGATTCAGCAATATTTGGAAGGGGCTGGCGATCTACCCATATCCACTTATTCAACCCCCTGAGATCCACACACATGCGAATGTTCTTCCCACCATCCTTGGGGGCCAAAACCACTGGGGCCAACCACTCTGATGACTCTATCTCATCAATTATGTCCAACCCTCTCAGTCTGTCAAGTTCAGCTTTGAGGGGAGCTAACATCATATTTGGGACCTTTCTGACTTTATGTTCAAACGGTTCGGGCCTCAAGGAGCGCAGCGTCTTATCCTGTGGCTCGAACTGATTGATACTACGATTAAAGGGTCAATCAAAAAGGAGGACTCACATAAGGAGTTTATATGACCATAGCATCCCCTCACAAGCTGGTATGAGAGACACAGGCTGAGGGAGGTCTTTCTAGAATGGTGTGTCCAACTCTGGTGTTGTGACGAGGTGTCTAGCCCTGAAGAGTTTGCCAAAAATTTTGTAGGCAATGAAACATGTTGGCATGTGAAATTCGTATGCATGGATAGTAACCAGCACATTTTTAATTTGACAGTTCACTCCTAGTGAATAATAAAATTATTGTAAGAAAGGTGTGCCTGTCAATTTTAATCACACTTCATCAACACTATAGAGTGTACTTATTTGTCACTCTATTGCACTTACACAGTTTATAGTTCATTTTTTCTTTGTTTGGACACTGTTTTTCTTTTCGGGACAAAGTGACTGCCGATGATGATAACAGTGGGCTTATCTGGTGAGTACCTGCCAGTTACCCCTTTGGTGGTTCACCTGTGAGGCGTAATTTTGTCCTTTCACACTTTTTTCACCAATAGTTGGTGTCTACTGCTTATTAAGAAGCTGATTGGTGCACTGAAAAGATTGAAACATGTTTAAAATATTATAATTCAGTCACCTTTTCCTTCTGGAGGACTGTCAGTGGAAAAAGGGCCTTTTTTTAAATAATAGGCAAGAGAGTGTTGCAAACTCCCACGAAAAAAGAATAGGGGGTGTTGCTATAGAAATAACGAAAACTGATGTGATGTTTACACTTCGCAGAGTAGGAAACCAAAGCGAACAATATACTCTATCCATACTAATATTATAAAGAGAGAGCCCAAACCTTTGAGGCGGGTAATCTCTGTAACCACAGCACCAATCACAACATCCAATACAGTGTTGGAAAGGGCAGTTGCAGCAGAAGGACATAGGCTATGCAGACAGCCAACATATAATTTTTTTTTTTAATTGTTTTAATTAACTTTTCAAGAAACAGTGGTGTTCATCACAATCATACAGTGCAAGACATACATTTGTACCATAGGGCCCCATATACATTTAAAAGGTAAAAGAACCATGCCAGCAAAGTAGTCCCTTGTGGGCGTGTCTGCGTTGTGCTGTGACGTGGGCTGGGGGCCTGACTAACGCTGGGGGCGTGTGGTACGGTCATCACATCGTGGGCTGTGGGCGTGACAAACGCTGGGGGCGTGTGTCCGCCCTTCATACCATGTGAGTCATACATACAAGCGCCAATTACGTTGCTGCGCAGCATCAAGGGGCACGCAGGGGGCGTGACACACTGGGGGCGTGTGTCCGGCCTTCATGCCATGTGAACGCAATTGCGCCGCATCAAGGGGCACGCTGGGGGCGTGAGAAACGCTGGGGGCGTGTGCTACGTTCTGCCCTTCATGCCATGTGGGTCGTACATTAATCAGAAGATCGTCTGCTATGGCCGTGTGCTGGGTGCATGACAAACGCGTTCAGCTGGAGGCCTGGTAAGTAACATTACTGCAGCCTCTCCTGCGAGCTGTTACTGAACTCTCTCATTCAACGAAATTAGATGCGCCTGCTACCATAAACCAGGGCTCTAGCCGGGCTCAGGCGGCGGATCAGTACACTAATCACACGCGCCTGATAACATCAACCAGGGCTGCAGCTGGGCCACAAGCGGGGGAACACGCAAATGAGCGTGTCTACGGGAACAAGTACTGCAGCCTCTCCTACTCGCTGTCACTTAACTCTCTCATTAAACGGATTTACCCGCGGCTGATAACTCTCTCATTCAACGACATTACAAACGCCTGCTAACATCAACCAGGGCTGTAGCCGGGCTCAGACGGCGGATCACCACACCAATTACACGCGCCTGCTAACATCAACCAGGGCTGCAGCTGGGTCTTCTCGGTCTCTATTCTAATGAAACAAAAAATGTTGTCTACCGCGAGATTTTAAAATAAATTGCCCTTGCCAAATACACACATTACACACATTCTATTTCATACCCGGACAACGTCGGGATGGGCTGCTAGTCCTAATATAATTTGCCTTAGAGAACGGATTTACTTGTGCTTGTAATTTGTGAGTGGAGGGCAACCCGTAGTCTCTTTCACCCTCTAGGCTCCTTTTTGAAGATATGTCTTTTGGTTCTTAACATGTCCTTCATTGTGTTCCTATTACCAATGTTTTGAAACCAATTCTAAATACTATTGCACTTTTTAGCTGGTTCTTTGCACTTCTTCATGTGTTCACTTGTTCTGCTCACTTTTACACGAGCACCTTGTACACACTTTCTTAGGATTACACCTACATACAATGTAATAGCTGCTGATGTAACTAATACAATTTTTATTTGTAGCAATTAAATACTTTTTTTTTCCTAAAGAATTGTTTTTGTCTCCTTGTTTCTGCTCCGCCACAATTTATTTAGCATTGTGTTTAATTACCTATAAATATTACCTGTGAGATGTTATTAGTTATACACTTTCTAAAAGTGGCAAAACAGTAATATTAAATCCAACGTAATCAGTAAGGAGGATTTATCATTACCATTCCAAAGATATGAAACATGAAAAAGCTACTGCTCTCTGATCAGGAATTACAGCTTAAAAGTGCATTAAGGAATTCCTAATGCTGGCCTACAGGATAGGTAGGCCCCAGAGTAGTGAAAAACGAATTAGGCTATTTGTCACAGGCAGGACATGCCAAACATAAAAGTGCGGGGTATATTTACAAGTAAGTGGCAAAGCGAGTCATTAAGCCTAGCAGGCTAACAGCTCGCTCAATCACTTTAGAAATGCAGGGCTACACCATATTTTCAAGAATATGGTGAAGCTCTGCGTTTCCAATTGAACTGGCGCTAAATTTAACTGCCTATCATCAACACAGGGTCCAGATAGCAGTGAACAGAGTCCAGGAAGTGGTAAGGAGGCAGACTAGTGCCGTCTCTTTCCTAAAAGAGTTTTCAAAAAATGAGTTTCCCTATTTGTGATTGCAACATCTTACTTTTTTTCTTGTTACATTTCTTTAACTATCTTTGCCTGTGGTTGTTACAGTTAAAAATTAATTGTAATTTTAACCTGCCAGTGATTGCATAATGTATCCCATGTTTTTGTATTTAAACTTGTGGTTTTTCCGGCCTGTGACTGCTTCCATTTAACCTGTTGAATTGCTGGATTTACAGTCCAAATGCTGTAGTTTTTCCCTCTCATTCCCGTGACTATCAGTTTTTCCCTCCAAATGTCTCCTTTGCTCTGTGCTAAGACCAGTATGTTAATCAGTGCACCCGCAGCAACCATTCTGTGTGAAACAGCAGTAATCTATTGTAAGCTGTTTAAACTGTGTTTACTTGCTAATGATTGCATTATTTATCCAATGTTTTTTGTGTTTAAACTTGTGGTTTGTCCTGCCTGTGACTGCTTCCATTTAACCTGTTGAATTGTGGGATTTGCAGTCCAAACTCTGTAGTTGTTCCCTCTCATTCCCTGTGACTATCAGTTTTTCCCTCCAAATTCAGTGAAACCAGCCCCTCTCCTTCCCCCCTGAGACAGCAGTAATCTGCTGTAAGCATTTTAAACTGTGTTTAATTGGGACTTTGCACTTCATTTTTTGGCCAGGGGAGGGAGTAAAGTTGTATACAAATAGTGTTGTTAGAGGACAAGTTTGTTGGGGCCTGACCTGCAGGAGTCCAAAGTGTGGATTGAGCCTGTCTGTCTCCTAGGAGATTTCTGAATAGAGGACCAGCTTCCAATTCCCTGGCCAGCAAACCTTGTCTGAGGTAGCTGGGACCGTATATTATCTGATATTGTTTGGTACATGTGTACACTGATTTGTGGTTATATCTAATGTTTCTATTGGATTAGGGTTAGTGTCCTCATTGGATGGGTATTTGAGGGTTCTGATTGGTTTCTGGGTCTGTTATTCAATCAATTTAGGGTTGGGACGAGGATAGGGTTAGGATTTCTATTGGAAGTAGGGACTAGGGCTTCCTGTGTTATTGGTTGTTGGGACGAGGGTGAGACTAGGGCTAGGGTTAGGCCTTTAATTGGAAATAGAGATTAGGGCTTCTGGTGCGATTGGTTGCTGGACTAGGTGTGGGACTACAAGTAGGGTTAGGCTTTCTTTTGGAAGTAGGGACTAGGGCTTCCTATGCCATTGGTTAGCATGGACTAGGGTTGAGAGTACTGGTCGGACTAGAGCCTCTATTGGACGCAGAGATCAGGGTTTTTAAAACTTATTGGGTGCTTGGACTAGGGCTAAGGTTGGCTGTAAGGTCCTGGTCTCCTATTGGTTCTAGATTTTAAGGCTAGTGTAGTGATTGGATAGTGTTAGGGCTAGGGTTCCCATCGGCTGAAGGGGTCACCTGACCACTAGGGCTATAAACGGCCAAGGCTTAGGGCGTTTCAGCTCGAATGTCGAGCCAGAGTGTCGAGGTTAAGGGTGTAGAAGACAGCGGTGAGTGCCTGTTTGAGCCTGTTAAGGGCAGAGAGGACAAGGGCAATTACCTATTTGAGCCTGTTCAAGACTGATCGGAACCAGGGCCATGAATGCTGGCCATTTTCCCATTCATTTATACCTAAACTATGTATTTGTCCCTCTGTATATAAGCATTCATTTATATATGTGCCTATCTTTGTGTATTGCTTTGTATAAACATGTACAATATTGATGTTATAAAAACAACAACAAAAGTTAAAAAAAACATCTTTGGTCTACATGTACTTGCTTCCATTGTGGATCTATGTACCTCCATGTACTTGGATCTGTGTGTCTGTTACTGGTCTACTGTAAACCCATATCCAATGCACTACCCTATTTCTCATCCTGTACCTCTATCAATATCTTTAATCTGCATATACTTACCTCCTTTATGCATCTATATACTTTCAATGTACTTATGGATCTATATATTTCTCAGTTTCTTCTAATTTAGCATTTCCAATGCACTACCCTATTTCTCAGCCTATACTTTTCTCAATATATTTTCTAGCCCCACTTTCTGACTCATCTCAAACTTCTTTCTACTACTCTTTCCAATGCACTACCCTTTCTCTCACCCTATACATCTATCAATATATCCTCTACATCCACTCTCTCATTTATCCTAAACCCCACACCACTACTATGATCCCAAAACAAAACCTTTCAAGACTCTCTCCTACTCTACGCCTCCTTGCATCATCTGACACCTCTTTTACTATGCTGATCCCCCAAAACAAACCTTCTTAAACTCTTCCCTCTGACTCTTCCCCTCCAAAAACACTTTTTACTCATCCAAACCCTCCTCCCACTGGGATATATGTTGATACCACGCATACTTTTAGCACGCAGACCATTACCACGCAATTTTTACAACGCAGGACCCTTTACCACGAATACCTTTACAACGCAATACACTACAACGCAGGTACTATTACAACGCATACCATTACAACGTAAGTATAGGTAAGTATATAATATGTCAAAATAATGTAATTATTAATAAAAAAAATGTAATTAATAATTTATTATTTTAATATTAAATATTTTAATTAATTATATTAATTTTTATTTATTAATTTGTAAATATATATGTTAAAAATACCCCTGTACCCCAAAACCCAAACCCAACCCTGAAACCTAAAAATACCCCTGTACCCCAAAACCCAAACCCAACCCTGAAACCTAAAAATACCCCTGTACCCCAAAACCCAAACCCATCCCTGAAACCTAAAAATACCCCTGTACCCCAAAACCCAAACCCATCCCTGAAACCTAAAAATACCCCTGTACCCCAAAACCCAAACCCAACCCTGAAACCTAAAAATACCCCTGTACCCCAAAACCCAAACCCAACCATAAAACCTAAAAATACCCCTGTACCCCAAAACCCAAACCCATCCCTGAAACCTAAAAATACCCCTGTACCCCAAAACCCAAACCCAACCCTGAAACCTAAAAATACCCCTGTACCCCAAAACCCAAACCCAACCCCGAAACCTAAAAATACCCCTGTACCCCAAAACCCAAACCCATCCCTGAAACCTAAAAATACCCCTGTACCCCAACACCCAAACCCATCCCTGAAACCTAAAAATACCCCTGTACCCCAAAACCTAAACCCAACCCTGAAACCTAAAAATACCCCTGTACCCCAAAACCCAAACCCATCCCTGAAACCTAAAAATACCCCTCTACCCCAAACCCCAAACCCAACCCTGAAACCTAAAAATACCCTTGTACCCCAAAACCCAAACCCATCCCTGAAACCTAAAAATACCCCTGTACCCCAAAACCCAAACCCAATACCCCTAATAAATGTTTAAAAAAAAAGATAAACTTACCTATACTTACGTTGTAACGGTATGCGTTGTAATAGTATCTGCGTTGTAGTGTAATGCGTTGTAAAGGTATTCGTGGTAAAGGGTCCTGCGTGGTAATAGTTTCGTGGTAAAAGTATTTGGTGCTAAAAGTTGTGTGGTAACAGTTACATACCCTCCCACTGCTATGGCCTAAAACAAGAAATCCTTCACTCTTCTATCCCTCCACTATCCTTTTCAATCAAAATAACAGACTAACATGTTCAATTCTCTAATTCCATATTCCACTATACTAATTCACCACTAATTCTTTATGGGTTCCAGAGTAGTGTGGTACTCGCCAACAAAGCATTTCATCATCTCATCAGGGTTAAAAGCGGTATATAAATGTAAACCTTTTTTCCTTTGTGTACCCCTCCCCAACCCTTCTCAATCCAAATAACTGACTAACATATCCACCACTCAAATTCCTTGATATTTCACTATTCAAATTTTCAACACTAATCCTTTATGGGTTCTGGAGTAGACTGCTACTCACCAGAAAAGCGCAATAACATCCCTTCAGGGGTAACAGATGCTATATGAATGCAAACCTTTCTTTCCCTTCTATGCCTCCACTATCCTTCTCGTTCCAAATAACGGACTAATATCCACCACTCAAATTCCTTTCATATTTCACTATACTAATTCACCACTAATCCTTTATGGATTTCCGCAGTAGCGTGCTACTCGCCAAAAAAAGCGCTTCAACACCCCATCAGGGTGGCGCTATACAAATGCAATTACAATACAATACAATAGTGCAAGGGTGCCTGCAATGAGGGGCTTGATTGTTTATGTGCAGGAAGGTGCAGGAAGGTTACCTGGAGGAAGGAACTCCTTCCTGCACATAAAAAATCATTGCCGTTTTGCTGTTTCCATGTGTGATGCACAGTGCAGCACACATGAAAACAGCTAAAGCGAGAAGACATTAAACATTTCTCCCCGTTGAGCCAGGGTAAGACCAGGTTTTCCCTGGTTTTAGTTTTGGAACTGCCCATATTTACACCACACTTGTAAATATGGGGCAATGTGTAAATTAATGGGTGTTGCAGTGGAACGCCCACAGCAACACCCATTGCTCTGCCCTTTCACGCTAAGCATAGCTGAAAGGGAGCCTTATTTATAAGTGGCTTAACTGCCTTGTAAATAAGGCAAAGCCCCTATCACCACGACAACATTGTGGAAAGTGATGTTGTGGTGGCGATAGGGGCACCCTGCCCTTAGGTTTACTCTGGGCCCACCTTAGGGATGATGTAAATGTAATAAAAGGGGAGTTTAAGGCTTGGTAATTAGTTTTAAATGCCAAGTTTTAAGTGGCAGTAAAATGAACACAGAGACACTGCAGTGGCAGCCCTGAGACAAGCTTGCAAGGCTACCTCTGTGAGTGGCACAAACAACGCTGCGGCCCAATAGTAACATTTGACATACTGGCCCTGGGTATATGGTATACCACTTTACAAGGAACTTACCAGTACATCGTATATACCAATCAGGTATACACCAATGTCACTATGTTTGCGGGAAAAACATGTGCACTTTAGTAATGGTCAGCAGTGGTAAAGTGCTCAGAGTCCTTAGGCCAACAAAAAGAATCAGCAAAAATAAGAGGCAGAGGGCAAAAAGTCTGTGGAAAGGTCACCCTAAGGATGCCCATTGAGGACTCCATATACAATAGGATAATAACAAGATTTTGCCATGTTTATATTGCTTCAAAATAAGGTTGTTGCATGTGGGTTGAGAATATTGATATTTATGTCGAGCAGTGATTTGAGTTTGAACAAGTTGGGGTCGATTCCGATCCGGTAAAATCCCCGTCCGTACAAATCGTATCCGGAGCCGTTTCCGTACGACTCGTACAGACGCCGTACGACCGGACGATTCCGATCCCGATCGGCCGACCCGGACGCGATTCGTACGTTACACGTCGATTCGTACGGAAAAGCGCACGATCACCTACACACCGTATGGCGCGTACCCCCCATGATCGCAGGGGTACGCGGCATACCCCTGTGGTCATGCGGGGTACGTGCCGTACACCCAGCGTACATGGGGTACGTGCCGTACACCCACTGTACATGGGGTACGGTGCGTACCCCATGTACGCTGGGTGTACGGCACGTACCCCGCATGACCACAGGGGTACGCCGCGTACCCCTGCGATCATGGGGGGTACGTGCCGTACCCGGGGGGGGCGTTCCGTACCTGTTTCAGTGCGAACTCTGCGTTTACGACTGTTTTCGGCTCCCGTAGGAAAAGGGTCGTACGGCGCGTACCCGACACGAATCGTACTTGCTGGGTCGTAAAAACGTGCCGCGATGTCGCGTACAGCGGGTTCCGAGTGAGATTCGTACGGAGATTTGAGTCGTACGGAGTCCTGTACGACTCGTACTGAGTTCGGCACCTAGTACGGATCGTACTTCATCGTACGTACGGGACGTCTACGGATACGATTCGTACGGGGAAAAAACTCTCCGTACGACCATTCGGAGCGCATTTTACCGGATCGGAATCGACACCGTTATGTTATGCTATGTTTTTTATACTTATAGAGCACACGGTTACCCTAGGGCATCCTGGCTAAGTACTGGTACCCTGAGGAGCATAAGGCCTAGTATTGAGAGAAAATCCATGTCTTCAAGCCCTTACGAAAGGAGATAAGGTCTGGAGCATTTCTGAGTTGGAGCGGATGTTTTCCACGTTTTTGAGGCGCAAAAGTGGGGGGGTGGGTTCTAAGCATGGTCAGGGGTTGAGTTTCTGGTCGGTAACCTTCAAGCAGTTATACCTTGGATCAAGAATGAGTAGTTTGAAAATGTCCTCAGTTAATATATGTTGCTTGAATAACTATCAGAAAAGGCAAAGGGTTAATAATGCCATATAGTATCTAAAAGCTGATATACTCTGTATCGAGGAGCCCCGTGTGCAAGGCACCAGCAGAAGAGGGGTGTCAATACTCGACCGAAAAGGCAAGGTTGGATTTATTAGATCCAAGGCGGATAAACTCGGGAGATGGACCATTGTAGAATGTAGATGTGATGGAGGGGGGATTTACACTCTGCTCTATATACAGCCCTGTCACTGATGATCCAGCACTATTGGATTGGATTAGTGTTGAATTGGTGGCGGGCATGCCTCTGGAAGTATGTGGGGACTTTAATAATAATTTAAAAACTGAGGCATTGTTATTAAGTACAGCAGTGTATCAAGGGCAAAAACCCAAGGTTTTCTGAGCACGACCCAGCTCGCTAACTTACATGGGCTTCTTGACGTATGAACTGATAAAGAACCATTAGATCCAGGCTACACGTATTATTCAGCCCCTCACCAGGTCTATGTACCCCTAGACTACATTTTTGTTTCCAGTAGACTGGTCTCTACCTCTCGTATCTTTAAATTCCCACGGGTGATGTCCTACGATAACCCCCTTGTATTAGAACTTGATATACACACAACTCCACAACTCAAAGTGGGATGGTCATTTGAAAGGGCTCTGCTGCTGGATGAGGAGTATATTTCTTGTATCAGGGAATGGATTTTGTTATTTTGGCTGAAAATCTAGGGACTGCTCCCATTGAGGTAGTGTGGGACACTTTTGAAGCTGGGATCCGTGGGGAAACCAGGATATAAAGCTGGAATGGGCAGAAAAAAAACAAAATGTTATCTGCAGGGACTCTACTAGGATCTACAACAAGCGGAGGCAGGCCTGGTGGAGGCTGCTTTCCGGGCCTTGATATCAAGTTAGCCCAACTTCAGGTTATATTAGCTAAATCAGCTATAGGGAATATCTCAGCAACGAAAGTGGCCGAAAAATATACAGAATGGAAAAATAAAACTTATGAATTGAGTGAAAAGGTGGGGCATAACTTAGCAATTCGTGCTAGACAGCAGATAACATACAGCAATATCAAACTAATTCTACATCCGGAGCTGGGCCCTATCCCTGAAGCAGGAGGGATATCATCCGCCTTCCAAAGATTCTACCAGAAATTGTATGCGCACTTAGATTTACCGAATTCAATTGTAGAAATTTCAGCGGCAGTGTCGGGATAAGCAACGAGAAAGGCCATCGGGACACATCTTATCTCCGGGGAATTTTACAAAATTTCTCTTCAACTCTTAATAATTTTATACTAGAGGTATTTTTGGCCATCCAGAAGGGTAATCCTCCTCCTGACTCATGGGCTTCAGCTAGGATGGTAGTATTCCCTAAAAAAGGGAAACCAATGAATCAACTTGGATCCTATCGGCCTATCACATTGACTAATTTGGACACTAAGCTATGTGCTAAAATTTTTGCCTCTCGACTATCCCAGGTTAAAAATTGTCCCACCTGTTCAACATGGCTTCATCCCGGGAAGGGGCACTACAGACCACATCCGCTGGGAAATCACGCTATTCGACGTGGCTAAAATCCTAGGAAACCCTATGACATTGTTGTTATTAGATGCTGAGAAAGCATTCGATAGGGTCTCCTGGCCCTATCTATGGGCAATATTGGAGAAGGAGGGTCTGGGTGCGGATCTTATATCTTGGGTGAAGATGCTGTATGTCAATCCTATAGCTACAATTTCTCTAATCGGGGGGAGAGTCAGAGTTGGTTAAGATCCAGCGGGGACAAGGCAGCGTTGTCCGTGTTCTCCCTTATTATTTGCCCTCTATATAGACCCTTTAATCCTTCAGATTCAAGGTGATGCTTTTTTTCCATCTATAGTTACCAGGGTCTGGGAGACG
This sequence comes from Lissotriton helveticus, assembly GCF_964261635.1. Lineage (NCBI taxonomy): Eukaryota > Metazoa > Chordata > Amphibia > Caudata > Salamandridae > Lissotriton > Lissotriton helveticus. Next base: position 1,643,032,427 of record NC_136068.1, read on the forward strand.
AAAATTCTGGCTTATGCAGACTATCTTGCGATTGTTTCCCCTGCTCCTAGTGAAGCAGTTAGGGAGATTGAAAAAGACGCTGACTGCTTTGAATAAAATTCTTATAAATGAATATATTAAGTTTGAGGATACTTGGGTGGGCCCCAACGCAACATACTTAATTTTAGTGTTGACCTGGATGATGCGGTCAAGGGCAGCCTGGGCCCACTAATTCATATAACCAAAGTTGAGTTGTCAATTTGGAATAATCTTAGACTCTCCCTGATAGGAAGGTGTAATTTACTCAAAATGATGTTCCTTCCAACAGTGTTGTATTGTGGCTCCGTGGAACACAAAGGTATTTATGGGTGAGTGTGCAGCCTTGATGATTGTTTGACTACAGGCACCCTCCCCTTTCGTGAAAGCTCATGAAGCCCTCGAGGCTCTCAAATAGTGTCATAAAAGATACCAAATAGGTATGACTTTTTGCATGTTTAATAGAGCATGTTTTGTGGCTGAACAAAATTTAGCACATATATTACGTATAAATAATAAGTGAGTGAAGTAGGGATCACGCACGGTCCTGTAGAGAAAGCCAGGGGGATGGCTTTTGAAACATGTTGACCAAGTAGGAGGCAACTCATAACAGTAGAACTCCTACGATTCCCCGAGTTCTTTAAGATTTCCAGCTAAGGAAGTGAATAAAGTCTATTTTTTCCACTAGCCAGGCAACTATTAACATTGCACCACTAATTTTTCCTGGCCCTACCACTCTTACTTCTGCAATACACATAGCCTTTTTTCACTTTATTAAGTGCTCCCACATCTCTGTAGGTTGCAGCATGCCCTGCCCCGTAGAGGGAAGGGAAGACTGCCTGATGAAGCATGACACTAAAAGGATTCTTAGTGTGTAAGGGGTATTTTAAAAAACATGTTTCCCATGACAATCTCTTGGGTTAAACACAATCTCCCCACTACCTTCATTGTAGATTTTCGACACAGGGAAGGATATATTGAAAAGTGGTGGAATCTCTTTGTTTAATTAAAGTTTGTATAGGAGGAGAATTCCACTCTTACACCTCTCCACTCCCTCTTCTTTTGTTGATTTTGAAAATACCCATGGTTTGGGGATGCCTTGGGAGGGGACACAGTATTTAGCCAAAATACAGCTACATTTTTTTTTTAATCGGGAAAAAGTGCTGCAAAAGAAAGTGTCTGGTTTTTCCCTGCAAATGGTATCAACAAAGAATTTGTGCTGCGGAAATCACCATCTTCCCAGACTTAAGTGACAGGCAGACTTTTGTCAGAAAACCAACATTTTCTATACAGTTATGGCATTTTACTGGGACATAACTTATTTTTACTATTTTTTGTGCTTTCAACCTTCTTCCAGTCAGTGGTAGAAATGGGTTTAAAAGCAATAATGGATCCCAGAAAGCTATACATTTCTGAAAAGTAAACATAATTCTTAATTTAGCAAGGTGTCATTTGGGTAGACCCTTCAAGGTTTTCCTATAGAAAGTAACAGTTGGAATAAAAAAATACTGAAATTGAGTTGAAATTAACTGCTGTTTGTGCCAACATTTCAATCTGTAACTTCTTTTAACTATTGCAGATTTTTTAAAGCAATATACTGTTATGTCTGCTGGGCCCTTCTGACTGTGGTGTTATATAGGACTTATAGGTTCACCAAGAACCTGAGGTACCCAGAGCCAATAACTGAGCTGTGCCTTGCAATGGGTAGTGTACCTGGTAATTGCTAAAATATAAAGAGTGGAAAATAGGTATGAAATAAACCTATGTATTTCCGAAATGGAAAAAAATATAGGGGTATATTATCAAGGGGTTTTATCTCCGCTTTTTTGGCTTTAAAAGCCAAGAAAGCGGAGATAAAATTATCTCCCTATTACCAAGCTGTCGCTAACACCAGTTAGCGACAGCTAATAGGAGATAGCGACCATCATGGGCCCCACTTTGCATGTCAGTGATATTTATCACTAATGACATGCAAAGTGGGCGTGCCAAGATGTTAGCCACTGGAAACAGTCGCTAACATCGCTATCTCCTATTACCAACTTTTGGAGATATTCGCGCTAAGCGCGAATATCTCCAAAAGCTAACACCTGCCCTGAGCAGTTCTTAGCCATGTTATCCAATGGGAGGTGGATAACATGGCTAAGAGCATTTGCTCGATAATGCATGAATATCGCTGACTTTTCAGCGATATTCATGCATTGCGGCCGTTTTTTATCGCATTTGCGATAAACCTTGCTAATAGCAAGGTTTATCTGCGATAAAAATCGCCGATTTGCGGCGATAATTATTGTCTCTAAACAAGTTAGAGACAAAAATTATCGCTAGTTGTTGGTAATATACCCCATAGAGTTTAATAGCAGTAGTTATTTGCACATCCCCGAATTTCTGGGTACTCATTCTAGCATGTGAAATGTAGGAAGTTTTTCAAAGTGACTTCTTTTTTGCACACTGTCTTACATTTGGAAGGTAGAAATGCATATAAAGTCAAAATGGAATATCAGTTGTTCTATACTTCTGTGTTTTCCCTAAGTCTCCCAATAAAAATGGTGCCTCACTTTTGTGCGTAGGCCTAGTCCCCATGAAAGGAAACAGCCCAAAATGCAACGTGGACACATCACATTTTTCCAGTGAAAACTGACCCTTTTTTTGCAAAGTGCCGAGCTGTAGATTTTGGATCCTAGCTTGAATCATACATTTTTGAAAACTAGACAACCAGGTAAATACAGGATGGGGAGACTCATCTGGCTTTCTCCAGGTTCTGTTACCCAGAATCCCTTGGAAACAACAAACTCTGTCAAAAAAACTAATTTTTCGCAAATTTCTGTGATAGAAAGCTATGGTATCTGTGCGGATCCACAAACTTCCAGACATCCGCATTACCCACAGTCTCCAATAAAAATGGTTCTTCACTTGTGTGGGTAGGCCTAGTGCTCACGACAGGAAACGGCCCAAAACGCAACATGGACACATCACATTTTCCCTGTGAAAACGGCCCCTTTTTTTGCAATGTGCTTAGGTGTGGATTTTGAACCATTGAGAAACCTAGCAAACATAAAAAAAATTGAAAACTAGACATTCAGGGGAATCTTTGTGGCTCTCACCCCGTTCTGTTACCCAGAATCTCTTGCAAACCTCAAACATCAAAAATTAAAAAAACATTAAAAAACACATTTTCCTAAAGTTTCTGTGATGGAAAGGTCTAGAATCTGCATGGATCCACAAACTTTCATCAACCCAGCATTGCCCAAACTCTCACAATAAAAATGGTTCCTCACTTGTGTGGGTAGGCCTAGTGCCCACAACAGGATATGGCCCGAAACGAAACATGGACACATCACAGTTTTCCAGTAAAACCTGACCCTTTTTTTGCAATGTGCCTAGCTGTGGATTTCGAACCCTAGGTCAGCCAGCACTTAGCAAACTTATACATTTAACTAGATAACCAGGAAATTTCAGGATGGGGTGATTTGTGTGGCTCTCACCTGGTTCTGTTACTCAGAATCCTATGCAAATCACAAACTTTGTAAAAAAAAAAAAAAACATTTTTCTCACATTTCTGTGATGGAAAGATCTGGAATCTGTGATGATCCACAAACTTCCACCCACCCAGCATTCTCCAAAGTCTCTTGATAAAAATGGTACCTTACTTGTGTGGGTAGGCCTAGTGCCCCGACAGGAAACATCCCAGAACGCAATGTGGACACATCACATTTTTCCAGTGAAAATTGACCCTTTTTTTGCTTTTTGCACTGTGCCTAGCGGTGGATTTTGAACTCTAGCTCAGCCAGCACCTAGGCAAACCTAGCAAACCTATACATCTTTGGAAACTAGACACCCAAGGGAATCAAGTATGGGAGACTTATGTGGCTATCACCAGGTGTTGCAAACCTCAAACTTTGTCAAAATTATACATTTTTCTCATATTTCTGTGATGGAAAGTTCTGTAATCTGTGTGGATCCATAAACTTCCACCCATCCCGCATTCCCCAAAGTCTCCCGATAAAAATGAAACCTCACTTGTGTGGGTGGGCCAGGGGCCCGCGGCAAGGAAGGTCCCAAAACCTATTGTGGAGACATCAAACTTACCTATCAAAAAACTACTTTGTTTTGTAAGGGGAGTCATCTGAGATTTTGGCGCCAGGTTCAGCAGCAATCTAGGGAAATCTACTAAAACCAGAGACTTCTGAAAACTAGACACAATGGGGTGTCCAGGGAGGTATCGCTTGCGTGGATCCCCAACATTTTCTGACCCAGAATCCCCTGCAAGCCTCAAATGTAGCTGAAAATATCACATATTCCTCACATTTCGTCTGGGATCACTGTGGCGGCACAAATGTCATTCCAAACAAGCCACACCTCCCTGGACTCCCTTGGGTTTCTAGTTCTCAGAAATGTTTTGGGGGGGTTCCCTAGATGGCCTCTGAGACCGGGACCAAAAATGCAGGTGATCCCATTGAAAAACCAGGTTGTTTTGTGATAGATAGATGACCTGTGTTCTTGTTCCTGGGTTTACAGACATCTAGGGGAACCTAAAAAACCCTGACATTCCTGAAAACTAGACACCCAGGGGAGTGTAGGGAGGCATGGCTTGCATTAATCCCCCCACATTTTCCTTCCCAGAATCCGCAGCAAACCTCAAATATAGATAAAAGTCACATTTCCCTCCAATGTCTGTGTGGGAAAGTTGTGGGATCATTGCTCGGCACACATTTCCTACCACTCACCGTTCCCTTCAGTCTCCCGAGAAAAATGATACCTTACTTGAGTGGATGGGCCAAGTGCCTCTGATATGGCAAGGCCAAGAACGTGTAGAGATTAAGGGGTGCCCAAAGCTGGTCCAAAAGGGCAGTTTGTTTATACGTTTTAGTCTGATGCTACTGCGGGCAACCACACAAGTGAGTTATCTTTTTCTTGGGAGACCAATGGGAATGCTGGGTGTTAGGAAATGTATGCCTGTGCGGTGATCCTAAAGCTTATCCACACAGAAATGTGAGGAAAATGTGACTTTGTACGTAAGTCTGAGGTTTGCAGGGGATGCTGGGTACAAAAATGCTGGGGGTTCCATGCAAGCCACACTGCAAGCCAAGAGTCAGCACACCACCATCCATGCACACCAACAGCCAAGCGACATCCACGCACACTGCTAGCTAAGCATCATCTACACACACCGCCAGCCAAGCACTATCCACCCACACCACCAACTAAGCGCCACTCACGTACTCCGCCAGCCAATTGAGAGCCAATTGCCATCCCTGACCTCTGCTAGCCAAGTAGGGCGGAGTGGAAACAGCAAGAAGTCCTGACAGATTTTTGCTCGGCCAGCACTGGGGGGCATGCTAGTAAAAGGCACCGCTACCGCTTTTGTTGTTACTGGAAACTGATATTGCAGCACTGCTGGAAGACTGGCCCCCAATCACAAAACAGGCCTGATGGCCAAAAAACCAGCCCCTACCCCTTCTGCCCACTGGGGAAATGCCCAGTGCCTGCTATGGCCAGTTATGTTATGTATGCGTTTTGTTAAACAGATGGCTGCCCCAGAAATGGGGCGTACCTAGTGCTAAAACTCTAGAGTAACGACAGGTGAGAGGAGCGCGACTTGTGATCGGAGAATAGCCAGGTCTTCATGCCCCTTCTGACAGCCCAGTGGTCCTGAGTGCACTGGATGGGCGGAGGCAGGGAATTCCAGAGAGCGGGGCTATAACTCTGAAAAAGTGCCCACCGACTCTGACCTTATGCACTCAGGGCAGGAGTGCAAGGTGGGGATCATACGAGCGCAGGGCACAGGTCGGAACATAGGGAAGACACAGCTCATTCAAAATCAGAGGGCAAAGGCCCGTGAGAATTTTATGAGTGATACAGAAAGCCTTAAAAATGATTCTTTGCTCTATAAGCAGGTAGTGCAGCCGGTGTAGAAGGCCAGACACATGGAAGTGTTTGGGGAGCGCGAAGAAGGTCCGGGCCATGGCAGTCTAAGCTTAATCATGTCTCTATTCCGTGATTTGCCTGCAGGTTCATAGTGTCTTCTCCAGGGCCATTCTAGGACCTTACAATTCTTCCTGGCTTGAGTCAGGCACTCTTTGAACCAGGCGTTGGCTTGGGATTGTTATGGACAGATCCATTTGGCAGGAATGCACCTGTCCAGTGATTGGGTGACCCAGCTCAAGAAGCAGCTATTAGCTTTCTCAGTTGAGTCACTGTGTTGTCATCAAGCGCCATTAAAATACAGGCAATGCGTCGTCATCAAGCTTCATAGAGCATCACCGGCGGGCCGGGCAGGCTATAGAACCACCGTTGTCGAACAGTCTCTGCTTCGGCGTTAAAGGGCAAGGCAATGGTTCCAGCCATCGCAGTGGTGACAATATGTCGGTTTGTAGAAAATCAGCACCCGCTTTTGGGACTCAGGACTGGAGGAGGCACCTCCGGCAAGGGTAGGACTCACAGATGGCAGAGTTCTGCAGGACCAGCAGAAATGCAAGACGTCTTTTGTGTCCATGAGACTTCAGATAATGGGAGGCAAGCCAGCAAGCACTTGGAGTCCGTCTGGGTTCATCTGAGATAGGTTCAGTCCTAATCCTCAGCAGGGCAGAAATCCGCAGGCAGCAAGGCAGCTCAGCAAAGAAGACAAGCTGTTCCTCAAAAGAGACAGTCAAGCCAAAGTGGCAATCCTTACAGCACAGCAGTCTTTCCTCCAGCAGAATTCTTCCCAAGTCCAGCAGTGTTTACTGATTTGGTAGGATCAGGGCCCGGTACTTATACCTAAAAGTGCCTTCAAAATGGGGGGTGACTTCAAAGCAGCTTCTTAAAGTGAGTAAGTCCCCTTGCATGTCAGCCCCGTCTGCCAGGCTTTCTGTTGGGGAAGTGGGTAATCAGTCCTTTGTGTGGGGACAGAATACACCCTATTTAGGTGTAAGTGTGAGCTCCCTCTCCCCCTTCTTGCTCAGTAAGGCTATTAGAATGCATATGAATGCAGATGAGTCCACTGTCACACCCATCCTTCCTGTGTTTGTGGTTTTCTAGCGGGAATGCATAAAGTGTAGCTATCATCCACCCCAGCCTTGTATTAGAGACAGACTGCAGGCACACAGAGCAAAGTTAAGGGCAGAACAATGACCTCTTTCTTAAAGTGGCATTTCTAAAATAGTACTATCAAATCCAACTTTACCACTAAAGAATATTTATCATTACCATTCCAAAGATATGAAACATGATTTAACTACTTCTTTCTAATCAGGAATTACAGCTTAAAAGTATGTTAAGGAATTCTCAATGTTAGTCAATGAGAGGAGTAGGCCTTACTGTAGTGAAAAACTAAGTTAGCAGTTTGTCACTACCAGGATATGTGAAACGTATACATGACCTACCTTTTTACATACACAGCACCCTGCCCTTAGAGCCCCCAAGGGCCTACCTTTGGGTAGCCTATGTGTAATAAAAGGGGAGTTTATATTTGGCAAGGGGTTTTAAATGGCAAATCGAAGTGGCAGTAAACTGCACACACAGGCCCTGCAATGGAAGGCCTGAGACAGGTTTGAAAGGCTATTTGTGTGTGTAACACATACAGTGCTGATGGTCCACTAGTAACTTCTACATTAAAAGACCTGGGTATATGGTATACCACTTTACAAAGGATGTACAGGTTAACTGAATATGCCAGTAAGGTATACACCAATGTCACCATGTTTTAGGGGAAAAGCACATGCACTTTAACACTGGTTAGCAGTGGTAAAGTGTTCAGAGTCCTATGGCCAAAAAAGAGTTGGTCAGAAAAAGAGTAGGACGAAGGCAAAAAGTTTGGGGTAACCCTGCAAAAAAGGCCATTTCCAACATATAGTGTACACATTGAAAAGCAAGCACTGGATAATTATAAAAGAGATGTGGTCCAACTCAGATGATGGAGATCCCTCAGTTAGCAAAAATACCCCCCACCCACAGTGTGTGCCATGCTTTATCACTGAGCTTTTCCTACACCTAAAGTACAAAGTAAGATTTTGATGAGCTCTATCGTCAAGTGGGAGCATGAGATATTATAAATAGGAATCAAAAAATTGCCTCACCTTCAGTTTATTCAGGGCTGTCCTGACAGAGTTGAAAGAAAAAATTAATATGGTGGTAATTAGATATTATTGCATTACCATCTTCCATAATAATATTATTGACATGGTTCGCCCGATGTGTTACGTCGCTAAAGTCAAACATCCAATTATGAGGACAGAAAACAAATCACACAAAAAAGAGTTTAAACGGAAAGTTACTCGCTGTGGGGCACATGGACGACCATGTCATTTTGTGACTTGCAAATTGAGATCTTGAGCGACTTGCAATGTGCGAGTCGCAAAATGAAATATACAACAGTGTCTCAGACATTGTTTGTGATTCCCTAATGGGTCGCAAGGGACCTACCTCATTAATATGCACAATTTGCGACACATTGTGAATGGCTGACACGCACTGGGGTGAGCAAGCCATCATGGCTGTGACAGCTTTTAAAACAAAGCTGTTTCCTTTTAAATACAGCCCGTTTTCCTTAAAAAAAAATGGGATGCATTTAAAAAAGAAAAATTAAACATTTCTGTTGAAGTTTTTTAAGAGAAGGCAGTGGACCATGGAACCAGTGCCTTCTCTTAAATAAACTTTTTTGCTGTCTGTCACAAAAGGGAAAGAGTCCCTGGGGACCCCTCACTGTTGCGACTGGCTTACCCCCTTCTTGTAGTAGCTGGTAAACTGCGATTGTTTTGCAGCCGCATTCTGGTCGCAAAAAAATTGTGCATGACCTTGCGACTTGCTATTAGGAAGGGACGTCATTGGCACACACCTTCCTAATAGTGACTAACAAACCCAATTTTGCGAGTTGGTAAAAGGTTACTGACTCGCAAAATAGGGTGGATACAAGCTACAGCCATTTGTATCATCACAAACAGCCCAAACATCTGTTTGCGACTGCTAAAAATGGTCGTACATGTAGCCCTAAGTGTTTTGCCTCAGGAATTTTCCTGTGGAAATGGCTTACTCTCTTTTTAAGTTAAAAAAAAAACTTTATTGAGTAATATAAAGGTGTCAATACGAAGTACAACTTAAAATCCTCATAATTAAATATCTAGCATAAACAAATTTAGGAGCATAAGAATCAGACTCACAAATGGCAATAAAGAAGATGCAAATAACAGCTCAAATCTGAATACTAATGAAACATAAAAGAAAATAGAAACAGTTAGGGGCTCCGGGAGGTTTAGGAACTTCTTGCTGTAATGGATGTGGCTGAGAACAACGTTGAGCACTTACATCGAGAAATATTGTAATAGGTGACCATAAATCCAAACATTTCATTGCTAGTTTTAAAGGGTAAACAAAAGCTGTATCTAGCCTGTGGTTATGGTAAATATTGTACCACCAGGCTCTATAAGAAATTTTTGAAAAGTCTTTACAGTTGATGGTGATTTGCTGGAAAGCTACAGCTAGTAACAAATCTATAATTTTAATATTAAGCGTCATGTAGGGAAAACATGGCGCCCGCGTGCTGAGCGGTAGCGCGCGTCCTCAGTGAAGCTCTCCTCTCCCTCTCCTCTCTCTCTCTTGTTGCTGCGTTTGATGGACGGTGGGTCGCGGTGCCTTTGAGCGGAAAGGTGCTGCCTCTCCTGAATTGACCAGCGGATGTGTTTGGGGGTTTCGGACTGGGTCCCCGCCCTCGTTCCTGTTCTCAGGCTCTCCCTGCCACAGCGCTGGGAGGCTGCAGCCATGGAGCTTAGGCGTGGCCGCAGCGCAGCAGCTCGAGGTCTACTTCGGGAAAGTGCAGCACAGGCGGGTGGCAGTTGTTGAGATCGCGGTAAGATGACGGGGGAAAAGGGATTGGTGTTTTTTTCCCCTGGTGACCTCCCTATCGGAACCTTCTGCCCCTGCTTTGGAGCCCCCAAAAACGACGGCGCTTTGTGAAGGTGAGCTGGCTGTTGCTGGCACGGGTAACGGACAGAGTGTTTACAGGGGAGGCTCGGGTGGGGCTGTTTCTGTGAGTTCTAAGAGCCCTAGCTCCTGCAAAAAGAAGAAAGGAGCCAAGTGTAAATCACGAAAAGGCAGGGGCAGGGGAAGGGGAAGGGGGTCAAAGGATAGTCACGGTACCCAGGCACTTCTATCCGACTGTGGCAGTGAGAGTGATTTGCAGGAGGGGAATGCTGTTGAACTGAGAGGGCTCCAGAGAGCTGCAGCTAAAGGGAGACAAGGTGAGCTTAAACCCTCTCGCATTACCCCCTCCTTGCGCTAATTTTTCAAAGTTTTGCCCCAAGTTTTGACTTTTCAGAAACCCCACATACCTGAGCAAGATTGCCATTCTGTCCGTGTAGGCTTCCAAGAGAAAATGGCCTCTCATGTGGCAGGTTTTCCTCCAGCAGATACAATCTTACCAGTAGATGGGTCAGGCAGCAATGACCAGACGGCAGAAGAAGTCAGGAGCGTGGCGACATTGGAGTCTAAAGGGCCTGTCAGTTCACAACTTGTCCAAGACACTCAAGACAGTCCACTGCTAAATAATCTAGTATCCTCTGAGGTAGCCCTGAAACAGTCACCGAGTATCGATCAGCCCCCGGTGCCATTAGAAAGGGGTGAGTCCGGTGGTGGAGTAGATACAGCCTGTTCCTCAATAGAGTCTTTGCTAAATTCTCTAAAAGCAGACATAAAGCAGGGATTCGCGATCTCTGCCGAGAATCAAACAGAGATTAGGGCTGCCTGCGACGTTTTGGAGCAAAAAGTAGATCGCCTGTATGAGAGGACAGAAACCCTTGAAGGCTCGGTAGAAGAACTTAAAGCCAATCTAGGTTCTGCCCAAGTCAAAATCCATAACCTGCAAAGAGAGGGAGATGTGATTCGCGAGAGGGTTGAGTCTTTGGAGAACTTTTCAAGAAGAAATAATCTCCGGCTTTTGAAAAATCCTGAGGGGAGAGAGGGGAGCGACATAAAGACCTTCGTCGTAAACCTGCTTAAAGACTCTTTTAACTTAGAAGAGTCATCAGACATTTTGGGGAGAGATATCCAAAGGATTCATAGGGACCCTTTCCGTCTGAAACCTGGCAGAGAAAAGCCTAGGAAAATTCTTGTCAATTTTCTCACTTATTCGATTAAAGAAAAAATCCTAAATTTGGCCTTAAAAAATAAGACTTTAAATGGTCCTGATTTTCTTTTTGAGATTCGTTCTGACCTGTCAAAAACCACTCTAGATCGGCAGTGGGAGCTAGGTCAGAGGATGGAAAAATGTTGTGCCCTAGGTGCAGCAGTGCAGATGAGATTCCCTGCTTTTTTGCGTGTTATGTTTAAGAACAAAATGCACAATATTAGATCTCTTCTTGAGGTGGACGAAATGCTGAAGTCATTAAGGGATCTTTCCCGGGGAGGCGCAGGAATCTCTTAAAAAAGAAAAAAAAAAAAAGATTGGATTGGTCTCCCCTTGTCATAGTTGGGTCATATGGTACAGGAGATAGTAAACTCCCAGACATGCAAGAAATGTAATTAGAATTTAATTAGAAATACATAAGGGGGCAAAGGAAATAAATCGCTCAATAAAAAGATAACATTAAAAAAATATAAAGAAAAAAGAAAAAAGATGCTGGAAGTTTTGAAATTGGGTTTGTTTTAGAGTCACTGGGAGGTTCTTTTTTTTAATGTATTTCTTTTGTATATTGCTTAAAAGGAAGTACCGATGCACTACCTACTACGCAGCTTGGGAGTGGAGGGAAGGGGAGGAGGAGGGTGGAGGAGGTAGAGGGCGCAAAACTGGCAATACATCTGTCCAGTGTAGGTCGGGTAGGGTTTTCCAGGGGGGAGGGTGTTGCACAGGGTGGTAGGGGTAAAAAAAAAAATAACTCAAATGTCTGAGCCCAAAAGGTACTTGATTGTAAATAGCCTAGCCTACCGACTATTTTTTTTTGTTTCATACCCCATAAAAATTAGAGCAAGATATGTAGGAAATTTGGAAGAGGTAGGGGGGGTGATTACTATTTGAAGAAATGACTCAGCTAAATCTTTTATCCGGGAATGTCAATGGCCTGCGCACCAGGGGTAGGAGAGTAAAGATTTTTCAATACTTGAGAGAGTCCTCTGCACAGGTCATTGCCATTCAGGAGTCACACTTCCTCAAGGCCGAAACAACAGAGTTTTAAAAAAGGAAAAATGGGTAGACAATTTTACTTGCACAGATCAATCAGCAAACATTAGGGGGGTGCTTTTTATTTTCAAAAAACAAGCAAAAGCACAATTTGTGGAATATAGAGAGAATAGGCAGGTGGCTCATTGTAAGGGTTATGCTAGATGGCCTTCCTTTCACCCTGGTCGGGTATTATGGCCCAAACCAGTACGACCCCTCCTATCTAAACATCATACGAGACAGCCTATTGGCCCTTCATGACCCAGTTATCTGGATGGGTGACTTTAACATTGTTTTAGACCCAAAATTAGATAAGTCAGCTAAATCTAGAGCCTGTGTCCTCTCCAGATCTAGACAGGATCTCCTAACAGTAATGTCACAACTGGGTCTTGCAGATGTATGGAGGGAAAGTGCAGGGGATACGCTGGGGGTTTCTTTTCGAAACTTTAAATACAAATATGTGTCTAGGATAGACTATGCTTTGTTTAGTTATAGTCTGAAAGACCTATTGATAGATATTTCCTACCTTCCCGCACATCTCTCCGATCATTCGGCCATCTCATTTATCTTGAAACCAGGACACAAACATTGTCATACTTCTTGGTCATTTGATTGCACCATTCTTTTAGAAATTGAGGAGGTCAATTTTCTTCATTCGGAGACCCGGTATTTCTTGGAAGCAAATATAGATTCTACGGAAATCCACGTTATGTGGGATGCGCTAAAAGCCTTCTGGACGGGGTGTATTACGAGCAGAGCTTCTTATAGAAGGAAGAAATACAGGGAAAGTATTGAAAACCTGGAGGGGGAAATGAAAACTATTGAAAGCATCTTGGGTGCCCAAACTAGATCAGGTGCAGACTACGAAAGATATGGAGAGCTTAAGTCACAACTAGAAAATATACTACAAGCTAGGGTCTCTAGAAGGTGGGAGGCGAGCAGAATCTCTCATTTTGAGTTTGGCGAGGCGGCTGGTAAAATCCTCGCTTGGAAAACTAAATCCGACCAAGCTCAAAACTATATCAGGGAGATTACGGTGGAGGGAGAAGTTGCTCCCCGGATTACAAAGGACGAAATAGGAGGTGCTTTCCGGGATTTCTTTCAGGAAGATACCCGAGAGGATAAGACAGGCAGGGAGCCTGGCTAGACCAAATTTCCATTCCAAAGTTATCACCAGGGCAAAGCAGGTCGTTGGAGGAAGGGATTTCTGTTGAAGAAATAAGGAAGGTTTTGGGGCAAGTAAAGCGGGGAAAGGCAGCAGGCCCTGACGGGTTACCAGGGGAATTTTACAGGGCTCTCATAGAGGAAATTGCCCCGGTTATGGCTTCCGTTTTCAATAACATCCTTTTGGAGGGGAGGGACCCTCCAAAGTCTTGGAACGATGCCACGGTGGTCCTAATACCTAAACCAGGGAAATATCTGAAAGAATGTGGGTCATACCGCCCGATTTCACTCCTCAACAGCAATTATAACATCTTTGCTGCTATTATGGCAACTAGGTTGGGGAGGGTGGTAAGCTCTATAATTCAGGAAGACCAAAAGGGCTTTATTAAGGGCAGACATTTAGCTGACCTCACGCAAGATCTGGTTGGGGTGATTGACATCGCTACCACTTTTTCTCTGCCACTGGCTGCCTTTACGCTGGACGCGACTAAGGCCTTTGATAGGGTCAATTGGTTCTATTTGGCTGCAGTCATGAGGAAATTCAATCTGCCCGAAAACTTCTGCCGTATGATTTCACTCATATATAAGGCCCCTACGGCAAGGCTTTATGTAAATAATTCCCTAACAGAGCCTTTTGAAATTTCAAGAGGCACAAGGCAAGGCTGCCTGCTTTCTCCCCTCCTTTTCAACCTCTATATTGAACCTTTTGTACAGATTCTTAGAGAGGAGGCTACTATACCATCATTTAGCTTTGGAGGGTGGGATAAACGGGTAGCCCTATATGCCGATGATATCCTCATTATGACATCAAATTTAGATCTGGCTCTTCCCTCAGTGATCAGGAGGGCTGAGGAGTTCGGCAAAATCTCCGGATATAACATAAATTCCGAAAAAACGGAAATTATGGTTTGGAATATCCCTAATACTCAGGTGGAGGTAGTGTCATGTCTGCGCTATCTTGGCATTAGAATAACCAAAGACATTAGTAAAATCACCACTTACAATCTCGAGCGAGTACATAAGGAATGTTGAAAACAACTAAAGGCATGGAACCATCTCCCGCTATCTATCTTTGGGAGGACAAACCTTATAAAAATGTCTATCCTGCCTAAATATATCTTTTTGTTTAACTCTATCCCAATGGCCTTTGATGTCAAACAAATATCCAAATGTCAACAAGAAATAAACTCTCTTATTTGGAGGAATGGAGCCACGAGATTGGCTTGGAAAAAGCTGAGGAGAAGGCGAGAAAAAGGAGGGCTAACGGCACCAGACATCCAATATTATGCTTGGGCGTTCCAATTATCCTATTCAAGAATGCTCCTAAAAACATCAGTGGATAACCCTAGGGGGAGCATGTTTCGAGCTATGTTGGAGGGGTCTAATCTCCCATTTGACGGCTATCTTTTCAAGTTTGGGGACCAGAAATAAAAATAAAAAAATTAAAAATTCTTCAATCGTTGGCCAGTAGCTGGTCCACAATTAGGAAACGAACAGGGATGAGCTATTTTTCCAACTTCGCACCCATGTGGGACTCGCCAGGCACTCCTTTGTGTCTTAAAGACAGACTGGCATGTCCAATAAAGGAAGCCAGAATTTTGAATTGGGGAGAGCTGATAGCAGGTGGCTCAATGATACCTTGGGAGGCTTTGCGGGAGAAAGTCGGGCCAAGCTTATCTAGCTTTAAATATATGCAGCTGACCAGTTGGGCTCAGGCATTGACAAGGAAGAGAGTCCCCCAGGGAAATTATAGTAATTTAGAAAATCTATTGGTGACAAGGCCAGGGGGGGGGGGGGTAAGGAGGTTGCATGTTGGTACTGGGCGATCTTGGAGGAGATGGATGATGACACCAATTTCCCGGAGGTGTTATGGGGTAGCAATGTGGGTGAATAGTGCCAGCATTCGTGGCTGAACTCTTTTAGCCTACTGTACAAATTTGTGAAGCCAGCCCGGCTGAGGCGAAATCACCTATATACTTTACATCAGCATATCTGTCTCCCCAAAAGCTAGCCAAATTCCAGCAAGGGAAAAAATTTAATAAATGTGATCTTGCAGAAGCCTCTGAGGTGCACATGTTTAAAGAGTGCCCAGCCATTAGCCGTTTTTGGGAAGAGGTGATGGATGCCCTATCCTCTATTCTTAACACCACATTGAGCAGTACTCTCCCTTTGATCATCTTTGGGATTGATGAAAACATCTTAGGACATGCCAGATCCTTCCTGTTTTTTGCAATTCTAATGGCAAGGAGACAAATCTGCAGGTTTTGGGTGGATACAGCCCCTCCAACATATATAGGATGGTTATCGTCCCTATATGAAGTTTCTAAAGTAGACTTGGCCAGATCCTGCAGCAGGAGAAAAGTTGCTTTTTGGGAGTTTTTGATACTGTGAAAGTAGGTTTCCGGGTTTTTTTTTCCCCCGGGTCCTATGATTATGCCAGCTTTGCTGCTCCATGGACCTATAGCAAGGACCTCTTTCCGAATTTCGAGTCCAACAGGCTGAAATATGCCTAGATGGAGTTTCTGAAGGTCACCCTCTCTGTGTGTGGTTTCTCCTTCTTCCGCCAATTTGTCATTCGTCTCTTGTGCAATTGTCCGATGCACGCTATTAATTCTGGTGGGCAGGACAAGGTAGCACAAAGTGGTGGTTGGCGGATTCCTTTCTCACACATAAGAGTTCGGCAAATGAGGACAAAAAAAAAATATTAAGCGTCATATTTTCCCATACAGGTGAAAGGCTACCCGAGAAAACATTGGTGAAGTAAAAAGGAAACTTAGTACCAAAAATTAAGTTAATTTGAGTCCTTACTTTTTCCCAGAAATACAGACAGAATTACAAGAAAACAACATGTGAAATAAATCGGCTTTTGGAGAGGAACATGTCCAGCATACATCTGAAACAGTTAAAAAACTTTTGCTTAAAACATATGGTGATAATAAAAGTCGTTTATAAATAAAAAAACAGTGTTTGCCTTATATTTGCTGCCCTAGAAGATTTGCGTAATTTAATCCCTAAATTACTCCATGAAGGGATTGACCAAGAGGTCTGAAAGTCATGTCCCCATGCTACCTCAATTGTGGTTTTTTGTCTGGTGATGTCTGCGCCTTGTAAAAAATTATAAATAGTAGAAGCTCTAGGCGAGTTTTTGAGTATGGTATGAAACTGTGAGAGGGAGTCAGAGTCAGTTGATTTAACAAGTGTATTTGATAGTTGAGTATTAGTAGTCATCACACCATCCTTTAAAAGCAGCCGCAGTCGGTAATGGGTGTACCGGAAGGGCAGTAACGTGAGGAGGGGAAGGGGCAGGGTGGTGGGGTAGTAGTCTATGGATTACAGAGCTTTACAGGTAAGTAAACATTTAAATAAATAAAACAAATTTCGTTGCAAGCACTGCATCCCCAAATGTAATGCAGTGCGCACAACAAAATTTGTTTTATTTATTTAAATGTTTACTCACCTGTAAAGCTCCGTAATCCATAAATTACTACCCCCAACCTACCCATCCACCTCCCCACGTCACCACCCTGCAGGTACACCCATTACCGACCGCAGCTGTTTAAAAGAATATATTTGGTATTGAATGAAGTAGGTAAATTAAACATTTGGCTAAGTGAAGATAAAGATAAAGAGGTCGATTGAGAGAATAGCTGATGAACCCAAATTAGTTCTCTCTGTCTCCAAGTCTTCCAATAAAAAGGTTTATTTCGAATCAGAAGACTTTTATTATGCCATATGGGGGAATTAGGAAAGGAATCTATGGTGTGTGTTTGAGGAAGAGATGATATCTGGAGAAGATTAGAAGTCAGTTTAATTATGGGGGTGGAAATGATCTGCGGTTTATGTGTAAAGGAGAGGTAGTCTTGGAATGAAAAGGGAGATAAGAAGAGATTTTTAACTGAAGCCCACAAAGGCCGATCATCTGTGGGTTCAAGTAACCAAAAGAAAGCTTGACGTAAAAGAAATGTTTTCTGGTACAGTCGAAAATCTGGAAAGTTGACTCCACCTTCTTCCTTAGAACGTAATAGTCTTTTCAGAGACATTCACGATTTTTTGTTGTTCCATAAGAAGGAAGAGAGAATTGTATTAAAGAATTTAACAGGAATCGAAAGTGGTATGTTAGATAGAGTGTATAAAATTATGGGCGTCAGCATCATTTTGATGGTGTCTAATCGTCCCCACCTGGATAAATAAAGAGGATGCCATTTATTGGTTAGGTCCACCAGCTTTTGAATACATTTATTCATACAGAGTGTTACAGTATCAGATATGTTAGAAGTAATGTGAAGTCCTAGGTATTTAAAATGATTTGAACTCCATGTAAAATGAGAGGCATGGAAATCTAATTTAAAAGTATATTTAGTAAATGGTAGGATTTTGTATTTATCATTGTTTAACTTATAACCAGAAATAAGAGAATATGCTTGGACTTCAGCTAAAAAGGCAGGAATTGATTTATTTGGGTCGGAGATGAAAAGTACAATATAGGCAGCATAAGCTGCTAGTTTGATGTGTGAGATAGCCATCTTAAAGCCATGTATGTGTGGGTTCTGGCGGAGTTTGGAAAGGAAGGGTTCTAAAGCCAAATTGAACAAAAAGGGGGAGAAGGGGCAACCTTGACGGACCCCTCTACCCAAATAAAAAAAAAGAGGAAATCAAACCATTTGCGCAAACTGCAGCTGGGGGGTTGGAGTAAAGGAGAGAAATCAAAGAAATAAATTTAGGGCCGAAGCCAAACTATTTAAGAGTATGAAACAGATAAACCCACTCAACTCTATCAAACGCTTTCACCACATCTAACGCGATTGCAGCCAGACAGTGTTTCAGTCGGGAAGACTTGGACAATATATTGAAAAGCAGTCGGGTATTATCTGTGATAAAACGGCCTTTAACAAAGCCAGACTGTTCCTTTCCCAATACATGTGGTAAGAGAGAGTCCAGTCTGATAGCCAATGCTTTTGAAAAGATTTTGTAATCAATGTTAACTAGTGAAAAGGGCCTATAATTTTTACAAAACCTAGAATCTTTACCATCCTTAGGAATAAGGCAGATGTGTGCTTCTGAAAAAGATCCAGAAGATTTGTTTAAAGAGGTGAAAAAGGTTCTTAAAAAGTGCAGTTTAGGCAAAAGGAATTTGGAAAAGTGTGAATAAAATTCAACTGTGAATCCATCTGGACCTAGTGCCTTATATTTTGTCAAATGATGCAAGGCAGACAATAATTCCTGTTGTGTAATATCTGACTCCAAGGACGACAAGTCTGTAGTATTCTCCTATTACTACCTATCTCTTATGTTAACTTGTCTATTACAAAGTCCAGAGAAGAAAGATGGGGTTTTGATATATTAGAGAAAAAGTGTGATAGAGAATGTGCAGTGGGTTGTGTTTCGGAGGAATCAAGAGACTTATAGAAAAGGGAGAATTCACTTTGAATTTCAGCGTCCTTAACTTTTAAGTTCAAATTGTCATCATACATGCATTCTATATTTAGTTTGTTCTGTCTGACCTTTAAGTAATTAGCCAATATCTTGCCGGCTTTATTTTTACCTCCGTAGAACTTAGCACTATATTTTAATAAGTACAATGAGGCGTCATCAGTCGACTTCCTATTGAATTGCATCTTAGCGTTTATAAGAGCTCTTAGGCATTCTTGTGAGCGTGAGGTATAGTAGGAGTGCTCTAGCTTCTTGATGTCTTAAAGAAGATTCTTAGTGTGTGAACGGGCAGATCTACGTTGCTTAGCAACAAAACTGATCATGAAGTCTCTAGCTGAGGCTATTAAGGCATCCCATATCGTTAAAAATAGAATATGATCAGTTTGATTTAGTTCAAAATATTCATTGGAAAAATTAGTAAAAGACGTAGTAAATTCTGGATTTAAAAGAAGAGCGTTATTAAAATGCCATCTCTCGGGGATTGAGTATTTAGGTAAAAGATCAATGCCAACTGAGACAGGAGCATGGTCTGAAATTAGAATAGGACCAATATCTGCGTGTGTGAGTGTTTGCGATATGTGTGGGAAATAAAGATATGATAAATTCTGGACTGGGTATGATGGGTAGGAGAGTAAAAAGTATATTCCTTAGTAACTGGCTTACACAATCGCCAAGCATCTAAAAGTTTGTGTTGACTTATGGTGTGAACAAAGGATTTATGCGGTTTATTGGGAACAAAGGGAAATCTAGAATTCCTATCTATGAATGGGTGAAAAACCTGGTTACAGTCACCCGCAAATATGAAGTTGTCTTCCACAGATTGTGCAATCTGCTTGGTTAATGTGGATCAGAAAGAGGGTTCACCACATGTGTGGGCATATACGTTAAAAAGAGAAACTGGGACATCTTTTAACAACATTTTGACACTTAGCCATCTACTATCACTGTCAGATTCTTGTGACAAGAGCGAAAGTGCAAGTGATATGCGACACAGTATAGTTACACCATGGCGTTTCCCATCTGCTGGAGATGAGAAAACATTCCCTACCCACCCTCTTTTCAACTTCTGCGATTCAATATCTGTTAGGTGAGTTTCTTGCAAAAACACCAAGTCAGTATTTAGTTTGGCCAAATGAATGAGAACCCTTTGTCTTTTGATAGGTGAATTTAGACCCCTAACGTTCCATGAAATAAGTTTAAATGACATAGACAATCAGAAGCAATGGACAACATAATTATGAGGCAAAAGTCTGATTCGTTATAACAGCATTGTAAAATATTAATTACGAGTAAACAGAAATGGAATGAAGGCATAAAGGTAAGTATGAAAAAGAGACAACGTATGGAAAGTGTGAACCATAAATGAAAGATACATTTGGTAAGAGAGCGAAGAAAATGAATAATGATAAGAATAAGAGAAAATAGGAAAAATAAGATGTTGAATGATAAAGTAAGAAATGATAAAGTGGAAAGGTAAGAAAAAAAATGGATAAGATTATATGACACCAGAATTAAGAAGAGAGAACATATGTGAAACAATACAAAAAACAAAAGACAAAACGAAAGACGAATCTTAGGAAGGAAGGGTTGCAAGGAGGTAATAGGATCCGTCCCTTCGACCCCCTCGGCTAGATTGTAGATGTGTAAATTATTTATTCTGTTTCAATTTTCAAGGTCTTCAACCTGTTTTTGAAGAGTTGACACTTGAGACTTTAAGGAGAAAACACAATTAGTGGTGTCCTGAAGAGAAGAACCACTCTGTTCCACAGTTGAAACTCTAGCATCGAGTTGCGACGAATTATCAGACAGAGATTGTAATTTTGCGTTCATTTCCTCCATGAAAGGTCTGAGGGCCCTGATTTCCTGTAATAGGAGATCCATTGATACTGGAGAAGGTGGTTTTGGTGGTGATTGGAGGTCTTTTGTTAGTCTTTTCATATTCGACTTGCCTGTAGATACTTGCGTAGACTCCATATCAGTATTGCACTGGTATAACTCAAGGAGGCCTAGACTGTCCAAGTTAGAAAGCTCTGAGAAGACCTTAGAATTTTGGATAAATATATGTTTAGGTTTGTAAGCAGCAGAGTTAGTGCCTTTTGTTCTTCCCATGTGACATTAATGCAGTTCGTCCCCAGCAAGAATGTACAGCCAAATAGCTGGAGTAGCTTGAGGAAGCCCTGTGAGGTATTTCAAAGTATATGCAAGGAGTAGGTAAGCACCTCACAACAGAAAAAATGGGTCATGCACCAACTCTCAAATTACGACTTGTATTAACTCCGCAGAAAAGTCGCCACAGAAACCAAATTGAAAAACTTTGACTATTACGCCACCACCAAACTCTTACACGGAGAAAAGTAACATAAGTGCAGCAGTGAGGAACAAAAGTTCACAAGAATAAGCTCTATCATGAGGGCGAAAGGCAATAGCATTGCTCATTAAAACTAATGTGTGAGCCAGTAAAACTATGTTGTGTTAACTGACATGACAATACTTCATCAATGCGCCATCAATAACAGGGGAGAGTTGCTGAAGATAAAAACAATACTTGAAGTGCGCTTTAAAATGAGCTTACATGGATAATTTGTTATTATGCCTTCATAACTGCAGCGTGGTGAAACATTCAAAAGTCTCAAAATGGTGGCTGAATATGCAGGTCCTCAAAACTTGTAGCGAGCAAAGGAAGAGTCAATAAGGGCACTTTGGCATGTTGTAAGGCATCTGAAGGGAAGCCTTGCATCCAGGGGGACTAAGTAAAGTTTTCGCTGAAAGCGGGGCCAGTGCTAAAAAATGCAACGTGAGGTGGTTTTCGCGGTGAGGGCCGGTGAAACAAAATGGTGCCTGTCACTTCAAAGAATATCGCCGCTGCGTTACATGCGATAAATCCTGAAAAGCCGATGCGGGAGACCCTGAAAAGTGTCTCTCTTGTGTGAGGGCTGCTTCACATTGCTGTTCAGCCAGAAAGTTCCGCGTTGGAGGCTGAGTTCGCACGTCTCCTCTGCGCCGGACCGGGAGCCTCACCAAAGCTCCGCCATCCCCGTTGGGCTCCAAGCCACGCCCCCAATGGCTTACTCTCTTAACCTGTAGTCATTCATTCTGAATGTGTGAAAACAAGATACCACTCCCCCTCTATCCCCTGGTTAAGAGATAAAATTCCTGCACCAAAACATAATTACTGAGCAGCCTCATACTGACACATAACTCAAAACCAATATCCATCACCACAGTGTCCTAGTCATCTCACACTGATCTATTTTCCTCTTCCCAATGCATTCTCAGTCTTTTCTCTTTATCTGATGTATTTGTTTACTAGCTACTTCTTGCGCCCAGTCACTGAAGTAAAATTTGGCTTTAGGTAGCACTGCAGACCTGTGCTTTTTGCGATGTCTTCTCTGGGAGCCTTGCTGTTTTCTCGCTGTCAGAATTGTGAAGACGACGAGGGTGAACTGATTGCAACTCTTACATTGTTTCCTAATCTCAGAACTTCTGTATACCCTGGGAAAGCCGCACATGGTCTGCAACTGTTCAAGCTCTGTAAAAGTTACACGACGTAGTAAAAGAGCTAGTATTGGTGAAATAGTGGGTAATATTTTTAGTGCATTGATACCTACAGTGGGAGTGGCTCTGAATACACACAGAATCTGCAAATTGTCAACAGTAGTGGATCGGTTATCAACTGACACTGCTGGAGGGTTCTTAATGGTCAATATCGAATTGGTTGCGATCAAATCTATGGTTTTGCAAAATCGACTTGCTCTTGATACATTATTGGCAAAAGAGGGCGGAGTCTGTAGAATGTTGAAAGCACAACATTGTTGATCTTACATACCAGACAAAAGTGTTGAAATTAAAAGGTATGTGAGAAACATTACTAATTTGGAAAAGGAGCTTAAACCACTGGCGGTTGATAGTGCATGGAAGAGGCTTACTGATGGTCTCTCCGCAGTAGGTAGTGGGTTTTCTAATCTAGGTAAAAGTCTTGTGAGCAAAATACTGATCCCAATAGCGGGAATAGATTTATTAGTTTTAGGAATAATGATTTGTTGCAAATGTCGAAAACATAAAAAGAAATATTCCATGAATAGGCGAGGAGTAAAAAGAAACATTGAAGAGCTTGAAGTAGAAGAGGTGAATAGCAAAATATACAAAAAGATGAAAAATTCTCATGGTAATAATGAGAAAAAGCAAAACAGAAAGTTTGAAGAGATTGAGTTGGGTGAAATGTGACAAGTTGGCATCTGTTTTAATTAATTGTGATGATATATAATATCATCAAAGAGGGGATTGATGGAGCAAGGATTCGCATATGAAGTGACTTGCTTGTATTCATGAACCTCGAATAACGTTAACTATGTAATCAACATGTTTGTTTTACTAATTTGCCCCTCTTTCTTCAATTACTGGGTATCCGAGTGAAGCTTGCTTATATGTTTTCTAATCCTAATACGCTTGCAAATAAAATGGCTGCTGGTACGTGGGAATTTCTACTGCGCATGCGTCTGTCATACCCACGTGATATGACGTACTCGCAGTTTTGGAGGGAACCTGTTGCTTCTGCGCACTAGAGTTAATGTGGCTGCTCTATGTTCTCACATGTGAGAAGCTTGCACCGCTGCTTTTGCTATGCTGTTTGTTTTGCTTAATCCTAATGCTATAGTTTATTATAAAGTAATGGGTATAGTGTAGAAATTCATGGTATACAATGTACTTCATTTATTCTGTGTTCTAAAACTGTTTCTTTTCCATTTCATGTTACACTTCGAAAATTGGCCTATTCCCTAACGCTGTACTCCATCTTGGTTGAAACCGCGACTGCGCGAGATTCCCAAGTCTCCAGAGCAGTGACCTTTGGACATTAGCCAAGGAGCTGACTGACTGAGAAGATGCTCCTGGGAAACTCAACTAATGAACTCTGGAGAAATACATTGTATTTGTGAATAGAGCATCCATTGTTTTATGAGTTGAAGACTTCATGAGAACCTGCATTTGATGGGCGTGAACATAAATTTGAATAGGAGACGGCAAAATTTAAAATATTAGGTGGTGTGATGACCTCTCCTCTTCCTTTGTCCAATCGAAATTTGGGATTCTTACACTTGCAATATTGGGGGGTGGAACACTGACCTGGAAAATAGTATAACTAGCCTAGGTTTAGCTAGAGAAATTGTCCGACTTGTCCGAATAGCTGACCTGTCACTGACCCAACGCACTCAATAGGTGATTTAGAGCAGAGGACTGCGGAGCACTCTGTCCGACAGACTTGCTGACCCAATCGGGGTACTGGGAAGGTGAAGTGCTGGCAAAGCACTTTGCTGGTACAGGCTATAACCCAGTCAGGGTTTTGGCCAATTCCTTGCAGAAAGGGAGTAGCGCAGGCGTTGCAACTGAACTGCGGGTGCTGGTCTTAACCTTTGGTGATTCTGTCCTGATCCAGATCTGGTCTACCCTGTCCTGATTTGAATACTGCATCTGCTGGCCTACTGGTGACTGCATTCTTTGGGTTTTTTCTGTCCTTTTCAACTGACCCGTGGCCAGGGTTGGCCTTCATACCATTCTAGGTAAATATAAATCTGTGTGGGTGATTGTCATTATACTTTGCGTCCTTTTCTTTACCCTCCCTAATTTGCAAAAGCTTTGATTGCATGTGTTCCTTTTCTTACCTTTCCCTTGGTAAAAGAAAATTCGTGTTTCCTTGGTTATTAGCATGTTCCATTTTCTTACCCTCCTTTTTAGTTAAATGCTAAACGTCTAATGATTGCATAAATTGTGTCGCATTTCTCTACCCTCCCTTGAAGGTGATTCAATTTACTAGTATGCTCCTTTGTTCTTACCTTCCCTATAGTCATATGCTAAAATCGGCTTAGTGTTGCATATTATGTTCCTTTTTTCCCTACCCTTTGATACATTTCTTAAAGCATATTTTCTAGTATGTTCCTTTTCTTTACCCTCCTTTAGTTGAGTGGTTAAGGTTTGTTCTAAATAGCATGTTCCTTGTTTTCCCTTCCTTTATTTCAACTACTAAATGATTGGCATAATATATCTTTTGCATAGTCATACACTGTATCTAATCTTGGTTATTGATTGTCTAATTGCTTTTAATTTGTGGCTTATGACTTTTGATGATGATTAGATAAAGAGTTTAAAACTTCTCCGAGTCTGTGGTTATTATATGAGTGCAAATGTTATGGTATTTTGACTACTTATCTATTATTCTAACCTCCCTGATTCATCGTGGTCTTAGGTACCTGTGACAAGTATTGGTAAGTCAATGGTATAGGAATTAGTTAGTCAAAATAGACTGGTAGTAGAGTGTGGGTTACCTGATTGAGTAAATATTGGAGAATTGAATTATGGACCCAGGTGAGTATTGGTAAAAATAAAGTCGGGTGACCTGCACGCTCTATCATAGGAATGGTAGTGAGTACAAAGGTCTACTACATATACTAGTGGTTAGAGTTATCTCTATATACATATATATACAAATAGTAGATTTTCTCAGGATTCAATTTTACCAGAGATTCGGCTTGGACAAGTATATAACGCATATTTACAGAGTGAAAAGAGAAATAAAAAAATAAAAATAAAAAGGGGTAGAGAGTGGCATGTGGGGGAGAAGAGTTTGAGGCTGAGATTGGTGAGAGGAGAGAGGGGGACCTTAGGGGAAGAAAGAGATAAAGCAATCCAGCGTAAGTGAAATGTCTGAAGGTCAGCAGGATGGAATCCAAGGGACCAAAGGAAAGGACAAGAATCAACAAAATGGCGGACCCAGGTCGCGGGCATCGATGGAAACCATCTCAACATGGCAAGATGCACCCAAGGCAAGAGCGACAACAGGAGAGGGTCCCAAAATGGCGGGGTGCATATGAGTTCCAGTCCAAAAGTTACGAGGGCCAAGTCCAAAGAAAACCAGGGAGCCGACCCAACGGAGGAAGAATAAGAGGGGAAAAGGAGCCAGACAGTCAAAAGGAGGAGCATTTTCAGTATTTACACCCCCTTTCACCACTGCTGCACACACATGATCCCTGGTCTAAATGCTCCCAAACTCCTGTACTGGGCACCACAGTCCACCTATGTCATTTGCTAGAGGGGTGTCAAAACACATCCCCAGGCCTCCACCCAGCTTTCATGCTCGACAAAAATGTGATGTCCATCTTGGCTCTCCCAGGGGGGGCGTTAGCGGCTATGTCATATGTAGGGGTGAGCGCTGTAATTAAAATCCTCTCCCGGTCGTATAACCTGTCCCGCCCGTCCACTGTGGCCACGGCCCCCATCCACACACTGCAGTCGGGCCACACAGGAGGATGGAGGCTGCACAAGTTGTAAAGTCACAAAGGGAAGAGATACAAATGGATAAACTTTAAGAATCACATTGGAATCGTAGTGAGTACAAAGGTCTACTACATATACTAATGCTTAGCGTTATCTCTATATACATATATATACAAATAGTAGATTTTCTCAGGACACACTTGTAGAAGTTTAAAGTTTCTTTATTGACAATCGTACCAGAGGTGCTGCTCCATCAAAGCCCTCTCTGCTACTGCCCCAAAGGTGAAACACAACGTCCAATGTAATACATCTTCTTCCTTTATAGAAAACCAGTAATGTAAAAATGCATACATTTGTACCAGCTATGAATACCTTACACAGTTAGGGACCCACAAGGACTCTGGAAGGATAGAGAGGTCCTCACACAAGAGGTAGGAAGGAAAACATCCTCCCTATTATGTATATCCAAAAGTAATTAGGTGTCCCTTCTAAAAAACACAGAGCGTTTTATTGTCAAAAAGTAAAGGGAACAAGGGGGGATTTTATTATATAGTGGTTCTCTCTGTACAGTGAAACTGACACCGAGTGTTTCTATGTCCAATCTATATCCAACCCATTACTGTGGTTGGGAAGGGACAGAAACCCTTTTCTTAATATAGCCCTCACTCACTCTAACAGTGAATGCTTCATCATCAGGCTCACCCAACTCCTAAAGGTTGGGGTGGGCTCAACCGTGTTTTAGGGAGCTTTTATGAAAAGGCATATGGGGGCGTAACATTAAAGATAAAATTCCTCACCCACTCCTAAAGTATCCTTTATTGGTGGAGTGGGAGGAAAGGTAAAAACACTACAGTAGGGTATTTAGGATGTGATGGTCCTCTGAACCCAAAACTAGACACCAACATGTTTCAGCCCTCTCTAGTAACCTAGAAAGTGGTCCTGGGCTTTCATCAGGGTCGGATGCGATGAGGTCACTTTCCCCAAAGACATGAGTGTACTATAGGTACGCAATTTACAAATGGCAAATTTAATAATCTTGTTAGACCAAGTCTATTACTTGCCTCTGTTTCTTAAGAGCAATTACCCAATGTTGCAGGGTGTCAGGTACCTAGAGGATGAGGGGGATGCCTTGCAGTCACACATTTGTCAAAGGTCCGTTCCTGCTACAGCCTACTTAGTGTTCTGGTCCCCTGCTTACATACATATGTATAAACTATGTATGACCCAAGAATAGTCACGTGCATAAAAAAGTAATTTTAATATTAAGACAAAACAAAAACCACAGGATCTTCCCATAAATACTGGTAAATGTGCTGCAAATACCAGATCCTATCTCTAATATAAAATATTTATCTTCCATAGGTGTTAGCAACCGAGAGGAAAAAAGCAATAACAGCATCCTTAACATTATTCTCTCTTTGAGTAAGCACAACCCCTAATCCCTTTCCACTTGCATCAGTAGTAGCAACACTTCTGCTATTCGGACTGAAACCTTGAAAATGTGGCACATCGGGAAAATCTGACTTTACGAAATGCTTCTTGGCACTCCAACGTCCTCCCAGACTTCACACTGTTTTTCGGTAGTAGTCTAATGACGTATTTTTCCACTAGTCCTCTCTAGTATAAGTGTAGCATCAAGGAAAAATACACATATTTGACCTCAATAAATAGTATACACATTAGAGTTTGATTTATTGCCCGTTAACGCTAAATCACTTGGAACTCTCAAAAATTGATAACATCCTATGGGGCATATTATCAAGAAAGGGCCAGTAGCGGTCGGCAGTAGGAGTTTCTGCAGGGCGGTGACGTGGGGAGGGGGAGGGGCAGGCTGGGGGTAGTAATCTATGGATTACAGAGCTTTACAGGTAAGTAAACCTTTAAATAAATAAAACAAATTTTGTTGCGCGCACTGCATCACCAAATTTGATGCAGTGCACGCAGCGAAATTCGTTTTATTTATTTAAATGTTTACTTACCTGTAAATCTCCGTAATCCATACATTACTACCCCCCACCCTGCCGTACCCCCTGCCCACGTCCCCGCCCTGCAGAAAATCCTACTGCCGATCGCTGCTGGAAAGGGCGTTACATTATCGCCGCTTTTATCGGCAGGAAACTGCCGATAAAGCAGCGATAATGTGCTTGATAATATGCTCTATGAATTCCAATCGATTGGAATTCATGGAGCATATTATCAAGCACATTATCGCCGCTTTATCGGCAGTTTCCTGCCGATAAAAGCGGCGATAATGTAACGCCCGTTCTTGATAATATGCCCCTTTGTGTGTGGTGTAAGTCACAAACTTTTTATTCTTAGCAATTAACAAAAACTGATGCTATGTGGCGGTCAGATCTATTGTTCAAAACCATTTAATAGCTTTGTTCATAGACAGATGTTTGATGATTTTTGGTAGCGGCAACTTGCTATTCTTTTTAAGGTTTGTAAGGTTGACTCATCATGTTGCTTTTTCATTGGCATGTCTTGCCACTACCAGTGGTGTTAGCCACTCCAATAATTCCACAGGTTATTTTACTGCTGCTTCTTGCAACGTCTTTAACTCTTGTGTAACTTCTTAACTGATAGACATGGCAATCATCTTCACCTTGAGTACACATGATTTTGTGTCAGGTTTCAATACAATTCTATCTTTAAAATTGCCTAATTTATCGATTTTCCCAGAAAAAACCAACAGGAAATTCCTTTCACGCTTCTTGCACAGTAATATCCCCATCACTTTCAATGAGCATGGATTCAGTGAAATACGAGTCCAGTTTCCTTTAGTCAAACCAACCCAGTAGAGACAGACTCCCAAATTCTCAATAACTTCCCCTGTAAACCTTTAAGGTTTTATGTCAGCCTCTTCTAGGTTCTCACCCAAAATCTTAGCAAAGATGCTTCGCCATGCTGCCTTATTTATTATAGTATTGGGAAAACCTGAGTAGACATCAATGTTCATATTCACACTTTCCAAACGTATCTCACGGGTTGGTTTTGATCTAACTACACCATCCACTCTTAGCACGCCTGCCACATTATACACAAATTACAACGCAACTAGAGGTCTGCTGTTTCCCAAAGAGATCCATTGTTGCATTTGTAGATGGTCGCAAGTGCCAGTCTAGCATCACTCACTTAGAACTGGTAGGAAGTCTTAGCTAGACGTTGTAAATGAATAATTACAACGGAACCTCATTATGTTTTCAATAATACTTAGAGCCAAACCAAATGGGAGTGGGGGTGAGTCTCAATTCACTCCCATTGAAGAAGTAAGAAGTATAGAGAATGTTTCCAGATACACCTTCTCAGCTGTCACCTTTGCTAATGAATAAATAAAACACAGGATATATTGGGCAGCAAAATAAACTTATGAAAGTTTCTGTTACACATTTTAATATTGGACATGTCAAGGTTGCAAAGTTACTTTTTACATTGATTTGTTTATAAGCTTGACTATTTTACTATCCAATATAAGAGATTTCCCTAAATGAAACTAAACAGTGGACCACTACATCAAATCAGCTTGAGTTCTGCATAAGGCCTTTCAACGAGAGATTGCTGCAATTCTTGCTAATATCCACAAATGATTTAGGATGGGATGGTATTGCTTCAAAATTGGGGATTGAATAGTCTGATAGATCCCTGCAAGACTGCCTTATGAAATCTGTGAAGCATGGGTGGTGAGCAACAAGCTCCAGGTGCAATAGATTGCTTTTAGTATGGATGTCCTAACGTATCATAAAGCATCTATTGCTTTCCATGGATGACTTCTCTTGGAGACTAACGGCATCCTTTATATGTTGGTGGTATGAGTATTCCATCACTGCTACAACAGAGTATATATTCAACCAACATATAAAGGAGACTGTAAGTCTCCATACCGCCGACAGGCATTCCAGACTCTCAATTCAAATGCTATCAGACATTCGGTTTGGCTGTGGCCGGTAGTCCAATCAGGATAGGCAGACATCTAGCTATTTTCTTTTTTTACTGTCCGCCACCATTGGGCAAATTCTGGGGATGAGGGACAGTGAAGTAAACAAGCATTTGCATTGCTTTCTGTCTCGCCTTTAGGACCTTATATGTATTTAGCTATGCAGCACATTAGTCTGAGTGCTGAAACATCTACTGTTCTTTAACATGGAGGGAAAGTAAGCACCAAACAGCGTGACACGCCAGGTATGCGACACATGGAGAGAAATATTGCCTTTCAGCAGGAAATGGTATAGTCCAAAGCTCTGTTTTTAATATAAATCAGGGTCTTCTGTGGTCAAATCACTGAAAATTCAAGATTTGAGAAAAATATTATCGTCTATGGGTTCTCGTGGAAGACAATTCCTATGGACTGGAATTTAGTAGAATGCTAAAGTGATTCTGGTATTTTACTGAACTTTGCTGGTCATTTTCTATCAATACAGTAAATAGAGGCAGTTGCCAGAAAAATGTAAAAAAAGAAAGTCCCTCAGCAGAAAGTCATTCCGGTATTTTACTGACCTCTGCTGGTCAGTTTTTTACCAAGACAGTTAAATAGAGCCAGTTGATCTGGAAAACAACGTCCCTAAGCGGAAGCAGACCAGTCCTAGGGCTGATCTCCAGAGGCCATAAAGTACATACAAATATAAGTATATACTAAAGTATATACAAGAGATCTCAAATGCTCAACCTAAAAAGAATGCTCCCCGTGGCTTAGAAGGTGACACCTGACTCCTATGTTGAGGGAAGCTGTACTTTATTTATTTTCAAAAAGAAAATCTAGTTTCAGGATTGACTTTTTGAAAACAAAAAAGAATACTGTTTTGTGCAGAATTGAATCATGCTGACGCAGCCCTGCACCAAACAGGAGATTGCATTGACAGGAACCGAAGTGATGGTGGCTCCTGCCATTGCTTTATAAATGAGCGCCTGCTTGGCGGTCATTTATAAATTTGGCAAGCTGTCCTTCCGTCATGGGGACAGAGGTATTTACCCCATCCGTATTGCAGAATAGCGGGCCATCCGCCAACATATAAGTGAGGCCCTAAGTCCCTACAAAATTGCTTGTAGCCTCTCTGAATTTGGGGAATACATATGTTATGCCAAATTAGTGTGTGGGTGCCCAGCCGTAGGAGCCGACTAATCATTAGGTCAATAGAGCAAATGCGAGTTCACGGGCTGCTTTAAAAAGGCTTTGCTCCCCTACCCCTACTGGCACCTGGCCTCTTCACTGCAAGTGTTCACATTACTCCTTAATGGCATTAATAATGGGCAAGCGCTTGACCATCAGAAGCACCTCCTCACACCATGCAGTGCCTCTGAAGGAACATCCTATGAGGTAGCATTGCCCCAAACATCACAGGTTAACATATTGATCTGCAAGATAAGTAAATATGGAGTTATGTACACTTAGCTTGATGATACAACGGTAGTCGTTATTCGGAAGTCAATATATGTGGGGGTCGATGTTTCTGTAGTGGCTACCTTATAATGTTTGAGGGATATCCTGTCCTGGCTTCTTTGGGTTTTCTCTGTTCACCCCGACCGAGCAAGGTTGCTGCCTATGGTGCAGAGCAGGAATATCGATGAAGAAATATTGTGGGACATTAATATCGCCGCAAAAATATCGTGGGGAAGAAATATCGACAACAAAAATATAGTTGACAAAAATATAGACTGACAGGTAAGTAATATCCATTACAAAAATATCGTAATAAATATTGTTTACAAAAATATAGTTGACGTAAATATTGATTTATTAATAATGTTATGTATTTTAGTGTTTTTAATGAGAATTGTTTGTCATTTTATTATATGTTTTAGAATTTTACTAGTTATTAATTCATTTTAAGTTTAATTCTGCATTTTATTTCTGTAGCGGGGTGTGGGTTTATAGGGGAATAGGGTGGGAAGTAATTTAATTGTATAGATTTAAGTATTCATTTATAGTAGTTAGTTTTTTTATTTTTTTATTTGATTTTGCGTTTTTAGTTCCGTAGCGGGTTGTAGGTTTAGAGGGGAATAGGGTGGGAAGTAATGTAATTATTTAAAATGTATTGAATAATAAATGTGTTAATTGATTAATTAATAATAGTTTAAGAATTAGTTGTTAATTAATTTCAGTTAGTCAATTAATAATTAATTATTTAATTATTTGTAGGTGTGTGTTGTGGTGTTTATATATGTAAATGGTGTGAAGGGTGTAAGTAATTCATGTTTTATTGATTAATTATTACATATTTTGCAATTAATTACCATGAATGATTAGTGATTATTCATTGTAATTGTGTAATTAATTGTAGGTGTGTGTTGTGGTGTTTATATGTGTATATGGTGTGAAAGGTGGTAAGTAATTAATTGTTTATTGATTAATAAATATTAATAAATACATTTTCATTAATTAATTAGTAATTATTCAACTGAATTGTGTAATTAATGTTTGGAATATGTTGTGGATATTATAGTGTTAGATAATATGTAATGAATAATGTTTTATTATCTTTGTTAATAATTATATATTTAAATTTATATAATCATAATAATGCTAGAATTGGAAATTAAATTGAATAAAAATGTTGACGGTTTTGTTTTTTATTGTTTTGGGATCCAGGGGTTTCCCTAGTGTTTCCCTAGTGTTGCACTCACTGGAGTGGGAATAGTAAATTGTATCCACCCGCTATCCAACGCTTTCCCTACTGTTGCACTCACTGGAGTGGGAATAGTAAATTTTACTCCTCCGCTATCCAACGCTTTCCCTATTGTTGCACTCTTTGAGTGGGAATAGTAATTTGAACCCCTCGCTATCCAGCACTTTCCCTACTGTCACACTCTTTGGAGTGGGAGTAGTAATTGTTACCCCTCCACTATCCAACGCTTTCCCTACTGTTGCACTCATTGGAGTAGGTATAGTAATTCTTACCCCTCTGCTATCCAGCAATTCCCCTACTGTTGCACTCACTGGAGTGGGAATAGTACATTTTACCCCTCAGCTATCCAGCGCTTTCCCTACTGTTGCACTCATTGGAGTGGGAATAGTAATTCTTACCCCTGCGCTATCCAATGCTTTCCCTATGGTTGCACTCATTGGAGTGGGAATAGTAATTTTAACCCCTCCGCTATCCAGCACTTTCCGTACTGTTACACTCACTGGAGTGGGAATAGTAAATTTACCCCTCATTGGAGTGGGTATAGTAATGTTTACCCCCAGGCTATCCAACATTTTAAACACTAATGTTTTATTTTGTTATTAATTGTATGTATTATTCTTTTTTAAATAGTTTAATGTGTTAAATAAATATAGAATATTTTATTTTATTTTAAATTATTTATATATATGATTATTTTATTTTTATATAATTAAAAAAGTTTAGAAATGATATAAAGATAATAGTTAATAAATGTATTTAAGTAAATATATGTATTAAATTACGTTTATTTGTTAATTTTTTTTGTTAATATCAGTAATATTTATTTAATTTTATTTAAGTCATGTTAGTTTTTTTAAAGTCGATATTTCTTACGTCTATTTTTACATCGATATTTTTGAGTCGATATTATTGTACTTACCTGTTTAATTATGAGCAGTCGATATTTCTGTTATCAATATTTTTAGCTTGATATTTTTTCATCGATATTTGTTACATCGATAGTAAAACATAGAACCTCTCCCTACATCTCGTAAAGGCCTGTAGCGCTTCGATAGCACTGCAGAGGCTGTCTAGGTGATGCCTTGCTGCTCCTTGAATATATTCGTGCACCAAAGTTCTCTGTTCTGCCGTCCAGTCCAAGTACTGAGGAAGAAATTGCATTTCAACTTAATTTTACTGGTGCCGAACCTTTACTGCAAAAGGCTTTGCATTGTTGAAGTTACAGCTTCCGTTTCAGACTG
Source organism: Lissotriton helveticus (assembly GCF_964261635.1). Lineage (NCBI taxonomy): Eukaryota > Metazoa > Chordata > Amphibia > Caudata > Salamandridae > Lissotriton > Lissotriton helveticus. The sequence goes on from NC_136068.1 coordinate 1,643,066,287, forward strand.
GCATAAGTCCGGCCCTACAGAATTTGGGAAGAGTTTAGATTTTCCAAAATCTCCCAGTAGAGTGAAATCTCCATCCCACAGATACTGAGAAATGTTACTGATTATAACTGTTTGTGAAATCCTCGTCTTTTCTTCCTCTTCTAATGTTCTTATTCTAATGCAGACTAACTATTTCACTACGTCGTTTACATTTATGAAAATCTTACTTAAGGGTATACCACCGTCAACAACAAGTAATCATGAGATGGTGCAATTTGATGCTAACATCATACACTTGCCAATTCACTACCGACAAATTCACATACATAAAAGGCTTGCGACATCTGGAGCATAAAGTCCCAGGCCCATTTCTTGCTGGAGAAATATGATGACTGGTCCCAAATTCAGCATGTAACCACTTTTAAGCCAAATAATAGCAATCCCAGGGGGCCGCATAGACATAAGTGCCCGAGCTGGTACCTGCTTTGTCCTCCTTGGGAGACGGGCTCAAGTCTCACATTTATTTATTTATTTGCTTATATAGCACTAGAATCGACCCCCGAAGGGGTATCTCTGAGCTTAAGCAGAACATGAGGGTAATGTGTGGCTCCAGCAAGTTAACAGGTACAGAAAAGTGGTTTTGAGCATTTTCCTGAATTGTGGATGGTCTAAACACTGTCTCAGAGGTAGAGGCAGCTCATTCCAGTAGCTGGGACCAAGATGGGAGAGACCCCTTCGTCCTAGTCTTGCTCTTCTTACTCGCGGCACCATCAACATATGTTTGGTACTCAAGCGGAGAGATCTCGAGGGAACATAAGCCATGAATTTCTCAGAAAGGTAAGAGGGGCCTTATGGATGGTGCAGCAGATTTTAAAATTGACCCGCTGACGGATGGGGAGCCAATGTAGTTTCATCAGAAGGGGGCGGGAGGGAGTCCTCGGGGGGCATTAAGGACTACCTGTAATCTAGCCAATGAGGCATCATTGGCAGAGACTAGCAGGCCATTACAATAGTCAAGGCCAATTACATGGAAGCAAGATCTCGCAGTCTGAGCAGAATGCTCCTTCATAGTAAGTGCAGGATCCCCAAATTTTTGACTGATGTCTTGGGTGCAGGATGGGGACCTAGGTCTGTCAGCCACCAGTCGGGTGTTCATAAGTGGGATGCCTCTCCAAAGAGCATGATTTCTGTTTTCCCCACAATACACTGGAGGAAATTTTTCTCATCTCTTTGGAGAAGGTCGCCCGTACTTCTGGGGTGAACTTGTTAAATGGGAAAAGTAATTGGGTGTCATCAGCATTTGATATGGGGATGAACCCATGGGACCTCAGGAGATCGGCCAAGGGAGCAACATAGATGTTAAATAATGTCGGGCTCAAGCATGAGCCCAGTGGTACTCCCTTGGACAGTTTTGTGGGGGATGATCGATGCGGACCTAGGTTGACAATCTGAGAGCAATCGGATAGAAAGATACTCATCCATTGCAAGGCCGTTTTTCTTAGACCAACCTCTTCCAATCTTTTAGTCAAGATGTTGTGGGAGACTGTGTCGAACACTGCGGATAGATCCAACAGCACCAGAATCATAGAATGGCCATTATCTAGGGTCATCCTGATGTTATCTGTGACCACTAGTAATGCTGATTCAGTGCTGTATTTGGGCCTGAAACCGGACTGGGAAGGATCTAAGCATCCAGTTTGTTCGACAAAACTGGAGAGGTGGGTATTTACATGTTTTTCCTATAGTTTGCTGGTAAATGGAAGGAGCAAAATAGGGCAGAGGTTGGAAAGTTCCTTCCATGGGAGTTTGGCATTCTCATGAATCGGCCGGACCTGGGTGACTTTCCACTCTAGCGGTACATTTCCATCTTTTAGGGAAAGAATAATGAGAGATTGCATGGAAGGAGACAGATTTTTAGCTAGGGAAGGAAGATTTTTTGCAGAAATGTAATCAGCAGGAGAACTAGACTTAACTTTATTAATCAATAATTCGACCTCCATTAATGAAATTGCAGGGAAGTTCTCTAATATCTGAGGATTGAGATTGAGCTGATCCGTAGCCATCAGGGTCTGTGACATATACCCTGCTCCAGTGATTTTTTCATAAATAAGCTCTATCTTTTGAGCGAGGTAGCGAACAGTATCATTGCATAGTGATTGAGAGGCGACCTCTATGCTTTCACAGGCTTTGGGATTGACAAAAGATTGAAGAATTTGGTATGGAGTTTTGGAGGAGTTGCCGGCCATGGCTAGCTGAGCTGTTTTGTACGATTTCCGTGATGTTTTTATGTTTTTCTGATAGCTAGATAGGGCAGACTGAAACTGCTCTTTGTCTGTATCACTATGGGAAAAGCGCCAAATTCTCTCCAACTTCCTGCAGAGTTGTTTTTGAGCTCGCAGTTGGTTTGAAAACCAAACTTCCTGTGGTTGATTGGGAGGGCTAGGGACAGATTCCAGAGATGCAGTATAGTCAATGACTGTGGAGACTGACGAATTATATTTGGACAAGTCTTCTTCAATGTTATCTGATGTCAACATTTTTGGCCTCTGAAAGACAGTTTGAAAGTTCTCCTCTGTAACTTTCTTCCACTGTCTACGTAAGGAGACTGTAATTGGTTTGGGTTTTTCCAGGTCTATGGCGTCCAGAATAGCAAATTCAAAGCAGAATGATCAGACCCCAAGTAAGTTGTTTTGAGGGTTCACAACGAATCATAGATGAGTTAGAAAAAATAATATCTAGGGTGTGTCCGGCTATTTGAGTTGGGCCTTCGTGGAGCTTAAACAGGCCTAGCAGAGATAGGTCAGTCAGAAGTGTCTGTGTATCTGGTTTGGAAACACATTCACTGTGAACGTTAAAGTCTCCCAAGAGTAGAACATTTTTGCATGTGTTCACATATGGAGCTAGTAGTTTGACCACTTGCAGTGAAAAGTCAGCAAAAGGTCCTGGGGACGTTAGACTAACGCCCCTTTCCAACTAGCTTGCAGGGAGGATTCAATTCTGAAGACCAAAATCTCCTTGTTAGCATCCTCATAATGATCCAAAATGGAGATCTGAATTCCATCTTTATGCACAATGGTAATTACCCCCTCCCCCCGTTTCCGTGGCTCTATCTTGTCTAACCATCTTATATCCTTCCGGTATTCCTAGTGTTATAGCGGGTACACAGTGGGGTTTAAGTGAGGTCTCGGTTATAAAACCCAAATCAGGCTGGACCGAAGACAAACGGTCCCATACCTCAATTGCATGTTTAGGCAAAGATCAAAAATTACATAGGAGATTTTTCCATGCCTTCCGTGTGGGTTTAACAGAGGTGTCTATGTCCTGGTCAAATGAGGGATGATTTGCCTGAAATCGACAGGCCCAGCAGGCAAGCAGATCTTCTGGATAGGGCCAGGTTTCCCGCCGACACACAGAAAGAGGATTAGTCTATAAATGTATTAGTTGTTGTCTTGTGTAGTGTATATGCTTAGCGGGGCCCCAGTGAGCGGGCAATTGCCAGGGTCCCTGGCTCCTGGCGATGTCCTGGCGCGGACGCGCGTAGACGGGCTTGCCTTGGGAGCGCACGCTGCGTGCTCAGCTCTGCATCCCAATTTATGTAGAAGTAAGGGTGGGGACTAGACCGCCAACCCTTGTCTGTCCGGAAATGACCTCCCTCCACACAAACAGGATTGGGACCCGCGGTGGACCGAGGAGATAGAAACGGAAATGGGTGTAACGAAGAATGCACTCGGCACTCATGAGGTATTTCCCTCCAGATTTCTTAGCACAATGCTATTTTAAAACAGTTGCATGCACAGAATCAAGTGTGACAGTTAAAACAAATTAGGCGTCAACAGTTAGCGCTGGGCAGATAGAAGCCAATGTCACTACCTCATGCGCGTCCGCTGCACGCTCCGCATCGGATCCCAATTTATGTAGAAGTAAGGGTGGGGACTAGACCGCCAACCCTTGTCATTAGGCATGTAGCTACTTGTAAGCCAAATAAGAGCAATCCTGGGGGCCGTATAGACATAAGTGCCCGAGCTGGTACCTGCTTTGTCCTCCTTGGGGTACTTTTGCATTACTGAAGGGACAGCAGACGCTTGCGCGACCCCTTCTGTAATAACAAAAGCGCTGGTGTTCATAAAGGGGCATTCCCTCATTTTCATGGGGACATGCCCCATGCAAATGAGGGAATCCCTCTGCCTCTGCACCTATGCCCTATTACTGACGTAGGCGCAGAGGCAAAGAAACTCTTAGGAGAGTGTGACACCTAAAATGGGGTGCAATATCAGTGCACCCCCTTATTGCAGCCCTCTGGAGGGGGGAAAGGGATCCCATGTATCCCCCAGACATTCGCTGCATTTTTCACACGAATACGCTACCCTGGGGGCAGCAAGAGTTTGAGCCTGCCCTGGGGGCAGCGTATTCCATGTAATAGAGTGCACTTTCCCAGTTTGTGCCTAGTACACCTGTTTTAAAGTGCTCCGTGCGCAAAAAGGGAAATTGCGCCCTTTACAAAATAGGACCCAGGCACATGTTTAAGGGACTCCAGGGTGCAAACAGGGAACGTGCGCCCTTTACAGGGGCCCTATTATTTAAAGGGTGCACGTTACCTGTTTGCGCCCTAGCTCACCTTGAAACTGGTGCGCCAAGCACAAAAAGAGAATGTGTGCCCTATTGCATAGAATGATCTGCCCCCAGGCCAGCAACAAACTTGTGCTTCCTTGGGCACAGCGCATTAAAGTGAAATACGTAGCAGCTTTGAAGCAACTGCACCATGTTCACTGTATAGGTAGCAACTCACCAGCACTTCTAAAGGGGATTAGAGATCCCCTTGCAGGCAGGTGCAGTGAGTGATTGCACTCACCTGCAAGGGGACAGCTGGGGAGTCCATGGGACCCCCTTTTGCCACCTCCAGAGGGGGCTATGAGGGGGGTAATGACACTACGACACTAAGACATGCGTCAGAGGCATAGGGATTCCCTCATTTACATGGGCCATACCCCCAGGCAAATGAGGGAATGCCCTCTTGAGAAAGCACTGGTGCTGTATGTACGCCAGCAATTTCAGTATTACAGAGGGGCTGAAAAAGCATTACCCCTTCTGTAATACCAAAGTACCCCCGTTGCGCCCCTGAGACACTTGATGTAATACTGCCCCTGATCTTTTTTATAAAATCTGCTTTGAGCAGTCTAATAGTGGAAATAGCTCACATGCTGTTGGAAAATGAAAACAACTGCTGCAAAAATAGTCATTTTTGGGAAGAGATCCTGTTTACACCAAGTGCTCGCATGCAATGCCATGCAGCTATTATGCTTTTTTAGAAAACAATTTGTGCCCTATGGAAGGAATCTTTCAGGTCACACCTGCAGGTGAGCTCAGTATGTTGCTTCAGTTTGTCCAAGAGAGGTCAGGGCTTGGACGCATGTTACCAGGGCTGGAGTGGGAACCGAAAGCAGACCTGGAAATGTTGTAGGACCAGCCCCTCCCCCCCCCCCACTAGTGCCCTACTGGCTGTAGCGAGCACCAGGCATTTTGCCAGTGGGTTGGAAGGGTGAGTGCCGGTTTTCGAGTGATGGGGGCTGTTTCTGTTACTGGGGGTCGGTATTGCAGCTGTGCTGCAATATCGGCCCACACTAACAAAAGCAGCAGCAGTGATTCTCACTAGCACACCCACCCAACCCACGGGCCAGTCCAACTGAATTGCCAGGGATGGCTTGTTCTCCCAGTACAGCCATGCCCCACCTCCAGGGGTTACAAGTGTAAAGCACTGTTACTGGGGGCCGATATTGCAGCAACACTGCTAAATCGTACCATAGTAACAAAAAAACAGCCCCCATTGCTGTAAAACCACCCCCCCCTTCCAGCCTGATGCCCGCTACTGCAAGTCCGGCCTTGCTCCTGACTAGTAGGACAGTGATGCAAAATTTGAGAGGTCCATATTTTAAGTGGGAGAGGGCTTATTTAAGTGGGAGAGGGCTGCCAGGGCTCTGCTGTGGCAAACGCAAAAAACCTGACATTGAACCAAGGCTCTGGGGGTCACTCTATTCTGTGCTTTGCCACCTTGTCTGCCTGTCACAATGTAGAACTATCAGTCAGTCAGTCAGTCAAATTTGCTTTATTCGAGATAAAAACTCATAAAAGACTAGTACATTTTAAAAACCGTTTTGATCCACAATAAAAAAGAATGTATTTACAACCTCCAGTTCGTATGTGCTTTTTTCATAATACAAAAAAAGAGACAATATTAGCACGAGATAATAAAAGAATAAAAGCGTCTTGACTTCAATAGTATTAAAAAGGGACAATAAAACCAATCAAAAAATTCATATAAGTATAAAACCAGTGAATACCCATATAATATAATCGAGTCAGTCCAATTGTCTGGGGGAATAAAAACTAGGAAGCATAGATTATTCTCAACAGTCCTACATTCACAATAGGAATTTCTTTCTGATGGACCATGACCACCCCAAAAATTTAGCAACTGCCACAGAACTGACCGGTGCAGTGCTAGTGCAAATTATTCTTAGAGCCACCTTACTCTCCCTCGTGCCATGCAATTTGCACATCGCTCTTAGCCAGACACTTCGGGGATTGAGTAGGCCCCGCAGACAAAGAGGAAATGGGCAATGGTCTCAATTTCATTGTTACAAGCCGGACAAACATTAGAATTAGCTTCAGCCCATCTCCAGGTTAATGATCTGATTGGGAGCGACCCCACTCTGAGCTGGAAATAAAGTTTCCTGTCCTCAGGCTTAGTTATAATGTCCCAATAGGGCTCTAGTGTCGGGGAGACTTTTGCCTCCAAAAAGCAACCTTCCAGGGAGGAGGGATCCGCATCGTTCCAGTTCCGGCAGGCTACAAATTCCCAATACTTTGCTTTTATGATGTCTTTGGATGGGAACTGGGCTAGCTCTGGGTTCTCCCACAACCCCTTCATGCCCATTTTCTCTAGTAGTCTGCACAATTCCTTTAGCCAGCCTATCTTATGGAATTTGTCAATTTTAATTATTTCCAAAAAACCCTGCGAATAGTGAACAAGATCAGGAATAACCCAAATGCGACGCCAATATAAAATGGGTCGAAATCTAGCCATGTCTGATAGGGCTTTCCTGCCTAGTTCATAGCGCAGTGGCTTCATGGGCGTACTTTTAGGGAGGGCAGTAAGATTTTGCAGAAATTTATTTTCCCCGAGTGTTAGTGAGGCTAAGTTGTCATAACCCCAAAGTTCGGCACCATAAAGTGCCGAGCTAAGGGCTTTTGCCTCATACACTTGAAATGCAGGCAGTATTGGCTTGGTCAAAGATTTACTATGTTCAACACTTATAGCACCTGCATTTTGGCGGAGTTTGAGGGTCGCCATTTCAATATGCTTCCCCCATTTTACGCCCTTTGCTATATGGATACCCAGGTAGACGAAGTTCGGTACCATCTCCACCTTCTGTCCATCCATGTAAAAATTCCCTTTGAAGCTGGCATGTGGGTTGAATACCATCAGCTTTGTCTTGGTTACATTGACTTGAAGCCCACGATCCACACATAAGCCCTCAAAAATCTTCAGGGCACGCTGGAGTCCACTAGGGGTTTTAGATATAATGAGCGTGTCGTTAGCAAATAATAAAATTGGCGTTTTCACACCGTTCAAGATGGGAGCATCTACGGATCCAGACAACATACGCTCCACTACACCATTGATATACAACGAGAAGAGCGTGGGGGCCATGGCACAGCCTTGGCGCACTCCCCGCTCTACCGGGAACTCAGCAGTAACTTGCCCGTGCCTCCCCCACTGTATTTTGGCATAGTTTGACTCATGCAGTCTCATTGCTAGTGAGAGGATTTCCAGCGGCATACCCATCTCTGCTAGCACTTTCCACAACTGGGACCGTGGGACTAAGTCGAAAGCTGCACGCAGGTCAATGAAAGCAGCATAGAGGCTGCCTTTCCTTAGCCGTACTGACTTCCAATGTAGTAGGGTAAACTGGAATATCTGGTCTTCGGTACTAGTTAGCTTACGAAAGCCAGCTTGGAAAGAAGACAAAATATTGTTTTCTTCAACCCAGACCATGATTTTCGCTAGGGTCATTTTTCCTATCACTTTTTGTACAGTGTCTATTAGGCTAATGTGCCTATAGTTCCCGGGGAGAGTTTTGTCCCCTTTCTTGTACACCGGGACTATTACAGCCCCTTGCCAAGACTTTGGTACCGGTGCCCCTACCGCCACAGCATTGGCCAGCTCCATTATGTACCTGCCCCAACGAGTTTTATCGTGAAGGAAAACATCCGCAGGGACCCCGTCAGGTCCTGGTGCCTTCCCCCTCGAGACTGAATCTAGAGCTACTGCTACATCTGCGTTATTAAAAGGAGGGGATAGATATATAACAGTGTCCACACAATCTCTAGTCATGTCCTCAGGGCGGCATGCATATTGGGGCCCAAAATATTCCAGCCAACTGCTCTGGGAGACATGGCTTGATGGTGGTTCTGGGAGTCCTCCTTTCCCCCATTTGACAATACTCCAGAATAATCTAGAATCCTTAGCAGTACTAGCAGCTTTAAGGTCTTGCCAATGCTGTTCATCCCATTGCTGCTTGGCCGTATGTATGCTGACCGTATATTTCTGTCTTGCTTCCCTGACGGCAGTTAAGTCTTTATTCTTAATTGCCGTTCCTAGAGAAGTTCTTGCCATCCTGCAAGCCTCGTTATACCATTCCGTTCTTTTAGGGCGGTTGTTCTTACCTGTGTGGTAAGGAACTACCTTGTAGAAATGCCCCCTTACAGTTTCAAAGAGTTTATCGTGCAAATTGGTAATTTCTTTCAGGTCATTTCCACTCTCTGATCCCATCCTCATTATGGTTTCCATACCAGAAATAGTTTTGTCTAAATCATCACCAATGCTCTCTAGCACCTCGCTCTTCATCACTATTTGAGCCAACTTAACCCTCCTCATGTCATTCGCTGGGACGATCTCAACTAGAGCCTCCTCAACGTTTTTTTGCCCCTCGTCGTCCACCCCCCATAGGAGGTGAGTGATGCATAGGGGGTTGTGATCACTCTCCTGCCTACTGACCACCTTCATTAGATGCCAGATTGCCAAATTACAGATAGCATATTCTATCCTACTTTGCGAGCGGCCATTGTCGAAAGTATTAGCACCATGGCTGTCACTCGCCGTTCTTCCATTTAATGCTCTAAGCCCCTTTTCACTACATAGTGCATTAATCTGAATTATGCTTGCTGTCCATTTGTTTACGGGCTTTAAATCCAGTTTAGGGATTCTCCACTCGGAGTCCAGGTCATCGCCGGACTGCCAGTCATCTACTGAGAGAGTCTCGAAGGTCATATTCAGGTACCCTGCAATTAGTATATTGTTCTTGCTTGGTTGGGCACCAACCAGATGGTCTAGGGCTGCCAAAACCTGGGATTTCCCTCCACCTGTACCTCTTGCATACAAGTTGTAAATGTCTAAGGTGTCCCCTAGAGCCATGTTTAGCCTAATCAGCTGAATATCATTATTACCCGTTGGGAGCTCTACTAATCTATCAAAGAGTACTTGTCGGGCCCAGATAGTTAGCCCCCCTTTTGGCCGGCCCTTGGGGCCCTTAAGTGCTAACACAGAAAAACTCAGGAAACCCAAAAGGTGCAGGTCTCTTGGAAGATGCAAACATCGAATCCATTTATAAAGGAGACCCATTCTGGTGAAAGCATTCTAGAGCCCAATCCCGCTATATTCCTGGATACTATACTACCCCCAGCCCTGCTGGCTTCACACAACATTGGCGGAGGAGCTAGATCCTGCTCACTTGGGCCATTTACACTTGGGGAATCCAGACCTCTGACTACCCTGGAATAGAATCACCAGGTCCCATCTCGATGATAACACTGGGTACCTCTGCCATCTCTGGGCAAGATCCTGGCAGACCCAAGTATTCAATCCCCTTTTCCCTGCTGCAGTTTGTTTGGTGGTCGCTATCTCCATACCCCTGGTGCTCTATGGACATTTCGCCCTTCCCCTTGTTGGGTAGTCAATCAATGGAATTGAGTCTGGACCTGTTGTACTCCTGCCTATTTCCCTTTGCAGACATAGCCGGAATAAGCGAGAATGGAAGGGGAGGCATCTTTCTCAACTGTATGCCTGAGTGAACAGGAGGACTTGATCTAAATTCTAGCTGAAACAAATTCTCGGCTAAGGTATCGGAGGACAAAGTTAGCTCTATGACATCGTGAGTAACCCCAGGGTGGGTCATTCTCCTTACTTTGGCTATGTCGTCCCTAATAACCGATCGGCACCCTCTGACATGCCGTAACCAATGGATGGCCTTGTTCGTCAGGGAGTCTGCCCCTTCCCTAGGGCAATCAGGCCTCCTTTAGGACTTAGGCACATTAGTCATAAATATAATGTTTGTAGCGAAATTACCCTTTATAGGTGCTTGGACCCTAGTGGGATCTGTGCTATGATTTGGTGACGCTTGGTTTAAATTTGTTGGAATACCATAATGCTGTACCCCCGCCTTCCTTCTTGACTCACTTATTGGTGGAGGCCCTGTCGATCCCCTGCCCCCACTAGGTCCTTTCTGTGTCCTCTGATCACTGGCACTAGGCTGGTTTGCTACCTTGGTTTCCCTCATCGAACAATTTGTCATGTTAGTGGTGGGGATGGGGATCTTGCCTAAACTAGACAGACTCCCCTCAGCTAGATCAATCCCTTTTATTTTACTACTTGTGGAGTTATTCTTCCCTACTAATGGTAGGGTACATTGGGAAGGTTTAGTTGGATAGGCGGTGGTTGACTTTTGAAAAAACCCTGATTGGGACCGAGGGTCACACAGATTGGATTTTAAGCCTTCGGTTAAATTGATTATTAATTTTTTCATACCCTCAATCTCGTCCCTAAGTAGAGAAACTAAGTTAACTAGATCACTAAAAGATCCTAGGTTATCTCTTGGTGTTATGCAATCACAAACATCATTTGTGGCTGGTATAGAAACGATAATATTTCCACTACTAGGGATATCTTTATCAACCTCCTGCTGAATCTCTGCCAAAACCGTATACCTGTTAGAGCATTGGATTGGATCGTTAACGGTCACAGTTGTAACCAGGGGGTTTTCCCACACATTCATCCCCCTGGAGGGCATTCACCCTTTCCCCATTTAGCCGTCCCTTTTGCCCATGCTGGATCGAAGTGGGCGCCCTCGGTTTAGCATTGGCTCGGAAAATTTCAGGGATTATGACAGTAGGACCTGTAGAACTACAAGGCATCGTCACCGTAAATCCCCTTTTGTGGATACTGTTACTATTAGTGTTACTAAGATACTATGGGGCATATTTACAATAACTGCCGCATCCCTGCATATCAGCAGGGATGCACCAGTTATTGCGCGCCACAGCTCCGTCATCATGGATGCGCCGCATTTACAATGTGGCGCACCATGGGGCAAGAACGGCACAGATTCATGACGCATCTGTGCTGTAAAAGTGGCGCATTGCTGGAGTTGCGTCGCAAGTGCGACGCAGTTCCAACAATGCTGTGGGGGGCCTATCTAGTTAATGCTGCATCAATCCTTACGCCTGCTTCAGGCAGGTGCAGGGTTTTGACGCAGCATCGGCCCAAAAGTGACTAAGTGAAATCTGGAAGATTTCACTCAGCCACTTTTAGGAGGCGTTCTGCGCCGGAACGCCCCAACCCTACGCAGGAACACCTACATGTGGCTCAGGGCTTTACAACGTGACGCATCTCCCAGATGCGTCACGTTGTAAGTACCCCCCACCATGGCACAGAATTTGCGCCGCCATTGCATCACATAAATGAGGCGCAAGGGGCTTGTAAATCTGCCCCAAAATATTTACTGTTGAATATTGAAGTACTATTGATGTTTTTGCCACTTACTCCCTTGTGAAGTGGTTTATTGCATATGTTAGAGAATAATCTGCTAATCAAATATCAAGCTAGCTGATGATTATGGGAAATGTTAAAACAAGGGACTAAGCAGGATGGGAGTAATGATATGAGTAGCCTCGAGTACCCACTTTCTGATATTATCGATCAGCCTGGTCAGGCCGAATGTGCATCCACCGCCCCTATGATGCAGGAGCTACAGGAAACGGTGAAAGCCAACACAAAGGGTCCCAGTGGGGCACAGGTGGGAATGGTTAATAACACCAACCCAGGTTTCCTAATAATATTGTTGTGGAATCTGGCAGGGCTTTGTAATAAGATGGATTGCCCAGAGTGGGGATCATTCATAGATGGGAATGACATTTGTCTATTCCAGGAAACATGGACTAGAGAGGACAAGGCGCGCATTGGCTTTGCCTCTTTTTTTGTCCCTGCAAGATGGGTGGGGAAGGGGCGGCCATCGGGTGGCCTCACAGTTTGGGTGGGTATTCACCTGGGCTGTATGGCTAAGCCCCTGAATACATCATCTGACGATGTCCAGTGCGTGCTTTTGGAGTGGTCTAATGGATCTAGGCTTGCACTGGTCAACGTGTACTCTAGACCAGTGAGTGTTACTGGAGAGTCCAAAACATTCGAGGAGCTGTCCCTATTTTTAAGCTCCATTCCTAGTGGTATCCAGCTCGTGATTAGGGGTGACTTCAATTGTCATTTCGAGCCACTGCTAGGCTTGACAGATGGTGTCGTTATGGAAGAAGATGATCATTGGGCAATACCGCCATCGGCGGCTCCACCTCCCAGGTCATGGACACCGTTAGCAGTCCAAATTATGGCACTAACGCTTAAGCATTCGATCAGGGCTTGTAATGGACGGGTGAAATCAGATGTCCCCCAAAATGTACCTACAATAAACTGGGCCAGGAGTCCCGTCTAGATTATGTATTCGTTGAAACTCTGTCTTGGGCTAAAGTGAGGAATTTCACTGTGATTGTAAGAAATGATAGTGATCACAATGCATTAAGCCTAGAAATCTCTATGCCTGGTATAACTGTAGAGAATAAGGATAGCATTGATGTTCCTGATCCGAGGCTGACCCTATCCAATGACAGGCGAAGAGTCAAGTGGGTTAAATTGGTGGCACAGCCAGAGCAGATTTCGGAGCTCTATGCTCGAATACTCCCTGTACTTGAAGAGGTTAGTACCCTAATTACGCATGCACACTTCCCAGACATGCAATATAAGCTTGTGGCCTTGCATGAAGAGCTAATAAACAACTTGGCAGATTATAAACACCTACTCAAGTGTGTGAAAGAGGAATGGGACTATGACAACTGGACAAGTTTAAACAATGCCCTTGCAGCCAGAGACCTGCGCAAATTCTGGTCAATTGCAAATACGGGCTTGGCAGAGCCAGTACTTGCTGTTGAGGCAAATATAGCTGCAAGCGTATGGGAGGACCACTTCCGGACCCAATATGCATCAGGAGTCAGCAATTTGGAGGGGGGTATAGGGGTGGTGTCCTTAGATCCTATTTTGCAAATGGATGTCGTGGATTTCACGGTGAGGGCGGTCTCTGAGGCAATGCTTATTGGCCGCGGGAAAAGCCCCAGGGCTGGACAAGCTTCCAGGTGACCTCTTTAAGCATGAACCAATAATATGGGCTCCGTATCTGCTAGCCATCTACAATGCAGTCCTTTGAGGTATGCCGGTACCTAGTACTTGGCTGGGAGCAGAGATTGTGCCTATCCACAAGAAGGGCTCTCCTCTGCTCCCAGCCAATTACAGGCCCATCAGTTTGATTGATGTGCCGCAAAAGATTTTTGGCAGGCTAATTTTAGATCGCCTTCAGGACTGGATGGAGGAAAATTCCATAGTGAGTCCCTATCAGGCCGGGTTCAGAAGAAATATATTCACAATGGATCAGATTTATCGTCTGACCTTGCTATTTTGGAAGACTGTCACGATTGAAGGGGGATGTTTATACACGGTTTTCATGGATTTACGTGCTGCCTTTGATTTGGTCCCAAGAGGCAAGCTTTGGGCAGTACTAGCTGAGATGGGTATGCCACCCCAACTTTTGAATATTCTAATACGGCTCCACCAAGAAAATTTTGCTCGAGTAAGGTGCGGAAGGAATGGTTCACTGTCCTCAAAATTCCCCGTTGGCAGGGGGGTAAGACAGGGGTGCGTTCTAGCACCCACCCTGTTTTGCCTCTACGTCAACGGGGTAATCTCCCATCTAAACGGGATATCAAATACTGATGTTCCTAAGCTAGCCGGCAGCAGGGTGCCAGCAATAATGTTTGCAGACGACACCCTGCTGCTGTCAAAATCCCCAGTGGGGATCCAAAGGGTATTGGTTTTGTGGCATTTTGTGTGGAACGGGGTTTGGAAATCAACGCTTTGAAAACCAAATTTATGATTTTTAATTCCCCAGTAACCAGACGCCCAAACCCCACAATTGGACCGACCAAGCTGAAAAGGGTTCAGATTTTTGATTACTTAGGGGTAACTTTAAATGAAAGCATGACGTGGGCTCCTCAACAAATCAAATCTCAACTCAAACAGGCACAGCTAATAGGGGGTATTCTTAAGCTTTCTAATACCTCCACAATTAAACCCATTGGTCCACCCATTGAGATTTATAAAACACAGGCAAGAGGTGCAGTCACCTATGGGGGCGAACTATGGGGGCACGTCTGTAGGTCTGATATTGTCATCACAGAAAATAAATTCCTCAGACAATTATTAACTTTGCCCCCTAGTACTCCCTTGCTACCTCTTAGACTCGACCTGGGCCTCAGGCCAATAGATGAGGTCTTGGGTCTCAAGCCACTGACATTCTGGCGGAGGCTATGGAGCACGCTGGAGCTCCTAAACTACAGACAGGAACTCCTAGAAATTCTAAATTTGGCAAACGTAGTGAAAATACCATGGCTTGATTGTATAAAAAATGATTTTATCAAGTTAGGGGTCCCACAAATGCGGTATGACCCTGAAATTGCCTGTACCAGGGTTTCAAGAAAAAGCTTATCAAAACTTTATTATGAAAATAAATTATCTAACTCCATACGTAATGCGCAAACCGGCACCTTAACTGATTGTTTTTTAAAGGAAAAAGATTGTTATCACTTTGAATGTGTCTTGGACGATATTTTCCCTGTTTTAACTAGGAAGTTGTATTTACAGTGGAGGTATGGTACTCTACCAATTAGAGCTTTCACCACCAAATGGTCTCCATCCTCCCCGGAAAATTGTCCTAGCTGCAACTGTGATTTGGAAAATGACCTGCATATTATGTTCTTTTGCCCTGCCTATCAAAGAATAAGGAGGCATTGGCTTGTGCCATTATGCAGAAACATGGTAATCACACACTGCATGCAAGCCTATCGTATTTTAACAACAGATTTATTTGGCAAGGTTGTTTTGGGTGTAGCAACATTTCTCACAGCAATGGCTTAAGTGTAGGGCTCTAGTAAACAACGCCTAATTTTAAACTTTGTATATGCACTTTTCAAATGAATTTTATAGTTGATAATGCAGACGTCTATTGATTGAATTGGATAATGTATTATATCGATTACTTGTGTTTATCTTGAATTATTTATCATCCAGGTTATATTATATAATATATAATATATATAATTATATAATACTGATTGTTGATTTTATCATTGTATGTACATCTTTTTGGGCAAAAATTGCCGAAATAAAGATAAATGAATGGAATGGAATGGTTAAGACATTATGTATGAATTTGTCAAGTGAATAACTGTTTCTCCTTTAGAATTGTGCCTCCAGGCGAGATGGCAGTGATCGGGAGCGCGCTCCCTTTCCCAAATATCTTATTAGCTGCACGTTACATTAAGAGGCACGAGCATCTTTTTTTTTTTTTGTTTAAGTTGCGAGTTTGTGAGTCCGATTGCAGGGATGGAGGTCTGGTAGCCCTTGCAGCATCCCTCGGCTGCTTTCATATCCAATCACAGGGGGCCAATGAATAGTCATAAGGCAGGTTACTTAGAGACTACCTGCGAAAGGCCAATTTGCAATGCTTCCTCTTCTCACACAGGTGATCACAAACGTGTGCCTCTCCCCAGGGCCGTTTCTAGGTGTTTTGCCGCCCTAGGCAAGAACTGAAAAATGCTCCCCACCTTTTTATCACCATCACTCTCTCCCCCTGTCATCCAGTCTAGAAAAATTCATGCATTAAATATAAAGGAACTTGTATTTAACATTAAACAATAAAACACATCAACCATAGTATTGAAGTAGAACAGGTTTACATATGTATAATGGGATTTTTTTCTTCAGACCTAGGCAAGCTCTGTATATAATAGCTCTTAAACATATTCCACGGCTTCAGCTCGATGCAGCTCTTCATTTCCCTAGCCGCTTGGCCTCTGAGAGCAGAGTCTAAAAATGGTACCACATTTTGACAAACTCCGGTATGGCAGTGGCATAAGAACGTGTACCCACGGGTACACGCTGGGACCACAAATGAAATTTTGCCAAGGACAGCCGATATTGTAAAGGCTCACATTGTCATTCAGTTCAAGGATGTTGTCATTTTTTGGACATTCCAACTGAGGGGTGATAAGGAGAATGTGTGTTGTAAAATTGTGGCGTCCCCTGAGAAGACGAAACATGTGAGAGGTGCAGGGTTGGTGTCACCCAGTGCGGGTAACTCACGGTGTCACCCCTCACGACTTACCCCATGGACCTCCTCTGTGACAGAGCCAAGGCTGCCTCGCCCGCACACCTTCCCGGTGGTCATCCTGGCTCCTACAGATGTCCTGTTTATCCACATCCTTGGTCAGGGTGTCTTTCTGAATCCACCAGCCTCTGGTTGTGCTGGTTGTTCTCCCACAGCTTTCTCCTCCGTAGCATCCGCTACCGCGTCCTCCTTCCTGTTGTCCTCCTCTGCTCTCCTGCTTTCACCTCATTGCATCCGAGTTCCCCTCCGCAGTTCAGAGCCATCGGAAAATAAAGTCCCTCCTCCCCCTTGCACTGGAAGTATTACACAGGCAACAGAGGAAGAGGCAAGGAAGCAGGACTCCTTGGTGCCTCCGGGGCTCCCGCACCAGCCCCCAAGGCCTTTTCCTTACAGTACTCCCCTACCAGGCTTGGCCAATCGCCCGGCCCCAGAGTCCACCAGAGCGCGAGAGAGGAAGTCCACATTGAAGCTACCTAGAAGGTAATACTAAAAGGACTGGAGGACCCATTTAATGGCAGAGGCGAGGCTGCAAAGTTTGGCCAGCAGCCAACACAGCGTAACCAGATTGGTGTCACCCCATGTGCTGGTGTCACCCGGTGCAGTCCGCACCCCCGCACCCCTCTAGTGACGCCACTGGAGAGGTGCAAGGTGAGAGCAGGTGATTTAATTTATGAAGCAGATAGTGATAGAATGCCTTAGGTTCTCGTATGTTTAAGCATCTAAGTGACAAAGAGTATTGCATACTGCCAAACTGCTTCCTTCACCTGACCCACATATGGTAGTAGCTTTACCTCAGTTTGGTACAATTCTTTGTATTGCAGTTTCACACTCACAAGTATTCATTTGAATCTTTCAGCTGTGTGAGCTACCTATCTGATCTATCCACATCAGAGCCATGGTATTACGTTGAAATCTTCGACAACAATATTTAGAAAACCATGGGGCATATTTACAAGCCCTCATAGCCACAGGCACGTCACTTTTTATGACCTTCCTGTGGCGATAGGGGCTTTGCCTTATTTACAAGGCAGCTTTAAGCCACTTAACGCTGCCTTGTAAATAATGCCTCTCTCACAGTGTGACTGGCTGGGCAGACGTATCACCCTCTGAAATGTTGGTCCCTTTCTCTGCAATTTTGTCATGTTTACTTATCTCCGGTCATATGGTCTGCTTATGAATTGCACACCGGCAATTTCCACTGTCAGCCTCCCCTCCCCACCACTATCCACACTCCCTGGGATCAGCACTTGAAATTGCAGTGAGCGGGATGGACGGAGATCCCCTGGAACTTAGAGCTGAATAAATCGGAGCGGACATTTGTGTAGGCCTCAAATCGCCAAATCTCTTCATTTTTTTTAATAAGGAACTCTCTATTTAGGTGTTATTTATCTGTGAATCCAATATTTTGATTTTAAAAAACTGTCTTTGTGTGACACAGATGGAAAGCCTTCAAATTAGCAGTAAACTGCCCTGAAATGTGAGACTATCAGAAGAATGCAAACAGCCTGAAATGAAAGGTGTACATTCCAATCGTTTTTTCACGGAGGAGGACAGACACAGTTTTGGCATTTTTTTATACATTACTCCAGATTTATCCCTTCCATATCCTTAGCTGTTGATTGTTATTAAAGGGATTACCAAACTCATGTTTTTTGCCACCCTCCTCCCTCTGCCACCCTAGGCAGCCGCCTAGGCTTGCCTAATGGTAGAAACGGCCCTGCCTCTCCCCAACCAGCTGCTGTGCAATTTGTGCATCAAGAATTGTAACCAAATTAGTACCACAAGCTCCAATCGTTTTTAGTGAATCAGAGGCCTTATATTTATGTTGGGGTCACTATCATTTCCTTGTTTTTTTTGTGATTTGCCACCCAAACGTGGGTATCCTGATGTTATATATAATTATAATACCATTTCACTATTGTGAACAGTGTTCTCTAAAAACACACTGCAAGTGCGTCACAACGATGGTTACTACACCACAGCGGTGACGTACTACAGTTCCACTGCGTCACTCACTGGACGCCAAAGAAGGAAGTTATCAAGGAATTAATAATGCTGCCGAATGCTGCATCTAAAAGGCACACACTGTGAAAGATTTCACAGGTCTTTACAGTGTCTAAATCAGGCCACAACTAGATAAGTCATTGAAAATAGGTCACACCTGTCAGGAAAGAGGTCACAATAGAAAGAAATACATTAATTAACAAAGTGCATTTTAGATGGTGGCAGCCCGTGCTCTCCAAACTTGATTATTGCAACGGACTTCTGGTTGGTGCGAACAAACCTGTAATAGTAACATTTCAGGTACTGCATAATTCCACTGCCAGACTGCTCTTTGGGTTGTATAACTATTAATCAGCCAAACAGCCCCATAACACCCTACACTGGCTGCCTGTAGAGAAGCGCATTAGATTTAAGGCATTGTGTATTGCATTTAAGGCCTTTACAGAATTCCGTTCCTACCTATCTGGTAAAGCGCTTTAAATGGCATACACCTGCTCGCACCCTTCGCTCAGCTTACCAGAAGTTGGTGATAGTGCCATTCTCCCGTCTGCAGAGATGGGGTGGAAAAAGCTTCTTCAATATCACCTGCAGATGGTGGAACAATCTACCTCTTCAACTGAAGAACGCCAGTGATCTCCTGTCCTTTAGGAAAGGATTGAAGATCTGGCTTTATACTCTGTAATCCTGTCAGCACTGGCTCTCTACGTCACGCAGCAAATACATAACTACAAAATAAATAAATAAATAAAGGAGCTGTTAATTTATGAATGACATACAAAAATAAGGTATTCCTTCTTTTAAAGAAATGTTTTTCAAATGCACATATCTGGAGCTATAAAAAAGAACAAACTGAAGTGACGTAGGAAACTCGACTTCGCTCTCGTTTTCTGTGACATCACTCAGTAATTGATAGTTCTCCATCTATAATTCTATATATCGATACTGATATAGTTTCATGGCATTTTCATCCACAACCTATTTTCTCACGTAATTTAAAGAGTTTACAATTCAATGTAACAAGGGGAAGCGTTCACCAGCAATTCAAGTTCCTAGTATTTAATATCACGTGGTGATAGCAACAGTGATAATCTTTAATCCGTCGCTGTGTATTTTATGGCAGGTCAGTTTGGCACGTCCTTTGATGAAGCTCCGAACAAAGGGAAGGTAGTGTATGAAACAAATCACATAAAAACATCAAGAATATATTTTCCTGGCGCAAGAACGGCTGAGAGTCCCCCGGCACCTGCTGCAGTTTGAACTTTGGCGTTTTCTGATACTGCGAAATGGAAATCTATCTGTAGAAATTCAGAACACGGCAGGATGTCAAACAGGTGTGAGCCCAGCCGAGCATGCAGCGTTCAGACATGTTTGTTTGCTGCAGGGGCACGGATGAGTGGCGCACAGGGTAAGCTGTGGAAATGTAAATGAAATGCCAGATTGGTATGTGAGGGCACGAGTTCCATTTTCCTAAAGGGTCAGAGCTCAAGCATTTCAGATTACTTACAGATGCATTTAATTTACTATTACAAGCCACTTCCATATGTTATTTTCCAGCAGATGTGGGATATACCCTTGACATGCCATTTCCTCTATTGCAGGGACCCAAATAGCAAAATATTGGAGAATATTTACAGGAGGAATATTGAAAACCTGATGCAGAAAATGGGGTGGGATGACTTCAGGGAGGAGTGCTCTATATCTATAGTGCTTCCATGGGCGTAGCTTCAGGGAGGTTGTTTGGGATGAGGCACCCCCAAATAAATGCATTCTTTGCTTGATAGTTGGGTCTAGGGACCCGAGTCGGGCCTGCAGTGTTTGTGTTGGTTTGTCTAGTCGTCTCTATTTCACAAATCATTTTTTGATCAAGAACATAAATGAATATAGTGACCAGCTTTCCAAAACAGGAGTACATCTACACCCATAAAGATGCATGCAAATGTACTACTTTTTAGAATTCCCAAACATTGGCAGTAGTAGGTTGGAAAGCTGCTCCAATCGCAGGTATCCAGGATGCTACTGGCAAACAAACATCCAAAAGGCGATGGGGCAAATGCTTGCACATAGTCTAAGAGCATTCCAGCTCATCGTTTTCCATTTAAGTGTGCCTCTCTAGACAAAGTTCGTCAGACAGAGTAAAGGCAGTTAAGGTGACAGAGTACTTAACATCAAATATGGCCTAACGGCTAGAGCTGCAGAATTTAGAGCTGGGGAACCAAGTTTGAGTCTTGGAGTCAGCTCAACATCCTGTGATTCTGGGCAAATCACTTAATCTCCCCGTGCCTTCCAAAAATGATTGTGCCCTTGTGTAAACATAACTGGTGCTCATGTAAAGTGCTCCAATACCTTTGGTTCGAGTTTGTGCAAAATAAAACTGCACCAAAAAAACACCCTGCCTTTACTTCGCCTGACAATTTTATAGATGCTGCCTGGACCCATGCACATCCCTGTACATTGGCTAAAACTACTGTCATGGCGGTTCCTGACAATGTAGGAAAAGTTTGGGGAAAAAGCTGTGTCTAACCTGTTGGCCGGTCATCAAACATTTCCCAATTTTTTCTTTTTCAAAACAAACTCCTAAAGCATGAGTGTGTTTTTGAAGAATATAAAATGAATGCCCCTCACCCCGTGAGGGATGTATGACGTTACAACGCATACTTTTACAACGCCTACCTTTACAACGCATTTTTTACACCGCAACATCCATTACAACGCACACCATTACAACGCATACCATTTCAACGAATACTTTAAAACTACCTTTACAACGCATTCCACTACAACGCATAGTACATTTACAACGCATACCATTACAACGCATTACACTACATTGCATATAAGGTAAGTGTTGGATAGTGTAGGGGTTAAAATTACTATTCTAACTCCAGGGGGTGCAACAGTAGGGTAAGTGTTGGATAGTGTAGGGGTTAAAATTACTATTCTAACTCCAGGGGGTGCAACAGTAGGGTAAGTGTTGGATGGTAAGTTATGCGTTGTAATGGTATGCGTTGTAATGACTGCGTTGTAATGGTATGCGTTGTAGTGGTGTGCGTTGTAGTGTCATGCGTTGTAATGGATTTTGCGTTGTAAAAGTTTCGTTGTAATGGTAGTGCGTTGTAAAAATTGCGTTGTAAACGTTGTATACCCCCCGTGAGTGGTTTCTCCCATAGTGTGAAGGTCACAGTTACAAAGAAGACATCCAACCATTCAATATAAATAAGGCAATGGTTGGATATCTTACATCGAACTGCTCCCAATCCTTGGGACCATTGGAGGAAGTTTTACACTGACAAAGTAAATTTTACTCCATCTGCATGCAATTTGAGTGTGCCGAGCTCAAATTCCGGTGGACAGACATTGCCTTTAGTGGGCAAGCTCTAAATCAGCCCCAGAACCACCAAATGCAAATCAGTACTGACCTTACTCCTCATTGGAACACTCCATCCCAAATCTTGGCCATCTCACCCATTCACCCTGTGGCCCACTGCTTTTTAGTTGGGAAATTTAAGAGTAAAGTCCACATTTGTAAAGCGCACAATCACCCGTAAGGGTCTCTAGGCGCTGGGGGCCGTCGGGCAGATTAAGCGAGCTATTGCCCAGAGTCACATGGTGCTGGGCTAACCTGCCGCCGGAGCCGGGGATCGAACCGTGGTCCCCAGATTCCAGCGTCAGTCGCCCTGGCCGCGGCGCCACACCTCAGTCACATCTCCCCGAATCCCACTCGCTAAGCTATGCCCCTCAGCACTGCCCATACCCAGGGCCGGACTGGGAACTGAAAGCAGCCCTGGCAAATTTCAACAGACCAGCCCCCGTCCGGCGCGTAGTGAGCGAGCGCAGCGAGCGAGCTAGACTGCTACTAGGAATGTTTGGGGGGGTTCTCTCCCCAAGAAAATTTTGGAAAACGACAAACCGAAATGGTGAATTGTACAGCACATTTTCATTACATATTCAATTTTATCAACTTTCAAAGCACAGTAAATAGTAGATGATGACCTTAAAGAGCACCAGTTTACCCACCCAGTCATATGTACCCATAGACATTCTTTCAGAGAGCACCAAAAATAGACACAAGTAGTGAATCAGAGAGAACAAAGTAAAAGTGAGACCAGCCCCCCACATGGTGTGTAGCGAGCAAGCGCAGTGAGCAACCACTACTAGGGGGTAGTTTGGGGGGTTAAACCTGTCCCCCCAAAAATATTTGAGAGATAGAAAGGCCAAAACAAAACATTTTTGAACAAATTTTTCTTTACATATTAGATTGTATTAACTTTTAAAGCATAGTAAATTGTCACTCATGTTGTCACACATTAAGCACTGACGTGATGTTACACATGAGCACACAGGCCACTGACTAAGGCCAGAAACTGTGGAAATATCACACATAAGCACCTAGGCACTGACCCAGGCCTGGTTACACCACCAGGCCAGTAAGCATGCAAAGGTCACACATAAGCACACAGGCCGTAAGCATGGAAATGTCACACATGAGCCTCTAGCTCCAGGTCACTGAGGCGAGAAACTATGGAAATAGTACACATAATTAAGCACCCAGGCCAGAAAGCATGGAAACGTCACATATAAGCACCCAGGTTGACAGAAGGCATGGAAATGTCTCAAATGGCACCCTGGCCAGAAAGCAGAAACAATTAACACAAAGGCCCTGGCCTTGACATGACACATCTTTAAATAGCCTACTTAAGTGGGTGGCACAATAAGTGTTACAGGTCCACTAGCAGCATTTAATGTACAGTCCCTGGGTACATGTAGAACCACATTCTGGGGACTTACAAGTAAATTAAAATTGCCAATTTGGTCTAAGCCAATTTTACCATGTTTGAAAGGAAAGAGCGCAAGCACTTTAGCACTGGTTAGTGGTGGTAAAGTGCACTGAGCCCTAAGAGCCAACAAAAATCACTTGTTTTGATGTAATAAAGCAGATGAAACCAGATTTTAATTTGGAGGAATCTGAGGACGACAGGGACTTATCTAACCATGTCTCAGCAGTCAGTATGAACAATATGTATCTAAAAAGCATTTTACATGTGCTAATGGCGCTGGGTCTTTTTCTGGAGCTTCTCCTTTCCCGCACAGCTGGTTCAACACCTACAACTTGGGCATCTGTAATTCACATGCAAACAGTGAACGGTCATTGGGGTATGGGCGACATCCCGGAAGATATTGACTGGCTTCACAAGCTGTACCACACTCTGATCATGGAGAAGATCTCAGCTACATTAGCCGCAACAGTTTGAGAAGCAGTGGGGCCCCTGCAGGAATTTTTCCACAAATGCATTTTGAGAACTCTCTTGCACGAAATATCTACGAGTGCTGCACCTCACAGACCTGGGTTACTGTACAATGGTGTACATGGACCTTCTCATAAAGGGCAAAATGGATCCTTTATCAAGCTTATGAGTGAACACACGTCTTTTGTTATCTCCCCCTACTTCCTCCCCCCAAATTTCCATTATTCCCCCCTTTCCTTTGCCTCCTCCCCATCATTTCCTGACTTTAATGGCGTCACTGGTTGTTAGACACATGACACCGGCCTTGTAACCATAACATACAATTATCTTCTGCTTTATCAGTACAATTCAGTGATCTCGTGTGTTGGGGGGGGGGTCGCAGAGGTGGGCAGTTAGTGTGGTACGGTAAATCTGGTCCCATTCTAAACAGATCAGTTTTACAATTCTTCAGAGATAGCAACGAGATTGCTGAGCAGCCAATGCAATGCAAACTGTAATGGGAATGTTTTGAAAAGTTAGGTAGAAACGACAACGTGGAAGGCCGTGTTATTTCTACGAGGCTGCGTGTTTTCTGCTACTGTACGGTACGTGTACCAATCAATGCCTCTTAAGTGATGAATGTGCTCTGGCCTCAGGCTCTCCTTACTGCAGCATGATGGTCTCTTTATATCATTTTGTAGTGGCAGGCAAAATGGAGTGAGTCGTAAAATTGCAATAGATTTCACGTATTTGTTTGATTACATATTTGACTGCCAGCCTAAGCGAGATAGCAGTACTCATGAGATAAACAACAGTGCGGAAATAGAAGCCACTGTTTCGGGGCAGATCACAGATTATCTTGTTGAATCAATCAATGAGCTGCTTCTGCATGCACAACCGCATAACCCTCCTCGAAGCGTGTGGCACCACCTGCAGGACTCCTTCTCACAGCCCCGTCACACTTCGATCGTCTGCGCTGTGCATGGCAAGTGTGCCTCAGACCGGCTAGACAGCCACAGGAGGCAGGCGCCGTGAGTGCGTAACCGCCCGTGCAGGGTCAGCTGCAGCCTTGGCAGGGCAAGCATACACGGAGGGTAGTACATCTACTGGGGAGGTCTATTTTGAGGGCAGTCAGAGAAAGCACCAACCTGGTGGTGTATGTGAGAATGGGGGGCAACACGGTATGTCATAGACGGCCAGTATATGGTTGTGTGTCCCATCCTGCTGCAGTGCTGCTACTGTCCATACCTGTGCCAGAAGAACTCTCCATTCCCTTTATCCGCTGTAGCTTTCCATGGTGTCCATACCTGAGTGTACCTGGGCAATGACTCTCTGCCTGCAGCACCCTCAGGAATATGTGCACCGAAAGTGGCACGTGCTGAGTGCCGGAAAACACGCACCACAAAGGGACACTAGCCTAGGCAAGAAAGGCATTCTGCTGCTGCAGAAGGGCAAGAGTCCAATCCATACATTAACCACCCCCGCCCATGACTTCTGGTGCTCAAACCTGAGTATCGGGGACCCTTTGAATCTTGCAGCCCTGCATACACCCACCCTCGACAGGGGGCCCCTTTCAGCTACACTTGCTTCTGCCTTCCTGGGATATGCACCTGGGCAAGTAGGGCGTTCACAAGGTTTCAAGGGCATTATTTTCTTAGTGAACTGATAAAGAATTATTGTGTGAACCAGCATTCGCTGTAGTGGTGTGACCATTTAGAAGAGGAAAACACTATCTGCTTTTATCATGGTCATCTCATAAAGCCTGATGATGGTAGCAAGCATGTCAATTAATGATCGATGGTACTGCAGCATGAGCCCCCTTATGTCTGTTCCTGAGCAAGGACCCCGTTCTCCCTTCCCCTGCTTCCTACTGCTTCCCTGATGCCTAAGCGCAGGCCCGATGCCTGTGTTCTTACAGATCACTTTCTCACGCCTGCATTTGTTCACATGACGCACTCACATTCAATCAATCAATCAATCAATCAATCAATCATAACATTTGTATAGCGCACTACTCACCCGGAAGGGTCTCAAGGCGCTTGGGGGAAGGGGTCCGCTATTGCTCGAACAGCCAGGTCTTGAGTAGTCTCCTGGAGGCGAGATGGTCCTGGGTCAGCCGAAGGTGGGTGGGGAGGGAGTTCCATGTCTTGGCCGCCAGGTAGGAGAAGGATCTTCCTCCGGCGGTGACTCTTCGGATGCGTGGTACGGCGGCGAGGGCGAGGCTTGTAGAGCGAAGCTGGCGGGTGGGCGTGTAGAAGGTCACACACGACTACCCTTCAGTGTGAGCACACTTCACTTCAATCGCACTTCCATTCACCCACACACTCCCATTTGCTCACACTTCCACTCACAGCAGACTGTAGCAGCCACAAACATATTTTTACACATATATTTGCACTCAGTACCATTCATGAACACCAACGTTCACACATTTGCGCCCGTGCAGACAATCCCACTCTCACACAATGCATACACACGGAGGCTTTCGAGCATGCTGGCATTTTCCTACTTTTCCTACAACGACACTGGTTCAAACACTCCCATTTGCTCACACTTCCACTCACAGGCTGTAGCAGTCACAAACATATTTTTACACATACTTTCGTACTCAGTACCATTCATGCATAGCTGCCAAGGTTTCAGATTACATATGTGTGACATTTTCAGAATTTCACTGTAATTATGAGTGACATTCAACGACTATGAGTGACACTTTCTCGCGAACATAAATCAAGCAATGGTGACGAGGGAAATATATAAATATCAGAAATTACACCCATTTGAGCAACGAAAACCTCTAAAATTATCTTTAAACTGCTGAAAATCATAGGTAATGGAGGATCAGTCCTCCTCAACATGTGCCAAAAGCAATACCACATCCTTCAGCTTTCTCTCACGCACATACTCCTTCAAAACACCAACTCTACTCTTCAAAACGCTCTCATACACTAGCATAATTGCCTCTAATCCTACACTTTATACTTGCTAGCACTACAGTAAAGCAGATAATGGACATGTGTCCACCCAGTGTAAAATTGCCATTCCATGCTACAATACCTTACCAGAGTGATCATTAAATCCAGACTTCCTCCTGTAAACTATTGCTGTAATTGGGCAGATGGTGAGTGGTACTGAGTACTTGCACTACTTTCATTTAAAAGGGAGAGAATCTGTAATTCTCAGCAATGCTGTACGATTTAATGGGAGAACCACCCCAGAGGAGGAAATATGTATTGTGGATAAGTAACAACAGCACTTTTTGTATGTTTTCATTAAAGTACTGCGTGCACCATTTCACAGCTATACATCACTCTCCCAACTGCAGACATTACTCTGTGGGCACGGATTGAGAGCCCCTTCTGCACAGGCCACTAACCAACTATTGGGATTAATGGGTTCTGCTAAATTGCCAATCGCCTGAATTGGTCCTGGCATTGCTCTGATAGCAGCAGACTCTGGGCCTCTTCTGACTTTGGGGGCTCAGTGCTGCATTAAAGAGTTGACAGGCTACAGAATCCACCTTCTCATCTGCTAGTTCAGGTCATCAAGAAGTCACAGGCTCTGGTCTGCTGTGCCTCTTCAAATAATACTTAACAACAAGGGGTGGTGATGGACGGCTGTAATGCCAGAAACCGGTCCCCGGAAGCTTGTTTCCTTTCCAGTGAAGAATTGGCTTGGTAGTTTGGTCTGCTCTGTTCCCATGATGCACTGGGGCAGGGACAGACTAATTTGCATATAGCCAGGTTCTGAACTGGGATGGTGCAGTGAGCTAAAAAACGGTGATGGATCAAGCCCTGATCTGTTGACTGGGTAGGAGTGTTCTGATTAACTCAGATACTCTGTCCATCACCACCCCCTTTTTGTAAATTATTTTGGCCACCATGAGTGTGGAAGGGTATGCTCAGACATGAGTCCCTTGCTCATTGCACCATCAGGATTCAAGCAAGCCGGGCCGAAGACGGCTGTAATGCCAGAAACCGGTCCCCGGAAGCTTGTTTCCTTTCCAGTGAAGAATTGGCTTGGTAGTTTGGTCTGCTCTGTTCCCATGATGCACTGGGCCAGGGACAGACTAATTTGCATATAGCCAGGTTCTGAACTGGGATGGTGCAGTGAGCTAAAAAACGGTGATGGATCAAGCCCTGATCTGTTGACTGGGTAGGAGTGTTCTGATTAACTCAGATACTCTGTCCATCACCACCCCCTTTTTGTAAATTATTTTGGCCACCATGAGTGTGGAAGGGTATGCTCAGACATGAGTCCCTTGCTCATTGCACCATCAGGATTCAAGCAAGCCGGGCCGAAGACGGCTGTAATGCCAGAAACCGGTCCCCGGAAGCTTGTTTCCTTTCCAGTGAAGAATTGGCTTGGTAGTTTGGTCTGCCCTGTTCCCATGATGCACTGGGCCAGGGACAGACTAATTTGCATATAGCCAGGTTCTGAACTGGGATGGTGCAGTGAGCTAAAAAAACGGTGATGGATCAAGCCCTGATCTGTTGACTGGGTAGGAGTGTTCTGATTAACTCAGATACTCTGTCCATCACCACCCCCTTTTTGTAAATTATTTTGGCCACCATGAGTGTGGAAGGGTATGCTCAGACATGAGTCCCTTGCTCATTGCACCATCAGGATTCAAGCAAGCCGGGCCGAAGACGGCTGTAATGCCAGAAACCGGTCCCCGAAAGCTTGTTTCCTTTCCAGTGAAGAATTGGCTTGGTAGTTTGGTCTGCCCTGTTCCCATGATGCACTGGGCCAGGGACAGACTAATTTGCATATAGCCAGGTTCTGAACTGGGATGGTGCAGTGAGCTAAAAAACGGTGATGGATCAAGCCCTGATCTGTTGACTGGGTAGGAGTGTTCTGATTAACTCAGATACTCTGTCCATCACCACCCCCTTTTTGTAAATTATTTTGGCCACCATGAGTGTGGAAGGGTATGCTCAGACATGAGTCCCTTGCTCATTGCACCATCAGGATTCAAGCAAGCCGGGCCGAAGACGGCTGTAATGCCAGAAACCGGTCCCCGGAAGCTTGTTTCCTTTCCAGTGAAGAATTGGCTTGGTAGTTTGGTCGGCCCTGTTCCCATGAAGCACTGGGCCAGGGACAGACTAATTTACATATAGCCAGGTTCTGAACTGGGATGGTGCAGTGAGCTAAAAAACGGTGATGGATCAAGCCCTGATCTGTTGACTGGGTAGGAGTGTTCTGATTAACTCAGATACTCTGTCCATCACCACCCCCTTTTTGTAAATTATTTTGGCCACCATGAGTGTGGAAGGGTATGCTCAGACATGAGTCCCTTGCTCATTGCACCATCAGGATTCAAGTAAGCCGGGCCGAAGACGGCTGTAATGCCAGAAACCGGTCCCCGGAAGCTTGTTTCCTTTCCAGTGAAGAATTGGCTTGGTAGTTTGGTCTGCCCTGTTCCCATGATGCACTGGGCCAGGGACAGACTAATTTGCATATAGCCAGGTTCTGAACTGGGATGGTGCAGTGAGCTAAAAAACGGTGATGGATCAAGCCCTGATCTGTTGACTGGGTAGGAGTGTTCTGATTAACTCAGATACTCTGTCCATCACCACCCCCTTTTTGTAAATTATTTTGGCCACCATGAGTGTGGAAGGGTATGCTCAGACATGAGTCCCTTGCTCATTGCACCATCAGGATTCAAGCAAGCCGGGCCGAAGACGGCTGTAATGCCAGAAACCGGTCCCCGGAAGCTTGTTTCCTTTCCAGTGAAGAATTGGCTTGGTAGTTTGGTCTGCCCTGTTCCCATGATGCACTGGGCCAGGGACAGACTAATTTGCATATAGCCAGGTTCTGAACTGGGATGGTGCAGTGAGCTAAAAAAACGGTGATGGATCAAGCCCTGATCTGTTGACTGGGTAGGAGTGTTCTGATTAACTCAGATACTCTGTCCATCACCACCCCCTTTTTGTAAATTATTTTGGCCACCATGAGTGTGGAAGGGTATGCTCAGACATGAGTCCCTTGCTCATTGCACCATCAGGATTCAAGCAAGCCGGGCCGAAGACGGCTGTAATGCCAGAAACCGGTCCCCGGAAGCTTGTTTCCTTTCCAGTGAAGAATTGGCTTGGTAGTTTGGTCTGCCCTGTTCCCATGATGCACTGAGCCAGGGACAGACTA
Source organism: Lissotriton helveticus (assembly GCF_964261635.1). Lineage (NCBI taxonomy): Eukaryota > Metazoa > Chordata > Amphibia > Caudata > Salamandridae > Lissotriton > Lissotriton helveticus. The sequence goes on from NC_136068.1 coordinate 1,643,096,231, forward strand.
ATTTGCATATAGCCAGGTTCTGAACTGGGATGGTGCAGTGAGCTAAAAAACGGTGATGGATCAAGCCCTGATCTGTTGACTGGGTAGGAGTGTTCTGTTTAACTCAGATACTCTGTCCATCACCACCCCCTTTTTGTAAATTATTTTGGCCACCATGAGTGTGGAAGGGTATGCTCAGACATGAGTCCCTTGCTCATTGCACCATCAGGATTCAAGCAAGCCGGGCCGAAGACGGCTGTAATGCCAGAAACCGGTCCCCGGAAGCTTGTTTCCTTTCCAGTGAAGAATTGGCTTGGTAGTTTGGTCGGCCCTGTTCCCATGATGCACTGGGCCAGGGACAGACTAATTTGCATATAGCCAGGTTCTGAACTGGGATGGTGCAGTGAGCTAAAAAACGGTGATGGATCAAGCCCTAATCTGTTGACTGGGTAGGAGTGTTCTGATTAACTCAGATACTCTGTCCATCACCACCCCCTTTTTGTAAATTATTTTGGCCACCATGAGTGTGGAAGGGTATGCTCAGACATGAGTCCCTTGCTCATTGCACCATCAGGATTCAAGCAAGCCGGGCCGAAGACGGCTGTAATGCCATAAACCGGTCCCCGGAAGCTTGTTTCCTTTCCAGTGAAGAATTGGCTTGGTAGTTTGGTCTGCCCTGTTCCCATGATGCACTGGGCCAGGGACAGACTAATTTGCATATAGCCAGGTTCTGAACTGGGATGGTGCAGTGAGCTAAAAAACGGTGATGGATCAAGCCCTGATCTGTTGACTGGGTAGGAGTGTTCTGTTTAACTCAGATACTCTGTCCATCACCACCCCCTTTTTGTAAATTATTTTGGCCACCATGAGTGTGGAAGGGTATGCTCAGACATGAGTCCCTTGCTCATTGCACCATCAGGATTCAAGCAAGCCGGGCCGAAGACGGCTGTAATGCCAGAAACCGGTCCCCGGAAGCTTGTTTCCTTTCCAGTGAAGAATTGGCTTGGTAGTTTGGTCGGCCCTGTTCCCATGATGCACTGGGCCAGGGACAGACTAATTTGCATATAGCCAGGTTCTGAACTGGGATGGTGCAGTGAGCTAAAAAACGGTGATGGATCAAGCCCTGATCTGTTGACTGGGTAGGAATGTTCTGATTAACTCAGATACTCTGTCCATCACCACCCCCTTTTTGTAAATAATTTTGGCCACCATGAGTGTGGAAGGGTATGCTCAGACATGAGTCCCTTGCTCATTGCACCATCAGGATTCAAGTAAGCCGGGCCGAAGACGGCTGTAATGCCAGAAACCGGTCCCCGGAAGCTTGTTTCCTTTACAGTGAAGAATTGGCTTGGTAGTTTGGTCTGCCCTGTTCCCATGATGCACTGGGCCAGGGACAGACTAATTTGCATATAGCCAGGTTCTGAACTGGGATGGTGCAGTGAGCTAAAAAACGGTGATGGATCAAGCCCTGATCTGTTGACTGGGTAGGAGTGTTCTGATTAACTCAGATACTCTGTCCATCACCACCCCCTTTTTGTAAATTATTTTGGCCACCATGAGTGTGGAAGGGTATGCTCAGACATGAGTCCCTTGCTCATTGCACCATCAGGATTCAAGCAAGCCGGGCCGAAGATGGCTGTAATGCCAGAAACCGGTCCCCGGAAGCTTGTTTCCTTTCCAGTGAAGAATTGGCTTGGTAGTTTGGTCTGCCCTGTTCCCATGATGCACTGGGCCAGGGACAGACTAATTTGCATATAGCCAGGTTCTGAACTGGGATGGTGCAGTGAGCTAAAAAACGGTGATGGATCAAGCCCTGATCTGTTGACTGGGTAGGAGTGTTCTGATTAACTCAGATACTCTGTCCATCACCACCCCCTTTTTGTAAATTATTTTGGCCACCATGAGTGTGGAAGGGTATGCTCAGACATGAGTCCCTTGCTCATTGCACCATCAGGATTCAAGCAAGCCGGGCCGAAGACGGCTGTAATGCCAGAAACCGGTCCCCGGAAGCTTGTTTCCTTTCCAGTGAAGAATTGGCTTGGTAGTTTGGTCTGCCCTGTTCCCATGATGCACTGGGCCAGGGACAGACTAATTTGCATATAGCCAGGTTCTGAACTGGGATGGTGCAGTGAGCTAAAAAACGGTGATGGATCAAGCCCTGATCTGTTGACTGGGTAGGAGTGTTCTGATTAACTCAGATACTCTGTCCATCACCACCCCCTTTTTGTAAATTCTTCCAATAATACAACACAGCGCTCTCCTGGACGGATACAAGTGCCCAGACCATTTCCGGAACACACGTGGAGCCAGGGCAGGTTAAGAATGCTTTGTATGACAGGCCTGCCCAGACCACGGGAATCCCTGCTTGGGAACCAGGGACTGGGAAGGCAGCAGTGGCACAGCAGGACTTAAAAACATTCCTGCCTGGTGTCAGTGCGCGCGATCTCCTCCACAGCAGAGTAGCACTGAGAGGTCGCCCATGAACTGGAGGAGCTCAGTCAGGGACCGAAATTATATTTAAATTGTAGTTAGCGTTTTAAATAAATAAATGAATAAAGAGCTGACTGGAGCCTAACACGCCGCAGTACCACCCTGAGCCTGGGAGAGCAGTGAGCAGAACTACAGGCTTAGTGTCTGTCAGGCTGTAAAGTTTGAAAACGATTAATACTTCAGTGAGCCACACAGCAGCCTCTCCGTGATAACACTGTCAGTCTATAATGGTAAATGCGACCTTTCGTTTCCGACTAAGTCCGGTCACAGGGCAGCAGCATGATGTAGCACACTGACCAAGTGGGCACAGGCAGCGCGGTGATAGTAGTGCCTGCCACTAAAACTAAAAAAAACTAAATAAACGTGTAACTCAACCGCAGACCCGCCCAGCTCAAGAGAAACGTAACTACTAGGCTCCCCTCTCTCATAAAATGAACACACTTTAGCAGTCATGAGTGACACCGCGTTGTCACGTGAACCCAGGGCAGGGAATGCTCAGCAGCCCCAAGACCCCCTCCCTCCAACCCCCCCTACCCACCCACTTCCCCCAGGCGGCCGGATCTTCGCGTGCCTCCTAAATGTATTAAGGGCAGCACTGCGCAGAGTATGACACTGTCATAACAAAAAGTCTATCCAGTGCTTATTTTCAATCCGCTCTGCCCGCAACAGCCCCTACATGGCCCCTGCCTAGTACTGAAGCGCAGCCTTGACCCTGAAGTCAACTGCAAGCAGCAGGCTGTGACTAAGCTGTAGTATACTATTATAGCCTAGGAATAATGACGCGCTCTGCCTCTAAAAGGTAAACATTTTGAGATACCTGAGTGAGTGCTGTGAGGGACCTTTTTCAGTCTCCAGCCGCGATGACTCTCACCTGGGAATGTGTGCGGTCCGGGAGTAGACTCGCACGGTAATGAGGCCCCACTGCCTCCTTCACAGTCTAGTACAAGTCCAGGCCAGGGCACGGGAGATTGCAAAAATGGAAGCAACACTCACCTGGCGGCGGGCGGCCGGCACTAGCAGACGTTCTGCAGCAGGGACACTGAGACATATCAGGGGGGCTAGAAATAATTACATTATGGGTGGCGAGCGAGGGCCTCTCGTCGTCACGCTCCTGCGCGAACCCCAATGCGCATGTGTCACCTCAACAGCCGCGCCCGGCCCCCCCCACCCCCTTGAAGGGGGCAAACTGAAGATTAAGAGCAGGCCGCGCAAACCACGCAGTGGAGGCATCTGCACGCTGCGTGTGCACGCAACCCACCCACCCCCTAAAATGGCACTGTTGCCTGCAATGCATTATTTATCCAGCAGAGAATTCATTAAATTGCATTTTTTTGCACACGGACTCAGTGCTCGGAGAGAGTGAAACGCAGGCACGCTGCAAAGTACAGTAGTAGGTAAGTGACTACTACTGTACTGAGTGTACAAAAAATCGGCCTTTAGCAACAAAACCGGCCCCCCCGGCCAAAAACCGGCCCCCACCCCTGGCAGCCTAACGGGGGATTGCCCGGTGCCCGACATTGCCAGTCCGGGCCTGCCCATACCTCACATGCTAGGTCTAAAGTGCTTTTCCAAATGGCCAGCCTTTTGTACCACTAGGGAGGTAGTGACCTGCTCTGATTTACACTGGTTTACTGGGTGCTTTTGAGAGTACAAAACTGAGACGCTGTTTGTAGTCTGACCTATATGGGACATAAAGGGTGAGGTGTGTGAGGTTTGATGGCATAGAGCCTCAAGATAAATACATTCATACAAAGATCGTATACATATGAACACATGCAGAGAGATAAAATCAAGAGACATCTGTGAACAAAAACACTAGAACACCTACATACAGTAAGGTGGGCACCTCTCAGCAATCCCACTCTGTGTGGTTTATTGGAGGCAACAGGAAGTCTTGTTGGCCCCTAGGACCATCGACAGCTAAGGGTGCTTCATCCCCCAACCAGCAGCATGACAGGATGGGGAAGAAAGGAGGAGGGACCACAGTGAGTTATCAGGATTTTTTTGTTCAAAGGAAAGGTGTGCTGCATAATCCCACTTCCCTGGGCCGATTTCAGCCAGGGGGACCCCATCCTCGAGGCCACGCATTTTAAGAATGGGGAGAGGGGCTACGTGGCCCCCGTCCCAGGGCCGAATTTGCCTTATTGGTACTCAATTAAACATTAAGAACAGTAGACATAAATAATGCACTTCTCTTAGCAGCAGGAATAGTAAACAAGCGGACACTTGCACCAGTAGTGGCAACACTTCCACTATTCGGACTGAAACCTTGAAAATGTGGCACATTGGGAATATCTGAGTTTACAAAATGCTTCTTGGCAATCCATAGTCCTCCCAGACTTCACTCTGTTTTTCGGTAGTTGTCTAAATAATGTGTTTTATCTGCACAATTGTTTACAAATTGTGCATAGAATTCCATAAGGCACAGAAAGGCCTTGATCTCATCCTTTCTTTTTGGAGGGCTTGCAGATTTGTATTTACTAAATTCTGCGGTTAACCCCCTCACAGGCAAAATCTTCAGAAGCTCCCTCAGTTTTGTCATGTTCAGATTTAGTCCTCTCCAGTATGAGTATATCATCTAGGAAAAATACACATATTTGACCTCAATAAATAGTATATATTTTAGAGTTTGATATATTGCCCATTAACACTAAATCACATGGAACTCTCAAAAATCGATAACATCCTATGTGTGTGGAGAAAGCCATGAACTTTTTACTCTTAGCATTTAACAAAAACTGATGCTATGTGGCGGTCAGATCTATTGTTCAAAACCGTTTAAGAGCTTTGTTCATAGACAGATGTTTGAAGATTTATGGTAGCAGCAACTTGCAACCCTTTTTAAGGTTTGTAAGGTTGAGCCATCATGTTGCTTTTTCATTGGCATGTCTTGCCACTACCATTGATGTTAGCCACTCCAATAATTCCACATGTTCTTTTACTGCCACTTCTTGCAACGTCTTCAGCTCTTGTGTAACTTCTTAACTTATAGACATGGGAATTATATTCACCTTGAGTACACATGATTTTGTGTCAGGTTTCAATACAACGCTATCTTTAAAATTGCCTGATTTATCGATTTTCCAAGAAAAAAACAACAGGATATTCCTTTCAAGCTTCTTGCACAGTGATATCCCTATCACTTTCAATGAGTACGGATTCAGTGAAGTACGAGTTCAGTTTCCTTTAGTTAAACCAACCCAGTTGAGACAGACTCCCAAATTCTCAATAACTTCCCCTGTAAACCTTTAAGGTTTTATGTCAGCCTCTTCTAGGTTCTCACCCAAAATCTTAGCAAACATGCTTCACCATGCTTCCTTATTTATTATAGTATTGGGAAAACCTGAGTTCACATCAATGTTCATCTTCATCTCACGGGTTGTTTTTGTTCTAAGTACACCATCCACTCTTAGCACGCCTGCCACATTATACACAAATTACAATGCAACTGGAGGTTTGCTGTCTCCTAAAGAGCTCCATTGTTGCATTTGTAGATGGTTGCAAGTGCCAGTCTAGTATCACTCACTTAGAGCTGGTAGGAGGAGTTAGATAGATGTTGTTAATAAATAATTGTAACATAACCTCATTATGTTTTTGTTGAAATTGGCCCTTTTTGCAGGGTAAGCCCCAAACCTTTTGCTTCTTCCTCCCTTATTTTCCCTGACCTGTGGCTGTTGGCAATAGGACTCTGGACAATTTACCACTACTGACCAGTGCTAAAGTGCATATGCTCTCTGTGTAAATTGTCATTGTAATTGGTTATCTATGTTTGGCATATTTGTATCACCAAGAAGTCCCTAGTAAAGTTCACTGAGTGTGCTAGAGCTGGGGATACAAATGCTACTAGTGGGCCTGCAGCACTGATTGTGCCACCCACATGAGTAGCCCTGAAATGATGTCTCAGACCTGCCACCACAGTGCCTGTGTGCAGTCTGTGACCTGCCATGTCCTCCTGGTCAGTGTCCCCACTGGCCAGGCCTAACCCTTCCCTTTCTGTGCACATTGGTCACCCCCATGGAAGGCCCAAGGTACCCCCTTGGGCAGGGTGCAGTGTATGTGAAAGGTAGAGCATGTACTAGTGCAGGTGACATGCTCTGGTAGTGAATGACAGCCATTTTCGTTTTTCACTATTATAATGCTACTTTGCCCATAGGCTATCATGTGGAATGCTGGCTACAGTGGCTACCAGCATTTCTTCAGATTGGAGCAAGATAGGACATAAAAATCTGGTATCCCTCAACTCAGAATTTATTATTATTTTTATAGAGGCTTTTATAGCGCGCTCTGTTACTAAAAAAATAGTATCCTGGCGCGGGAGAGATGGAAAGCAAAGCAGAGTGATTTCAGTGTACAGATGGGAGTGAGAGCCCTATGCAGTGATGTTAAAAAGGTGGGTCTTCAGTCCCTTCTTAAACACGGTGATGGATTGGGCTGTTCTCAAATGTAGAGGAAGGGTGTTCCAGGCTCTAGCAGATCTGACAGAGATGGATTGACCACCAAGCCTGCTGTATTTAAACTTTGGTACAGTCATTTGAAACAGATTAGTTGACCTGAGAGGTCGGTTAGGAACATACAGGGAAAATCTTTTTCTCAGATAGAGTGGGCCGGTTTGATGGACAGCACGGTATGCGAGAACAAGGATTTTAAATAAAATCCTGTGAGCAACTGGTAGCCAGTGAAGAGGTTGACGGACACTTGAGCTTTTTGGTATGTTAAACACAAGCCGCACAGCGGCATTTTGGATAACTTGGAGACGATGAATCAAATAGGCCGGTAAACCACAGAAGAGGCCATTCGCGTAATCCAATCTGGATAATATGAGGGCGCGAATGACAGTCTCCTTGGCCCCTCTCGGGATCAGAGGGAAGAACCTGCGTAATGTTCTAAGTGTGGAGAAACAAATCCCAGTAAGTTTTTTCAAATGGTCCTCAAATCGGAGGTCATTGTTAAACCAGACTCCTAGGTTTTTTGCAGGGCCGCCGATGGATTTGGGGCATGGCAGATCGTCGGGCCAAAGAGAGTCGCTGAAATTGTCTGGAAAGGAGCCATACAGCAGGATTTCTGATTTACTTTCGTTGCATTTTAGTTGGGCGAGGGCTAGCCAACGAAAGACAGATGATAGGCAGGACTGGGCTCCCGACGTATCCAAATTATTTTTTGGCCATGTGAACAGAAGTTGTGTGTCGTCAGCGTAGGCCATAGTTTTGGCTCCCAGCTGTTCGGCAAGATATATGAGAGGGGTCAGATATATATTAAAAAGCAGGGGGCTGAGGGTAGAGCCCTGAGGTACACTAGTAGTAAGTTTTTTGGGAGAGGAAGCAAAGGGCGGCATCCAAACTTGTTGAGATCTATTATCTAGAAAAGATGCCAGCCAGTCAAGGGCGGAGCCTGTTATGCCTATGGCCGCTAGTCTTGTGAGCAGAAGGTAGTGAGGGACCGTATCAAAGGTGGCAGAGAGGTCCAATAAAATCAGAGCCGCTCTGCCACCTCCGTCCAGACATTCCCGGATAGCCTCGGATATTTCAACTAACGCAGTCTCTGTACTGAAGGACGCTCTGAAGCCTGATTGCACTGGGTGGAGTGCCTGGGAAGTTTCTACAAATTTGTCCAGCTGCGTAAAAGCCACTTTTTCCGCATATTTTTGCAAGAGCCGGCAGCAGTGATATGGGTCGGAAGTTAGCGGGGACAACGGGATCCAAGCCATTTTTTTTTAAGAGTGGGAGCAGTTTAGCTTGCTTCCAACAGGCCGGAACGGTAGCAGTAAGAAAAGAGCGGTTAATGATGTGTGTCACCTCATAGCCAACTGTGTCTGCAAGACCCGCAAACACTCTGGCAGGACAGGGGTCCGAAGGGGATCCTGATTGTAAGGTAGCAAGGATTTTAACAATATCTGTTTTTTCTACCGAGGAGAAATTGGCAAACTGTTCCGTATGGACAGGCATCATGGGGGATGGGGTAGCCAATGAAGAGGGAAAGCTGTTGCATACAGTAAGCAAATCATCTTGAATTTTGGTGATCTTGTCAACAAAGAACACAGATAGTTCTCACACCATTTCTCCGAGGAGGTCAGTAGAGGTTGAGCAGCACATGGTGAGACAAAGCTTTTTACAATAGCAAAGATTTCCCTGCTATTGTTGTTAGCCTTTGTTATACGCCCTTCATAGTATTGGCTTTTGGCAGATCTAATTGCTGCATAATACTTCTTTTGTGCCAGCCTCAATTCCTTCTTAGCCTCGGGGAGATAGGCTTGTCTCCAGGTCCGTTCAAGTTTTTTACAACCTGATTTAAGAACACAGAGAGTATGGGAGAACCAAGGTTTAGAAGGGGTAAAACGCTTTCTGCAGACCCGACCTATTTTTATTGATGCAGCAGTCCCACCCTCAATCCATGAATTGAATGAACTGATGGCCGATTCAATTTCAAAAGGAAGAGTTGGACGGGATGTATCTAGATGGTCAGACAGAATATCTACGTTAATTTTCTGTGTGTGAGCAGCTGGGTGGTTATTCTCGGCAGGGCGGGTTAGGGTCCAGGTAAATCTAATCAGCATATGGTCTGACCAGGTCACTATTTCAGGATGGGTCATGTCAATATCAAAATTAATACAAACTAAATCAAGGACATGTCCTCCCGAGTGAGTGGGAGCCTTAACCCATTGTTTTAGCTGGGCCATAGCAAGAGTTTCATTTAGACGGACCGTATCGGGCAGATCTAAATTATTCGCATGGATATTAAAATCCCCCAGGAGAAGGTATCTAGAATATCTCAAAACCCGTGGGACTACTATGTCTTCCAGTGCCCCCAGCAATCTACCTACATGACCTGGTGGTCGGTAAACCAGAGTGCCCCCTAAGGTGAAGTGCGCCCCAAATGATAGTGAGAAGTGAAGCCTCTCGGCATCAGCTGGGGGGCTCTGAAGGTCAAAAGAGAGTGCCCATTGTTCTCTGAAAATAGTTGCTATTCCGCCTCCTCTGCCTAAAGGACGGTCATTTCGGATAATTTTAAAACCTCGTGGGATGGCAAATTCGACCGCTGGGCCGCATGTCTCATTTAGCCAAGTTTCCGTAACAAAAAGAAGATCGAACTGATTGTCGCTCAGTAGTTCAAAGATATCATCAGTGTGCTTGACCAATGACCTAGCATTGAGCAAGCCTGCACGGATAAGTAATGAATCATCGGAGTACTGAGTAGGACATGGAAAAATTGGCTGGAAGCAAAAATTGCAAGCTTGGCATACCCATGTGGGACTGTCAGCAGCATCCCATTTGTCACTGCAAGGACAGGAGTTCGCTCTTAGTGCCATAAGGTACTCACTGGAGTAGCGAATTCTAGTCCTGTGGGGTATATGTGGGGCACCGACAGGGGGGCTGGCGCTGGCCACGTCCGGGGCACGGACGGGCACAGACGGGCCCTCCTTTGGCGCTCCTTCGGCGCGCAGACAGCGCGCCCGCTGCGCGTGGCCGCTGCGCGTCTTAAAGTGCATGACTATTTGTAGGCAAAACCCCACCCTCCGCTGGACCGCTAACTCGGGTCCCGCAGGGTCCGGCCCACACTCAAGATGGCGGCCGACCTAGCCCTCCACAACAATCGGCACTTGAAGCCGCGGTGGAACGGGGCTCAGGGGGACCAAATTCATGCAATGCTAGTAGCGGTAAGTTTTAAAATGTACACACAATAATAACACAGTAATTTGTAAAATCAATTAAGAGTGTTAAAAAAGTCAGATTAAATGCATCAGTGGGAAGCAAGTAAGAGCAGAGGAGAGCCCTCGCAATCTGCTCGCCTTCTCAAGCGTTGTAATGAGGTGCTGCCACCGCCTCCAGACAAACGCACAGCCCCACGAGCATCAGATCTATTTGTAGGCAAAACCCCACCCTCCGCTGGACCGCTAACTCGGGTCCCGCAGGGTCCGGCACACACTCAAGATGGCGGCCGACCTAGCCCTCCACAACAATCGGCACTTGAAGCCGCGGTGGAACGGGGCTCAGGGGGACCTAATTCATGCAATGCTAGTAGCGGTAAGTTTTAAAATGTACACACAATAATAACACAGTAATTTGTAAAATCAATTAAGAGTGTTAAAAAAGTCAGATTAAATGCATCAGTGGGAAGCAAGTAAGAGCAGAGGAGAGCCCTCGCAATCTGCTCGCCTTCTCAAGCGTTGTAATGAGGTGCTGCCACCGCCTCCAGACAAACGCACAGCCCCACGAGCATCAGATCTATTTGTAGGCAAAACCCCACCCTCCGCTGGACCGCTAACTCGGGTCCCGCAGGGTCCGGCCCACACTCATGATGGCGGCCGACCTAGCCCTCCACAACAATCGGCACTTGAAGCCGCGGTGGAACGGGGCTCAGGGGGACCTAATTCATGCAATGCTAGTAGCGGTAAGTTTTAAAATGTACACACAATAATAACACAGTAATTTGTAAAATCAATTATGAGTGTTAAAAAAGTCAGATTAAATGCATCAGTGGGAAGCAAGTAAGAGCAGAGGAGAGCCCTCGCAATCTGCTCGCCTTCTCAAGCGTTGTAATGAGGTGCTGCCACCGCCTCCAGACAAAACGCATTTGTCACATTTTTAGGAAAGGTGATTTTTAAATCCTGTGTTTGAGACCAGCACATTTTAGAAGGTGGCTGTTCTCTTGTCTGACCTTTCTGTGTGCTTTGGCTGTTTGTGAATTGACTGTCTTGTTTGTGAGTGACAGGGCTGGGGGATTCCAGGAGACAGAATGAGTCCGCCCAGTGGTGAATAGAGAGATCTGCATCTAGATGGGAGGGAGGACTTGCATCTGTGACCTGAATAGGCCTGTGCCTGCCCCCCAAAGTGCTGGCTCCACCCCCTGTGGTGCATCTGATGTCTCTGCCCTGCACTGTGAAAGGAGAGAAGGAATCGTGTCAATAAAGTGCATCAGGGTTGTGTTTTCCTTCCACAATGCAGGCTCCACCTCCTGCTGGGCGGCTGACGACCCTGCCCCTCTCTCTGAAAGGAAAGGAGAAGTCAGGAAAACAAAGTGCTCAAGGAACACCCAGAACTCTCTCAGACGGGGCTCAGAGCCCTCCTGCACAAAGGGAACAAATACTTTTTGGGATATAAGTACAGGAACCCAGACCTCTGAACTTTAGATCATCCTGGAATCGAGAAGGATCCTTTGCCAAGGAGAAAGCTGAAACTGAAGAAGGAATACTGTCCTGCTGTTACTCTGCTGGACTGACCTGCTGTTGCGTTGCTGCCAAGGAGAGGGAAAGGACTTTACTTTGTGCTGTGTCCCCTTGCTTGAAGGAATCTCCAAGGGTCTGAGAAGAGCTGCCTCCCTGTTAAGAAGTTCCAGGACCAAAAGGACTTCACCCCCAGCTTCCCTGAACTCTGCTGAGAGAGTTCTGTCCTTCCTGGAGTGCTTGGCCCATGTGTGGTGCCTCTGGAAGTTGTACCTGTGTTGGTAAGCTGGAAACCAAGCTTTAAAGAACTTTCTACAAAGTTTATCCATCGCTCGCTTGCGGAGCGCATCCCCGTCAGTACGAGGAATACCCGCCGCTACGAAGGCCGAGAGTGTCGCAGCGCCTGTTGCCGCTGCCTGAGCCGTCACATCCTTCATTTTCGAGACGCACCAGACCGGTGCAGGAAGATTACTATCGCTGCGAGTATCGTCGCAGAGCCTGCCGTCACTGGGTGAGATCGTTGCACCACTTGCTTGCGGACCCATTCACGTTGCTGCGAGAGTCGTCGCAGAGTCATCGCCTCGAGGGGCCGTGAGAGTAGAAGATTGTCGCTGAGCCGTGCATCGTCGCGGCACCGGAGATCGTCGCTGCCTCAAAGATCGTTGCATCGTCCCTTTTACGAGCCACTTCCACGAAACCCTGTGCACCGGAATCCTTGCAAGGTATCGCATCCCTCCCCGTAAAGACCGGAGTCACCGCAACACGCCCGCTACACTGAGTGGGTTTGTCGCATCGCCTCTCCAGGGTCTCAGGAGTGACGCATCGATTGCTTTTCATCGCTACAGCTTTTCACTTGGAACTTTGTCGCATCTAAAGGTACTGTTGGCTATAACGTGACGCAATTGTAGATAATTTAAACGCAACCTTAAGAACTCTTCTGAAACCATATCCTTGAACTGTGTATGTTGGATTTTTGTTGTTTTGGTCTTGTCTAGTTTAGATTAAAATACCTTTATTTTTCTAAACTGTTGTGGAGTCAGTTTGTGGTGTTTTCACTGTGTTACTGTGAGTGTTGGTGCAAATACTTTATGCATTGCCTTCGATAAGCCTTGACTGCTCGAGCCAAGCTACCCAGGGGGTGAGCAGAGGTTATCTAAGAGTGTTTCCTCCTTACCCTGAACAGAAGCAAGGGTCCCTATTTAGACAGTGGTACCTACCTCTGCCAACAGTTTTCAATAATACTTAGAGCCAAACTTTAATGGGAGGGGGGGCGGGGTGAGTCTCCAATTACTCCCTTTGAAGAAGTAAGGAGTATAGGATATTTTTCCAGATACACCTTCTCAGCTGTTAGCTTTGCTTATGAATAAATCAAACACAGGATATATTGGGCAGGAAAATAAACTTGTGAGAGGTTCTGTTACACATTTTTTACTATTGGCCAGGCACGGTTGCAAAGTTACATTTTCCATTGATTAGTTTATAAGCTTGAGAATTTTACTATCCAACATTAGAGATTCCCCTAAATGAAACTAGACAGTGGACCACCACATAGAATCATCTTGAGTTCTGAATAAGGCCTTTCAACAAGAGATTGATGCAATCCTTGCTAATATCCACAAATGATTTAGGATAGGATGGCCTTGCATCAACATTGGGGATTGAATGGTCTGATAGATCCCTGCAGACCTGCCTTATGAAATCTGTGCAAGCATGGGTATATTTGAGGGTATATTATTACTTTATTGTACATGGTTAATTAAAACCTTTACAATGTTAATAAAACAAAAAAGGACCTGTTTATAAGATGTTTGTCTGAATTAGACGTGTAAAAAACTAAAATTCTGAGGAGGAGCTTCGCGGGCATCCAAGATAGTCGCGTGAGCACAGAGCTCCCCGGACCCGCGCCGCCGATCGCAAATATCCTGACTACATCCTGATTTTGAAGATGGGCTTTTGTTCGCAACCTCTCGCTGATCTCAACATTCTTTGAAGAATTGAATTCGGACGTTGGGATCCACTTTTACACCGCCTCGAACTTTTGCGGCCCGCCCTGAGACGGACCGGGGGTTTGGTTGCTTGGCAGGCCGAGTAGTAGTTTAACAACAACGGCTGAAGGGGTCTCCTTCCAACCGACCCCAGTTTAACTTTCAGTTTTGTTTTCTACTCCCGGCTCAGATTGCTTGAAGCGCTGCCCTGATCGACCCTTGGCCGTCCTGGTTGTCTCGACACTGCTGTGTGCTGTCCCTGCTGAGTGTCCCATTTCCAGCTTTCTTGGCGTCTACGCTATTCTGATCCAGTTTCGTTGTCTTCTTGGCCACTCTACACCCGGCCATTTTCACCAGGTCGCGCGGGCCCCTCCGGGGTCCCCTCTCCAATATGGCCACCAGACCTGATACTGAGAGACGCAAGATCAAGACACCTCTCCGTGGGGGACAGACCCAGACGAACATTATGGACCATTATTCCCATTTAAAGGGGTCCCCCAGCGGTGCTGGCCGCACTTCTGACGATCCTAAGTCTGATTCTGCTGCGACCTCAAAAGTATCATTGCAAGACGTCATGAGTGCCATCACCAGCATGAAGGCCTCCATGGGACAGCAGTACGAGGCCCTTGCCTCTAAGATCGACATGGTGGCCGTCAACGTCACGCTGATTAGAGCGGACTTGGCGAAGACTAACAAGAGGGTCAAGTCGTTGGATTTGAAGACTTCCAGTCTGATTACGGATGTCACGGACGCTCAGACTGAGATCGGTAACTTGCGTTCCTCTCACGACATGATGGCTCGTCGCCTCGAGGATTATGAAAATAGGGCCCGTCGTAACAATGTACGCCTTATCAGTGTCCCTGAGAGTCCCGAGACTCCTGCAACCGACCTTCTTGTGGAAGATCTGGTCACGAATTATCTCGCTCCTGCCGGACTTAGCAAATTCTTTGCTGTTGAACGGGCCTATCGAGTCCCAGGCGGAAAGGCGAAGCTGGGTGCCCCCCCCGAGACCCATTATTGCAAGACTGTTCCACTTTAGGGATAGAGACGCTATTCTTCAAGCCTCGCGGGACAAAGGCCCTGTGAAATTCGAAAATGCCTCCGTGAACTTCTATCCCGACTTTACACCGCTCGTTCAGAGGCAGAGGCTGGGATTTCAGGGAGTAAAGAGACGGCTGCGGGACTTGGGCCTTAAGTACGCCATGTTGTTTCCGACCAGACTTCGGATCGAATATGAGGAACGTACGTTTTTCTTTGATCGCCCGGACAATGTTAGTGACTGGCTCGACTCTTTGCCCAAGAGAGACGATCGATCCGGGCACCCCAGAGGCGCCGACGGTGGCGTGCCAGAGTGAGAGTGACACTGTGGATCCTGGCGTCTGAACTTTTCTACTATTTCAGCTGAGTCTGGACATTGGTTCTCTTGTTCTTATTTTAGATCGGCCCGAGGGTGGCGGGGGTGAATTGGGACTCTTCCTCCTCCTGGGTTCTTTGTGTAGATTAGTTTTATGACTGGGCGACAGGCACACTGCAAGTTGGGGTGGCTTATGAGTCGTACGCAGGGGTGCAGGGTGGGGGGTGTTGTAATGGGCTTAAGTTAGGGGGTGGTGGGGGTGTGTGTGTGGGATTCTTTCTATTCACGAGGCATTGTATTGTTTTTTTCATCTGCTCTGGTCATTGGGTCTTGTGTGGGTGCTGCTCTGCCTTCTTCTTGGGGATGGGGGGTGGCGAGTTGAGACTGCTATCCTGGAATGTCAATGGGTTGGTAGACAGGATAAAGCGAGGGGTTGTGTTACAGTTCCTTAGACGCCATTTCCCCGATATTGTTCTTTTGCAGGAAACGCATCTAATATGTAATGCATGTCAGGCCATGAATACACGTGGATATCGGCTGGTGGCTCACTCTGGGTTTACTTCTGTTTCCAGGGGGGCGGAAATTCTTGTTCGGTCTACTCTCCCTCTTGAAATCGATGAAGTGACGCTTGACGACAGGGGGCGCTACGCGGCACTCACTGGTAGATGGGAGGGGAAGAAACTGTCCATACTTTCGGTGTATGTCCCTCTGGGTCTACAGGCCTCAACTTACGCTGACCACGGCAGGGTTATATTAGGGCTTCCTGAGGGCCTCCTGATCCTTGGTGGGGATTTTAAATATGTGGTTTCTGGCACCTCTGATCGTTGCCCCCCTAGGGATTTGGCTAGGTCCCAAGATTGGCTGAGTGACTTGCTCGAAACCTTTGGGCTGATAGACAGTTGGAGGTTGATGCACCCCACGCAGTTACAATACACCTTCCATCTGGGGGCCCATGGCAGTCTCTCCAGGCTGGATTACTTTTTAATGCCATCGGTCCAATCCTCCTCCATTAGAGAAGTTCGCCAGCTTCCCTGGGGTATTTCTGACCATTCCCCTTCCCAGGGGTATTTCTGACCATTCCCCTCTGTGGCTTTGCTTTGAGGTCGGGGTGGGCAGTGAGGGTAGAGTTGCCCCTATTAATGCCTGGTACTTCCGCAATCCCAAAACCCGCTCCGAACTTGTGAAAGCTATTGACCATTACTTTAATGAAAATGTGGGGTCTGTTTCTTCTTCTGTTTCATTGTGGGAAGCCTTTAAGACGGTTATTCGTGGGCAATCCCTGTCGCTGATTGCCGCCGCCAAGAAGGCTAACAATGTGGAACTTGTACGCCTGGAAAACGAAATACCTGCACTTGAGGATAATCTTGAATCAGGAGTCTCTCGCACAAAGCTGCACTCCCTCAGTTTGAAACAAGACGATTATAGAGCTCTTGTTACTGACGCGGCGAAAGTGATGTATAGAGAGCAACAGGGCAGGTTGTATGATGTGGGAGACAAGGCTGGTAAATTGCTCGCGTGGTTGGACAAGAAAGAGAGAGTGAATCGTGTTGTTCCGGTGATTGAGAGGCCTGATGGTGAGTGTGTTACGGACCCAGTCGGGATCGTTCAGTGTTTTGTAGACCACTTCAAGACTGTGTATGCCTCGGTCTGTGATGAAGATGAGGAAGACTCTCGTTTGCTGCTGCGGGACATTGCATTGCCCTGCCTTTCTGACGCCGATAGAGACCTCATGGAGGCACCTCTTACGGTGGATGAAGTCGCGGTGGCCATACGTTCCCTTCGTTCTTGCAAGGCAATGGGCCCCAATGGTTTACCCATTGAACTGTACAAGCTGCGACCCGAAAAAATGGCACCCTACTTAAGGGGGATGTTTCTTGAGGCTTTGGAGTCTGGTTCCCTTCCTGCTGATCAACGACTTACTACCATTGTAGTTATCCATAAGGAGGGTAAGCCGCGGGATCGTTGTACTTCGTACAGACCTATTTCTTTACTTAATGCCAAACCTAAAATTCTAGCTAAATTGTTGGCTAATCGCTTGATTAAGGTGATCGGAGACTTGATCCATTCGGATCAGTCCGGTTTCATCCCACATCGCAACACCGCCCTTAATCTTCGGAGACTCCATGGAGTTCTCGCGAGGGCTGGGACACTCACTGAATCGGCCATTTTGGCTTCCCTTGACGCTACCATGGCGTTTGATACCATCGAGTGGCCCTACCTTTGGGCGGCCCTCTCGAAGTTTGGAATTGGCCCGGTGTTCATCGCCTGGGTGAAACTTCTTTACGAGAGGCCTTTGGCTCAGGTGGTAGTTAACGGGAAGGTGTCTGGTGTTTTTACACTTGGGCGTGGTACTCGGCAGGGCTGCCCGTTGTCTCCGCTGCTTTTTGCCCTTGCTTTAGAACCTTTGGCGGAATGGCTCCGTTGGGAGCCTTCAATGCGGGGAATTCGGTGGACTCCCAACTTTGAGGATCGTATCTCGCTATATGCGGACGACATCCTTCTCTACCTCACCTCCCCTCGGAAGTCCTTGAATGTACTTTTTGATGTTTTGACCTCTTTTGGAAAGAACTCGGGTCTCATTATTAATTGGGCTAAATCCTGAGTCTACGTTTTGGCAGGAGATCTCCCTCCATTGCCTCGTAGATTTCCAATTCAAGTAGTTGAGACCGGCTTTACGTACTTAGGGATTTATGTCTCCTTGGATTCCTCTGTGCGCTACGAGCGTAATCTGTTACCCCCCCTTCAGCAGCTCAAGCTTGATGTTGCACGCTGACGTAAGTTGCCACTGTCACCACTCGGTCGTGCGGCTCTTTTCAAGATGATGTCGCTGCCTCGATTTTTGTATGCACTTCAGAATTCATTTGACCCAGTTCCTTCGGGTTATTTTCGTGAAGTGGAGAGCCTACAGAGACGACTGGTCTGGGACGGGCGCGCACGCATTGCTCTTTCCAAACTCACGCTTCCGTGGTATGATGGTGGCATTGCCCTCCCAGACATCAAGCGTTATTATTGGGCTTCTCAGTTGAGTGCGGTCAACCATGCTACTTACGCTCCAGGCCCTGCCCCGGCTTTCGCTATGGATAAATATCTTCTGCCAGGAGGGAATTTCAATAGGGCGCTGTACTCCAAGGGGCTCTATAGAACACTGACTGGTCCCATTTAAAATTGCTGTATGGGTGTAGCAGGACGCGAATGCGGCATTGGGGTGGAGTGGTAGATTTTCCCGCGCTACCCCTTTGTATGATTCTGAAGGTTTGGGACATTTGTGGAGAACGAAAAGCTTTGATAAATGGGATATGATTGGTATAAGCAAGGTAGGTGATCTATGGTTTAAGGGTAACGTCAAGTCCTTCGATGTGCTCAAGGCGGAGTACGAGCTTGGTGACACGGAATTCTTTAGGTATGCTCAGGTCCGTCATGCTCTATTGTCAGTTTTTGCTGTGGGTGATGATATTCCTGAGTCCTCCCCCCTTGAGGACCGCAACCTAGATGGCCATGTGCCCGACAGCACAATTTCCCTGATCTATAATAAACTGATCAATAATAGAGCTGATTTGCTTGTGCGCCTTAGGGCTTTGTGGAGTGCTGACGGACTAGAATTGGATGACGAGGACTGGCAATCTGCTTTGTCCTCGCCTAAGGAAGTTGCCATACCTGCTCGTCTTAGGTTTGTCCAGCTTAAGATCCTCCATCTTGTGTATGTTACTGGTCCGAGTCTGATTCGTATGGGTTATTCTTTAGACGGGTTGTGTAAGCGTGGTTGCGGTATGACTGGCACCTTCCTCCACATTCTATAGGAATGTCCGGAGGTGGTTGAGTTTTGGTCCCGAATACATGTGGTGATGGAAAGGGTTACTGGTGTGTCGCTGCTGCCCGAAGCCAGGCGTTGTCTGCTGAATGTCTGGGAACCTAACGATTACAACACGGCGCAGATTAATTGGGTGACCCTTGGTAATATGGTTGCGAAGAGAGATATCGCTCAGCTCTGGGGCTCCCACAGGCCACCCACTGTATCGAAATGGAGGGCGAACACGGATTGGTGCATGTTTCGTGAGAAAACTGTGCATTTGTCACTGGGCAGGCCCAAGAAATGGGGCAGGATCTGGTCACAATGAAACGCATATCGTGGAAATGTATGTACTCCCCCACATGATTCATCTCCAGATGCCTCCTTGTCCCCCTAACTGGCATTCCGATTTCTATCATTTACTGTGTTACTGCTTGTTTCCTTGCTGCTCCCCTCCCCCCCATGAATATTGATTGTACTATATGTACTGTACGCTGGTGAGCGGCCTACATGGACTTATGATCATGCCTCACTGTATTCTTGCCTTGTGAGTTTTGTTGATTTGTTTATTTGAATAATTTCAATAAAAATTTAATTTAAAAAAAATAAAAAAATAAAAAAATAAAATTCTGTACATAAAATAAGTAAACAGGGAAACTGGATAAGAAAATCAACAACACAAATGGAAGGGGCTTAACGTCTTGTTAAAACAATCAAGTATGAGAGTCAAAAAGTCAATGTATGAATTGGGCTTCCGGGGTACCGTTAGGGTTATCCTTTGGGCTGTTTAAGGTATTGCTCTTTTTAGTTGGTTCCTTCAAGATTTTATAGCGGGCCTCAGCTCTTTCAAGAAATGTTACCATTCGGCAGCTCAGTTGGATGTTGTCTCCTTTGAAGCAAGCCAGGACTGCTTGTCAACAAGTCCGAATCTTGTGGAAGTTAAAAAGCGGATGCAGGGAGGCTCGTCGTTCGTGAGTGAGCTCGGAACAGGTGGTGATCGGGTGTACTATGTTTTCCTTTCCTTCCCCACAAAGTCGACATCTTGTAAGTGAGGGTGGCCGTAACCATGGAGGTAGATGGGCCGCTGAAGGCAGTAGCCCCAGGCGAAATTTCAGGAATTTCTCTTTTATTTTTTGGATAAAACCAATCTGCAGATAGGATTGGGGCGAAGGCGCGGTGTATGATTGAACTGTAAGCCCTCGATGGGGGCGGCTTTGTCCTGCAGTACTGATTCCTTCCGGACTGTCTTGTTGACCACCTTTTTAAAGACTGCTGCGGAGACTGGGAGTGACCAAAGTTGCTGTACTCCTATATCCTCAATTGCTCCCTCCAGATACATCCTTGCTGGACATGTTGGTTTGTTTTGAAGTTCCTTCCACAGGAGCGCATTTAAGGTATTCGGTTTGCCCCTGCTAAATTTATGCCAGGTTTTTATGTAGACTCCCTTACGTGCCAGCTCTTCTTTTTGTAGCCCGAACTCTAGCCTCATTTGAGCCGGCGATGAATACCTTGGTAAGCCAAAGATCATACGAAGTGCTTTTGCCACAGTTCAATCTAATAAGGGAGCATCCCTCCCTCTCATAGCTTCACTGCCATAAGTAATTGCTGGATTTAGCTTTGCCTGTATAACCTTTATTAGGGGGAGAAAACTTGGACCAGAAACTGTGTTTTTTTAGGGTTCTGAGTGTCTCTGCCGCAGATACTCCTCTTCTCTTTATGGCTTCACATTGCGGAGTGAAGTTACCCTTATGGTCTATAAAGACCCCCAGATATCGATATTCACTGACCTTTTCTAGCTTGCTAGATTACAAGAGCCAGTTTCTAGTTGCTTTCTTTTTGGAAAGGTTGATACACATAACTTTTGATTTTTCCCGGTTGATGGTGAGTCTGTTATCAGCGAAGTATCTTGAAGTGATATCCAACAGCCGCTGAAGGCCAACCGGGGTCCGGCTGATGAGTAACAAATCATCTGCATGGAGAAGGTTGGAAATCTGTGAGCCCCCTAGCTTTGGAGCGTGTGAGTTGCAGTCATTCAGCAATTTGGAAAGGTCTCCCATAAAAAGATTAAAAAGTGTTGGGGCAAGAACACAGCCCTGTTTTACTCCTGTGTAAGTTGGAATCTTTCTTGAAAGATGGTCACCGGTACCCAGCCTGACTGGCACCCATGTGTCGCTGTGAAGGAGAATTAATTGTTTTAAGAGCAGCGGAGGGATGTTCAGTTTGAATAACTTTTCCCACAGAAGATTCCTGTCGACATGATCGAAAGCCGAACTATAATCAATATAGCACAGATAGATTGGTTGGTTCGCTTCTTGTGCTGCATCAATTAATAAAGATAGTGCTAAGATGTTAGAAGAGGTTCCCATACCTTTGCAGAAGCCTGTTTGGTTGTAAGGGATTGCTGAGACAACGGCTGCCCAGGATAACAGTTCCTTTAGAAGGAGGCCCGCAAAATATGTTGCCTCATTATCGAGCAGAGCCACTAACCGGTAATTTTTTGGATCGCTTTGGTCTCCTTTTTTGAGGATCGGTGAAATGATGGCTCCCCTCCATGATGATGGAATTAAAGAAATTTGCAAAATCTTAACAAACATTGGTTTAAGGGCAGCTTCCCAAAACGCTGGGTCTTGCTTGAATAGTAGGGGTGGGATCCCATTTGGGCCCGGAGCCTCCTCGCGCCTCCCCTTTGAAATTCTGTCACAAATCAGTGCACACTTAATTGCAATAGTCTGGTCTAACTGCTGGTACTCGTGGCAATCACAGGTGAGTTTTGAACAGTCCATGGTGCATTTTATCTATGCAAGCATGGGTGTGAGTAACAAGCTCCGGGTGCAATAGATTACACTTACTATGGATGTCATAAAGTATCTGGTAGCATCTGTTGCTCCCTCAGCCTGGAACGACTCCTGGTGGCTGTCCGCACTGGGAGCAGCACCGACACCCACCGACCATGCACGCAACCTGGGGTTTATCCTCGACTCAACACGCTCCATGACCAAGCAAGTCAACGCCGTCTCGTCCTTCTGCTTCAAAACCCTCTGCATGCTCCGCAAGATCTACAGGTGGATCCCCACCAAGACAAGAAGAACGGTCACCCAGGCCTTCATAAGCAGGCTGGACTACGGAAATGCCCTCTATGCAGAAGCCTCGGCCAAACTCCTGAAACAACTACAACTCATACAGAACGCCTCTGCTCGCCTGATCCTCGACATCCCACGTCACAGCCACATCACACCACACCTGATAGACCTGCACTGGCTTCCCGTCAACATGAGGATCACCTTCAAGCTCCTTACCCATGCACAGAAGGCGCTGAACAACACCGGACTGGGATACCTCAACAGACGACTCACCTTCTACACCTCGAACTGACAACTTCGCTCCTCCAACCTGGCCCTCACCACCGCCCCCCGCATCCGAAGAGCAACTACCAGTGGCAGATCATTCTCCCACCTCGCAGCCAAGACCGGGAACACCCTCCCCATCCTCCTATGGCAGACCCAGGACCTACTAACCTTCAGGAGGTTTCTCAAAACCTGACTCTTCGAGCAGTAGCGGCGCCCCCCAAGCACCTTGAGACCCTCACAGGTAAGTAGTGCGCTTTACAAATGGATTGAACTATTGATTGATGGATGACTTCTTATGGAGACTAACAGCCTCCTTTATATGTTGCTGGTATGAGTATTCCATCGCTGCTACAACAGAGTATATATACAACCAACATATAAAGGAGACCGTTAGTCTACATACCACCAACAGGCATTCCAACCTCCCAATTCAAATGCTATCAGACCTGCGGTTTGGCTGTGGCCGGTAGTCCAATCAGGAAAGGCAGACATCTAGCTATATTTTTTTTACTGTCCATCACTGCTGGGCAAACCCTGGGGGTGAGGGACAGTGAAGAAAAAAGAATGCTCCCTGCGGCATAGAAGGTGACACCTGACTCCTATGTTGAGGGAAACAGTACTTTTTCAAAAAGAAAATCTAGTTTCAGGATTAACATTTTGAAAACAAAAAAAGAATACTGTTTGGTGCAGAATTGCATCATGCTGACGCAGCCCTGCACCAAACAGGAGATTGCATTGACAGGAACCGAAGTGATGGTGGCTCCTGCCAATGCTTTATAAAGGAGCGCCTGCTTGGCGGTCATTTACGAATTTAGCGAGCTGTCCCTCCGTCTTGGGGACAGCGGTATTTACTCCATTCGTATTGCAGAATACGGGCCAACCACCAACATATAAGTAAGACCCTAAGTCCCTACAAAATTGCTTGTAGCCTCTCTGAATTCTGGGAATACATATGTCTTGCCATATTAGTGTGTGGGTGCCCGGCCATAGGAGACGGCTAATCATTAGGTCAATAGAGCAAATGCCAGTTTACAGGGCTGCTTTAAAAAGGCTTTGCTCCCCTCCCCATACTGGCCCCCAGGCCTTTTCACTGCAAGTGTTCACATTGCTCCTTAATGGTATTAATAGTGGGCAAGCGCTTGACCATCAGAAGACCCTCCTCACACCATGCAGTGCCTCTGAAGCAACATCATGTGAGGTAGCATTGCCTCAAACTTCACAGGTTGAAATATTGATCTGCAAGATAAGTAAATATGGAGTAATGTACACTTAGCTTGATGATACAATGGTAGTCATTATTTTGAAGTCAATATATGTGCAGGTCAAGTTTCTGTAATAGCTAGCTTATAATGTTTGATGGATATCCTGTCCTGGCTTATTTGGGTTTTCTCTGTTCACCCCGACCCCGCAAGGATGCTGCCTGGTGCAGAAAAGGAATTTCGAATGAGAAATATTGTGGGATATAAATATTGCTGCAAATATATTGTGGGGAAGAAATATCGACAACAAAAATGTAGTTGACAAGAATATTGACAGACAGGTAAGTAATATCGATTACAAAAATATTGTTGGAATAAATATGGTTTACAAAAATAATGTAGACAAAAATATCTATTTACTAATAATGTCATGTATTTTAGTGTTTTTAATGAGAATTGTTTGTCATTTTATATGTTTTAGAATTTTACCGGTTATCAATTTATTTTAAGTTTAATTCTGCGTTTTTATTTCCGTAGCAGGTTGTGGCTTTATAGCGGAATAGGGTGGGAAGTAATTTAATTATATAGATTTAAATAATAATTTATAGTAGTTAATTTTGTTGTTTTTTAATTTGAATTTAGCGTTTTTAGTTCCGTAGCGGGTTGTGGGTTTCTAGGGGAATAGGGTGGGAAGTAGTTTAATTATATAAAATGTACTGAATAATTAATGTGTCCATTGATTAATTATAGTTCAATAATTAGTTGTTAATTAATTTCAATTAGTCAATTAATAATTAATTTTGGTAATTATTTAATTATTTTTAGCTGTGTGTTGTGCTGTTTATATGTGTAAATGGTGTGAAGGGTGGTAAGTAATTAATTTTGTATTGATTCATTATTAAATATTTTTACAATAATTATCATTAATTTATTAGTAATTATTAACTGTAATTGTGTAATTAATTTTAAGTGTGTGTTTTGGTGTTTATATGTGTAAATGGTGTGGACGGTGGTAATTAATTTATTTTGTTTTGATTAATAATAAATAATAATACATTAATTTTCATTAGTTAATTAGTAATTATTCAATTGAATTGTGTAATTAATTTTAGGTGTGTGTTGTGGATATTATAGTGGTAAATAATGTACAATAATTATTTTTTATTATCTTTGTCAATAATTATATATTTAAATGTATATATTAATTATGTTAATATTGGAAATATAATTTAATAAAAATGTTGATGGTTTTGTTTTTTATTGTTTTGGGATCCAGCGCTTTCCCTACTGTAGCACTCACTGGAATGGGAATAGTAATTTGTACCCCTACGCTATCCAACACTTTCCCTACTGTTGTACTCACTGGAGTGGGGATAGTAATTTTAACCCACCCGCTATCCAACGCTTTCTCTACTGTTGCACTGACTGGAGTGGGAATAGTAATTTTTACCCCTACCCTAACCAATGCTTTGCCTACTGTTGCACTCACTGGAGTGGGAATAGTAATTTTAACCTCTACGCTATCCAACGCTCTCCCTACTGTTGCACTCATTGGTGTGGGAATAGTAATTTTTACCCCCTCGCTATCTAACGTTTTAACTATTAATCTTTTTATTTTGTTAATAAATGTATGTATTATTCTTTTTTAAATAGTGTAATGTGTTAATTAAATATAGAATATTTTTATTTTATTTTAAATTATTGATATGTGTTTATTTTATAAAAGTTTAGACTTTAAAGATAATAGTTAATAACAAGTATTTAAGTAAATAGATATAAATGTACACTTTTTTGTGTTTATAATTATTAAATTACGTTTATTTGTTTACATCTATATTTTTTACATCAATATTTTTGAGTCGCTAATATTGTACTTACTTATCTGTTTAAGTATAGGGGGTCAATATTCTTGTTATCAATATTTTTACCTCAATATTTTTTTCATCGATATTTGTTACATCTATATTTAAACATGGAACCCTGCCTACATCTCCTAAAGGCCTGTAGCGCTTCGAGACCACTGCAGATGCTGTCTAAGTGATGCATTGCTGCTTCTTGAATATATTTGTGCACCAAAGTTCTCTGTTCTGCATTCCAGTCTAAGTACTGAGGAAGAAACTACATTTCAACTTAATTTTACTGGTCCCGAACCTGTACTGCAAAAGGGATTTCATTATTGACGTTACAGCTTCCGTTTCAGACTGGCATGAATCCGGCCCTACAGAATTTGGGAAGAGTTTAGATTTTCCAAAATCTCCCAGTAGAGTGAGATCTCCATCCCACAGAAACTGAAAAATGTTACTGATTATAACTGTTTGAGATATTCTCGTCTTTTCTTCCTCTTCTAATAATTTCACTATGTGGCAATTTGTCGTTTACATTTATGAAAACTTTACTTAAGGATATACCACCGTCAACAACAAGTAATCATGGGATGGTGCAATTTGATGCTAACATCATGCACTCGCCAATTCACTACCGACAAAGTCACATACATAAAAGGCCCACGAGATCTGGAGCATAAAGTTCCAGGCCCATTTCTTGAGAGGGAGATTAACTGTGATTAGTTTCAATTACAGAGACACATTTCATAAAAAAGACCCTTTACTAGTCTTCTGCTTCCATGTGGCTTTATCGTGATTTTCAAGAAACGCAGCTTCCTTTCTAGGTCTTGCAAACCCAGCCTCGTGATTGCACCTTCATAACTATGGATGAGTCAAGGTGGAGTTTTATGGCTGGGATGAAGCACCCCCAATAGCATATTAAAAGGAAATTGCACGTGTCCGTGTGATTCCACATTCATATAAATCATTTAGGTAGCTGGCAGGTGCCTTTGTAGGGTGTCGGACCTCCACAGTGGCCTGCAGTACCCTGTTCACATCCAGTTGGTAGTATTTTATTTCTCACAGTGCACGGCTCCATTGCCACAAGTGTTGCCAAGTGTGTTCTTCACTTTAGTAACTGTAACAATTGCCTAGTAAACATGAATAATGTTTGACATTCGTCACTAGAATGTTGCCGGCGGTGTGGATAATTGAACCAAAGTTAACAGAGTGAAATTGTAAACTACAAGCCCCAGAAAAACAAATGTTGCTGGAGAAATACGATGACTGGCTCAAGTCCCACATTCAGCATGTAGCCACTTGTAAGCCAAATAATAGCAACCCCAGGGGCCGCGTAGACATAAGTGCCTGAGCTGGTACCTGCTTTGTCCTCCTTGGGGTACTTTCGTATTACTGAAGGGACAGCAGACGCTTGTGCTTCCCCTTCTGTAATAACAAAAGCGCTGGTACGCGTAAAGCACCAGCGCTTTCTTCAGGGGCGTTCCCTCGTTTTCATGTGGGCACGCCCCATGCAAATGAGGGAATCTCTTTGCCTCTGCGCCTAAAATGTGATGCAAAATCAGTGCGCCCCCTGATTGCAGCACTCTGGAGGAGGGCAAAGGGATCCCATGTATCCCCCAGATATCCGCTCCATTTTTCACAGGAATACGCTACCCTGGGGGAAGCGTATTCCATGTAATAGGGCGCACTTTCCCAGTTTGTGCCTAGCACACCTGTTTTAAAGTGCTCCGTGCACAAAAAGGGACAGTGCGCCCTTTAAAAAATTAGACCCAGGCACCTGTTTAAGGGACTCCAGGGTGCAAATGGGGAACGTGCATCCTTTACAGGGGCCCTAATATTTAAAGGGTGCACTTTACCTGTTTGCACCCTAGCTCACCTTCAAACAGATGCGCCAAGCACAAACAGAGAATGTGTGCCCTATTACATTGAATGCTCTGCTCCTAGGCCAGCAGTGAATTCGTGCTGCCCACAGCACAGTGCATTCAAGTGAAATACGGAGTGACTTTGAAGCAACTGCACCATGTTTCACTGTATAGGTAGCAACCTACCTGCACTTTTAAAGGGGATTAGAGATCCCCTTGCAGGCAGGTGCAGGTGTGATTGCACCCACATGTAAGGGAACGGCTGGGGAGTTCATAGGACTCCTTCCCCCCCCTCCGGAGGGCTGCTATCAGGGGGCGTACTGACAGTGCGTCACTGAGAGATGCCGTAGAGGCATAGGGATCCCTCATTTACATGGGCCACTCCCCTAGGCAAATGAGGAACGCCCTCATGAGAAAGCACTGGTGCTGTACGTGCGTCAGAAATTTCAGTATTACAGAGGGGCCAAAAAAGCATCTGCTACCCCTTCTGTAATACCAAAGTGCCCCCGTTGCGCCCCTGGGATACTTGGTGTAATACGGCCCCTGATCTTTTTATAAAATCTGCTTTGAGCAGTCTAATAGTGGAAATAGCTCATATGCTGTTGGAAAATAAAAACAACTGCTGCAAAAATAGCCAGTTTTGGGAAGGTATCCTGTTTACACCAAGTGCTCACATGCAATGCTATGCTACTATTATGCTTTTTTAGAAAATGATTTGTGCCCTATGGACACAATCTTCCAGGTCACACCTGCAGGTGAGCTCAGTGTGTGGCGAGTCCTGCCTTGCTCCTGACTAGTAGAACAGAGTTGAAAAATTTGAGAGGGTTCATGCTTTAAGTGGGAGAGGGCTAATTTAATTGGGAGAGTGCTCATTTAAGTGAGAGAGGGCTTCCCGGGCTCTGTTGTCGCAAAGCAAAAACTCTGACATTGAACCAAGGCTCTGGGGGTCACTCTATTCTGTGCTTTGCCACCTTGTCTGCCTGTCACAATGTACAACTACAAGGCATCGTCACCGGAAATCCCCTTTTGTGGATACTGTTACTATTAGTGTTACTAAGATACAATATATTTACTATTGAATATTGAAGTACTATTGATGTTTTTGCCACTTACTGTCTTGTGAAGTGGTTTATTGACTATGTTAGAGAATAATTCTGCTAATTAAATATCAAGCTAGCTGCTGGTTTTGGGAAATGTTAAGACATTATGTATGAATTTGTCAAGTGAAGAACTGTTTCTCCTTTGAGAATTGTGCCTTAAGGCGAGCTGGCAGTTGTCGAGAGCGTGCTCCCTTTCCCAAACATCTTATTAGCTGCACGTTACATTAAGAGGCACAAGCTTCTTTTCTAAAAAAAAAATGTCGGGTTTGTGAGTCCGATTGCTGGGATGGAGGTCTGGTGGCCCTTGCAGGATCCCCCCTGTTGTATATCTTTACTTACTTCCTACTCGTTCAGCCTTGACTTGTTGCCCACTCTCCTCCCATTGGTCTTTCCCCTCACTCCGTCATTTAGAACACCCAATTTAGTTAACGTCACTGTGGGCGTATGCCATTCCTCTCCAGCATTCCGCCAGAGCCTCATCCGATATCGGCTGCTCGCGGGCCTTTGTATTACAATAAATAATTTACAAATAATTTCATTCTAGTTCATGTCTCTCTACAACGTGACACTTCAATTTGACGACGAGGTACAGGATGCGATCTTTTATTGAAGGCCCGCTATGCTGAAATTTGTTTCGGAAAGGAATTTTCGAGGACTTCTACAGAAATTCAACAGGCATGTTATTATTAATTTTGCCTACTTTGGATTTGCATAACCTCTAATTTGCCACGTATTTCTTGACTTTATTGTCTTAGTTCTACCAAGAAGTATTGTATTGTCAAGGCAAGTATTAAGACTATGTTTATTGCATGAGGAGTTTTCATATTTCTAATTAAGCGCATCGTGTGCATATTTCCTCATATATTTTTGTTCCTGAGGAATTTCGATGACCGTTGTATTCAGTTAACGGCAACTCTTCACTCAGCTGTAAAAAAAAATTTTCTCCAACGTTCAAATGTAACTGACATTAATTGTGACGTCTTCTACGCTGGCATGCATGCCTGCGCTCAGCTGTAACTTCATTCAACAGTGCTCAGCTGTAACCGGCCTCTGTTGTGATGTATGCGCTATGCTCCCACAAGTAAATACACTGCGTGACTCCATTTTGTGGAGATCTATTTTCAAGTAAGTCCAATTACCTCTAACCAATTACCTCTAACTAATTACCTAACTATTCCTTAAATTGAGAGTCCATTATTATTACTAAAAAGCAACTTCAAAATTTTCAAACTTTATTCAATTTCACTTCTTCTCCAGAACACTTTCATTTGCAGTGCAGTTTCAGTTATATTCCAAATTGCTTTTACAATTAAGAAAGAGGAAGATATTTCTAGCTCTAACATGTCTAATAATTCTAACATTAGTGTTCCACCAGCATTCTTAACTGACCCAGGAAAACCGATTATGAAGTGGAAAAACTGGTTTAGGGCATTTGAAAATTACTTGGTAGTGATAAATGGAAAGAAGTATGATCCAGAGAGAAAAAAAGCAATTTTGTTCGGGTTGTTGGGTGCAGCAAGCCAGGAAACCTTTGACAGTAGAGTACGAGGTAACTCCTGGCCAGTTTATACCTATGGATGAGTACCAAGAAGCAATTAAATGGCTAGATAAACAATTCGGAGAAGAAAATAACATAATGATAGTAGGACATCGCTTGGCAATGCGAAAACTATTGGGAAATGAGACGATAGAAGAATACATTGCTTGTTTACGTGTTTTGGCTACCAAGTGTGAATTTAATGACATGGTCGTCATATGCAATTCGTCTTTTATTGTTTTATTGTTATGAAAATAAAATCCAGGAGAGACTTTTAGCTTGCAGGAACCCTTCTTTACACGAAACTACAGGCATTGCTAAAGGTATTGAGAGGTCTCTTGAAAGCTCGAAGGAACTCTCTTCTGATAAGAATATAAAGAATATAAAGACTGATGTATATTACGTTCAAGAGCATAAGAAACATGTAACTAACTTTGACAAAAGAGGTAAAATTAGTAAAAGCACAGATTCTAATGCTTTTATTTGTTTTAGATGTGGTTCAAAGAATCATAAGGCAGATTTTCCAGGATGTCCTACACAAGGGAGGAAGTGCACTAAGTGCTTTAAGGTAGGACATTTTGCTGGTATGTGCAACAATTTCAAACCACAAAGATTCCAAAAAGTCAAAGTTAGTACTGTAGATGATTTTGAGGAAGATATGTGCTCTAATATTGTATTGACAGTAGATGACCCTTGCGATTCCATAAAAGGTCCTATTGGTATTGCGCACAAAGGTAATGTTGAAGTAAATATTATGGTGGATTCAGGTTCACCAATTACCATAATTTCGGATAAAAAATATGAAAAGTATTGGCCAAATACTGATTGACTTGCTTCGGATGTCAACCCCAAGTTATTCGGGGATTTTGACTTAAACATGTTGGGTTATTTTCAAGATAATGCAAACATCAAAGGAAGATCGATTACTACCAAAGTTTATGTCGCAGAGCGTGGCAAAGACATAGTTGGATGGAAAGATTTAGCGCGTCTGGGTATAATTCTTAAGCCAGGTGCTATTGATCCCATTGTTTTGGATTAAACTTTTGTTCACACAGTCTCTCCCTCTAATTCTTTGCTTAATAAATTGCTTAAACAATATTACTGGTAGCCTGGGTTACACTCAGATGTCAATACTTTTGTGGATAATTGTTCAATATGTTTGTAGTCGGATAAACATTGGAAGCCTAGGGTTCATGAAATGCAATTAGTTGATATTCCCTGTACATCTTGGAGCAAAATTGCGATCGATTTGGCTGGTCCATTCAATGCATTAGAATATAATTCAAGATTTGTAATTGTTTTGTCTCACTATTACAGTAAATGGATATATTTCAAGTTTGTATCAACAATTGATTCCAAATGTGTATTAGAAATTTTGGAGTCACGTTTTCTTTGGAAGGTGTCCCTCAGGGACTAGTGTCAGACAATGGAAAACAACTTACCTCTGACTTAATGATCACATTTTTAAAGATAAATGGAATCCACCAGGAGAAAACTCCTTGTTACTTGCCCAAATCCAACGGACAAGTGGAAAGAGTTAACCATTTACTTAAAGATGGTATTCAGATGGCACTTTCCGCTGGTCTTCCAGTAACTGAATTTACTCAAGAAAGACTCAATATGTACAACAGCACAATAAACAGTGTAACTGGTTATTCCCCTTTTCTCCTCATGAGAGGATGACAATGTAACACGGCCATCACTCCCAAAGTTACCGTTCATCAGGAACTAGCTATGGATGTGACTAAATTGGACGATTCCAAGCTTAAAGTGAGGGATAGAATTTTGGAACAACAACTAAAGTCAAAATAATACCACGACAAGATCCACAGAGCCGTGGTTAAAGACATCTCCAAGGGTGAATGGGTTATTGTCAAAAAACCTTTTGTCAAGCAGAAAGGAGAATCCAAATACTATGAACCTAGTGAAGTTGTTGACGTATCGAGTGGTTCCATCCGCCTTCCTAAATTGGGTTGGAGGAACAAAAGTGACATCATCAAACTCAAATGGGGGCAACAGGAACTCATGACGCATGCATATAGTGACAATGCAGTTTCTGAACAGAATGAAATTTGGTTTGACATAGGTTTAAATGATAAAGAAAGCTTTGCTACATATGACAATACAGACTCTGTTGTACCCAACAGAGATTATACCATAGATAATGAGACATCAGATGTTCCTGTGCATGTCTGTTCTGAAAATGAGATGGTTCTTAACAGTGAAACTATGTGTCCATCATCTATCCAAGAGAAACAAGTACCAACAATAGAAGTTACAGATAACAATTATAATGATAACAACGATGTGTTTACTACTGATGTTTTTGAAGGGTCTTGCACTGGTTCTGGAAGATTGTCACGTTTTCCAAACATGTATACAGATTTTGTCATGTGTTAACTTTTTCTGTTTTTGTAAAAAAAAAAAAGTGGATATATATCTTTACTTACGTCCTACTCGTTCAGGCTTGACTTTTTTTGCCCACTCTCCTCCCATTGGTTTTTCCCCTCACTACATCATTTAGAACACCCAATCTGTATTTAGTTAACGTCACTGTGGCAGATGCTATTCCTCACAGGACCTTTGTATTACAATAAATAATTTACAAATAATTTCATTCTAGTCCGTGTCTCTCTACAACGTGACACTTCACCCCCGCTGCTTTCATATCCAATCACATGGGGCCACAATAACCCACCTGCAAATGAATAGTCATTAGGCAGGTTACTTAGAGACCGCCCGCGAAAGGCCAATTTGCAATGCTTCCTCTTCCCACACAGTTGATCACAAACGTGTGCCTCTCCCCAACCAGCTGCTGTGCAATTTGTGCATCCAGAATTGTAACCAAATTAGTACCACAGGCTCCAACCGTTTTTAGTAAATCAGAGTCCTTATATTTATGTTGGGGTCACTATCATTTCCTGGTTTTCTGTGTGATTTGCCACCCAAACATGTGGTTATCCTAATGTTATATATACTTCTAATACCATTTCACTATTGTGAACAGTGTTCTCTAAAAACACACTGCAAGTGCGTCACAATGATGGTTATACACCACAGCGGTGACGTACTACAGTTCCACTGCGTCACTCACTGGACTCCAAAGAAGGAAGATCTCCCTCTACACTAACAACTTGGAGGTGGAGCTTTTGAAGGGTGCCCGAGATCTCCCGCAGGCTAAACATCGCCCGATCCCCGCTCTGACCGCTCTGAAATCAGAAAATAGTATATATAACAGAGTTATAGAAGTGAAGCCTTCAAGTACGGGGATGTTTTTCACCTCGGTGTTCGGAGTCACATAGGCAACTCGATTTTGCTCTCGTTTTCTGTGACGTCACTCAGTAATTGATAGTTATCCATCTATAATTCTATATATCGATACTGATATAGTTTCATGGCATTTTCATCCACAACCTATTTTTCTCACGTAATTTAAAGAGTTTACAATTCAATGTAACAAGGGGAAGCGTTCACCAGCAATTCAAGTTCCTAGTATTTAATATCACGTGGTGATAGCAACAGTGATAATCTTTAATCCGTCGCTGTGTATTTTATGGTAGGTCAGTTTGGCACGTCCTTTGATGAAGCTCCGAAAAAAGGGAAGGTAGTGTATGAAACAAATCACATAAACACATCAAGAATATATTTTCTTGGCGCAAGAACGGCTGAGAGTCCCCCGGCACCTGCTGCAGTTTGAACTTTGGCGTTTTCTGATACTGCGAAATGGAAATCTATCTGTAGAAATTCAGAACACGGCAGGATGTCAAACAGGTGTGAGCCCAGCCGAGCATGCAGCGTTCAGACATGTTTGTTTGCTGCAGGGGCACGGATGAGTGGCGCACAGGGTAAGCTGTGGAAATGTAAATGAAATGCCAGATTGGTATGTGAGGGCACGAGTTCCATTTTCCTAAAGGGTCAGAGCTCAAGCATTTCAGATTACTTACAGATGCATTTAATTTACTATTACAAGCCACTTCCATATGTTATTTCCCAGCAGATGTGGGATATACCCTTGACATGCCATTTCCTCTATTGCAGGGACCCAAATAGCAAAATATTGGAGATTATTTACAGGAGGAATATTGGAAACCTGATGCAGAAAATGGGGTGGGATAACTTCAGGGAGGAGTGCTCTATATCTATAGTGCTTCCATGGGCGTAGCTTCAGGGAGGTTGTTTGGGATAAGGCACCTCCCAAATAAATGCATTCTTGGCTTAATAGTTGGGTCTAGGGACCCGAGTCGGGCCTGCAGTGTCTGTGTTGGTTTTTCTAGTCGTCCCTATTTCACAAATCATTTTTTGATCAAGAACATAAATGAATATAGTGACCAGCTTTCCAAAACAGGAGTACATCTACACCCATAAAGATGCATGCAAATGTACTACTTTTTAGAATTCCCAAACATTGGCAATACTAGGTTGGAAAGCTGCTCCAATCGCAGGTATCCAGGATGCTACTGGCAAACAAACATCCAAAAGGCGATGGGGCAAATGCTTGCACATAGTCTAAGAGCATTCCAGCTCATTGTTTTCCATTTAAGTGTGCCTCTCTAGACAAAGTTCGTCAGACAGAGTAAAGGCAGTTAAGGTGACAGAGTACTTAACATCAAATATGGCCTAACGGCTAGAGCTGCAGAATTTAGAGCTGGGGAACCAAGTTTGAGTCTTGGAGTCAGCTCAACATCCTGTGATTCTGGGCAAATCACTTAATCTCCCCGTGCCTTCCAAAAATGATTGTGCCCTTGTGTAAACATAACTGGTGCTCATGTAAAGTGCTCCAATACCTTTGGTTCGAGTTTGTGCAAAATAAAACTGCACCAAAAAAACACCCTGCCTTTACTTCGCCTGACAATTTTATAGATGCTGCCTGGACCCATGCACATCCCTGTACATTAGCTAAAACTACTGTCATGGCGGTTCCTGACAATGTAGGAAAAGTTTGGGGAAAAAGCTGTGTCTAACCTGTTGGCCGGTCATCAAACATTTCCCAATTTTTTCTTTTTCAAAACAAACTCCTAAAGCATGAGTGTGTTTTTGAAGAATATAAAATGAATGCCCCTCACCCCGTGAGGGATGTATGACGTTACAACGCATACTTTTACAACGCCTACCTTTACAACGCATTTTTTACACCGCAACATCCATTACAACGCACACCATTACAACGCATACCATTTCAACGAATACTTTAAAACTACCTTTACAACGCATTCCACTACAACGCATAGTACATTTACAACGCATACCATTACAACCCATTACACTACATTGCATATAAGGTAAGTGTTGGATAGTGTAGGGGTTAAAATTACTATTCTAACTCCAGGGGGTGCAACAGTAGGGTAAGTGTTGGATAGTGTAGGGGTTAAAATTACTATTCTAACTCCAGGGGGTGCAACAGTAGGGTAAGTGTTGGATGGTAAGTTATGCGTTGTAATGGTATGCGTTGTAATGACTGCGTTGTAATGGTATGCGTTGTAGTGGTGTGCGTTGTAGTATCATGCGTTGTAATGGATTTTGCGTTGTAAAAGTTTCGTTGTAATGGTAGTGCGTTGTAAAAATTGCGTTGTAAACGTTGTATACCCCCCGTGAGTGGTTTCTCCCATAGTGTGAAGGTCACAGTTACAAAGAAGACATCCAACGATTCAATATAAATAAGGCAATGGTTGGATATCTTACATCGAACTGCTCCCAATCCTTGGGACCATTGGAGGAAGTTTTACACTGACTAAGTAAATTTTACTCCATCTGCATGCAATTTGAGTGTGCCAAGCTCAAATTCCGGTGGACAGACATTGCCTTTAGTGGGCAAGCTCTAAATCAGCCCCAGAACCACCAAATGCAAATCAGTACTGACCTTACTCCTCATTGGAACACTCCATCCCAAATCTTGGCCATCTCACCCATTCACCCTGTGGCCCACTGCTTTTTAGTTGGGAAATTTAAGAGTAAAGTCCACATTTGTAAAGCGCACAATCACCCGTAAGGGTCTCTAGGCGCTGGGGGCCGTCGGGAAGATTAAGCGAGCTATTGCCCAGAGTCACATGGTGCTGGGCTAACCTGCCGCCGGAGCCGGGGATCGAACCGTGGTCCCCAGATTCCAGCGTCAGTCGCCCTGGCCGCGGCGCCACACCTCAGTCACATCTCCCCGAATCCCACTCGCTAAGCTATGCCCCTCAGCACTGCCCATACCCAGGGCCGGACTGGGAACTGAAAGCAGCCCAGGAAAATTTCAACAGACCAGCCCCCGTCCGGCGCGTAGCGAGCGAGCGCAGCTAGACTGCTACTACGAGTGTTTGGGGCGGTTCTCTCCCCACAAAATTTTTGGAAAACGACAAACCGAAATGGTGAATTGTACAGCACATTTTCATTACATATTCAATTTTATCAACTTAAAAGCACAGTAAATAGTAGATGATGACCTTAAAGAGCACCAGTTTACCCACCCAGTCATATGTACCCATAGACATTCTTTCAGAGAGCACCAAAAATAGACACAAGTAGTGAATCAGAGAGAACAAAGTAAAAGTGAGACCAGCCCCCCACATGGTGTGTAGCGAGCAAGCGCAGTGAGCAACCACTACTAGGGGGTAGTTTGGGGGGTTAAACCTGTCCCCCCAAAAATATTTGAGAGATAGAAAGGCCAAAACAAAACATTTTTGAACAAATTTGTCTTTACATATTAGATTGTATTAACTTTTAAAGCATAGTAAATTGTCACTCATGTTGTCACACATTAAGCACTGACG
Source organism: Lissotriton helveticus (assembly GCF_964261635.1). NCBI lineage: Eukaryota > Metazoa > Chordata > Amphibia > Caudata > Salamandridae > Lissotriton > Lissotriton helveticus. The sequence goes on from NC_136068.1 coordinate 1,643,132,621, forward strand.
TGATGTTACACATGAGCACACAGGCCACTGACTAAGGCCAGAAACTGTGGAAATATCACACATAAACACCTAGGCACTGACCCAGGCCTGGTTACACCACCAGGCCAGTAAGCATGCAAAGGTCACACATAAGCACACAGGCCGTAAGCATGGAAATGTCACACATGAGCCTCTAGCTCCAGGTCACTGAGGCGAGAAACTATGGAAATAGTACACATAATTAAGCACCCAGGCCAGAAAGCATGGAAACGTCACACATAAGCACCCAGGTTGACAGAAGGCATGGAAATGTCTCAAATGGTACCCTGGCCAGAAAGCAGGAACAATTAACACAAAGGCCCTGGCCTTGACATGACACATCTTTAAATAGCCTACTTAAGTGGGTGGCACAATAAGTGTTACAGGTCCACTAGCAGCATTTAATGTACAGTCCCTGGGTACATGTAGAACCACATTCTAAGGACTTACAAGTAAATTAAAATTGCCAATTTGGTCTAAGACAATTTTACCATGTTTGAAAGGAAAGAGCCGTCACATCCTTCATTTTCATTTTCGAGACGCACCAGACCGGTGCGGGAAGATTACTATCGCTGCGAGTATCGTCGCAGAGCCTGCCGTCACTGGGTGAGATCGTTGCACCACTTGCTTGCGGACCCATTCACGTTGCTGCGAGAGTCGTCGCAGAGTCATCGCCTCGAGGGGCCGTGAGAGTAGAAGATTGTCGCTGAGCCGTGCATCGTCGCGGCACCGGAGATCGTCGCTGCCTCAAAGATCGTTGCATGGTCCCTTTTACGAGCCACTTCCACGAAAACCTGTGCACCGGAATCCTTGCAAGGTATCGCATCCCTCCCCGTAAAGACCGGAGTCACCGCAACACGCCCGCTACACTGAGTGGGTTTGTCGCATCGCCTCTCCAGGGTCTCAGGAGTGACGCATCGATTGCTTTTCATCGCTACAGCTTTTCACTTGGAACTTTGTCGCATCTAAAGGTACTGTTGGCTATAACGTGAAGCAATTGTAGATAATTTAAACGCAACCTTAAGAACTCTTCTGAAACCATATCCTTGAACTGTGTATGTTGGATTTTTGTTGTTTTGGTCTTGTCTAGTTTAGATTAAAATACCTTTATTTTTCTAAACTGTTGTGGAGTCAGTTTGTGGTGTTTTCACTGTGTTACTGTGAGTGTTGGTGCAAATACTTTATGCATTGCCTTCGATAAGCCTTGACTGCTCGAGCCAAGCTACCCAGGGGGTGAGCAGAGGTTATCTAAGAGTGTTTCCTCCTTACCCTGAACAGAAGCAAGGGTCCCTATTTGGACAGTGGTACCTACCTCTGCCAACAGTTTTCAATAATACTTAGAGCCAAACTTTAATGGGAGGGGGGGCGGGGTGAGTCTCCAATTACTCCCTTTGAAGAAGTAAGGAGTATAGGATATTTTTCCAGATACACCTTCTCAGCTGTTAGCTTTGCTTATGAATAAATCAAACACAGGATATATTGGGCAGGAAAATAAACTTGTGAGAGGTTCTGTTACACATTTTTTACTATTGGCCAGGCACGGTTGCAAAGTTACATTTTCCATTGATTAGTTTATAAGCTTCAGAATTTTACTATACAACATTGGAGATTCCCCTAAATGAAACTAGACAGTGGACCACCACATAGAATCATCTTGAGTTCTGAATAAGGCCTTTCAACAAGAGATTGATGCAATCCTTGCTAATATCCACAAATGATTTAGGATAGGATGGCCTTGCATCAACATTGGGGATTGAATGGTCTGATAGATCCCTGCAGACCTGCCTTATGAAATCTGTGCAAGCATGGGTATATTTGAGGGTATATTATTACTTTATTGTACATGGTTAATTAAAACCTTTACAATGTTAATAAAACAAAAAAGGACCAGTTTATAAGATGTTTGTCTGAATTAGACGTGTAAAAAACTAAAATTCTGAGGAGGAGCTTCGCGGGCATCCAAGATAGTCGCGTGAGCACAGAGCTCCCCGGACCCGCGCCGCCGATCGCAAATATCCTGACTACATCCTGATTTTGAAGATGGGCTTTTGTTCGCAACCTCTCGCTGATCTCAACATTCTTTGAAGAATTGAATTCGGACGTTGGGATCCACTTTTACACCGCCTCGAACTTTTGCGGCCCGCCCTGAGACGGACCGGGGGTTTGGTTGCTTGGCAGGCAGAGTAGTAGTTTAACAACAACGGCTGAAGGGGTCTCCTTCCAACCGACCCCAGTTTAACTTTCAGTTTTGTTTTCTACTCCCGGCTCAGATTGCTTGAAGCGCTGCCCTGATCGACCCTTGGCCGTCCTGGTTGTCTCGACACTGCTGTGTGCTGTCCCTGCTGAGTGTCCCATTTCCAGCTTTCTTGGCGTCTACGCTATTCTGATCCAGTTTCGTTGTCTTCTTGGCCACTCTACACCCGGCCATTTTCACCAGGTCGCGCGGGCCCCTCCGGGGTCCCCTCTCCAACATGGCCACCAGACCTGATACTGAGAGACGCAAGATCAAGACACCTCTCCGTGGGGGACAGACCCAGACGAACATTATGGACCATTATTCCCATTTAAAGGGGTCCCCCAGCGGTGCTGGCCGCACTTCTGACGATCCTAAGTCTGATTCTGCTGCAACCTCAAAAGTATCATTGCAAGACGTCATGAGTGCCATCACCAGCATGAAGGCCTCCATGGGACAGCAGTACGAGGCCCTTGCCTCTAAGATCGACATGGTGGCCGTCAACGTCACGCTGATTAGAGCGGACTTGGCGAAGACTAACAAGAGGGTCAAGTCGTTGGATTTGAAGACTTCCAGTCTGATTACGGATGTCACGGACGCTCAGACTGAGATCGGTAACTTGCGTTCCTCTCACGACATGATGGCTCGTCGCCTCGAGGATTATGAAAATAGGGCCCGTCGTAACAATGTAAGCCTTATCAGTGTCCCTGAGAGTCCCGAGACTCCTGCAACCGACCTTCTTGTGGAAGATCTGGTCACGAATTATCTCGCTCCTGCCGGACTTAGCAAATTCTTTGCTGTTGAACGGGCCTATCGAGTCCCAGGCGGAAAGGCGAAGCTGGGTGCCCCCCCCGAGACCCATTATTGCAAGACTGTTCCACTTTAGGGATAGAGACGCTATTCTTCAAGCCTCGCGGGACAAAGGCCCTGTGAAATTCGAAAATGCCTCCGTGAACTTCTATCCCGACTTTACACCGCTCGTTCAGAGGCAGAGGCTGGGATTTCAGGGAGTAAAGAGACGGCTGCGGGACTTGGGCCTTAAGTACGCCATGTTGTTTCCGACCAGACTTCGGATCGAATATGAGGAACGTACGTTTTTCTTTGATCGCCTGGACAATGTTAGTGACTGGCTCGACTCTTTGCCCAAGAGAGACGATCGATCCGGGCACCCCAGTGGCGCCGACGGTGGCATGCCAGAGTGAGAGTGACACTGTGGATCCTGGCGTCTGAACTTTTCTACTATTTCAGCTGAGTCTGGACATTGGTTCTCTTGTTCTTATTTTAGATCGGCCCGAGGGTGGCGGGGGTGAATTGGGACTCTTCCTCCTCCTGGGTTCTTTGTGTAGATTAGTTTTATGACTGGGCGACAGGCACACTGCAAGTTGGGGTGGCTTATGAGTCGTACGCAGGGGTGCAGGGTGGGGGGTGTTGTAATGGGCTTAAGTTAGGGGGAGGTGGGGGTGTGTGTGTGGGATTCTTTCTATTCACGAGGCATTGTATTGTTTTTTTTCATCTGCTCTGGTCATTGGGTCTTGTGTGGGTGCTGCTCTGCCTTCTTCTTGTGGATGGGGGTTGGCGAGTTGAGACTGCTATCCTGGAATGTCAATGGGTTGGTAGACAGGATAAAGCGAGGGGTTGTGTTACAGTTCCTTAGACGCCATTTCCCTGATATTGTTCTTTTGCAGGAAACGCATCTAATATGTAATGCGTGTCAGGCCATGAATACACGTGGATATCGGCTGGTGGCTCACTCTGGGTTTACTTCTGTTTCCAGGGGGGCGGAAATTCTTGTTCGGTCTACTCTCCCTCTTGAAATCGATGAAGTGACGCTTGACGACAGGGGGCGCTACGCGGCACTCACTGGTAGATGGGAGGGGAAGACACTGTCCATACTTTCGGTGTCTGTCCCTCTGCGTCTGCAAGCCTCAACTTACGCTGACCTCGGCAGGGTTATATTAGGGCTTCCTGAGGGCCTCCTGATCCTTGGTGGGGATTTTAAATATGTGGTTTCTGGCACCTCTGATCGTTGCCCCCCTAGGGATTTGGCTAGGTCCCAAGTTTGGCTGAGTGACTTGCTCGAAACCTTTGGGCTGATAGACAGTTGGAGGTTGATGCACCCCACGCAGTTACAATACACCTTCCATTCGGGGGCCCATGGCAGTCTCTCCAGGCTGGATTACTTTTTAATGCCATCGGTCCAATCCTCCTCCATTAGAGAAGTTCGTCAGCTTCCCAGGGGTATTTCTGACCATTCCCCTTCCCTGGGGTATTTCTGACCATTCCCCTCTGTGGCTTTGCTTTGAGGTCGGGGTGGGCAGTGAGGGTAGAGTTTCCCCTATTAATCCCTGGTACTTCCGCAATCCCAAAACCCGCTCCGAACTTGTGAAAGCTATTGACCATTACTTTAATGAAAATGTGGGGTCTGTTTCTTCTTCTGTTTCATTGTGGGAAGCCTTTAAGACGGTTATTCGTGGGCAATCCCTGTCGCTGATTGCCGCCGCCAAGAAGGCTAACAATGTGGAACTTGTACGCCTGGAAAACGAAATACCTGCACTTGAGGATAATCTTGAATCAGGAGTCTCTCGCGCAAAGCTGCACTCCCTCAGTTTGAAACAAGACGATTATAGAGCTCTTGTTACTGACGCGGCGAAAGTGATGTATAGAGAGCAACAGGGCAGGTTGTATGATGTGGGAGACAAGGCTGGTAAATTGCTCGCGTGGTTGGACAAGAAAGAGAGAGTGAATCGTGTTGTTCCGGTGATTGAGAGGCCTGATGGTGAGCGTGTTACGGACCCAGTCGGGATCGTTCAGTGTTTTGTAGACCACTTCAAGACTGTGTATGCCTCGGTCTGTGATGAAGATGAGGAAGACTCTCGTTTGCTGCTGCGGGACATTGCATTGCCCTGCCTTTCTGACGCCGATAGAGACCTCATGGAGGCACCTCTTACGGTGGATGAAGTCGCGGTGGCCATACGTTCCCTTCGTTCTTGCAAGGCAATGGGCCCCAATGGTTTACCCATTGAACTGTATAAGCTGCGACCCGAAAAAATGGCGCCCTACTTAAGGGGGATGTTCCTTGAGGCTTTGGAGTCTGGTTCCCTTCCTGCTGATCAACGACTTACTACCATTGTAGTTATCCATAAGGAGGGTAAGCCGCGGGATCGTTGTACTTCGTACAGACCTATTTCTTTACTTAATGCCAAACCTAAAATTCTAGCTAAATTGTTGGCTAATCGCTTGATTAAGGTGATCGGAGACTTGATCCATTCGGATCAGTCCGGTTTCATCCCACATCGCAACACCGCCCTTAATCTTCGGAGACTCCATGGAGTTCTCGCGAGGGCTGGGACACTCACTGAATCGGCCATTTTGGCTTCCCTTGACGCTACCATGGCGTTTGATACCATCGAGTGGCCCTACCTTTGGGCGGCCCTCTCGAAGTTTGGATTTGGCCCGGTGTTCATCGCCTGGGTGAAACTTCTTTACGAGAGGCCTTTGGCTCAGGTGGTAGTTAACGGGAAGGTGTCCGGTGTTTTTACACTTGGGCGTGGTACTCGGCAGGGCTGTCCGTTGTCTCCGCTGCTTTTTGCCCTTGCTTTAGAACCTTTGGCGGAATGGCTCCGTTGGGAGCCTTCAATGCGGGGCATTCGGTGGACTCCCGACTTTGAGGATCGTATCTCGCTATATGCGGACGACATCCTTCTCTACCTCACCTCCCCTCGGAAGTCCTTGAATGTACTTTTTGATGTTTTGACCTCTTTTGGAAAGAACTCGGGTCTCATTATTAATTGGGCTAAATCCTGAGTCTACGTTTTGGCAGGAGATCTCCCTCCATTGCCTCGTAGATTTCCAATTCAAGTAGTTGAGACCGGCTTTACGTACTTAGGGATTATGTCTCCTTGGATCCCTCTGTGCGCTACGAGCGTAATCTGTTACCCCCCCTTCAGCAGCTCCATCTTGATGTTGCACGCTGACGTAAGTTGCCACTGTCACCACTCGGTCGTGCGGCTCTTTTCAAGATGATGTCGCTGCCTCGATTTTTGTATGCACTTCAGAATTCATTTGACCCAGTTCCTTCGGGTTATTTTCGTGAAGTGGAGAGCCTACAGAGATGACTGGTCTGGGACGGGCGCGCAAGCATTGCTCTTTCCAAACTCACGCTTCCGTGGTATGATGGTGGCATTGCCCTCCCAGACATAAAGCGTTATTATTGGGCTTCTCAGTTGAGTGTGGTCAACCATGCTACTTACGCTCCAGGCCCTGCCCCGGCTTTCGCTATGGATAAATATCTTCTGCCAGGAGGGAATTTCAATAGGGCGCTGTACTCCAAGGGGCTCTATAGAACACTGACTGGTCCCATTTAAAATTGCTGTATGGGTGTGGCAGGACGCGAATGCGGCATTGGGGTGGAGTGGTAGATTTTCCTGCGCTACCCCTTTGTATGATTCTGAAGGTTTGGGACATTTGTGGAGAACGAAAAGCTTTGATAAATGGGATATGATTGGTATAAGCAAGGTAGGTGATCTATGGTTTAAGGGTAACGTCAAGTCCTTCGATGTGCTCAAGGCGGAGTACGAGCTTGGTGACACAGAATTCTTTAGGTATGCTCAGGTCCGTCATGCTCTATTGTCAGTTTTTGCTGTGGGTGATGATATTCCTGAGTCCTCCCCCCTTGAGGACCGCAACCTAGATGGCCATGTGCCCGACAGCACAATTTCCCTGATCTATAATAAACTGATCAATAATAGAGCTGATTTGCTTGTGCGCCTTAGGGCTTTGTGGAGTGCTGACGGACTAGAATTGGATGACGAGGACTGGCAATCTGCTTTGTCCTCGCCTAAGGAAGTTGCCATACCTGCTCGTCTTAGGTTTGTCCAGCTTAAGATCCTCCATCTTGTGTATGTTACTGGTCCGAGTCTGGTTCGTATGGGTTATTCTTTAGACGGGTTGTGTAAGCGTGGTTGCGGTATGACTGGCACCTTCCTCCACATTCTATAGGAATGTCCGGAGGTGGTTGAGTTTTGGTCCCGAATACATGTGGTGATGGAAAGGGTTACTGGTGTGTCGCTGCTGCCCGAAGCCAGGCGTTGTCTGCTGAATGTCTGGGAACCTAACGATTACAACACGGCGCAGATTAATTGGGTGACCCTTGGTAATATGGTTGCGAAGAGAGATATCGCTCAGCTCTGGGGCTCCCACAGGCCACCCACTGTATCGAAATGGAAGGCGAACACGGATTGGTGCATGTTTCGTGAGAAAACTGTGCATTTGTCACGGGGCAGGCCCAAGAAATGGGGCAGGATCTGGTCACAATGGAACGCATATCGTGGAAATGTATGTACTCCCCCACATGATTCATCTCCAGATGCCTCCTTGTCCCCCTAACTGGCATTCCGATTTCTATCATTTACTGTGTTACTGCTTGTTTCCTTGCTGCTCCCCTGCCCCCCATGAATATTGATTGTACTATATGTACTGTACGCTGGTGCGCGGCCTACATGGACTTATGATCATGCCTCACTGTATTCTTGCCTTGTGAGTTTTGTTGATTTGTTTATTTGAATAATTTCAATAAAAATGTAATTAAAAAAAATAAAAAAATAAAAAAATAAAATTCTGTACATAAAACAAGTAAACAGGGAAACTGGATAAGAAAATCAACAACACAAATGGAAGGGGCTTAACGTCTTGTTAAAACAATCAAGTATGAGAGTCAAAAAGTCAATGTATGAATTGGGCTTCCGGGGTACCGTTAGGGTTATCCTTTGGGCTGTTTAAGGTATTGCTCTTTTTAGTTGGTTCCTTCAAGATTTTATAGCGGGCCTCAGCTCTTTCAAGAAATGTTACCATTCGGCAGCTCAGTTGGATGTTGTCTCCTTTGAAGCAAGCCAGGACTGCTTGTCAACAAGTCCGAATCTTGTGAAAGTTAAAAAGCGGATGCAGGAAGGCTCGTCGTTCGTGAGTGAGCTCGGAACAGGTGGTGATCGGGTGTACTATGTTTTCCTTTCCTTCCCCACAAAGTCGACATCTTGTAGGTGAGGGTGGCCGTAACCACGGAGGTAGATGGGCCGCTGAAGGCAGCAGCCCCAGGCGAAATTTCGGGAATTTCTCTTTTATTTTTTGGATAAAACCAATCTGCAGATAGGATTGGGGCGAAGGCGCGGTGTATGATTGAACTGTAAGCCCTCGATGGGGGCGGCTTTGTCCTGCAGTACTGATTCCTTCCGGACTGTCTTGTTGACCACCTTTTTAAAGACTGCTGCGGAGACTGGGAGTGACCAAAGTTGCTGTACTCCTATATCCTCAATTGCTCCCTCCAGATACATCCTTGCTGGACATGTTGGTTTGTTTTGAAGTTCCTTCCACAGGAGCGCATTTAAGGTATTCGGTTTGCCCCTGCTTAATTTATGCCAGGTTTTTATGTAGGCTCCCTTACGTGCCAGCTCTTCTTTTTGTAGCCCGAACTCTAGCCTCATTTGAGCCGGCGATGAATACCTTGGTAAGCCAAAGATCATACGAAGTGCTTTTGCCACAGTTCTATCTAATAAGTGAGCGTCCCTCCCTCTCATAGCTTCACTGCCATAAGTAATTGCTGGATTTAGCTTTGCCTGTATAACCTTTATTAGGGGGAGAAAACTTGGACCAGAAACTGTGTTTTTTTAGGGTTCTGAGTGTCTCTGCCGCAGATACTCCTCTTCTCTTTATGGCTTCACATTGCGGAGTGAAGTTACCCTTATGGTCTATAAAGACCCCCAGATATCGATATTCACTGACCTTTTCTAGCTTGCTAGATTACAAGAGCCAGTTTCTAGTTGCTTTCTTTTTGGAAAGGTTGATACACATAACTTTTGATTTTTCCCGGTTGATGGTGAGTCTGTTATCAGCGAAGTATCTTGAAGTGATATCCAACAGCCGCTGAAGGCCAACCGGGGTCCGGCTGATGAGTAACAAATCATCTGCATAGAGAAGGTTGGAAATCTGTGAGCCCCCTAGCTTTGGAGCGTGTGAGTTGCAGTCATTCAGAAATTTGGAAAGGTCTCCCATAAAAAGATTAAAAAGTGTTGGGGCAAGAACACAGCCCTGTTTTACTCCTGTGTAAGTTGGAATCTTTCTTGAAAGATGGTCACCGGTACCCAGCCTGACTTGCACCCATGTGTCGCTGTGAAGGAGAATTAATTGTTTTAAGAGCAGCGGAGGGATGTTCAGTTTGAATAACTTTTCCCATAGAAGGTTCCTGTCGACATGATCGAAAGCCGAACTATAATCAATATAGCACAGATAGATTGGTTGGTTCGCTTCTTGTGCTGCATCAATTAATAAAGATAGTGCTAAGATGTTAGAAGAGGTTCCCATACCTTTGCAGAAGCCTGTTTGGTTGTATGGGATTGCTGAGACAACGGCTGCCCAGGATAACAGTTCCTGCAGAAGGAGGCCCGCAAAATAGTTTGCCTCATTATCGAGCAGAGCCACTAACCGGTAATTTTTTGGATCGCTTTGGTCTCCTTTTTTGAGGATCGGTGAAATGATGGCTCCCCTCCATGATGATGGAATTAAAGAAATTTGCAAAATCTTAACAAACATTGGTTTAAGGGCAGCTTCCCAAAACACTGGGTCTTGCTTGAATAGTAGGGGTGGGATCCCATTTAGGCCCGGAGCCTCCTCGCGCCTCCCCTTTGAAATTCTGTCACAAATCAGTGCACACTTAATTGCAATAGTCTGGTCTAACTGCTGGTACTCGTGGCAATCACAGGTGAGTTTTGAACAGTCCATGGTGCATTTTATCTATGCAAGCATGGGTGTGAGTAACAAGCTCCGGGTGCAATAGATTACACTTACTATGGATGTCATAAAGTATCTGGTAGCATCTGTTGCTCCCTCAGCCTGGGACGACTCCTGGTGGCTGTCCGCACTGGGAGCAGCACCGACACCCACCGACCATGCACGCAACCTGGGGTTTATCCTCGACTCAACACGCTCCATGACCAAGCAAGTCAACGCCGTCTCGTCCTTCTGCTTCAAAACCCTCTGCATGCTCCGCAAGATCTACAGGTGGATCCCCACCAAGACAAGAAGAACGGTCACCCAGGCCTTCATAAGCGGGCTGGACTACGGAAATGCCCTCTATGCAGAAGCCTCGGCCAAACTCCTGAAACAACTACAACTCATACAGAACGCCTCTGCTCGCCTGATCCTCGACATCCCACGTCACAGCCACATCACACCACACCTGATAGACCTGCACTGGCTTCCCGTCAACATGAGGATCACCTTCAAGCTCCTTACCCATGCACAGAAGGCGCTGAACAACACCGGACTGGGATACCTCAACAGACGACTCACCTTCTACACCTCGAACTGACAACTTCGCTCCTCCAACCTGGCCCTCACCACCGCCCCCCGCATCCGAAGAGCAACTACCAGTGGCAGATCATTCTCCCACCACGCAGCCAAGACCGGGAACACCCTCCCCATCCTCCAATGGCAGACCCAGGACCTACTAACCTTCAGGAGGTTTCTCAAAACCTGACTCTTCGAGCAGTAGCGGCGCCCCCCAAGCACCTTGAGACCCTCACGGGTAAGTAGTGCGCTTTACAAATGGATTGAACTATTGATTGATGGATGACTTCTTATGGAGACTAACAGCCTCCTTTATATGTTGCTGGTATGAGTATTCCATCACTGCTACAACAGAGTATATATACAACCAACATATAAAGGAGACCGTTAGTCTACATACCACCAACAGGCATTCCAACCTCCCAATTCAACTGCTATCAGACCTGCGGTGTTTGGCTGTGGCCGGTACTCCAATCAGGATAGGCAGACATCTAGCTATATTTTTTTTACTGTCCATCACTGCTGGGCAAACCCTGGGGGTGAGGGACAGTGAAGAAAAAAGAATGCTCCCTGCGGCATAGAAGGTGACACCTGACTCCTATGTTGAGGGAAACAGTACTTTTTCAAAAAGAAAATCTAGTTTCAAGATTAACATTTTGAAAACAAAAAAAGAATACTGTTTGGTGCAGAATTGCATCATGCTGACGCAGCCCTGCACCAAACAGGAGATTGCATTGACAGGAACCGAAGTGATGGTGGCTCCTGCCAATGCTTTATAAAGGAGCGCCTGCTTGGCGGTCATTTACGAATTTAGCGAGCTGTCCCTCCGTCTTGGGGACAGAGGTATTTACTCCATTCGTATTGCAGAATACGGGCCAACCACCAACATATAAGTGAGACCCTAAGTCCCTACAAAATTGCTTGTAGCCTCTCTGAATTCTGGGAATACATATGTCTTGCCATATTAGTGTGTGGGTGCCCGGCCATAGGAGACGGCTAATCATTAGGTCAATAGAGCAAATGCCAGTTCACAGGGCTGCTTTAAAAAGGCTTTGCTCCCCTCCCCATACTGGCCCCAGGCCTTTTCACTGCAAGTGTTCACATTGCTCCTTAATGGTATTAATAGTGGGCAAGCGCTTGACCATCAGAAGCCCCTCCTCACACCATGCAGTGCCTCTGAAGCAACATCATGTGAGGTAGCATTGCCTCAAACTTCACAGGTTGAAATATTGAGCTGCAAGATAAGTAAATATGGAGTAATGTACACTTAGCTTGATGATACAATGGTAGTCATTATTTTGAAGTCAATATATGTGCAGGTCAAGTTTCTGTAATAGCTAGCTTATAATGTTTGATGGATATCCTGTCCTGGCTTATTTGGGTTTTCTCTGTTCACCCCGACCCCGCAAGGATGCTGCCTGGTGCAGAAAAGGAATTTCGAATGAGAAATATTGTGGGATATAAATATTGCTGCAAATATATTGTGGGGAAGAAATATCGACAACAAAAATGTAGTTGACAAGAATATTGACAGACAGGTAAGTAATATCGATTACAAAAATATTGTTGGAATAAATATGGTTTACAAAAATATTGTAGACAAAAATATCTATTTACTAATAATGTCATGTATTTTAGTGTTTTTAATGAGAATTGTTTGTCATTTTATATGTTTTAGAATTTTACCAGTTATCAATTTATTTTAAGTTTAATTCTGCGTTTTTATTTCCGTAGCAGGTTGTGGCTTTATAGCGGAATAGGGTGGGAAGTAATTTAATTATATAGATTTAAATAATAATTTATAGTAGTTAATTTTGTTTTTTTTAAATTTGAATTTAGCGTTTTTAGTTCCGTAGCGGGTTGTGGGTTTCTAGGGGAATAGGGTGGGAAGTAGTTTAATTATATAAAATGTACTAAATAATTAATATGTCCATTGATTAATTAATTATAGTTCAATAATTAGTTGTTAATTAATTTCAATTAGTCAATTAATAATTAATGTTGGTAATTATTTAATTATTTTTAGCTGTGTGTTGTGCTGTTTATATGTGTAAATGGTGTGAAGGGTGGTAAGTAATTAATTTTGTATTGATTCATTATTAAATATTTTTACAATAATTATCATTAATTTATTAGTAATTATTAACTGTAATTGTGTAATTAATTTTAAGTGTGTGTTTTGGTGTTTATATGTGTAAATGGTGTGGACGGTGGTAATTAATTTATTTTGTTTTGTTTAATAATAAATAATAATACATTAATTTTCATTAATTAATTAGTAATTATTCAATTGAATTGTGTAATTATTTTAGGTGTGTGTTGTGGATATTATAGTGGTAAATAATGTACAATAATTATTTTTTATTATCTTTGTCAATAATTATATATTTAAATGTATATATTAATTATGTTAATATTGGAAATATAATTTAATAAAAATTTTGATGGTTTTGTTTTTTTATTGTTTTGGGATCCAGCGCTTTCCCTACTGTAGCACTCACTGGAGTGGGAATAGTAATTTGTACCCCTACGCTATCCAACACTTTCCCTACTGTTGCACTCACTGGAGTGGGGATAGTAATTTTAACCCACCCGCTATCCAACGCTTTCTCTACTGTTGCACTGACTGGAGTGGGAATAGTAATTTTTACCCCTACCCTAACCAATGCTTTGCCTACTGTTGCACTCACTGGAGTGGGAATAGTAATTTTAACCTCTACGCTATCCAACGCTCTCCCTACTGTTGCACTCATTGGTGTGGGAATAGTAATTTTTACCCCCTCGCTATCTAACGTTTTAACTATTAATCTTTTTATTTTGTTAATAAATGTATGTATTATTCTTTTTTAAATAGTGTAATGTGTTAATTAAATATAGAATATTTTTATTTTATTTTAAATTATTGATATGTGTTTATTTTATTATTATATAATTAAAAAAGTTTAGACTTTAAAGATAATAGTTAATAACAAGTATTTAAGTAAATAGATATAAATGTACACTTTTTTGTGTTTATAATTATTAAATTACGTTTATTTGTTTACATCTATATTTTTTACATCAATATTTTTGAGTCGCTAATATTGTACTTACTTATCTGTTTAAGTATAGGGGGTCAATATTCTTGTTATCAATATTTTTACCTCAATATTTTTTTCATCGATATTTGTTACATCTATATTTAAACATGGAACCCTGCCTACATCTCCTAAAGGCCTGTAGCGCTTCGAGAGCACTGCAGATGCTGTCTAAGTGATGCATTGCTGCTTCTTGAATATATTTGTGAACCAAAGTTCTCTGTTCTGCATTCCAGTCTAAGTACTGAGGAAGAAACTACATTTCAACTTAATTTTACTGGTCCCGAACCTGTACTGCAAAAGGGATTTCATTATTGACGTTACAGTTTCCGTTTCAGACTGGCATAAATCCGGCCCTACAGAATTTGGGAAGAGTTTAGATTTTCCAAAATCTCCCAGTAGAGTGAGATCTCCATCCCACAGAAACTGAAAAATGTTACTGATTATAACTGTTTGAGATATTCTCGTCTTTTCTTCCTCTTCTAATAGTCGTATTCTAATGCAGACTAACTATTTCACTATGTGGCAATTTGTCGTTTACATTTATGAAAACTTTACTTAAGGATATACCACCGTCAACAACAAGTAATCATGGGATGGTGCAATTTGATGCTAACATCATGCACTCGCCAATTCACTACCGACAAAGTCACATACATAAAAGGCCCACGAGATCTGGAGCATAAAGTTCCAGGCCCATTTCTTGAGAGGGAGATTAACTGTGATTAGTTTCAATTACAGAGACACATTTCATAAAAAAGTCCCTTTACTACTCTTCTGCTTCCATGTGGCTTTATCGTGATTTTCAAGAAACGCAGCTTCCTTTCTAGGTCTTGCAAACCCAGCCTCGTGATTGCACCTTCATAACTATGGATGAGTCAAGGTGGAGTTTTATGGCTGGGATGAAGCACCCCCAATAGCATATTAAAAGGAAATTGCACGTGTCCGTGTGATTCCACATTCATATAAATCATTTAGGTAGCTGGCAGGTGCCTTTGTAGGGTGTCGGACCTCCACAGTGGCCTGCAGTACCCTGTTCACATCCAGTTGGTAGTATTTTATTTCTCACAGTGCACGGCTCCATTGCCACAAGTGTTGCCAAGTGTGTTCTTCACTTTAGTAACTGTAACAATTGCCTAGTAAACATGAATAATGTTTGACATTCGTCACTAGAATGTTGCCGGCGGTGTGGATAATTGAACCAAAGTTAACAGAGTGAAATTGTAAACTACAAGCCCCAGAAAAACAAATGTTGCTGGAGAAATACGATGACTGGCTCAAGTCCCACATTCAGCATGTAGCCACTTGTAAGCCAAATAATAGCAACCCCAGGGGCCGCGTAGACATAAGTGCCTGAGCTGGTACCTGCTTTGTCCTCCTTGGGGTACTTTCGTATTACTGAAGGGACAGCAGACGCTTGTGCTTCCCCTTCTGTAATAACAAAAGCGCTGGTACGCGTAAAGCACCAGCACTTTCTTCAGGGGGCGTTCCCTCGTTTTCATGTGGGCGCACCCCATGCAAATGAGGGAATCTCTTTGCCTCTGCGCCTAAAATGTGATGCAAAATCAGTGCGCCCCCTGATTGCAGCACTCTGGAGGAGGGCAAAGGGATCCCATGTATCCCCCAGATATCCGCTCCATTTTTCACAGGAATACGCTACCCTGGGGGCAGCGTATTCCATGTAATAGGGCGCACTTTCACAGTTTGTGCCTAGCACACCTGTTTTAAAGTGCTCCGTGCACAAAAAGGGACAGTGCGCCCTTTAAAAAATTAGACCCAGGCACCTGTTTAAGGGACTCCAGGGTGCAAATGGGGAACGTGCATCCTTTACAGGGGCCCTAATATTTAAAGGGTGCACTTTACCTGTTTGCACCCTAGCTCACCTTCAAACAGATGCGCCAAGCACAAACACAGAATGTGTGCCCTATTACATTGAATGCTCTGCTCCTAGGCCAGCAGTGAATTCGTGCTGCCCAGGGCACAGTGCATTCAAGTGAAATACGGAGCGTCTTTGAAGCAACTGCACCATGTTTCACTGTATAGGTAGCAACCTACCTGCACTTTTAAAGGGGATTAGAGATCCCCTTGCAGGCAGGTGCAGGTGTGATTGCCCCCACATGTAAGGAAACGGCTGGGGAGTTCATAGGACTCCTTTCCCCCCCTCCGGAGGGCTGCTATCAGGGGGCGTACTGACAGTGCGTCACTGAGAGATGCCGTAGAGGCATAGGGATCCCTCATTTACATGGGCCACTCCCCTAGGCAAATGAGGGAACGCCCTCATGAGAAAGCACTGGTGCTGTACGTGCGTCAGAAATTTCAGTATCACAGAGGGGCCAAAAAAGCATCTGCTACCCCTTCTGTAATACCAAAGTGCCCCCGTTGCGCCCCTGGGATACTTGGTGTAATACGGCCCCTGATCTTTTTATAAAATCTGCTTTGAGCAGTCTAATAGTGGAAATAGCTCATATGCTGTTGGAAAATAAAAACAACTGCTGCAAAAATAGCCAGTTTTGGGAAGGTATCCTGTTTACACCAAGTGCTCACATGCAATGCTATGCTACTATTATGCTTTTTTAGAAAATGATTTGTGCCCTATGGACACAATCTTCCAGGTCACACCTGCAGGTGAGCTCAGTGTGTGGCGAGTCCTGCCTTGCTCCTGACTAGTAGAACAGAGATGAAAAATTTGAGAGGGTTCATGCTTTAAGTGGGAGAGGGCTAATTTAATTGGGAGAGTGCTCATTTAAGTGAGAGAGGGCTTCCCGGGCTCTGTTGTCACAAAGCAAAAACTCTGACATTGAACCAAGGCTCTGGGGGTCACTCCATTCTGTGCTTTGCCACCTTATCTGCCTGTCACAATGTACAATTACAAGGCATCGTCACCGGAAATCCCCTTTTGTAGATACTGTTACTATTAGTGTTACTAAGATACAATATATTTACTATTGAATATTGAAGTACTATTGATGTTTTTGCCACTTACTGTCTTGTGAAGTGGTTTATTGACTATGTTAGAGAATAATTCTGCTAATTAAATATCAAGCTAGCTGCTGGTTTTGGGAAATGTTAAGACATTATGTATGAATTTGTCAAGTGAAGAACTGTTTCTCCTTTGAGAATTGTGCCTTAAGGCGAGCTGGCAGTTGTCGAGAGCGTGCTCCCTTTCCCAAACATCTTATTAGCTGCACGTTACATTAAGAGGCACAAGCTTCTTTTCTAAAAAAAAATGTCGGGTTTGTGAGTCCGATTGCTGGGATGGAGGTCTGGTGGCCCTTGCAGGATCCCCCCTGTTGTATATCTTTACTTACTTCCTACTCGTTCAGCGTTGCCCACTCTCCTCCCATTGGTCTTTCCCCTCACTCCGTCATTTAGAACACCCAATTTAGTTAACGTCACTGTGGGCGTATGCCATTCCTCTCCAGCATTCCGCCAGAGCCTCATCCGATAGCGGCTGCTCGCGGGCCTTTGTATTACAATAAATAATTTACAAATAATTTCATTCTAGTTCATGTCTCTCTACAACGTGACACTTCAATTTGACGACGAGGTACAGGATGCGATCTTTTATTGAAGGCCCGCTATGCTGAAATTTGTTTCGGAAAGGAATTTTCGAGGACTTCTACAGAAATTCAACAGGCATGTTATTATTAATTTTGCCTACTTTGGATTTGCATAACCTCTAATTTGCCACGTATTTCTTGACTTTATTGTCTTAGTTCTACCAAGAAGTATTGTATTGTCAAGGCAAGTATTAAGACTATGTTTATTGCATGAGGAGTTTTCATATTTCTAATTAAGCGCATCGTGTGCATATTTCCTCATATATTTTTGTTCCTGAGGAATTTCGATGACCATTGTATTCAGTTAACGGCAACTCTTCAATCAGCTGTAACATTTTTTCTCCAACGTTCAAATGTAACTGACATTAATTGTGACGTCTTCTACGCTGGCATGCATGCCTGCGCTCAGCTGTAACTTCATTCAACAGTGCTCAGCTGTAACCGGCCTCTGTTGTGATGTATGCGCTATGCTCCCACAAGTAAATACACTGCGTGACTCCATTTTGTGGAGATCTATTTTCAAGTAAGTCCAATTACCTCTAACCAATTACCTCTAACTAATTACCTAACTATTCCTTGAATTGAAAGTCCATTATTATTACTAAAAAGCAACTTCAAAATTTTCAAACTTTATTCAATTTCACTTCTTCTCCAGAACACTTTCATTTGCAGTGCAGTTTCAGTTATATTCCAAATTGATTTTACAATTAAGAAAGAGGAAGATATTTCTAGCTCTAACATGTCTAATAATTCTAACATTAGTGCTCCACCAGCATTCTTAACTGACCCAGGAAAACCGATTATGAAGTGGAAAAACTGGTTTAGGGCATTTGAAAATTACTTGGTAGTGATAAATGGAAAGAAGTATGATCCAGAGAGAAAAAAAGCAATTTTGTTCGGGTTGTTGGGTGCAGCAAGCCAGGAAACCTTTGACAGTAGAGTACGAGGTAACTCCTGGCCAGTTTATACCTATGGATGAGTACCAAGAAGCAATTAAATGGCTAGATAAACAATTCGGAGAAGAAAATAACATATTGATAGTAGGACATCGCTTGGCAATGCGAAAACTATTGGGAAATGAGACGATAGAAGAATACATTGCTTGTTTACGTGTTTTGGCTACCAAGTGTGAATTTAATGACATGGTCGTCATATGCAATTCGTCTTTTATTGTTTTATTGTTATGAAAATAAAATCCAGGAGAGACTTTTAGCTTGCAGGAACCCTTCTTTACAGGAAACTACAGGCATTGCTAAAGGTATTGAGAGGTCTCTTGAAAGCTCAAAGGAACTCTCTTCTGATAAGAATATAAAGAATATAAAGACTGATGTATATTACGTTCAAGAGCATAAGAAACATGTAACTAACTTTGACAAAAGAGGTAAAATTAGTAAAAGCACAGATTCTAATGCTTTTATTTGTTTTAGATGTGGTTCAAAGAATCATAAGGCAGATTTTCCAGGATGTCCTACACAAGGGAGGAAGTGCACTAAGTGCTTTAAGGTAGGACATTTTGCTGGTATGTGCAACAATTTCAAACCACAAAGATTCCAAAAAGTCAAAGTTAGTACTGTAGATGATTTTGAGGAAGATATGTGCTCTAATATTGTATTGACAGTAGATGACCCTTGCGATTCCATAAAAGGTCCTATTGGTATTGCGCACATAGGTAATGTTGAAGTAAATATTATGGTGGATTCAGGTTCACCAATTACCATAATTTCGGATAAAAAATATGAAAAGTATTGGCCAAATACTGATTGACTTGCTTCGGATGTCAACCCCAAGTTATTCGGGGATTTTGACTTAAACATGTTGGGTTATTTTCAAGATAATGCAAACATCAAAGGAAGATCGATTACTACCAAAGTTTATGTCGCAGAGCGTGGCAGAGACATAGTTGGATGGAAAGATTTAGCGCGTCTGGGTATAATTCTTAAGCCAGGTGCTATTGATCCCATTGTTTTGGATTAAACTTTTGTTCACACAGTCTCTCCCTCTAATTCTTTGCTTAATAAATTGCTTAAACAATATTACTGGTAGCCTGGGTTACACTCAGATGTCAATACTTTTGTGGATAATTGTTCAATATGTTTGTAGTCGGATAAACATTGGAAGCCTAGGGTTCATGAAATGCAATTAGTTGATATTCCCTGTACATCTTGGAGCAAAATTGCGATCGATTTGGCTGGTCCATTCAATGCATTAGAATATAATTCAAGATTTGTAATTGTTTTGTCTCACTATTACAGTAAATGGATATATTTCAAGTTTGTATCAACAATTGATTCCAAATGTGTATTAGAAATTTTGGAGTCTCGTTTTCTTTGGAAGGTGTCCTTCAGGGACTAGTGTCAGACAATGGAAAACAACTTACCTCTGACTTAATGATCACATTTTTAAAGATAAATGGAATCCAACAGGGGAAAACTCCTTGTTACTTGCCCAAATCCAACGGACAAGTGGAAAGAGTTAACCATTTACTTAAAGATGGTATTCAGATGGCACTTTCCGCTGGTCTTCCAGTAACTGAATTTACTCAAGAAATACTCAATATGTACAACAGCACAATAAACAGTGTAACTGGTTATTCCCCTTTTCTCCTCATGAGAGGATGACAATGTAACACGGCCATCACTCCCAAAGTTACCGTTCATCAGGAACTAGCTATGGATGTGACTAAATTGGACGATTCCAAGCTTAAAGTGAGGGATAGAATTTTGGAACAACAACTAAAGTCAAAATAATACCACGACAAGATCCACAGAGCCGTGGTTAAAGACATCTCCAAGGGTGAATGGGTTATTGTCAAAAAACCTTTTGTCAAGCAGAAAGGAGAATCCAAATACTATGAACCTAGTGAAGTTGTTGACGTATCGAGTGGTTCCATCCGCCTTCCTAAATTGGGTTGGAGGAACAAAAGTGACATCATCAAACTCAAATGTGGGCAACAGGAACTCATGACGCATGCATATAGTGACAATGCAGTTTCTGAACAGAATGAAATTTGGTTTGACATAGGTTTAAATGATAAAGAAAGCTTTGCTACATATGACAATACAGACTCTGTTGTACCCAACAGAGATTATACCATGGATAATGAGACATCAGATGTTCCTGTGCATGTCTGTTCTGAAAATGAGATGGTTCTTAACAGTGAAACTATGTGTCCATCATCTATCCAAGAGAAACAAGTACCAACTATAGAAGTTACAGATAACAATTATAATGATAACAACGATGTGTTTACTACTGATGTTTTTGAAGGGTCTTGCACTGGTTCTGGAAGATTGTCACGTTTTCCAAACATGTATAGAGATTTTGTCATGTGTTAACTTTTTCTGTTTTTGTAAAAAAAAAAAAAGGTGGATATATGTCTTTACTTACGTCCTACTCGTTCAGGCTTGACTTTTTTTGCCCACTCTCCTCCCATTGGTTTTTCCCCTCGCTACATCATTTAGAACACCCAATCTGTATTTAGTTAACGTCACTGTGGCAGATGCTATTCCTCACAGGACCTTTGTATTACAATAAATAATTTACAAATAATTTCATTCTAGTCCGTGTCTCTCTACAACGTGACACTTCACCCCCGCTGCTTTCATATCCAATCACATGGGGCCACAATAACCCACCTGCAAATGAATAGTCATTAGGCAGGTTACTTAGAGACCGCCCGCGAAAGGCCAATTTGCAATGCTTCCTCTTCCCACACAGGTGATCACAAACGTGTGCCTCTCCCCAACCAACTGCTGTGCAATTTGTGCATCCAGAATTGTAACCAAATTAGTACCACAGGCTCCAACCGTTTTTAGTAAATCAGAGTCCTTATATTTATGTTGGGGTCACTATCATTTCCTGGTTTTCTGTGTGATTTGCCACCCAAACATGTGGTTATCCTAATGTTATATATACTTCTAATACCATTTCACTATTGTGAACAGTGTTCTCTAAAAACACACTGCAAGTGCGTTACAATGATGGTTATACAACACAGCGGTGACGTACTACAGTTCCACTGCGTCACTCACTGGACGCCAAAGAAGGAAGTTATCAAGGAATTAACAATGCTGCCGAATGCTGCATCTAAAAGACACAAACTGTGAAAGATTTCACAGGTCTTTACAGTGTCTGAATCAGGCCACACCTAGATAAGTCATTGAAAATAGGTCACTCTTGTCAGGAAAGAGGTCACAATAGAAGGAAATACATTAATTAACAAAGTGCATTTTAGATGTGAAGGCACCAAAGGAGCTGTTAATTTATGACTGACATACAAAAAGAAGGTATTCTTTCTTTTAAAAAAATATGATTTTCAAATGCACATATCTTGAGCTATACAAAAGAACAAACTGAAATCAGAAAATAGTATATATAACAGAGTTATAGAAGTGAAGCCTTCAAGTACGGGGATGTTTTTCACCTCGGTGTTCGGAGTCACATAGGCAATTCGATTTTGCTCTCGTTTTCTGTGACGTCACTCAGTAATTGATAGTTCTCCATCTATAATTCTATATATCGATACTGATATAGTTTCATGGCATTTTCATCCACAACCTATTTTTCTCACGTAATTTAAAGAGTTTACAATTCAATGTAACAAGGGGAAGCGTTCACCAGCAATTCAAGTTCCTAGTATTTAATATCACGTGGTGATAGCAACAGTGATAATCTTTAATCCGTCGCTGTGTATTTTATGGCAGGTCAGTTTGGCACGTCCTTTGATGAAGCTCCGAACAAAGGGAAGGTAGTGTATGAAACAAATCACATAAAAACATCAAGAATATATTTTCCTGGCGCAAGAACGGCTGAGTGTCCCCCGGCACCTGCTGCAGTTTGAACTTTGGCGTTTTCTGATACTGCGAAATGGAAATCTATCTGTAGAAATTCAGAACACGGCTGGATGTCAAACAGGTGTGAGCCCAGCCGAGCATGCAGCGTTCAGACATGTTTGTTTGCTGCAGGGGCACGGATGAGTGGCGCACAGGGTAAGCTGTGGAAATGTAAATGAAATGCCAGATTGGTATGTGAGGGCACGAGTTCCATTTTCCTCAAGGTCCAGAGATCAATCATTTCAGATTACTTACAGATGCATTTAATTTACTATTACAAGCCACTTCCATATGTTATTTCCCAGCAGATGTGGGATAGACCACTTGATATGCAATTTCCTTTATTGCAGGGACCCAAATAGCAGAATATTGGAGAATATTTACAGGAGGAATATTGGCGACCTGATTCAGAAAATGGGGAGGGATGACTTCAGTGAGGAGTGCTCTATATCTATAGTGCTTCCATGGGCGTAGCTTCAGGGAGGTTGTTTGGGATGAGGCACCCCCAAATAAATGCATTCTTTGCTTGATAGTTGGGTCTAGGGACCCGAGTCGGGCCTGCAGTGTTTGTGTTGGTTTTTCTAGTCGTCCTGATTTCACAAATAATTTTTTTGATCAAGAACGTAAATGAATATAGTGACCAGTTTTCCAAAACAGGAGTAAATATACACCCATAAAGATGTATGCAAATGTATTACTTTTTGGAATTCACAAACATTGGCAGTAGTAGGCTAGAAAACTGCACCAATCGCAGGTATCCAGGCATGCTACTGGCAAAAAAACACCCAAAAGGCTATGGGGCAAATGCTTGCACATAGTCTAAGAGCATTCCAACTCATCGTTTTCCATTTAAGTGTGCCTCTCTACACATAGTTTAGCAGACAGGGTAAAGGCATTTAAGGTGACAGAGTACTTCATATCAAATGTGGCCTAAAGGCCACAACTGCTAACTTTGGAGCTGGGGAGCCATGTTTAAGTTTCGGCATCAGTTCAACATCCTATGATTCTGGTCAAATCACTTACCGAATCCAGGTGTGCATGCACATGTGTGCATGCACACCTAGCCATGTGACAGACAGACATGCCCTTAGGGCGTGATTGTGTGCCACATGGCGCACATGGCTATTTTTGGGGTGCCAGAGGGTGTCAAAGTGACACTCCCTGCACCCTTGCTGGAATCGGTATTTACCGATTCGGTAATTACCGAATCGGTATTTCCCATTGATTCCTATGGGCTTCACAGCCCATAGGAATCAATAGGAAATACCGATTCGGTATTTACCGAATCGGTAAATACCGAATTTTAACGATACCTACATCTCCTCCCTTAATGTTTACCGATTCATAAATACCGAATCGGTAAAATTCGGTATTTATGAATCGGTAAATATCATTTACCTACATCTAGCCCCAAATCTCCTCGTGCCTAACAAAAATGAATGTGTCCTTGGGTAACATATAAGCAATAGAAGCACAGATGCATATGCATCCAGGCCAACAAACACACTGGCACCCATACATACTGGTCGAAAGATATATAAGTACACAAATCACTGGACTCAGACCAATGCTACCTCCTTATTCTCCTAGACCTATCAGTAGCATTCAACACAGTTGACCACAATCTTCTCCTCAAAGCTCTCGAAGAAAGGGCTGGTTTAAACGACGTGGTCCTTAAATGGTTCTCCTCATTCCTACTCAACTGCTTCCAACAAATCAAAATCAGATGCTTCGAATCCGACCTTCAACCAGTCTTGAGGGGAGTCCCCCAGCGATCAGTGCTCTCCCCTACTCTTTAACATTTACATGGAACCCCTCACCGCCTTACTCAGAAAAGCTAACATCCCTTTTCACCTATATGCTGACAATACCCAAATCTACCTGGAAATCTCTGCTGCCAAAGACATCCAAAGACTCAATGAAACACTAAAAGAAGTGCAACATTGGCTATCAAGCTATGGTTGAGTGGCTAAAAGAGATCGACGCGTTCAATGGGAACCTCACCCTGGCCAATTCTGTTAAATCATTAGGCATCACGCTAGACTCAAAACTGGACATGACCATACACATTAAGATTTCAGCTAAGAGCACCTTCCTTAACCTGAAGCTACTAAACAAAATAAAACCATTCATTCCACCCAAAGATCTCAAACAAGCCACTCAAGCATTGGTGCTGTCAAGACAGGACTATGGAAACGCAATCCTCTCGGGAATAGCGAAAACACACCTTGCTCTGCTAAAAAACCTCAATATGGCTGTCAGAATGGTCACTGGAATAAAGAAATTTCACCACATCTCTCCTGCTCTCAAAGAACTCAAGTGGCTACCAATAGAAATTCGGGCGAACTTCAGAATGGTCTGCCTCACCCACAAAGTCCTCCACACAGGCAAATCCCAATATCTGGTGTCCAAACTCAAAAAAGCAGGTCAGAACAGGAGCCTCAGAAGCTCAAATACCTTACTTCTTATCCCACTAAAACCACAAAAACAAAAAAACGCAGCCAGATCCTTCACCGGCAATGTGCCCAAAATATGGAACTCTATCACCCCCACATCAGAACTATACCCTCCTTCGCTAAATTCAAAAGTCAGCTCAAAACCCTTTTCCTCGATCAATCTCTAGCCATTAGATAGGATCAATCAGAGTGCTGAAAATGACACTTTACCTCTACCGGCTGTGGGATAACAAGTAATTGTAATGGACCTACTCAACATCTTCTTTACTATGACTCCCATCCAGATTGTCTCACTGTTTTGCAATTTGTTCTGCTCTCTTTTGCTCACTTTATTGTAATCAGGGGCGTAACACAGGCCCCTGCAGCCCCCGCGGTGCGGGGCGGCCCTCACCCTCCAGGGGGCCCCGTCAGCACAGCACTTCTGCTGGGGAGCTCTAGATTGAGTCCGGAGGGGGCCCCTTCGCGTACCCTGCAGGGGGCCCCCCTCAAGGTTTGTTACGCCACTGATTGTAATATGTTCTGCTCTCGTGTGTTTTGCTATGCAATTGTTGTGAAGCGCTCCGATACCCTCCGGTCAGGCTAGCGCTATACAAAACTTCATAAATAAATAAATAAATACATTTCCACAGACCAGCAGCCATACAGATAACCGGGAAACGGCCACTACAACGCAGCCGTTTCCACGCAAACCTTAACCACGCATGCATTACAAAGCATGCGTGGTTACCACGAATAGCCTTTACATGCATACCTTTACTATGAGATACGTAGTAAAAGCATGTGTGTTAAAGGCTACAATTAGCTTCGAGGGTCTCCCCCCCAAAAAAAAATAATGCTTGAGAAAGAAAGGGGGCTTGGAGTGGTCTCCCCCCCCCAAAAAAACAGCATCTGTTGTAACTTTGGGAAGTAGAGGCAATCGGAGTAGTTTTAGACGAAATGGAATGACACTTCCGCTTCCTCTTTATGACGTACGACGTCACCATGGAAGATCAAGGAGAGGAGACGACGTGAAGAGGTAAGGGGAATTTTAGTTTAACCCCGTCTCTGTGGGGGTAATTCCCCCATGGTGCGGAGGTGGGGGGTGAGCACAGCGCCGCGCTGCTCGTGACGTGCCCAGCTCATCGTGATTCACAGTGAAGCTGTGCTCATGACGAGCTGGGCTTGTCACAAATCTGCACACTGATTAATTCACCCGCACAGGGGGGAATCAATTGCGTGTGGGCGGATCGCAGCCGTTATGATGAGCCCAGCTCGTCATGAGCACAGCTCCACTGTGACTCACTATGAGCTGGCCTCGTCATGAGCACCGAAGGAATAAAAAAAATATATATATATGGATTGAGGGTTCTGGGCAGGGATAATTATAAGAAGGATTGGGGGCTGGGGAGTTATGTAAGGGTACAGGGGAGGGATATAACCTTTACCAAGAGTACGCTCTTATCATGCATGAATTTACAATGAAAATCATTGTAAAAGTATGCGTGGTAAAGGAATATTTGTGGTAAAGGTTATACAACGTCATACAACCCAGATAACCAAGCACAATTGCCAGAAAACATACAAACCCACATTTACAAAGACAGTCACAGAGGCAAGCATAGCAGTAAAAATGGGCACATATATTGTCACACACAACACAATCTGAAGATACAAAGGAACTCATAAAATACAGCCACACAAAAATTGTTTAGCAGTTAATGGAGTGGACAGGTAGACCATGAGCCATACAACAACTAGGAGTTGTGCAAACAACAATGCAAACGGACCAATAGAAGTACTGGTCTTCGGAGGCCATGCCCCCCTTTCTCCACCACTCCACAAATGCGCCTCCTGGCACACTACTAGTTGGAGGATGAAGTTCCCTTGGCTCCTGAGGATCCTTGGGGGCCAACCAGACCACCTGTTATCATGGAGACGAGTTGAGCCGGTGGCAGAGGCTGACTCACTCCGCTGTGCGCTGTTACTATCAGATCCACTGCGAGCGCTGAGTTTTAAGAGCGCTTTATTGTTTAGCGTGTTTATGCTAATTTTAAAATCACAGTGCATCTTGCTCATTTGTTTTAAAAAACTAACTGTACCTTATTTCCGGGCTGATTAGCAAGCTTGGGAGTTACTCACCTATTTTACTCCCGCCCCGGTCCGCCGCGTCCATTGTGGGCGTTTGCTGCGGAGGGTGAGGGGGAGCCCTGCACTTCCGGGCTCAGGGCTGACAGGTCAGCGCTCTAGCGGCCCCTTTCCCCTCTATAAATGTGTATGGGACAGCGACCGCGCAGCGGACGCGTGCAGCGGGCGCGCCGGAAGCGCGCCGAAGTCGAGCCAAAGTCTAGCCCATCTGCGCCCGTCCGCGGCCGGTCGGGGCCCGGGGCCATGACCTCTGGTCAGTCCGGGTCTGCCCGTACACGCTATGATAGACAGGCTCTACTGGACCTTTGCCCTACTACTAAGGCTTCCTGCTGGCACACTATGGAGGTAACCACATCCAGAAATTGTACTGGGTGCGCTTTTAAGTATTCTGGAGTTCCGGCTAGTGAAGCAAATAGAGAGAGGGTACAGGCTGGCCTGCTCAACTGCCGTTCCCTTAGCAAACACTGTAATCAGATACGGGACCTTCTGGAGGATGAGAGACTGGATGTTCTCTTTTTAACAGAGACATGGCTCGGAGAACACTCTGACCCGGAGGTCATAGAAGCCATGCCGCCAGGATATTCACTTTCAAGATTAGATAGGAAAGAGGGGAGGGGTGGAGGGATTGCAATCGCTACTAAGGCTCCACTTGAATGCAGTCTCTTACCCTTACAGATAGACAACTCGGAGGCAGGTCTATTTACAATTAAACTTGGACCTCAACTGACGATATCAGGAATCCTTCTCTATAGACCCCCTGGCAGGCTTTATGACTTTAAAACTAGTCTAGTAGAAGCGGCTGCTCATCTAGCGATAAGGAAAAGTAGAATCCTGGTATTAGGAGACATGAATGTTCATTTAGAAGATGAGTCAGATAAAGAAGCACAGGATATCAGGCTTGAACTTCAATCCCTACAACTAGACCTAAAAAACAGTGTCTCCACTCATAAACATGGCCACTTATTGGATCCGGTGTTTGGAAGCTGGAACGGGGTGACGACACAGGCGCCTTTACCGATACCTTGGTCGGATCATTTCCTTATTCCGTTCCAAATCCTCATACCAGTATCTCAGACAATCAAGGAGAATAATAGCTGTTATCCTTGTCGGAAATGGAAAAATTTCGCACAACACACATTTAACAATTTACTCGAGGTAGGAGGTCTACCTGGTGGTGGGGACTGCGAAAACGCTAACAGTCAACTAAACAATCGCATATTATATGCTTTAGAAGTAACAGCCCCGATGTCCAGATCAAAGAGAGAGAATAGAAAGTAAAAATCCGCCCCATGGTTCACTCCTGAGTTACAAGCCGCGAAAACCATCTGCAAAAAATTAGAGCGAAGCTGGCGCGGAGCCTTCTGTCCGCTTATTAAGACCAGTTACAAACAAGCCCAGAGAGAATACTACGCTAAAGTACGCACAAATAAGGCTTTGCACTACAAAAATCGTATTGGGGAGGCGGAAAACTCTTCTAAGGAGCTTTTTAAGATCTTTAAGGAGATATCTGTGGTCGCCAATGACAATGCTCCACAGAACGACTCTGTCGAAGCTTGTAACACTATAGCCAACTACTTCTCAGGAAAGATTAATGACATCTATGCGTCTTTCTCTGGAAATGTGAAACCACTATGTGATTTTGTAGAAACTTCTGATGTGGGTTCTGTGGAGGACTATCTCCAGTGCTTTCTGGTACCCCCTTCGGAGATATTAAAAACCATATGTAAGAGCATTAAATCTGGCTCCCCGCGGGATCCAGCCCCACCTAAAGTGCTGGGTGAGAGCCTTATGGTATTGGAGCCGTATATTAGACATGTACTCCAGATCTCCTTTACTTCAGCCAGACTGCCGGAAGACTGGAAAAAAGCAATTGTCCTTCCCATCAAAAAGAAACCGAATGTAAGCCATGAAACCCTTGATAATCTCAGGCCTATCTCTTTGCTACCATACTTGGCCAAGGTGGCTGGGAAAGTGGTCAATAGTCAACTAATGTCTCATTTAGAGAAAAATAACACTCTTCACCCCTCTCAGTCGGGCTTCAGGCCTAACTTCTCTACGGAAACGGCCCTCCTGAGAGCGACTGAGACCTTGAGACAAGGGACTGATGCTGGACATACTATGGCTCTGGTCATGCTGGACCTGAGCGCGGCGTTTGACACTGTAGCACATTCCATCTTGCTACAGTGTCTAAACAAAGCGGGTGTCACCCAGCATGCCCTGGGCTGGCTGAAAGCGTTTCTCACAGATCGCAGCTTTCAGGTCCAGAGGGGCTCCTGCTTGTCTGAGAGGATAGCCTTAGAGCAAGGGGTGCCTCAGGGCTCTGCCCTGAGCCCCACTGTATGTAACTTGTATATGGCTCCCTTAGCAGAGGTGGTGCAGTCGTATGGCGTACAATTAGTTTCATACGCCGACGACACTCAATTAATGATCTCCCTCTCCCAAGCCCCTATAAGTGATGCAGCCAATTTTAAAGCCTGCTTGCAGGACCTAGCAAGATGGATGAGTGCGCACTGTCTGAAGCTTAACGGCTCCAAGACGGAGGTATTGTAATTGGAGGTAATGACTCGAGATGGACGGCCGACTGGTGGCCTACCTGTCTAGGGCCGGCACCCACCCCGTGCAAAAAGGCAAAAAATCTAGGCATATGGATGGATCCCAAACTATCCTATGAGGGTCACATTCATAAAGTAGTGGGTAAATGCTTCGGGGTGCTAAAAACTCTAAACCGCACTCTGGACCTACTTCCGCTGGAGGCCAGACGCACGATGACTCAAGCCTTGGTAACCTCCCGGATAGACTATGGGAATGTGCTATTCCTTGGTTCCACGGAAAAAAACCTGGGACGTCTGCAGGTATTACAAAATACGGCAGCTCGTCTGGTTTTAAAACTTCCCAAAAGAGCTGCATCAAAACCTGCTCTTGCTGCCTTGCATTGGCTCCCCATCAAGAAACGAATTATGTTTAAAGCCCTCCTGATGTGCCACAGAATAATTTGGCACAGGGCCGCCCAGTATCTCCAAGACCTTGTTCACATCTATGAGCCTACTAGAACACTTCGCTCTCAAGGTACTGGGCTACTCAGGACCCCCCCGTGTTAACAAGGCTAGAATGGGCGGTAGATCTTTTAGAATGCTAGCAGCAAGTCACTGGAATCTCCTTCCATCGAGCCTTAGGCTGGAAGAAACGGAAGCAAAATTTAGAAAACTGCTAAAGACTCACTTGTTTAAGCTATAGAGAGTTCCTATTCTGCTGCACCTTCTCCTCTCCACAGCGCGGGGACACGCCGGGACGGCGTCACCAGGCGCTTCATAAACCCCTTTATTATTATTATTATTATCTCCAGTAAGACCCACACAGCTGGATTGCTAAGCAATAGTCAGAGGCCACGCCCCTTTCTCTAACACTCTGCAAAAGCGTCTCCTGGCACACTGCTGCTTGGGGGAAGAAGTCCACTTCAGTCCTGAGGCCCTCAGGAGGCAAGGGGAACTCATTCCCCCACCAGCAGTGTGCCAAGAGGCATCTCGGGAGAGTGTTGGAGAAAGGGAGCATGGCCTCCACCACCTCTCAGCAATCCCACTGTGTGGGGCTTATTGGAGGTAACTTGTTGGCCCCTAAGGACCCTCAGCAGCCAAGGGGACTTCATCCCCAAACCAGCAGCGAGGCAGGAGTCGCATTTGCAGAGTTGTGGAGAAAGGGGGTGGGGCCTCGGTGAGTTGCACAGCTTTTTTTTCTTTTTTTAGAGGGAATGAGATTTCGGCTCAAGGGACCTCATCCCCTGGGGCCAGGATTGTTAAGAATGGGGAGGGGGGCTGAGTCGCATCCCTCCCCAGGCCGATTTGGGCCCCAGGACTCCATTACCTGGGTCCTAGCCTTTCCTTTTTTTTAAATAAAGAAAGAGAGCCACGTGGCCTCACTTTCCTATGCCATGTGTGGGCCAGGGGACCTCATACCCCGGGGCCCGGCCTTTTCTGCATTTTTTTATTTTATATTTTAAGGGAGGGGGGCAGAACAGCCCCTCTCTCTGACAACTTTTGGCCCTGGGGACCCCATCCTCAGGGCCTGCCTCTTTCTTAATAATATTTTTTTTACTAGGGAGTGGGACCATGCAACCCACCTCCCTGGCTGATTTCAGGGCCTGGCACCCCATCACTCGGGCCCAGCCTGTAGTGTGGGTGCCTTGGTCCCACTCAGGGCACCCACCTTTCAAAAACTGGGGACTGTGAGGGAAGCCTGAAGGCCCGCGGTCCCTGCTGGCTCTCCACCTTCAGGGGGATCCGTCATTGCTTTGAGACCAAGGGAGCCAACATGTATGGATGTAAGAATGGGTATGTAAGTTGTTGTGTGAGTACATGTATGGGCTATGTTGAGAGACTGTGTGGATGAGTGAGTGGGTGTAAACAAATAAGTGGGTGTGTGAGTAGCTGTAAGGGTGAATGTGTGGCTATCAGACTGGCTGTACGAGTAATTGACTCCCTGTATGAGTGGCTGCATGGTGAGTGAACGCTTGTTTGATTGACTGTATGAGTGAGTGAATGGGTGGGTATGTGAGTGGCTCGATGCAGGACTGAGTGTGTGGGTACTGTTATGGGTATGTGAATGGGTATGTGAGGGGTTGTGTGGGTGTGTGACTGGGCATACAACAGGTTGTATGGGAGTGTGAGTGACTGTGAGTGGCTCTGTGGATGATGTAATCAATGATGTCATTTATGATGTTATCAGGGATGTCATCAGTGATGTCGCTGGCCATGTCATGCGTGATGTAATATGTGAGGTTATAAGCTTTGTTTGTTTCAGTGAATTTATAAGGGTTTTATTTACTCTATATTCTAACTATAACCTCCCTGTAAACTTTGTTTTTTTCAGTGAATTGAATTTCTACATCTATCTAACTTAAAATATATATAAATATATATATATATATATATATATATATATATATATTTTTTTTTTTTTTTTTTCAGGGACATTATAGTTAGTTAGGCATTACACTTGTAAAAAACCATAGAAAATTGCCCGTTATCGTAAGTTTAGATAACTATAATTCACACCCCTACAAAGTACGGCTGTGACATCACTGATGACATCTTAAATTACATCACTGATGACATCATCCAGTAACAGATTTTTTTAAAGTTTAATTTATATATATGCCAAGGTGCATTGAAGAATGAGTGGGAATATGAGTGTCTGAATGGATGATTTGGTAGGTGTGTAACTGACTTTATAAGTGAGTGATTAAAAGTGTCCTAGTGAATGCATGGGTCAGTGACTAATCTATGTGAATGTCTGTATCAGTCTTTCAGTTGGTGTATAAGTGGCTGCATGGGTTGGTGAGTATCTACATGACTATATGGGTTAATGATTAGTCTGAGTACCTGTATGGGTGCCTGAGACTCTGTGTGGGTGAGTGTGGGGTGTGTGACTCCCTGCAAGGATGTGTGAGTTGGTGATTCATTGGATGTAGGGGTTCATGAGTGCACCCGTGAGGGGTTGGTGAGTGCATGTATGGCTGTGCTTGTGAGTGTAATAATTTCTTTATTCGGTTTTACAAGATAGAAAACCATAAAAGCAACATCCCAAATACAAAACATGATTTTACACATTATAAAAACAGTATAAAAGAGAGAAATTCATTACAAATCATTTTAAAGACAGTTAACCATAGAATCATTTGGGGGTCAAACTATACTATCAATACATAGCATTCTAGAATTTAACCATTACTTCGATAAAAGAAACTTATCAAAAGTGTATTCTGTGTTTAAAAATACATTTCAGAAAATTGACAATAAGATTAAAAGTATATTCGGTATCTAGAAACTGCAATCGCAGCATGGCTGGGCGACATCGTCTGATACCCCACGATTTTAACAGAGGTATCAGCCATAGCTTACGATGACCATGATAAAACTTACAGAACAGAATGGTGTGTATTGTTGACTGCTCTGAGATTTCATCGCAGGGGCAGGGTATAAGAATTAAATCCCAGCTATTTTTTACTGGGAAGGCGACTAAGCGATGGAAAATATTTAGCCTAAATCTTGTCAAAAGAAGACGTTCAAATACCTTAAGGTCGTGAGTTAAATAAGGCTGAATTGACAAGGTAATCTGGACCGCAAATGAATGCTGAACAGAGGCTTTTGAAGCTTCTTTGGCATTTCTTAATTCTTCCAAGTGGCCCAATTCCCTTGCTTTCAGATCCTTCCTTGATATTTCACGGATCGTCTCAGGTGAGGTATAGTAGGTCCCTAGCCCTAAGTCAGTCAAAAACTTTCTCACATAAGAGAGCCAACTGATCTTCAATGAATGGTCTAGGGACATACAATGTGCCATGATTTGCTTAGTACGTGAATTTTTTTCAGATAACCAAATTCTTGGCCAAAGTAGAAGTGGTTAAATTCTTGCCAAGTCCACCAAGTACGGGACCCTCAGTTCCATGTGGCATTCAAGCGTAGAAACCGATTTAGGTGCTGCTACTAAGAATCTCAGAAATATATTCTCTGCCACTTGTAGAGCGTTAATGTTAGCATGCCCCCACAATCCTGCCCCATACAGGGCTATTGCCAGGCATTTCACAAAAATAAATTTTTAGCAACTCTACTGGGGACCTTTCGCCCAATTTTCGGGAAAAAATAATAAGGGCTACAATGGCTCTCATAAAGAGATGTTTTCTTGCCTCAACTGCGGGTTTCCAGTTCAATTTGTCATAAATCATGATGCCTAAATAATGATACTGGGCCGTTGTTTCAAGCTTTTGTTTGCGGAGGAAAATATCTTTAACCCCTTTTTTCCCTGTGCCTGCTACCATTACGTAGGTCTTTTTTATGTTTATATGTAAATGTAAGCTCCCCATGAAGTCTGCATATCTGTCCAGAGCCTTCTGTAATTCGCGTGGGGTACGGGCCAATATCACGGCGTCGTCCGCATAGAGCAGAGCAGGAATCCGACGTGTTCTTACTTGCGGTAGGTCCTGGCCCCCCTCAGCATGCCCACCTCCAAACCATTTGTATACAATGAAAACAGAAAGGGGGCCAGGACACAGCCTTAGCGGACTCCACGCTGTACTCCAAACGACGCAGATAGTTTGCCCTTTACCCCAAATCGCAATCTCGCTGAGTCTCTCGAGTATAACTCCCTTAGAAAGTCTACAAGAGGAGCAACGACTCCCATTTGTGACAGAACAGACCAGAGCTTTACATGACAGACACAATCGAAAGCAGCGGACAAGTCAACATAAACCATGTATAACTTGCCCCGCTTTGCATGAACGTATTTGCCCAGTAACATTGATAGGTTCAGGGCTTGTTCAGTAGTACCAAAGCCCTCCCGAAACCCATATTGGAGGTCGGAGAGTACCCCACCGTCGCCAGCCCACCGCTGAAGACGCTCAAGCACAACTCTACCCACTACCTTGCCCAGCGAATCCAGCAATGAGATCGGGCGGTAGCAGGATACCTCCTGCCGGTTTCCTTTTTTAAATATAGGAACCATGATGGATTTGGTCCCAGAATCCAACAGGCCCTTTACCATTACTGCTTTAAACACCCTAGTTAGTATTGGGGCCCACAGTTCCGTGTTATATTTGAATAGGTCCACAGGGACCCCGTCAGGTCCTGGGGCTTTCCCATTTTTACTAGCATTTAATGCCTGAAGCTCCTCAGACATTTCGAATTCTAGCGGGATAGGGTAAAAAACCTCAGGGGGGCTAGCAATGGGAGATACATCAGTCCCTGTTGATGTAGAGTCTTTCTGAAATATTGCGGAGAAATGAGCCACCCAGACTGATTCCTCTATGGCTACTTCTATTTTTGGGAGATTTTTATCATCTGCTAGGAAGGGGGATTTTACTACTCTCCAAAAGGCCTCACTATTTTTCTCTATAGAGCTTTTATGGAGTTGGTCCCACAAGGCTTGTTTTAATTCGCCCTTCCTCTTCTTTCGCACCATGTTATACTCTATTCTGAGCTTACTAATTTCCTGTCGATCTCTCTTAGATTTTTTTTAATGCTGTTTTTAATTTTGTGTGGGCTATTGTACAGCTATGATTGAACCACCCTACTTTCCTGGGTCGATCTTTATGTTTTTTTTTAACTGTCAGTTGTTCATTAATTTTTGCTAAAATGACAGCAAAATTGCTTAGAACTTCCTCCTCAGTTACTGCTAAGTCTAGGCATTTGAGGAATGATGGGAAGGCTTCTTTTATCACCTTTTCGATGGTTTCCCCAGGGTCTACCTTCTCCCATCTAAGAGAATATCCGTTCATCCTATCTAAATGCAGATTGTTCTGACTTAGCGCACTTAA
The DNA here is from genome assembly GCF_964261635.1 of Lissotriton helveticus. NCBI lineage: Eukaryota > Metazoa > Chordata > Amphibia > Caudata > Salamandridae > Lissotriton > Lissotriton helveticus. Next base: position 1,643,167,560 of record NC_136068.1, read on the forward strand.
TATAGTCAATGAGGGGGATAGAGTGTATGTAAAATGTAGTTTAAAGCTGGGGGAAGAATGGTCGCTTAAAGTATTGACTAAGAGTTCAAACTTCTCGACTCTGTTGGCCAAAATGTTCGATGTTAGAACATAGTCAACTGTTGTTTCCTGGCCCCTCCCCAGAAATGTAGGTTCAAACCATGTGAAATCGGATCTACTTTGTTAGCTATAATGAGCCCCATTGCTGAGAGGATTTCATTTAGGTACAGCCCTATGTTAGAGTGATTAAAATGGACTATGGGCATATCATGTTCATCCGCCAACCCGCAGAGATTACTACTACTGCGTGTGCAGGGATGCAGGTTAAAATCCCCCCCCCCCAAATAATGCTTACTGTTACTCTATCTCCATGATCCTGCATCAACTGGGAGAGTTTCTCTCGCAGATTGAGCAAGACCTTCAAGACCTGTCCTTCCATAAGATTATTATAAAAGTTAAGAAGAAGGATAGTCTCTTTATTACCAAAGGAAAGGGAAAGAAGTTGGTAGTTTACATCCAACTTTACCATGGTTGTTTTAAGTCCTTGTATAGTCTTGGCTATAAAAATAGTTAATCCTCCTTTCGGTCTGCCCATAGTTACCGCTATTGCTGAAGGGAAGTAGGTTTTATAACCTATCAGATGTAATTCCGTCGTGGACCATGTCTCTTGGAGGCAGATTACATTATGGCTCCCCAAAAATTTCAGGGCGCTACCGTCTTCAATCTTAGGTTGAAGACCCGCAATGTTCCAAAAAATGACTTTTAGGGATTTCGATTCGTTGGGCAAGGGAATGGTTGCTGGGGGAGTATGGTCGACTTGCACCAGACTGCCAATCAAGGGCCCCTTTGACGCTGGTGATCAATCAACCATCTCGAGGCAGCTATACCTGTTTGTAGTAGGAATTCCTCTCCAGCTATCCCTATAAACTGCCTCCCTGGTCGGGTATCTGATGGGATTGCCTCCCCACTCCTCCCACTCTCCTCCCAAGTCTTGGTGGCCCGCTCTATGCCAGTTCCCATCATATACTGAGCCATTACGAATCCTTGGAGTCGTTTAGTATCTATGCTTTCGTTGTTACCTGGGGTTCCCCATGAGCAAATGTGATTCACCGTACGTGGGTCCTCAAAGTTGACCAAGACGCAGTCACCCTGGATTGTTTTCCTTCCATGCCCCACCCAGGAAGCCCTGCGAACCATTAAGATCTTACTCGACCAGTAAAGTGGTAATGGTCGGTTCTTATTGAGCCAATGTTGGACCTTGTTCTTTAATGACCTGCTAGATTCCTCTGTGGTATTTACCAACTCCGGGACGCCGGTCATTATCTCCACATAGGGGCTAGCCTCGCGGGGAAGGTTGACAGCAGGTCTACTATTGAAGGCTCCCCTATTACAGTCCCTATTGGCATTTAAAGAGGGGGCTTTAGGGGTATTATTGTCCATCCTGACCTGCACAGTCGATACTTTGGGGTTATCTGCAGTTTTCTTCTCTGCTACTGCAGGGGTTATCGATGTTACATTTGCCCCTGCAGACGCAGTTTTTTTTTTTTTTGGTCCCGCTAGTTTATCAGTATTCGGTTTACTTCCCCCTATCTTTGATGCCCCATGAATTAGCGTTTTTTTTAGAGGATAATAAGTTCAGCTAACTGTTTTTCAACGTGCTGTAATCTGGTTTCTATCGGGGAAAGATAAGATTTAACAACTCTCCCATTTTTATTAGGAGTTGGTTATCAATCTCTTTATCATTGCCTCCCCCTGCCGTGTTAATCAATGCCTCGGTGCTTTCGTGTCCCAAAATCTCATTTGTTACAAGATTTGGTGGCTCAATGTGCCTATTTGTTTCCCCTCTCTGTGTAGTCTGGTTTGAGTTCTCCCCCTGGTTTTTGGGTAACTCACGTGTCTTCTTGACCCTTGTAATTTTTTGTTTATCCCTTTTGTTTCGTACGGCGCCCTTCCTCCTTCCCCTCAACTGTCTCGTTACCTCTGGTGTGGTGAGTATAGATAAATCTGGGGTCCTTTCCAGTTCCAGACTTATCTGGGAGTCGTACAGAGGTTGTGATGCTGATAAGTCCACCACATTTGGTAGGCTAAGCAGATCAGCACGAACTTCTATCGGGGGGGGCTTCCTGACTAACTCAGGGGTTCTAGCGGTCGCAAAGTGGCCAAAGGAAGATCTTTTTGCCAAAGCTAAAGCTAGGTCTTGGGACACTCTGTGTTCCAGGTCGGAGATACCTTGGTCTATGAAGGAGTTCGCCCTTATAATGAAATTATCTAAGGGGCCTACTACCTGAACCCCTTCTGCAGCTGTTTTGCTCCTACTTCCTCGTGTAGTCATGGTGCTGAAAAAACACAATATACAGTCCCAAATTTACGCTTATTATCATGAAATAGTTTAGGAACTGTTAAAAGAGGAGTAGAGCATACATACAGTTTATGAATAGTTCGTACAGTAGGAAGACTTAGAGAGGGTGCCCGGTCCGGTCTAACACGGTCTTTAACGGGCTAGAATGGGCCCGCCCTTGGCCCGGGCTTCGCCCGGCGCTCGTTCCTCGCATGTCCCGCGTTACGCGGGTGGGGCCTGTTGATGTAGAGCAGGTGGGTGTGGTGATCCCAGGAAGAGGCACCAGCTGTGAGCCAGCAGGGAATGCTGGTCCTCGCAGTCCCGGTGTCCCGCTAGACAAGTGGCTCTCCTCTCCTCTCCCTGCGCCTCAATTCAAAGGGCTCTGCTCTGCCCCTCCAATTACCAAGAACGTCGAGTTCTCACTTCTCCTCTGCAGCAAGCGGCGCCCGCGGAGTGGGGGCCGCGAGAAGATTTCAAGCTGCAGGCAGGCGGGCGTGGTGATCCCGGGAAGAGGCACCAGCTGTGAGCCAGCAGGGAATGCTGGTCCTCGCAGTACCGGTGTCCCGCTAGACAGGTGGCTCTCCTCCCCTCTCCCGTGCGCCTCAATTCAAAGGGCTCTGCTCTGCCCCTCCAATTACCAAGAACGCCAAGTTCTCACTTCTCCTCTGCAGCGAGTGGCCCCCGCGGAGCGGGGGCTGCGAGGAGTTTTCAAGCTGCATGCAGGCGGGCGTGGTGATCCCGGAAAGAGGCACCAGCTGTGAGCCAGCAGGGAATGCTGGTCCTCGCAGTCCCGGTGTCCCGCTAGACAGGTGGCTCTCCTCTCCTCTCCCGTGCGCCTCAATTCAAAGGGCTCTGTTCTGCCCCTCCAATTACCAAGAACGCCAAGTTCTCACTTCTCCTCTATGGCGAGCGGCTCCCGCGGAGCGGGGGCCGCAAGGAGTTTTCAAGCTGCAGGCAGGCGGGCGTGGTGATCCCGGGAAGAGGCCCCAGCTGTGAGCCAGCAGGGAATGCTGGTCCTCGCAGTCCCGGTGTCCAGCTAGACAAGTGGCTCTCCTCTCCCATGCGCCTCAATTCAAAGAGCTCTGCTCTGCCCCTCCAATTACCAAGAATGCCGAGTTCTCACTTCTGCTCTGCAGCGAGCGGCTTGTGAGTGAATGGATGTCTCATCGTGACATGTGTGCGTAACTACATATATGTGAAAGGCAGTATATGTGAGTGTTGGAGTATATAAGTGACTATATCTGACGGTAAGTGATTATGAGAGTGGCTGTATGGATGAGTATGTGCTTGTGTCAGTCATTGTAGAAGAGAGTAAGTATGTGTTAGTATCTTTATGAATAAGTGAGGTGGTGTGTGTATAACTGTATAATGAGTAAATTGCAGTGTGATTGATTTTTTGGCTGACTGATTAGGTGTGTGAGTAACTCTACGGGTGAGTAGTGGTGAGTGAGCATTTGTATGGGTGTATGAGTTCATATATCAGTGACTGTATTGATGAGTTACCGCATGTATGAGTAACTGTATGGGTGAGTGGATGTGTGTGTACACCTATGAATCAGTCAGTGGGTATGTACTAACTGGTATTGGTGTGTATATGGTTTTGAGAATGCTAGTCTGTATTTTAGAGTAGGTGTATGAATGGTATTTGTGTGTTAACAAGGTGCATCAGATAATAAGTGGAAGATGTCATCAGTGATGTCATTCGAGATGTCATGAGTGATGTCACTGACCATGTCATGAGTGATGTAATATGTGACGTCTTGAGCAGTGCATTGCGGGAGTGTGAGTTACAGTTAGCTCAACTAACTATATCGACCGAATTTCTCTGGTTTTGTATGAGTAAAATATCCAACTAACTATAACGTCCCTGAAACCTGTGATTTTTTTCAGTGAAATTCAACGTTTTTTTAAATGCTAATTTCCAACTATGCCTACAGAGGAAGAAAGGTGCAGAAAGAAGCATGAGAAATGAAGAAAAAGGCAACAGAAGTTCAGAAAGAGAAAAAAGTGCACAAAGAAGCAAGAGATATGCATAAAGAACCAACAGTGGTGCAGAAAGAGGGCTTGTTGCAAAGTCATTCTGTGCACCCCACGTTTTGCTGACTGATACTGGTGGTAACTGACTCTGACTAACCATGCCCAGAGCCATTGCTATGCTGTAAGACACTTATAATACAGTGAAAACACCTGCATATACTAGGGTACACTATGGATTGGGGTATCCGTGTGATTGGCCCAACCTCCCCTGTAAGGCCCTAGTACACAATAGGGCAGGGAGATTAAAACTACCTCTAACTCAGAGGTGCAGAAAGAGGCAAGAGAAGTATAGAAAGAAGCAACAGAGGTGCCCAAAGAGGCAAGAGAGGTGCAGAAAGAAGCTAGTGAAGTGCAGAAAGAGGCAAAAGAGGTGCTGAAAGAGGGAAAAGAGGTACTGAAAGGGGCAACAGAGGTGCATAAAGACCCAAGAGAAGTGAAGAAACACGCAAGAGAAGTGCAAAAGGAGGCAAGAGAATAGCTGAAAGAAGCAAACGAGGTGTAGAAAGAATATAGAGAAGTGCAGAAAGAGGCAATTGAGGTGCAGAAAGAAGCAAGAGCATTGCAGAAAGAACCAACAGAGGTGCAAAAAGAGGCAAGAGGAGTACAGAAAGAGGTAGGGGAGTTCGACAATGAGGCAAGAGAGGTACAGAAAGAGTCAGGAGGGGTACAAAAAGAAGGAAGAGAAGTGCAGAAGGAAGTAAGGTGCAGAAAGGGGAAGAGGGGTACAGATAGAGGCAAGAGAGTAAACGAAAGAGGAAAGAGGGGTGCAGAAAGGGGCAAGAGATCGGCAGAAAAAAGCAACAGAGGTGCTGAAAGAGGCATATGAGGTGCAGAAAGAAGCAAGAGAGGTACAGAAAGAGGCAATAGAAGTGCAGAAAGAAGCAAAAGAGGTACTGAAAGAGGCGAAAGGGTTGCAGAAAGAGGCAAGAAAAGTGTTGAAAGAGGCAAGAGTGATGCAGAAAGAGGGAAGAGAGGTATAAAAAGAGGCTAGAGAGTTGCACAAAGAGGGAAGACAGGTGCATAAAGAGGCAAGTTGGGTGCAGAAACACACACGAGAACTACAAAAAGAGGCAAGAGAATTGCTGAAAGAAGCAACGGAGGTGTAGAAAGGAGCAAGAAAAGTACAGAACGAGGCAGGTCAGGAGCAGAAACCGGCAAGAAATGTACAGAAAGAGGGAAGACGAGTGCAGAAAGAGAAAATAGGGATGCAGAAAGAAGCATGGAAAGTGATGAAGGAAGCAACAGGGGTGCAGAAAGAGGCAAGAGAACTGCAGAAAAATGCAATAAAAGTGCAGAAAGAGACAAAAGGGGTACATTAAGAGACAACAGGGGTGCAGAAAGAAGCAAGATAGGTGTAGAAAGAAGCATGGAAAGTGCAGAATAAAGCAACAAGGGGCAGAAAGAGGCAGGAGAACTGCAGAAAAAGGCAACAACAGTGCAGAAAGAGTCAAAAAAGGTACATAAAGAGACAACGGGGGTGCAGAAAGAGGCCAGAGAGGTTCAGAAAGAGGTAAGAGATGTGCAAAATCAGGCTTGAGTACAGCAGAAACAGGCAAAATAATTGCTGAAAGAAGCAAGAAAAGTGAAGAAAGAAAGAGGGAAGACGAGTGCAGAAAACAAAACAGGGATGCAAAAAGAAGCATGGAAAGTGCAGAATGAAGCACAGGGGTGCAGAAAGAGGCAAGAGAAGTGCAGAAAGAAGCAATAGAGGTGCAGAAAGAGGCAATGGAACTGCAGAAAGAGGCAAGACAATTGCTGAAAGAAGCAACATAGGTGTAGAAAGAAGCAAGAAAAGTGTAGAAGGAGGCAAGTGAGAAGCAGAAACAGGCAAGAAAGATACTGAAAGAGGGAAGACGTGTGCAGAGAAAACAGGGGTGCAGAAAGAAGCAACAGAGGGGTACAAAGAAGCAAGCAAATTTCAGAAAGAAGCAAATGAGATGCAGAAACAGGCAAAAAAAGTATAGAAAAAGGGAGGACGAGTGCAGAAAGAGACAACAGGGGTGCAGAAATAAAGCAAGACAGGTGCAGAAAGAAGCATGGAAAGTGCAGAATGAAACAACATGGGTGCAGAAAGAGGCAAGAGAAGTACACAAAGAAGCAACAGAAGTGCAGAAGGAGGCAAGAGAATTGCAGAAAGATGCAAGAGAGTTGCAGAAATAGGCAGGAGACGTGCAGAAAGAGGCAAGAGAATTGCTTAAAGAAGCAACAGAGGTGTACAAAGAATCAAGAAAATTGTAGAAAGAAGCAAGTGAGATAAACAAAAAGGCAAGAAAGGTTCAGAAAAAGGGAGGACGAGTGCCGATAGAGACAACAGGGGTACAGAAAGAAGCAAGACAGGTGCAGAAAGAAGCACGGAAAGTGCAGAATGAAGCAACAGGGGTGCAGAAAGAGGCAAAAGAAGTGTAGAAAGAAGCAACAGAGGTGCAGAAGTAGGCAAGAGAACTGCAGAAAGAGGCATGATAGTTGCAGAAACAGGCAAAAGAGGTACAGAAAGAGGGAACAGAGGTGGAGACAGAGGCAAAGTAGGTGCAGAAACAGGTAAAAGAAAAGGGGCGCAGAAAGAGGCAAGAGGGGTACAGAAATTTGTAAGAGAGGTGCAGAAAGAAGCAAGTGAGGTGCAGAAGGAGGCAATAGAACTACAAAAAGAGGCAAGAGAGTGGCAGAAACAGGCAAAATAGGTACAGAAAAAGGGAACAGGTGGGCAGACGGAGGCAAGAGAGGTGCAGAAAGGGGGAAGACAAGTGCAGATAAGGCAAGAGGGATGCAGAAATTTGAAAACAGAAGTGCAGGAAGAAGCAATAGCAGTGTAAAAGAACCAGCAGAAGTGCAGAAAGAGGCAAGAGGGGTACAGAAAGAGGCAAGTGACGTGCAGAACTAAGCAAAAGAGGTGCAGAAAGAACCAACAGAGAGAAAAAAGAGGCAAGCTGGTGCAGAAATGGGTAGGAGAGGTGCACAGAGAAGCAAGAAGGGTACAGAAAGAGGCAGGAGGGGTGCAGAAAGAGGAAGAGAACTGTAGAAAGAAGCAACAGAGGTGCTGAGAGAGGCACACAGGGTGCAGAAAGAGACAAGACAGGTGAAGAAAGAAAGAAGAGAGGTACAGAAAGAGGCAAGAGTGGTGCACAAAAAGGGAAGATAGGTATAGAAAAAGGCAAGAGAGTTGCACAAAGAGGGAAGAGGGGTACATAAAAAGGCATAAGGGGGTGGAAAGAAGCAAGTAAGGTATGGAAGGAGGCAAGAGAGGTGCACAAAGAGGCAAGAGAGTTACAGAAAGAGCTAAGTAAAGTGCAGTAGAAGGTAAGAGGACTGCAGAAGAGGTCATAGAGGTGCTGAAAGAGGCAAGTGAGGTGCAGAAAGAAGCGATATGAGTGCAGAAAGAAGCCACAGAAGTGCAGAAAGAGGGAAGAGGGGTAGAGAGAGAGAGGCAAGAGGGGTGCAGAAAGAAGCAAGACATGTGCAGAAGAAAACAAAAGAAGTGCAGAAAGAAGGAACAGAGGTGCAGAAAATACAAGAGATTTGCAGAAAGAGGAAAGAGAAGTGCCGAAAAAGAAAGAAACGTGCAGAAAGAAGCAACATAAATACAGAAAGAGGCAAAAGGGGTGCAGAGGTAAGCAAGAGGGGCTTGGACACCATTAGTACCAATTTATCACCCACATTTAGCAATAATTAACAGGCGACCATTCTAGGTTTGCAAAGGGCCTTCCACCAAGCTGTAACACTTGTCGCAGCATTTTTGGTAACGTTTAAGTAAGAAACAAGGCTTTTTTGTGCAAATCTGGAGATTAGGGAGCAGATGATGAATTATGTGACTAATGCAGAAAATGTATAATTGTGCAAAAGCTGGTGCAGCCAAACAGTCACATAATTCCTGTGGCCCTGCTCATACCTCTGACTAGGTCCACAAGTGCTCTTCAGTGATTCCTTCTTTTTTTGTTTCACTGAGTTCATAGTTGAACTTCTGTGGAAACGAGGAAGACTAAACCCGAGGTTACCACTCTACAATACAGACTGCCATACCACATAATTACTTTCCACAACACATAATCCCACTCTACATAAGTCCTAGAAAACTAAATACCACATACTTTCTATCCACATAATTTGACTGCACAACATACCACATAATTCTACTACACACAACGTACATCCACTCCACTCCAAAAAATATTAGTAAAACACTTTTGCATTTACAATGCTAATAGCTCTAATTCTCACAAATGCAAAACCTATTACATTGCAAACACTTCTTTAACTAGTAGTCACGTTTGCAGAGTGATGGAGAAAGGGTTCTGGCCGGAATTCCACTGTGTAGGACTTACAGAAGGTACCAGGAGGGCTTCTTGGCCCCCAAAGTCCCTCAGGAGTAAATTGGAATTCATCCCCCATCCTGTAGTCTGCCAGGAGGCGCGTTTGCAGAGTGATGGAGAAAGGAGGGCATGGCCTCCGAAGACATCTTATCAATCCCACTATGTGGGACTTACTGGAGGTAACAAGATGGGTAGTTGGCCCCCAAGGATATCCTTGGGGGCCAACTACCCCTCCTATTACCTCCATTAAGTAGGATTGCTAAGTTCTCATAGCAGGCCACATCCCCTTTGCCCACCACTCTGCAAACACTCTTCCTGGCACGCTTTTGGATGGGGATTGAAGTCCCCTTCACTGCTGGGGGTCCTTTAGGGGCCACTAGCTACCTCTTACATCCAGTAAGCCCCACACAGTGGGATTGCTGAGAGGCGGACAAAGGCCAGGCCCTCTTCCCCCACCACTCAGCAAACACGTCTCCTGGAGTGTTCTAAGTTGTGGTATTAAGTCCCCTTCATTCCTGAGGGTCCCTGGGGGCCAACTAGCCCACCAGGTACCTCCAGTGCGTGCCATACACCTGCATTGCCTAGAGTGGTCTGAGTCCACGCTCCCTTTTTACAGCACTCTGCAAATGTGGCTCCTGGCACACTGCAGCTCAAGGTATGAAACCCACCTGTGTCCTGAGGTCCTCAGGAGACAAGTGGACCTCATCCTCCCACCAGCAGTGCGCCAAGAGGTGGGAACCCCCCTCCCAATGTATGAACATTTAAGCCCGGGGAGGTCCCCAGGGTTTAGGGGGGCCCGTGAGGCCCTCGTATATAATTCCCAATCCCCCGGGGAGGTGGAGGTCCTCGAGGCAGTGAGGGCTGGAGTCCCCCAATGGTTTTTCTTTCATGCACCTGGAAGGTGGCGGCCCCGGGGCTGCGGGGGAGCTGCTTGTCCCCAGGTGGGCATACGTTATAATTATTGCCCACGGGACCTGGCCCACCCGGGGGCTTAAGTACAATGAAGCTGGGGAGCCCAGCGCTTCATTTTTTGAAAAAATTCTCTGCTGGTTTCATGCACCCAGCGCAAATTTAGCTAATTTTTTTTTATGCTTTTTTTGGTCCTGTGGGTCCTTGTGGGACACCCTGAGCAGGCCTAGGGGGACAGGGTGTTTCTACCCTGCCCCCTTTTCTTGGTTTTTATCTTTGTTTTACCTTTTTCTTGTGACTCGGTTACTGAGTCACAATATGGCTTCCAACACTACCTGGTTTGGAGTGTTTACAGCCAATCAGATTGAAGCTCGTGCCCGGGAGGAGTTGCAAATCCTCCTCGGTGATCTGATATATACATTTTTATATTTTTTATTTCCCAGCAACAACTGAACAGATTTAGACCATTTAAGAAAAAGCACGCTTTCTAGACCAATACCTACCTTTTTGCCAAATTTGGTGTAATTCCGTTCAGCAGTTCGGGCTGTACCCTGTTCCAAAATTTCCTATGGAAATTAACATGGAGAAAATGCATTTTGGCACCCCCTTTTTTTCTCTGTCCCCGCTTGACGAAACACCCCGAAACTTCAAAGACATGAGATGACAGGAATGAACCTTTACTTTTGAAAACTTCGCGAAGATTCGCCAAACAGTACCAAAGATATTGGCAAAAAAAACAACACTTTTTTAATAGAAACGAGGTCCTAACTACAACTACCTACTGGTTACCGCCAGTATGTAATATATTTATATCACAATATTTATATCACAATCTGATCTTTACTGAGCATATTAGTAAGAGTAAAATTGAGTTCCTGGATGTGCTAGTGGAAGTAAAAGATCATACATTACAAACCAAACTGTTCCGCAAAAAAACGGCAGGAAATAGTATCCTGAGCACATCCAGTTCCCATCCTCGCTATCTAGTTTACAGTATCCACTATGGTGAGCTGTTAAACACAAAATTCAACTACAGTACTGAAGCTAACTACAAAGCTAAAAACTAGATCATGTGTCAGAAGTTTAGTGAGAGGGGGCACAGCTATAGAACCATAGCGCAAGCCAGTAGAAGAGTTGATTAGGTTACCAGGAACGAGTTACTACACCCAGTAAGACAAGATACTGAGTCTGACACTCTGAGATTTATTACCACGTTCTTGGGTCAGGCACAGGATTTGTGTCACATATTGAGCAAACATTGGCATGTTCTTCTATCTGATGATAGTTTGAAGAAAAGTCTTAAAAACTATCCTTAGCTAACCTTCACAAAAAGTTGTTCATTGCGTGATGAACTAAGTTGTAACTTAGTCACCAGCAGTACCAGCACATGTAGAGCTTGCAGCAATAGTACAGTTTTCACAAAACTTGAAATTGTTGGTTCCAGCAGAGATTTTGTGATAAAAAAAACACTAAGCTGTAATATCATATACTGCGTAAATGCTCTTATCTACTCTTGCAATAAGTTGTATATTAGTAGCACTATACACCATGCCAAAAAAGAGTACTTGAACATGTTCATGCTATACGGCACAACAATAGACAGTACCCGGTAGGACGAGACTTTCATGACCACCATTTTCAGCATGAAAAACTACTTAGAATGGTGGGATTTGATGCAGTTTTTAAAAGTGTGAGGTGTGGGAATTGAGAACTCTCACTATGTAAACTTGGGTCAAGGTGTATCATTGATTTTGAAACCAGGACGCCAAATGGCTTGAACTCAAGTGAAGAATTGGCTGTCCACTTGCAGAATTGAGTATATTGTGTGTAACTTTAATGCTGTATAGTCTGTTGCCGGTCTCCTTTCTTACAGTATTTTTGAATTTTCTTTTTTCATTTTTTGTAGGAGAGAGCACTGTTTCTTTATATTGTTTGGCTGCCACCTGATTGACACAATGATTGTCTATTACCAGCTTAATTTCGGAGTTTTTGCCCACTGGGGCAGGATAAATGTCTATTTTTCATGGAAAGTTAATCTAATGACTTCATGACTGTATCATTACTTGATTAGACACTACTGCAATAGATGCCCACTGGGGCAACATGTGGTCTTCTGTCAATCAATGCCTTTTTTTGACAGCAAATCTAACTGTTTTGAGACTGTACCATAACAAGAGGTACATGTCTTAAGAGCGCATTTGTTGTTTGTAATGGGAAACGTTTGAATCCCTGATTGGGCTGTATGGTATTCATATCAAAATTGATGTAGGGGACATATTTTTATGAATTGCTGGTTTGGGTTGAAATCAATTTTGCACTTTATCACAGATTATTTTTTTTGTCATTTTTCCCTCATTTATATTGCATTTACATCGATATCTGTGACAAGATGTTGATTGTTGTACTGTGTTAAGATAGCTGCCATAAAAACCAATTGGTGAACATACCGTCGCTGGGATAAGTCCTCTTCCCATCTTTATTAGCATTGTTTATAATGGCTGTAAAAATTACTGCTTGATAGGAGCGTAAACAAGGCAAAAGCTAAGGTGCGTCGTTTAGAGGCATTAAACTTTATTTGCATCGTTCAAGTGTGTCCAAGCTTTTTCCTGCGATTAGGGGAGAAGACTTTATGCATATACAAAAAGATGTAAAAAGTAAATTAAGGACATGGGAAAAATTAAGTCGGAAGGAGATCAATAAATCTTGGGAACTTATCACACTGAGGAAATATTTAGAGGTACAACGTGTCCCGAGGAGACTTAGAATAATGCTTATGCCAAACAATCAACACGCAAAAATGAATTGCTACAGGAGTGGGGAGAGTTTGTGTTGCGGTCCTCATTGGGACTAATTGAGATCTTGGTAAAGCATATTGAGATACGCCTGGAGAAAAAAAAGTTACAGTTGAAGGAGACAGAAAAGGAAATCTCCCAATTAAAATTACCAGCAAAAATGATTAAATTCAAGGAAGAACTACAAAGTCAGATTGACAAACATGAGGAAATTATGATGGAAAGGAAACATACAAAATTCATTAGAGATAGCAATTACTATGCTGAAGTACGCATTTTTACATTTGCGAGGACATTTGATGGATTAAAGAAACAGGTCACATGGAACAGCATGTTGAGCATGTTAAGCAGTGCCTCATCAGTAGCTTTAATGGAACAACATGGAGGAGAACCAGGAACATCGAGTGACATCCTAAAGTTGTCTTTTTTAGGGGACATGCGCCTCATGTTACAAAAGCGACAATGGGAACAAAATCGCCCAGCACAACAATTCCAACCGCGGAAAGGAAGAGGAAAAAGAAGACAATGGTCGGAAAGAAACGTGACAGAAGAAGAAAAAGGAGCAAGCGGAAAATGGAGTGCGGAAAAAATAGGCACCGAAACAAGAAGCATTTACCAGAGAGGAAGTAACAACTGATGAATTACAGGTGGTAAACTTATCAAAAAGACCGATAAGTACCACGGAAATTTCATTATTGAAAAGAGGGATAAACTTCTGTCCAAAAAGCCGAATTGATTTGGCACAAGTAAGAAATGACTTATACCTTTATATCAGAAAGATCAAATCGCAAAGGCCTTCAAAGAATCAACCCTAATAGAAAAAATCAAAGGACAAAGGGAGTTACCATCTGAAAGCCTACAAGTAAAAGATTCCGAAGGATATTTGACTCTAATGAATATTGACACAAGAACAGGCGAAGAATTCTCACCTCAGGATGTTTGTAATCAATCTGGAGCAGGCCTGAGTGGTAAAAAACATAAATCATAATTCTACCCACAGTTGGGACCGGAAAACAAAATTAACTTATTCCAAGAGGCACAAACCATAATAGACGTCATTCTCCATTAAAGCTACCGTTCTCCAGCTGCAACCCGTAGCATGTATTATACTGCGCTTTTAATCATCACTCACAGCTAACGGTCCTCAACTACTTTTGACCATTCCCTCCCTTATCTGTTCCTAGTTTGATAGAAATTTAATACAGGCATGAATCACAATGTCCTGAAGATGATCCCTTCATCTTAAAAATAGGGATCGAAACATCGTTGACACAATATACACTATATGTTTTTGACTATACCATATGAAATGTCACAATAGTGTATCTACGATTTATTAATCTGCAAAAAAAAATTGTATGCAGACTGTCTCCCCTTGCCTGATACCCTCTTTTTATGTATGTCACACCTGTCTATATGTGGCAGTAGGACACAGGCCGTGTCCCACTTGATATTGTATAGATAAACTGACTACACCAATATATGATTTATTAAAACCTGTCCGGCTGGACAGAGAATATAGAATTCATTTGATCTATATTGATTTCTTATGCATATCCCTGACTGTCTAGGGACCAGTGTTTTTTAAATAATAAAAACCAATTGGTGCATATACCGTTGCTGGGATTACTCCTCTTTCCATCTTTATTACCATTGTTTATAATGGCTGTAAAGATTACTGCTTGATAGGAGCGTGAACAAGGCGAAAGCTGAAAAGCGTCATTTGGAGCCATTAAACGTTATTTGCATCGTGCCAGTGTGTCCAAGTGGTTTCCTGCAATTAGCGGAGAAGACTTTATGCACATATATTTATATATCAAAGCTCAAAGGTTCCCACCTGTTGGAGATGCACTCTGACATCCACTGCAGCAACCTTCAAGAGGTAAAAGCTGGATCGGCAGACGGATCCAGTTTACAGCATGCCTGTTGATTCACGCCTGACGCATTTCGTGCTCATTGCACTCTTCAGAGGTGTGACAGTCATTTTTATCATAGAGGCCACACCTCCCATGTAAAAACATGAGCCCTCCAATGGGTGACACGAATCATTCCGCGTTGGTTTGTGAATCTAGTGCTGTGTGCCTCAATTATCTGCTGCTGTCTGAGACATTTCAAGCCCACCAATGGGCCTCCACTCGCACATCCGGCATGCTGTAAACTGCATCCGCCCGCCAATCCAGCTTTTACCTCTTGAAGGTTGCTGCAGAGGATGTCAGAGTGTGTTTCCAACAGGTAGGAACCTTGGAGCTTTGATTTATACAAGGCCTCCCAACCGCGGGAGATGCACCACCTGGAAATTTGGGGCCACAGAACTCCGAATTACGGAGTCTCTATGTGAAGGCATCCATGGAGGATTGACAAGCCTGATGTGCGAGAAGCGAGACGCCCCGCTGCAGATGGCAGCTTCAGGATGTGGTGAAGTTTACAGCGTCCAGCGAATGCCGTGACCGTGTTGGCTAGTGTACTAGCAGGGACTCAGTGTTGCTTCATACAGCTACCTACTACAATACTTTAACTTGAACTGAGAGGCTCTCCTGCATTTCATTGTGGGTTTAAATTTGCACATTACCAAGCGCACTACAAAGACCACAATTTTGTTGTAGTACATGCCCATTGGGTGGAACTCAATTTCATCGCTCCGAGTGCGGTGCAACATTCCTGCAGCTGTGCCTCTCTAGACACCAGTGAGCAAGTGCTAGCAAGCCCAAAACATGTTTGTGTCTGTGTATATATATATATTCACTGAAAAAACCATAGGTTATAGACCATATATAGTTAGGAATTAGCATTTACAAAACCTTAAAAATTCACTGACAAAAACCATAGGTTATACACCATATATAGTTAGGAATTAGCATTTAAAAAACCTTATTTTACTCACACAAAACCAATGAAATTCCATATATAGTTAGTTGTACTAACTATATATCACGCACCCGCAATCCACTGCTGATGATGTCACATATTACATCATTCATGACATGGTCAGTGACATCACTGATGACATCACTGATGACATCTCAAATGACATCACTGATGACATCACTGATGACATCTCAAATGACATCACTGATGACATCACTGATGACATCTCAAATGACATTACTGATGACATCACTGATAAAATCATTCATGTGATAATACGATGAACGTCTTCAGACTCTAATATAACCTTAGATACACTCAGTGTAAACACAGACTCACAGATTGTCACTCATCCATGAAGTTACACACACACCTAGACAGTCATGCAAACAATCAATCACACCTCCATTTCCTTAACTATACAGTTAAACACACCTTACTTATTCAAACATATACTAAAACATATTTACTCACTTATACAATCCTGGATACAAGTTCACAATGAT
The DNA here is from genome assembly GCF_964261635.1 of Lissotriton helveticus. Lineage (NCBI taxonomy): Eukaryota > Metazoa > Chordata > Amphibia > Caudata > Salamandridae > Lissotriton > Lissotriton helveticus. The sequence goes on from NC_136068.1 coordinate 1,643,183,329, forward strand.
CCATACAGCCACTCACACATTCACTGGCTCTTATGCACAGTTATTTATATATGTCAACTCTCACATGTACTGTATTTTACATATGTACTTAATTTGACATGTAGCACTGAGATATCTATTCACTCACCAATACAGTCATGCACACAGTCAACCGCCCATACAGCTGTTTCCAACATGCACTTTTGAACCCATACATCTATGCACAGAGTCATACACTTCCCAGCCACCCACACACACACTCAGTCTCCCATACAAATGCTTGGGCAACCAATCAATAACCCATATAGTTACTCATATAGCTACTGATCAACACATGCAGCAGTTTACAGAACAACAGACATAATGATGCACAAATTAAGACAGTTTAGTCACTAACCCATGCACTCAGTGAGACACATTTAATCACTCACTCATACATTCAGTCATGCACCTACTAAATCCTTCGTCCAGACACTTATACATCGACTCATTCATAAATATGTAAGACATATTTTAACTTTACAGAAAAATACAGTCACTGGATGTTGTCATCAGTGATGTCATCAGTGATGTCATTTGAGATGTCATCAGTGATGTCATCAGTGATGTCACTGACCATGTCATGAATGATGTAATATGTGACATCATCAGCAATGGATTGCGGGTGCGTGATATATAGTTAGTACAACTAACTATATATGGAATTTCATTGGTTTTGTGTGAGTAAAATAAGGTTTTTTAAATGCTAATTCCTAACTATATATGGTGTATAACCTATGGTTTTTGTCAGTGAATTTTTAAGGTTTTGTAAATGCTAATTCCTAACTATATATGGTCTATAACCTATGGTTTTTTCAGTGAATTTCATTGGTTTTTTAATAGCTAATATCAAAACCTTTACAATGTATTATTCTTTAAAAAGAAAAATATTTTTTACATGTTTTTTATACAATTTTTTTTTTTTTTTTTTTTGTTTCGCTCCCAGTACGCGTACCGGTTAGCTTCCCGTTAGCTCAATCCGGAGGCGCGACCCGGTACGCGAACTGGTAAACGTTCCTTTTGCGCACCTCTCGCGTTACAAAACAACATCGTGACGCTTCGCGTCAGCATGACGTTTCGCGTTCTCGCGTAATACGTCATATTACGTGCTACGTTCGCGTACCCGGAAGCGCAGCGGTACGCGAACCGGAAGCGATCCGCGGCGCGGCGCCGACCGCGTAACGTAAACATAGCAGGTCATGTGACTCGGTAATAACACTTTTCATTGGTTCATTTCACTTTTGGTTTCCTAATGATGTAATACAAGGTCATGTGATCTAAAATGGACACTTTTCATTGGTTTAGAACTTTTGTTTTTCCCAAATGATGAAAACCCCTCCTTCTTTCATCACTCTGACTTTCATCTTGGTGAGAGAAAGACCCTTTATTGAGACTTTGAGATGGCTTCATTAGTAGCTTCAGCTGGTGCTAGCCCACCACCTCCACCAAATCCAAGAAAGAGAGGACCACCTGCAGAAGTAATTTTGCAAGAAGAGGAAGAACAGGAAGAGGAGGAAGAGGAGGAAGAGCATGAGTTTTTGCCAGAGGAGCCCAGGAGGTACAATCGAAAGGAGAATTACATCTGGCAATTCTACAGAATTCCTGAGGGGCAAAAGAAAGTGAATGCACGTTACGTGTTTTGCCGCATATGCGGTGATAGATTGTCAAGGGGCACTGATAAAAAATACAGTTATGGCAATCATACTATGCATCGGCATATGAGTAGGTGGCACCCAAATAATTATAGTGCTGCCCAGCTACGTGACGAACAACAAAATCCCCTCCCAATGGCAAGAAGATCGGTGGTTCCAGAGGTGTCGGGACCAGAGGCGAGGGAGATGATCGCAAACATCCAAATGTTGTTTGGGCACGTAAAGCAAGTGTGCGTGGAATGTGGCACTTTCATCTGCTACAGAGAAAGTAGCATCACTTTGATTTTGCGAGCAATTCAAAATCATATTAATGTTTGTACGAAACGCACCAAAAAATAAATTCTTTTTTTTTTTGTTGCTCCTGTTGAGCCCTTTATAATGGATCGTTTTTGTTTCCCCCCCCCCAAAAAAACCAAAAAAAATTTAAAAACGTTCAGAAAATACAAAAAAAGTAAAAAAATGTTCAAAAAATACTAAAAAAAATATAAAACAACAAAAACATAAAAAAAAAAGTTCTTTTCAGAACTAACTCCCCATTATAAAAAAATTGGTAGAATATTTGGAACTCTGCCAACCTCTATTTCTCTTAGTTCGCTCCCGGAGCGCTACCCGGTACGCGTACCGGAAGCTAACCAAAAAAAATATTTTTAAAAAAAAAGAACAGTAAGTATAAGGTAAGCAAACAGACAGTTATGTTAAAAGAAAGACAGCTCTAGGGAGTAAACTAAGGATACTGTTACCTACAATCCACTGCTGATGATGTCACATATTACATCATTCATGACATGGTCAGTAACATCAACAGCAGTGGATTGTAGGTAACAGTATCCTTAGTTTACTCCCTATAGCTGTCTTTCTTTTAACATAACTGTCTATTTCCTTCCCTTATAGTTACTGTTCTTTTTTAAAAAACATTTTTTTGATCAGTCATAAACAGTGACATTAATAGAAACAGAGAGAGTGAACAAGAGTGAAGAACTATGGTCCTCCTCAGCCACCCTCAGAAAACCAAGGGGGTCAAGATACATCTACCGTGCCCCCTTCTACCCATTCTGAACATTATTTGCCCTCCATCTTGTATCTTGATTCGACCGAAACACAAAATGGTGGACTGCCATAACGCTGCTGGTTTGCGAACCGGGCAACTTCCCGGGAAGCGGTCCAAAAAAAAAAAAGTTGGGAAAGTAATTCACAGACACTAAGAGTAATAGAGATGGAGTGAGTGAACAAGACTGAGGAACTATGAGAACAGAGGGACTGAGAAAAAGAGTGGAAGGAGTTGAGTAAATAGGTAATAGAGAAAGGAATGAGGAAAGTAGCAAAGGCAGGAAACTGAGGATTAAAGAAGTGAAGCAGTGGATCTAATAGTAGGTGAATGTGATAGAAATGTAACGAAAAGAGTACAACTATTTACCTTGTAATTGCCGTTAAATTAATCACATTTTATTTCTATACTTTCAATCTGTGAAAGAGAGAACCAACATTTGAAAAAAATTAAAATATGTATTTAAAAATTACAAAAGACAAGGGAAAATATTGAAGGACAAATAGTTTTTCAACAACTTTGACACTGACAGAAGCTTCTGCTTCTCCAGGTCCTCTACACAATCCTAAAGATATACATTTTAAACTAACAGTATCTTGATGCAGATGAAGTGAGGCCTATCTTAAAACATGGTGCATCTTTTGCATTGCTCTTGTTTCAGAAAAGTGTCGCTTCAGTATGCCAATAACATGTCTCCTATCCAGAGATTTGTTTGAGGTGAGGCCTACTCAGAGTTCAAGATGAGATTTACACTTGTTGAAGTGTACAGAGGAGATAATATCTGTGAAAGTCTACTAATGAAGTGAGTCATGTCCACTGCACTCTTCAACAAAGTAGAAACCTCCTATGTTTCCCTGGACAGACCTAAACTTGATCTGCACAATGTGATTCGTAATGATAGGAAACACAGGTGATGTAATTGAAATATGTGCAATTTATTTTGCTCATTTCACAATCACATCACTTGTGTTTCCTTTGCTTAGGTATCTCATTGTGCAGATGTAGTCCAGCATATGAAAGAATACGTAGAAGTGCAGCACTGCATACAATAAATTTAACACTTACAGAAAACTCACCTTCTCCATGCCTCCTACACAGTTCTACATATACATCATAAATGCAAACAGTACAGAATTAATTATACATGTTAAATGGTTTATTTTTGCTGTTCTCAGAATGTATCAAAATTCACTAAAAACAGTGACTTGAAGGTATTCATCATGTAACAGCGGGGAAAAAAAAACACAATCAAAATGATTGTGTTTAAAAAACCCATACAACATCAGAAATTAAAATTCAGAACTCCTTAAAGTTAACTTACTTTCCATGACGTCCAAGGATGTCCTATGAACAGCTTACACTCTTTTGTGCTGTTATTACTTTCAGCCCGCCACTTTCTGAAAGAAAACCTCCATCGTTTTTAAAAACACGTTACATGCAATAAATGACTTCTTGCTCTCTACCACTATTTTCCACAAGGCCAAATCTAGTCAGAGATATTTATAACTCTTGGATTTCTTGTAAGCCAATCCCATCATTTGGCATTTCCGCAACTTTCAGAATTAAAATGTTGAAGATCATTTTCACAATCCTGGAATAGTAATATCTTCCCCTTCTTGCTCAGTCATGTTCTACATTTCCTATGACACTGATACTGCTTAATATGAAGCAGACTTACACTACCTCTATGAGTACTACAATTATTTAATTCTCTACATCACTTTTAATCACAAAGCAATGTAAAACAGTAGACAGCATTGCAGACTTACATTCCCTCTACTCCATGTTTTGATTGGCTGCTTCAATTAGCTTATGAAAAGAAACAGTTTTTCTGAACTCATTTAAAGTGCACATACATCTCCATGATGTCCAATCCTATGATTAGAAGTTATGTCTCTGAACTACACTTATCCTCAAGGCCAAATTGTGTAGGAGCCATTAGAACTTCTTGAAATTCCACAGATCATATCCCGAGATTATTTTCCTAACATTTTGGTTTTAAAAACACCAGGTAAGAGTTTTTAAGGTCATACGGCAATTTTTTTTTGAAAATTAAAACAGAATCATTGCAGAATGACCAGCCATTTCTAGACTTTAAATAAGCTGTGTAATGTCCTGATGATATTGAAGGGCCGTCATGATATATAATTGCTGTAGTTACAAAAGTCCTTCCTGATATTGACAACTGCGAAGCTACAAAATTTTTTATTAAAGTTGTCAATTTTGTTCCATCAGGCCTACATCGTTGGAACATTAAAATGACGTACTGGCCATATGTTCGTATAAATAATGTGGACATCATTTCAGATTTACATTGGCTACACTCCATGTTGTGATTAGCAGCTTTTACTAGCTTATTAAAGGAGACTGATTTACTGTCTGGCAAAGTTAAATATATAAATCTTTCTGAGTCTACACTAGTAGTACTTGATACCATACAGTTCTCGCAGTCATGCTGCCATTGATAAGAAAGCCCAAACAGCTGATCTACATCTACACCTTCAGCATGTAATACATCAAGCATATACATTAAAAACTCCTGACAATCTTGCTGAATATTTTGAGAGAATTGTGTTTGGCCTGAACATCTATCTAACAGATTTCTAATTTCAGACACACTTTCTATGTTTCTTCTATCAGTGGTACATTTCTCTAACACAGAATTTAACAAACTGCAAAATCTTTGATCAGAATTGACCACAATCTCTTCTTTTACATTTTTTAGAGAAAACAAAACATTAATTACTACATTAGCATAGCAGTTGACACCAGAACTGTTTTCAAACTGAAAACCAACAACATCTTCAACAGAATCCTCTTTGTTTCTGCTTGTAATTTTAGGTTCATTCACTTTTTGTCTTTTTGCTACAACCTCCCCAGTATTGTTCTCATTTCTTCGTTTCCGGCCTACCAGACGTTTCTCAAACAAAGGAAACTGAGGCAAATGTGGCGCATACTCTCTTCTTAACCTATTGTATTCCTTAACACAATCTAGATCTGCACAAATGTTTCTGACATCACACTCAATCAAGTACAATCCCGATAAAGTTCTAACTCGTGACAATGCCACATATGCCATACCCTCCTTGAACACAGAACTGCCAATATTCACCAATGCAGTGTCTACACTTAAACCTTGCGATTTATGAATTGTCACCGCATATGCCAAGCAAACAGGGAACTGCTTACGGCGAACATATAAGTCTTTTACAAGCAAAAATCTAGCAGAACAACGAGCAATTAGCTGTACTTCCTCAATGCCATCAAATTTTATTTTTAAAAATTCAATTCCATCTCTATTTCTGTATTTCACAAAATCAACAACATTACCCATTGATCCATTTACCAGACCTCTTTCAACATGTAAATTCCTTCTTAAAATTATACGGCAGTTCAAGCACACATTCAGAGTCTTTTCAAAACCTGCAGTTTTAGATATACTCTTCTCTAATGAATCCAATTTTGTTTTCAGATTCTCAGACAAAATAATTGTTGATCCCATATGCTCTACTCTATCAATAGCTTCCACTTTCACAATCTCTTGCTTTTCTAAATGCAACATTTTGTTGTTAAATTTGGCACATTCTGCAAGAGTTGGCATCAAACATATTCCAGATTTCTTATCAGTAATTTTCTGAAAAATATTCTCAGGCACAACATCTTGTTCTGGATATAAATTTGACAGTAATCGTGCATGTAAAGCTTCTTTCCCATGCTCGGTCACTTTTCCAATTCTAACATCTTGTAGAATAGTCTTGTAAACTTCATCCTTTGCCTGACGCATATTTTCATGCAGTTCAGCATAATTGAAGTTTAACCATATATTGACGTTGCCAATGCTGCCTAGGCACTTCCTGGTATCTTCATGCGTGAGCATTTTGAACACAGGTTGCCCTTTCACTGGTGTCAGCTGCAGAAGATCTCCGAAAACAATGATGTGTTTGCCACCAAATAACACATCATACTCTGTTTTGAGAACTTCTTGCATCCTCAAATGCACAAAGGCAAGCATGACATTGGAAACCATGCTTACTTCGTCAATGATAAGAAGTTTCATTTTCCTCAAGATTCTTGAAACTTCAAAACAAGCATCTCCAGATAGCTTGTGATATTCTAATTTGTTGTCATGCTCCACTGGCAGCATCAGTAAACGATGTAAAGTAATCCCTTTAATATTATGTGCTGCCAGTCCAGTTGGAGCAGTGACAACACAAGACAGCGATGACTCTGTCCTTTCCTGCAAATAGCATGAAATTGCTTTAATGAGGAAACTTTTTCCAGTTCCCGCTTCTCCACTCACGTACAGTCGGACAGGCTTCAACGACGTACATGAGCACTCTTTCTTATCATGACTTAATCCATGATCAATTTGCATGGTAACTTCGTCATATATTTTCCTCTGCTCAACGTTGAGTTGCCTTTCCAACTCTTCTAAGTTAACCGCATCCTCTTGAGCATGTGCCATGGCTCTTTCCACCTCATTCATAGCAGTGGCAGCTTCATTTTCAATAAGAGGTCCTCCTAGTGGATCCTGACTCAATGAAGCAGAACTCTGACTGTCCTGAGAACTGTCTCTGGCAATCTCGGCTGCAATCGTTGCTTCCTGCTCAATTTCCGCATTCAACATTTCTACATATTTGGGAAAAGCAGGACATTCTATGGTCTCCTTGGCGGCATTGAAAGAGTCTTCGTAACAGAGGAAATCTCCAAGCAGTTCCTCTTCTGCACGCCAAGGCTTGAAAAGTTGCAAAAGTGCTAAATAGAAAAACTCCTTTTTTTCAGGAGATTCGCCACTCAATTTTCGATGGTTTATCAAGTGGCATTTTCTTTGCTTGACCAGACATCCCTCACTTCCTATTACAGCATACACTCCTTTCTCAGTATCTTCTTTGATGTTCCTCTTGAACATGTAATTTTGCAGAACCTCATACAGACAAACATTCTCTAGGTGACTGCTTCGATTTGGATAATATGTATCCAACATGTTTGTCTTCAAAATGTCGGTACTGTTTGGCTCCTTTTCCGCCAAATACTCAATTTCCCGCACAGGTTTGAGAACTCGATTACGCGTTGCAGCAAGACCAAGACTCGCCCAAACGATACTCCTGGACTTGGCATAGAGACTTGCTGAAGACAACCGGTCAGAACATTCGTACGCTCCGATTTCTCGATGCGACAACATCTTCAGACTGAAACTGTACAACTTCTTGCTGAGGCTCTTTTCATGGGAAATGTCCTCCCACATATCCTTCAATTCTGTCTTCTCTTTTTTGGTGATGTAAGACGTCACATACCGAGCCACAGCCATACAGTTATCAGCCACAAACTGTATATCCATGTTAGCATTCCACATGGACAAAATCACCGGGTTGTAGTCGTTGATGTACTTGGACTCTTCGTTCCTCTTCAAATTGTAAGTGTTTTTAGGTGATTTCTTCATCACATTATGTCGCAGCGAAGACATCAAACTGTTTACTCTTCCTTTAGAAATCACCGGTCGTGGAAAGCCGAAACGACATTTGGTGTAGAACTTGTCTTTGTTTCGGAATTTACGACGGCAGTACTTTCCACATCGATGGCTTTGGAAACGCAGAACTTTTTCTCTTAGGCTTTTCTTCTCCTTTGCGTTTGGAACAGCACACGTAGAATACTGTTGGATGAAACTCATCACTGAGTCTTCTGGATCCGTTCCAAATTTAGGTGCATCCTTGATCCACAGCAACATATGTATATGAGGAGCACCTCTTGCTTGGTACTCCTTTCTCCAGAAGAAATCCAACACCTCTCCAAGAGGTGGATTCTTCTTATTCATGATGAAAGACATCATAGCTTCAAATCTATGATTGAAGTACCTACATACATTGACTGGATCCAAAGAGCACAGTTCTCCGGGTGTCTTGAATTCGATGTTTTCTACGTTAGCATTTGCCTCTCGTAGAAATTGAAGTAAGTCTTCCCAGCCATACTCGGCACAACTCAGAGTGAGGAACCATGTGGGAGTACCTAAGTTCCTCAGCATACATTTTAAATCACCATGACGACGGTACCAGTACTCATTAGTACCACGCTGACACGCCATGAGATTAATCAGGTGAGAATCCAAAATACTATCTTGGACATTCACTTTATCCATAAAATCACTTGCCGAGATGTTTTGCATGTGTATACCACTTTTCAAGATGTGGTTCACTGCATATGACAGTCCAGACAGATCGCTTTCAAACAGGAGATGAAACAAATAAGGAATGCATTGTCGAAACCTAGCATCTCCTGCATACAATCGCAAAGTCCGGTATTCAGAAGCAGGAATTTGATGAGGTCGCTCATCATATCTTCCTCCCTGACCTGTTGGAAAAAGCTGTGGGAAACACCGAGCTTCCAAACTTTCCTCCCAAACACTAATGGGACTCCCTTTGGCTTGTTTCATTTGAAACAACTCAATAGCATTCCCCATGACTTCCTTTGAATGCAAAGGATGAACACTATAATGTTCATATATTTCCTCACTAGTAGAGGGTTCTACTTTCTCAATTTGACCAGCACACAAATCGCTATCCTCTTCCTCACTTACTTCCTCTTCTGCAACATATACATTCTTATAGTATTTATTATTTTTTTTCAAATACAATGTTGCCTTTTTAACTTTCCTAACATCTACTAAATCTTGCCATATTTTCTTATTCTTTGTCGGAACCCCATTAACTAAGATAACCAGAGGTTCCTCTTCCACTTTTTCTACTCCAATTGTGTTAATGTTTTTCTTGAAATCTAGAGGCAAATAAACAACTCTTCCCTTTAATCCTCTCTGTAAATCTGATGGAGGCAATTTCCCTGTCTTTGGCTCCATTCTTACAATAGCCTGAAAGGGATGGATACTTTGAATCAAAATAGATTCATAAGTATTTAAGTCCTTCAATTCAGAAGGAATCTCAACCAATTCCAGATTATTATGAACTGCTCTAGCAGGCATCTGGTTTTGTTTTAATTTGTTACAACAATAAGTACACACACGTTGATCCAATCCCAAATCAAAACAATTTTCTACCATCAAGTATGTTGCAAAATCCTTCCATTCACTATTATTTTCCCTTTCACTTTTTGCATATAAATCCACTAACTTAGTCTGATTCTTATAATAAGTGCGTCTACAACACACACAAGTGAAATTAGGCCTCTCACTTGATTTCATGTCAAACGTCGCAATTTCCCTCTGGAAATTATCTGTACTGGAAACATGTACACTATCTTCCAAATGACCCTCTACTTCTTGCTCAATTTCAACATTCTCCTCTTTACTTCCAAAGTAACAAAACTCAATTTCTTCACATATATTCTTCACATCTATTTCAGAACCATGCAAAAGAGCAGCGCATAATTGTTTCAGCATAATTGCTGGACTCTTAGCATAATACAACAGTCTAACTAACTTCCTCACTTTGTTATGATGCACTGCTAGCATCCTGAAATGATGAAAAACACTCTGGCATACTCTCCTGGAAAGACAAGCCAGTGAATGACCATGCAAACCTGTCACTTCTCTCACTCTGCAAGGATCTAATTCTTGCAACAACCTTATTTTCTGCTTCAAACTTTTCTTGTTAAATGTCCGTACAAAATCACAAAGCAAATTGATGGAATCCTGTCGCACACTGCAAATACTACTACACTTCCAGGTGTACACAGGACCCTTAGCACGTCTTCCTAAAACCTCATTACCTAACAACTCTTCTGCCTCTGTTGTCACAAGTTTTTCTTTTTCAACTGGACAACCATCTTTCACTTCATAAGCACGACCACTGATGTCAACTGCATGCACCAAATCATTATCCTGGAAATAACTCTCTTCATTAAAAAATGCCTCACAGCTTGAACTATGTATCCATTCTCCAGAAAAAACTTCACAAAAATTACTACGATTAACTATTCTCTTCCATCTACTATTTCTTTTGAAATCAAAAATTGCCTTGTTTAGCTTCCTAATTCTATTGATTATCAAAATAAATAACTTACGTTTAATTTCAAAAGCCTGATCAATAACTTTCTCAACTTTTTTTTTTCTCCTATAAAAAACTAATTTCTGTTGACCTTTCTTAATATTTTTTAACAAATTGCCAATTATCCTGTTACGGAACATTCGTTTACGAATCTCCCTAAACTGTTGTTTCCTTCTACTATCATGCACAGATTTATCTCTTGCTCTAGCAGTAACATTTTCATTTGTCCTTTTCTTTCCATTTGATTTACTTCTCATGTTATGGATTGAAACATTTTCTGTACTAATATTTTTTTTATTAGAAATATTTCTTATGAAATATTTAGAGCTCTTACCCGGTGCTTTCTTCATGGCTTGAGAAATCTTTTTGTTAGAGGACTGCTGCGTTTTTTTTTTCTCCTGCTGTCTTTGACGTTTTGCAGCCTTTATCTCTCTTATTTTTGTAGGCATATTGAAATCTTGAAATGATCTGCAGTTGAATCTGAGGAAAAATATAATAAAAAATGTTATTAAACATTATTATCAAACAGTAAATCAGTAATAGTGATCAAAAACATAACACACTACTTGACATTTTAATTTGAAGATTTTTTAGTCATTGCCATTTTTACAATACAGAAATACCAGAAAAGAAATGACATTTATATTTATGTTACCTATGCTATTTTATATGTGAATCTGATCTAATTTTATGAGCATATTTTAATATTTTATTGAAGACACTACACATAACCTGTTTTTGAAGGTGTCTTTATTTTTAAATTAAACGGTTTACCTTTTTACTTTTTATTGATTATAAATTTTAAAAATAAATGTTTATAATTCCAAAGGCTCAAGCAGGTCAGCTTCCCATCCTATATCATATAATTCGGACAAATCTGCATCCTCATCACGCTCTTCTTCATCCTCAGGATTTAAATCATCCAATGGATCAACATCCACTGATGTTTCAATTACAAGTTCAATGATGAGGTCAAAATCAACTGATTGCAGATTGTCGCTCATGTTGAGGTTGTCTTTATCTTTAAAGAAAGATAACAACAATGAGATGTTGCAGAGTAAGAGACAAATCTCACAGATTATAATAGTAAAATTATTTAACAAGAGTAACATTTTGCAGCTATTATTTAGCCATGTCCAGCGATGCTGAGCAGGTGAAGCCTATGTCTAATTTTTCACTGAACAGGACTCATCTGTTCTTAACCTTGGATAAGCCTCAACTACTCTGTGTCCCCTGCACATACTCAAATGTTAAAGTGCAGATTTATATTAAATGGCACATCCCCAGGCATGCACCAGTTAATGTGCACCACTGCTTTACCACCCATGGTGTGCCGCATTTACAATCAGATAGGAGAAAGCTGCTTCAAAACCCTGCGCCTGCTTGAAGCTGGCATAGGTCTTGACGCAGCATTGTAGAGATGGGGCACCCCTGAGCCTTGCTGGAGCTGCATCGCACTTACGATACAACTCCAGCAATGCGCCACCTTTACGGCACAGATGCGTCACGCATCTGTGCCGTTTTTGCCCCATGCTGCGCCGCATTGTAAATTCAGCACAACATGGGTGGCGGAACAGTGGCGCAGGATGACTGTCACATCCCTGGTGATGCGCCACTCATCATAAATCTATCCCTAAGCTTCTTATCTTGTTACAGATGAACTGCCATATGTATCATCAAAATATTTTACATATTATAAATAGCAAATTTTAAGGAATAAATAGCGATTCTTTACTATTCCTAATTTGCAATGAGCAAATTGCTAATTGCAAATTACCCATTCATTTCCATAGGCTAGGAGGCTCATAGGAATTAATGTTGCAAGTTGTGATTAGCAATTAGCTCATCACAAAATAGGATTTTTTTCAAGCGTGCAGGGGTATCTCAAGAACACCCTGCTGCACCCCTGAAAAAGAAATTTGGGAGCACATGGCACACCTACATGCCCTAATGGCATGTATGGGCGTCATATGGGACCTTTTTTTTTTTTTAAAAAAAATGCTTTTTGAAAAGAATTCGCAAATTACCACAAACTAGAAGTTGGTGGTAGTTTCCAAATCCTTAATATCATTTTTTACATATTTTTTTTTGATACATTGCATTTAAGGAATCACAAATTTTGAATTATTGACATTTTAAGTAATTTCCACATGTGCAGTGTTTTCAAAATATAATTTGAAAATCGTTTTTGGGGAAAAGTAATGGTTTGCAAATTTATGACAAGGACATAATGGTGTATGCTTCTCTATAAGGCATTTCAGTATCTCTAATGTCATTTTTCCCATATTACATTATAAGACCTTTCCCCATGAAGCACATTCCTTGTAAATATGCTCCCACCTGTGCATTGCAAATTTAGATTTTGACTGTTTCAGACACATAGCCATGTTGAAAGTGACCCAAAAAAATTGCAAACGTTTTAAAAAAAAACATTCATGTGTCTTAATGACATTTTAAGTCATTTCCCCATGGACAATGTTTTCTAAGTGGCACAAAAGAGGTATACACCTATCATAAATCTGTCCCTAGCATTATAAATGATTAAATCAGGATGACAATAAGATGTGGCCTATCCAGAGGTTTGTTTAAGGTGAGGCCTACTCAGGATTGCAGATTAAAGTTACGCTTGATGAAGAATACAGAGGAGATAATTTATTGTAAAGGCCTACCAATGAAGTAAGTGATTTCTACTTCATTGCACCAGTCATCATAAATGTATCCATAAGCTTCTTATCTTGTTAGACATCAACCGCCATATGTATCATATAACTATTTTGCATTTCCAAAAAAGCGAATTTTAAGGAATAAATAGCGATTCTTTACCATTCCAAATTTGTTTGAGAAAATTGCTAATTGCAAATTACCCATTCATTTCCATGGGCTAGGAGGCTCATATAAATGAAGGTGCAATTTGCGATTAACAATTTGCTCATCACAAATTAGGAATTTATTCCAAAGGTGCAGGGGTGTCTCAAGAACACCCTGCTGCAACCCTGAAAAAGAAATTTGGGGGCATATGGCGAACATAAATTTTAACAACATTCCTTTACCTCAAAAACGATTTTCAAATCATAACTTCAAAACACTACACATGGGAAAATTACTTAAATTGTCCTTAAGACACATAAAAGCGTTTTTTGATTGGCTTTCCTGCATGGTAGGGTCACTTTTAACATGGCTATGTAACATAAACATTCAAAATCAAAATTTTCCATGTACAGGTGGGAGCATATTTACAAGCAATTTGCGCCACAAAGAAAGGTCTGACATTAAAATGGGAAAAATAACATCAGGGACAGTCAATTGCCTTATAAAGAACCATACACCATTATGTCCTCATGAATTTAAAAACAATTCCTTTTTCCCAAAAACGATTTTCAAATCATAATTTCAAAAAACTGCACATGAGAAAATGACTTAAAATGTCATTGAAACACATGAAAGCGTTTTTTGATTGGCTTTCCTGCATGGTTGGTTCACTTTTATCATGGCTATGTAACACAAACATTGATAATTAAAATTTTCATGCACATGTAAGAGCATATTTACAAGCAATTTGCGCCACAGAGAAAGGTCTTACACTAAAATGAGAAAAATAACATCAGGAACAGTCAATTGCCTTATAAAGAACCATACACCATTATGTCCTTGTCATGATTTTATAAACAATTCCTTTTCCCCAAAAACGATTTTAAAATCATAATTTCTAAACACTGCACATGGGAAAATGACTTAAAATGTCATTAAAACACATGAAAGCGTTTTTTGATTGCCTTCCCAGCATGGTTTGGTCACTTTTAACATGGCTATTTAACACAAACATTCAAAATCTAAATTTTCCATGCACATGTGAGAGCATATTTACAAGCAATTTGCGCCACAGAGAAAGGTCTTACACTAAAATGAGAAAAATAACATCAAGGACAGTCAATTGCCTTATAAAGAACCATACACCATTATATCCTTGTCATGAATTTAAAAACAATTCCTTTTCCACAAAAACGATTTTCAAATCATAATTTCTAAACACTGCACATCAGAAAATGACTTAAAATGTCATTAAAACACATGAAATCATTTTTTGATTGGCTTTCCAGCATGGTTGCGTCACTTTTAACATGGCTATGTAACACAAACATTCAAAATCAAAATTTTCCATGCACATGTGAGAGCATATTTACAAGCAATTTGCGCCACATAAATCATAATTTTCTCCTTAAAGCACACTATTCTCTATCTAAAGTAAAGAAATATTTTCTCACCTTAGCAAATACTTTGAGTTTGAAAACAGTCTAAGAAACACACCAATTTGTCTTCAGCAGAGCAAAAGGTATGCACTCCAGAGTCTGCAGCTATCAAAAGCACAGAAATGGTGTAATTCTTCACACATATTTCTCATGTCACCCAATCAAAACTCTTCCCTCACTTTTTTTCAAATGAAAACCCTTCCCCCTCTGCCCTTTCTGCCTATTTTCCATAGCAACCACCTCTTGGAGAAACTCTGGTGTTTACAAATTCACACAACAATGTTGCAATTGAACTCTGAACTCTCAGTGCACCTGCATATCCAGTGCTTTCTTTCATTTAATGATTTTTTATTGACCACTCAAAATACATCTTTCAAACAACACATCTGTACACCCTAACTTTCTGTTTTCATCAATCAAAATCCACCAATCACTGTTACTACTTCATGAACACAGAAACTCCACAGTTTTTTTCATTTCAAACTCACATTTTTTCAACTGCCATTTCATTGCCACACTTCATCTGACTGCAGGAGAACCTTCTCTCACCATGTTTTCTGTCTGGATTGTTGGTCATAGTTATATTCACTGGGCTCAAAGGTACGTTGAAAGCAGGAATTTACCTAACCTCAATTTACAAGATGTGGAAATTAAGTGGTTTGGCCACAGAGGATTAAAATGTCACCAATTGATACCATTGGTGAAAACCTTTATGCATTTGCCAAAACCTGACCTGTTAATTGTGCACTGTGGAGGTAATGACTTGGGCACTTTGACTGGTGTAGGTCTGGAAATGCTTTTAAAGGACACCTTTGAGCAATTAATGGCACTTTTTCCTCAGACTGCCTTGGTATATTCAAATATATGCCAAAGACAGAAATGGAGGTGGTCAAACCAATTTTGTCCACAAATTGAGAAGTCGAGGAAGCATGTAAACAAATCTGTTTCAGCTTACATGAGAGACCATGGAATGGGCTCCCTGTACAACAATAACTTGCGTTACTACATGCAAGATATCTACAGAGGAGATGGAGTTCACTTCTCAGATGAGGGCAACAGAGTTTTCACTCTGAATTTAAAAATGTGCATTGGTACCTACTTATAAGTACCAAAATGTACCATAAACCCAAAAGCTCTTCTCAGAGCTACCCTACATCTAATCACTCACAATTATTATTTTACTCTAACTTTTTTCACTAATTTTCAACAAAGTACACTCCCTGGGGCGCTACCCGGTACGCGTACCGGGAGCTAACCTCGCGAAATTTTTTAAAAAAATGTTTTTTTTTCGCACATATAAACCTCCTCAGCCACCCTCAGAAAACCTAGGGGGTCAAGATAAGTCTACCGTGCCCCCTTCTACCCATTCTGAACATTATTTGCCCTCCATCTTGTATCTTAATTCGACCGAAACACAAAATGGTGGACTCCCGGAACGCTTAAGGTACGCGAACCGGGGCGCTCAACGGTTCGCGTACCGGGTCGCTCCCTGGGAAAAAAAGGTGGGAAAGTAGTTCACAGAAAAGCCACTGGAGACAATTTCACCAAATATAGATTAGCTCATACTACATACCAATCCCTACCATTTTCACAAATTTGATTGGAATTCCATTTAGCCATTTAGCCTGTAGACCTCTCTAAATACCGTGAGGTAAATTACTTCACAAAACACATCTGAAATGTTGGAATTGACAACCAATTAAAATGTTACTTTCATTTTCTACTTTTTTTACCTCACATTTGATTGGTTATGTACCCGAATATATATAAAGGAAGAGAAGGAAACACAGCCATTTTGACTACTACTTCCTGGTGTACATTTCAATAGGATTTTCATTAATAACTTCAACTTCTTTTTAAAGGTAAGTTGTTATTTTTAAAACTGAAGTATATTGTGCACTTTAAGTTAATATGGCAAACTTTTTCTGTTAGTTATATACTATCCCTCTGTAGTACTTATAAATTTAGATACACTTTTTTATATTCCTACTTCCACTCTGATACTATACACTGCCCAAAGATAAATTCTCTGTTAAAAACTGCCTATCTAAAATTAATCCCAACAGTGCCCTACCTCTACTAATATATATTTTTTTTATGCAAATTTCAGGAAAAATGGAAAGTGAACAAAACATTTCATTTGAAATTGTCCTTCCAGAGTCCAACACAGAAATCATTGATCCAAATGAGATTGAATTTATGGATGAAACTTGGGACCAAGAACTACTGCAATGTGTACAAGCAGTAGATAACCTCCTTGCAAATGAGGACATTTTACAACCTCAGAGACTACAATCTATATTCCATGATTATTATGAAATTTCTGACAATGAAATGTTAGAAAGTTTAATAAATTATGAAACACAATAAAAAAAGCTTAAAAAAAAAAAATAAATAAATAATCAACAAAACCAACAATCAATTAACATACAGCATTTGAAAAGTCTATCATTCATTTTTCATTGTGATACGCTCCCCAGAACGCTTCCCGGTTCGCGTACCGGGCGCTAACCACGAAAAAAAACAAAAAAAAATTTTTTTTTTTTGCTTAGCGGGGCCCCTTTAAAGCCTCCACATCAAACCTAGGGGGTCAGGGAGGATCTACTATGCCCCCTTATGGTCATTTCCCCCTTTGTTTTGTCCTCCTCTTGTCACTCGATCCTACCGAGAGACAAGATGGCGGCCGCTCCGGACTGTTTAGAATGTTGACAGACACCGGAGAGCCAATCAACTTCGCTACGCGAAGTTCCGTTACGCGTCAAGTACGCGTACCGGGGCGCTGCCTGGTCCGCGCTTACAGATATATATCTTTTTTTGAACGTTATTTTCTCAAAATCCACTGCAGCACATATATTGAGACCTACAAAAGGCACATCGGGCTACCAGTCCCTACAATTTTGCCAAGTTTCGTGCAAATCCATTCAGCCGTTCGGGCTAAAAGTGAGGCTAACCGCCCTATGGAAAACTCAATGTTAAAAACACGTTTTGGGACCCCCCTTTTTTCTCGGCCCCCCCTGGACCAACTCCCCCCAAATTTCCAGTGGCTGCTCAGAAACAAAATGTGCCATTTTCCTGAAAATTTCAGCCAATTCCATCCACAAACGCCAAAGTTATTAGACATAGAATTTTCAAAAATCCCATAGAGAAAAAATCCTAACTATATATACCTACTGGCGACCGCCAGTAGGTAATATATATATATATATATATATATATATATATATTACCTACTGGCGACCGCCAGTAGGTATATATAGTTAGGATTTTTTCTCTATGGGATTTTTGAAAATTCTATGTCTAATAACTTTGGCGTTTGTGGATGGAATTGGCTGAAATTTTCAGGAAAATGGCACATTTTGTTTCTGAGCAGCCCTTGAAAATTTGGGGGGGGTTTGTCAAGGGGGGGCCGAGAAAAAAGGGGGGTCCCAAAGCGTGTTTTTAACATTGAGTTTTCCATAGGGCGGTTGGCCTCACTTTTAGCCCGAAGGGCTGAATGGATTTGCACGAAACTTGGCAAAATTGTAGGGACTGGTAGCCCGATGTGCCTTTTGTAGGTCTCAATATATGTGCTTCAGTGGATTTTGAGAAATTAACATTCAAAAAAAGATATATATCTGTAACAGCGGACCGGGCAGCGCTCCAGTTCGCGTACTTTTCGCGCAACGGAGCTTTGTGAAGCGAAGCTGATTGGTTCTCCGGCGTCTGTAAACATTCCAAACAGTCCGTAGCGGCCGCCATCTTGTCTCTCGGTAGGATCGAGAGACAAGAGGAGGCCAAAGCGAAGGGGCAAATGATCATAAGGGGGCATAGTAGATTCTCGCTGACCCCCTAGGTTTGATGTGGAGGTTTTAAAAGGGCCCCGCGGGGCAAAAAAAAATAAAAATAATAATAATCGAACGGCTGAATGGATTTGCACGAAACTTGGCAAAATTGTAGGGACTGGTAGCCCGATGTGCCTTTGCTAGGTCTCAATATATGTGCTCCAGTGGATTTTGAGAAATTAACGTTCAAAAAAAGATATATATCTGTAACAGCGCTCCGCTTCGGAGCTTTGCGAAGCTGATTGGTTCTTCGGCGTCTGTAAACATTCCAAACAGTCCGTAGCGGCCGCCATCTTGTCTCTCGGTAGGATCGAGAGACAAGAGGAGGCCAAAGCGAAGGGGCAAATGACCATAAGGGGGCATAGTAGGTCGTCCCTGACCCCCTAGGTTTGATGTGGAGGCTTTAAAAGGGTCTCGCAGGGCAAAAAAAAAATATATCGTTTTTTTATTTTTTTTGCGTGGAGTGCGCCCGGTTTGCGAACCGGGAAGCGTTCTGGGGAGCGTACTTTCTTGAAAATTAGTGAAAAAAGTTAGAGTAAAATAATAATTGTGAGTGATCAGATGTAGGGTAGCTCTGAGAAGAGCTTTTGGGTTTATGGTACATTTAGGTACTTATAAGTAGGTACCAATGCACAGTCTTACATTCAAAATGAAAACTCTGTTGCCCTCATCTGAGAAGTGAACTCCATCTCCTCTGTAGATATCTTGCATGTAGTAACGCAAGTTATTGTTGTACAGGGAGCCCATTCCATGGCCTCTCACGCAAGCTGAAACAGATTTGTTTACATGCTTCCTCGACTTCTCAATTTGTGGACAAAATTGGTTTGACCACCTCCATTTCTGTCTTTGGCATATATTTGAATATACCAAGGCAGTCTGAGGAAAAAGTGCCATCAATTGCTCAAAGGTGTCCTTTTAAAGCATTTCCAGACCTACCCCAGTCAAAGTGCCCAAATCATTACCTCCACAGTGCACAATTAACAGGTCAGGTTTTGGCAAATGCATAAAGGTTTTCACCAATGGTATCAATTGGTGACATTTTAATCCTCTGTGGCCAAACCACTTAATTTCCACATCTTGTAAATTGAGGTTAGGTAAATTCCTGTTCTCAGCATACCTCTGAGCCCAATAGATGTAACTATGTCCAACAATCCAGACAGAAAACATGGTGAGAGAAGGTTCTCCTGCAGTCAGATGAAGTGTGGCAATGAAATGGCAGTTGAAAAAATAAGAGTTTAAAATGAAAAAAACTGTGGAGTTTCTGTGTTAATGAAGCAGTAACAGTGATTGCTGGATTTTGATTGCTGAAAACAGAAAGTTAGGGTGCATGGATGAGTTGTTTGAAAGATGTATTTCGAGTGGTGAAGAAAAAATCATTAAATGAAAGAATGCAGTGGATATGAGGTGCACTGAGAGTTCAGAGTTCAATTGCAACATTGTTGTGTGAACTTGCAAACACCAGAGGTCTTCCAAGACGTGGTTGCCATGCAGAAAAGGCATGAAATGGCAGAGGGGGGAAGGGTTTTCATTTGAAAAAAGTGAGGGAAGATTTTTGATTTTGTGACATGAGAGATATGTGTGAAGAATTACAGCATGTCTGTGCTTTTGATAGCTGCAGACTCTGGAGTGCATACCTTTTGCTCTGCTGAAGACAAATTGGTGTGTTTCTGAGACTGTTTTGAAGCTCAAAGTATTTGCTAAGGTGAGAAAAGATTTCTTTAATTTAGATAGAAAATAGTGTGCTTTAAGGAGAAAATTATGAAGAAAGTTGTGTTTTTCAAATGTTGCTTTGTCTCAAGTGTTTTACAAATAGATTTTGTTTCTTTGAGAAATTGTAATTGGAGAAAATGTGAAGTATTAGTACTGACAGGGTTTTTATGTGCATAGGAGCTGTGGAGTGTTTTCAAATTATGACTTGTAAATCGTTTTTGAGAAAAAGCAATGGTTTTAATATTGATGACAAGGACATAATGGTGTCTGCTTCTTTATAAGGTAATTGAGAGTCTCTGATGTTATTTTTCCCATTTCAATGTAAGAAGTTTGTCTGTGGAGCAAATTGCTTGTAAATATGCTCCCACCTGTGCATGGCAAATTTAGATTTTGAATGTTTGCGTTACATAGGCATGTTAAAGGTGACTGAAACATGCTGCAAAGGCAATCAAAAAACGCTTTTATGTGTCTTAAGGACATTTTAAGTCATTTCCCCATGTGCAGTGTTTTCAAATTATGAGTTGAAAATCGTTTTTGAGGTAAAGGAATGTTTTCAAAATTTATGTGCGCCATATGCCCCCAAATTTCTTTTTCAGGGGTGCAGCAGGGTGTTCTTGAGACACCCCTGCACCCTCGGAAAAATTCGTAATTTGCGATGAGGTAATTGCTAATCGCAAATTGCACCTTCATTCCTATGGGCCTCCTGCTGCATGGAAATGAATGGGTAATTTGTAATTAGCAAATAGCTCATCGCAAACTAGGAATGGTAAAGAATCGCTATTTATTCCTTAAAGTTCGCTATTTAGGAAATGCAAAAAACTTTGATGATACATATGGCAGTTCATCTCTAACAAGATAAGAAGCATAGGGATAGATTTATGATGACTGGCGCATCACCAGGGATGTGTTAGTCATTCTGTGCCGCTGTTCCGTCACCTATGGTGTGCTGCATTTACAATGCGGCGCATCATGGGGCAAAAACAGCACAGATGCGTGACGTATCTGTGCCGTAAAGGTGGCGCATTGCTGGAGTTGTATCGCAAGTGTGATGAAGCTCCAGCAAGGCTCAGGGGTGTCCCTGTCGCAGGGTTTCTGTTCTCACACAGAACTGTGGACAGAGGATTGGAACCTCGGCGAATTAGGGTGCCCCAAAACTCACCTTAGTAATCAAAAACCCCTTAGCAAGCTAGGTACAGTGTCACATTGGATATAACAAACTCTCAATGTTTAGACAATCCAGAATATGAACTTATAGTATCTCAGGATACGTGGAACTCATGAACAGTCGGTCGTTATATATTTCTTAGAAACCAGAACATGGAGTTAAGAAGAACACATGTGTATTTGAAATGTTTATTTACTAATGCCGTCTTCTCAGGCGTAGTATCTTAGATAATAGAAGTACACATATTATCAGTAGCAAAATTACCAGCATAGTTACTAGTACATAAAAAGCGAATGGTGACAGTATGTTAACATGCTGTAAATGAATAAGAGTTAGCAACACTTATAAGCAGCCGCGGGCCGTGGAGGGAGTTACGGTGGGGCAGGGAGGCGGGGAGGGGGAGGGGCAGGGTGGAGAGGGCTCCACCCTGACCCTCCCCCTCCCCGCCTCCCTGCCTCACCGTAACTCCCTCCACGGCCCGCGGCTGCTTATATCTGACCCTCCCTAATACACATATTATATTATTTGCTAAGAAGGTCTCTTTGTGTTGGTTTAGGGCGTGCCCATACTTTAGTGTCTTAGATTTGAAGGAATCACATCAGCATACACCAGCTCTCTCTTCATGTGAACCGCATCAAGTGTTGTGTATGTGTGTTCGGCAAAGCAATATAAAACCCGCCTCATGCCCAGAATTGGCAGAAGCTGCACTTATGTTATGAGTATGAAGTCGTGGAGATCAGACCTCATAACAATTCTGTATCGTGTTGTTCTTGAAACTTCAGCAGTCGCTGTACAGATATAGTTTAACAAGCAAAGCAGATAGTAGAGCAATAACATATTATTCTCATGTAAACCACGATGAACTACTAGGTTGAAAGCTAAAGCAACAACTAAGTGTCGTGTGCAGAAGTTGCAAAAAAGGAAAAATGGCGTTTAAACCGGTAATGAGCCCATGCTAACTTAACACGGTGTAAAGATATCCAGGATCTAGATGACACTTCCCCATGATCCGGAAACGAACTGAATAAGATAATAGAAGTGGCATCTCATGAGAGCAGATTGCAACTTTATATGTGGACGGTCCGCAAGGTAAAACATTAAAAACTAGGAAAATTTAATGCTAAAGAAAAATAAAACAGCCAACTACTTTATCGAGGCTTAAGCCAATAGGCAAGCTAAATAATAAAAACTTGACAAATAAGTCAATGAATTGTCAATGAAATGCTAGTACTCAGCATATCAAACATGAAAAAGGTCTATGACATAACTGTGTATGCAAAATAAGCTGCAACAGCCTCCAATAGGAAGTCACCGTCTTCATCCGAAAAGAGTTCAGCCATCCAATTTAAAAGCGGAAAAGAACATACGTGCTCTCCCAGCACCGGATCCTCCATCACCATCAGAGGACAGCTCGGTGGGTTTTCAAGAAAGCTCTGTTCCAAGAAAGACTGTGTTGCCGCCAGTAAATTCCAGGGGCCAATTAGTCCATGCATCAATGCCACAGCCATAATCCTTTCGCCAGGACAAACCAACTCGTGAGTAATGATAGGAGTCATGAGCTGATTAAAGTCGACGTCAGGAGAAACCGGTCCGCAGAGACACAAATCAATGGCCCAATCGAAATCACAGGTCAGGCAGTGAAATACAGGCTGGACACAGGTGAAGTAGGAGAATCGAAAAGATAATCCATATGCCGTGCTTAATATCGCCAACGGCATTGTGCCATAATATTCAAGCATGTGATTGCGGAACAGCGTCAGCAGCTGCAGGGCGGGAGCTTGCACAGGAGGGACATCCATATTTAAAAATGTAAAAAAGCACAAGAGCGTCCGCTGGTAATGCAAGTAAAAATGGGAATCCACCAAGCACAGTGGAAAAAATAGAATGAAAGAAAGCAGGGATGACTCCAAAGATTTTCTCAAATGAAGTCACGAGACCACTGGTAACAACTTTAAAAAAGTGCGCCAGGCCCTTTGTGGAGGACGCGTTAAAGATAGTCCGAACCATCTTGCTGAAATGGAAAGGCAAATCTGTATTTAAAAGGGTCTGCACCTCTGTACGGGTGTTCGCTATGAGAAGCACGAAAGTTTCACGGGCCGAACTCAAGGCCACCTCTCTCTGAGACAAAAGAGCTCTTATTCTTGCCATGCCGTTGAAATCTGTTCCCAAGGTTGGTATTTGTGGCCAGATTGAAAACTCCCTATGTTCATGTGTGGGAGGAAATAGAACATTTCTGCAGCAAATAACCCGTTCACTTACTGTTACGATAAAAGGAATACTTTTAATTAACCCAGAACAATCTTCATTATTGAGCATCAAATAACTACCATTTTCCAACAACTTGAACGTGGGGATGATAGCAGGAACTGGCGTGCCTTGCAACACGCAAGCCATATTTGGTCGGTGTTTGTTGCATGAACCGTGTAACTGTATGTGCCTACACATTAGTGAATGATCTGGCGTCTCAGTGCATTCCTCTCCATTCAGATAAACTTCTTGATCATCTTTGAAACATCTGTATGTGTATGGAAGCGACCAGACCTCATGAAGAAAACCACTACCTAAAGGTGCATAACGACCTATTGGTATATATTTCATACAATTTGAAAACTTATATAAAGCAAAAGGCAGCGTTATTAAACCGTGGATAAGGCACGTTGCCAAAGCAGCCAACCTTTTGGATTCATACTGGAAATGTTAAAGGAAGAATTATGGAGTAGGGCCTGTAAATCTTTAATGGACAACCGAGTAAAATTACTCCAACCATCATATTCCTCTAACTCCGGGATAGTAGGGGTGTTTAATTTTTTAGAAGTAGCCAATCCAAAGCATTTGGTCTGGGAAATTGTTTCATTCACAAACAACATATGATTTGGGATGAGATATGCACGTTGCAAAGCCTCAGTGCCTTTTACCTGCCAGGTTCGTGAACCCCAAACTGATGTAGATCCTGGATATCTTTACACTGTGTTAAGTTAGCATGGGCTCATTATTGGTTTAAACGCCATTTTTCCTTTTTTGCAACTTCTGCACACGACACTTAGTTGTTGCTTTAGCTTTCACCCTACCTGCGTCAAGATCTATGCCTGCTTCAAGCAGGCGCAGGGTTTTGATGCAGCTTTGTCCTATCTGATTGTAAATGCGGCAGACTGTGGGTGGTAGAGCAGCGGTGCACGTTAACTGGTGCATCTCTGGGGATGTGCTAGTTAATATAAATCTGCCCCTTTCCATACATACTGAGCATGTCATGAATGATGTAATATGTGACATCATCAGCAGTGGATTACGGGTAATAGTATCTCTAGTTTACTCCCCTATAGCTGTCTTTCTTTTAACATAACTGTCTGTTTCCTTCCCTTATACTTACTGTTTTTTTGGTTCGCTTCCGGTTCGCGTACCGGCGAGCGAACTGGGAAGCGAACTAAGAGAAATAGAGGTTGGCACAGTTCCAAATATTGTACCAATTTTTTAATACCGGGGAGGTAGTTCTGAAAAGAACTTTTTTTTTATTGTTTTTGTTGTTTTATATTTTTTTAATTATTTTTCTGAACATTTTTTTACTTTTTTTGAATTTTTCTGAACAGTTTTATATTTTTTTTGTTTTTTTTTTGGAGGGGGCAACGAAAACGATTCATTGTAAAGGGCTCAACAGGAGCAACAAAAAAAAAAAATTTATTGTTTGGGGCGTTTCGGACAAACATGAGCATGGTTGTCAATAGCTCTGTTGATCAGAGTGATGCTACTTTCTCCGTAGCAAATGAATCCACTGCAATGTACGCAGACTTGTTTTACTTCAAGAAATCTCGTTTGTATATTTGGCACCATCTCCCTGCCCTCTGGTCCCGTTACTTCCGGTACAACAGATCTTCTGGCCATAATAGGGAGATTATCTAGGTCGTTACGAAACTGTGCAGCACTGTAGTTGTTAGGATGCCACCTAGTCATATGGCGATGCATTGTGTAGTTTCCGAAACTGTATTTTTTGTCGGTCCCTCTGGACAGTCTATCTTGACATATAAGGCAAGTTACGTATCTTGCATTTACTTTTTTCTGACCTTTGGGAATTTTAAAAAATTGCCAAATGAAGTTTTCTTTCCGGTGAGACGTCCTGGGCTCCTCAGGCAAAAAGTGCCTCTCTTCGTGCTCTTCGTCCTGTTCCTCTTCTTCCTCTTCTTGCTGAATTATAACTTGAGCAGGTGGTCCACTCTTCCTTGGATGTGGTGGAGGTGGTGGGGAAGCACCAGCTGAAGCTACTAAAGAAGCCATTGCTCACTGGTAACAAAGGGTCTTTCTCTCACAATGATGAAAGTCAGAGTGAGGAAAGAAGGAGGGATTTTCATCATTTGGGAAAAACAATAGTCCTAAACCAATGAAAAGTGTTCATTTTAGATTATATGACCTAGTCTTACATCATTAGGAAACCAAAAGTGAAATGAACCAATGAAAAGTGTTATTACCAAGTCACATGACCTGCTGTGTTTACGTTACGCGCTTTGCAGGGCCTCACGGTTTGCTTCCAGAAACCTGCGCTTTGCGCCTCGCTTCGCGTACCAGTTCGCTAACGTAGCACGTCATATGACGTATCACGCGACAACGCGAAACGTCATGTGGACGGGAGGCGTCACGATGTTGTTTTCTAACGCGGCAGTTGCGGTAAAGAAACGTTTACCGGCTCGCGGTCTATTTCGTGGCATCAAGGTCAGCTAACGGGAAGTTTCCCGATTCGCGAAGCGGGAACGAAGAAAAAAAAATATTAAATTTTTTTTTTATTAATAAACATATAAAATATATTTTTGGATTTAAAGAAGAATACATTTTACAGCTACAGATATTAGCTGTTAAAAAAACCAATGAAATTCACTGAAAAAACCATAGGTTATAGACCATATATAGTTAGGAATTAGCATTTAGAAAACCTTATTTTACTCACACAAAACCATTGAAATTCCATATATAGTTAGTTGCACTAACTATATATTGCGCACCCGCAATCCACTGCTGATGATGTCACATATTACATCATTCATGACATGGTCAGTGACATCACTGATGACATCACTGATGACATCTCAAATGACATCACTGATGACATCACTGATGACATCTCAAATGACATCACTGATGATATCTCATTTGACATCAATGGTCACATCAATGATGATATCATTAATGTGACAATACAATGCATCTCCTCACACTTTAATATAACCTCTGTTACACCCAGTGTTAAATACAGAGTATAATTTTTGAAACCATTGACACACCAATACTAGTTACTACATACGCACTCACTGATTCCTACGTCTACACACACATTCACTCATTCACCCATACAATCATTCATACATACAATCACTCATCTTTACAACACTATCATATGCACTCATACACCTATACAGACACTCACACTCTGCCACTCATCCATGGAGTTACTCACACACCTAGTCAGTCCTGTAAAGAATCAATCACACTTCCATTTTCTAATCTACACAGTTAAACATAGAGTACCTTACATTTTCAAACATATACTAACACATACTTACTCTCTTATAGAATCACTGATACAAGTACACATTGATCTGCACAGAGTCACACACCTCCCAGCCAGCCATACACACACTCAGTCTCCCATACAAATACTTGTGCAACCAATCAATAACCCATATAGCTACTTATATAGCTACTGATCAACACATGCAGCAGCTTGCACAACAACAGACATACTGATGCACACTTTCAGACAGTTTAGTCACTAACCCGTGCATTTAGTAAGACGCATTTAATCACTCACTCATACAGTCAATCACGCACCTACTAAAACCTTCATTCAGACACTTATACATCCATTCATTCTTCAATATGTAAAACATATTTAAACTTTACAGAAACACATAATCACCGGATGTTGTCATCAGTGATGTCATTTGAGATGTCATCAGTGATGTCATCAGTGATGTCACTGACCATGTCATGAATGATGTAATATGTGACATCATCAGCAGTGGATTGCGGGTGCGCAATATATAGTTAGTGCAACTAACTATATATGGAATTTCAATGGTTTTGTGTGAGTAAAATAAGGTTTTCTAAATGCTAATTCCTAACTATATATGGTCTATAACCTATGGTTTTTTCAGTGAATATATATATATATGTGTGTGTGTATGTGTATATATATATATATATATATATATATATATATATATATATATATATATATATATATATATAAATATAAATATATATATATATATATATATATATATATATATATTACCTACTGGCGGTCGCCAGTAGGTATATATAGTTAGGATTTTTTCTCTATGGGTTTTTTGAAAATTCTATGTCTAATAACTTTGGCGTTTGTGGACGGAATTGGCTGAAATTTTCAGGAAAATGGCACATTTTGTTTCTGAGCAGCCCTTGAAAATTTGGGGGGGGTTCGTCCAGTGGGGGCCGAGAAAAAAGGGGGGTCCCAAAACGTGTTTTTAACATTGAGTTTTCCATAGGGCGGTTGGCCTCACTTTTAGCCCGAACGGCTGAATGGATTTGCACGAAACTTGGCAAAATTGTAGGGACTGGTAGCCCGATGTGCCTTTTGTAGGTCTCAATATATGTGCTCCAGTGGATTTTGAGAAATTAACGTTTAAAAAAAGATATATATCTGTAACAGCGGACCGGGCAGCGCACTGGTTCGCGGACTTTTCGCGCAACGGAGCTTTGTGAAGCGAAGCTGGTTGGTTCTCCGGCGTCTGTCAACATTCCAAACAGTCCGTAGCGGCCGCCATCTTGTCTCTCTGTAGGATCGAGAGACAAGAGGAGGCCGAAGCGAAGGGGCAAATGACCATAAGGGGGCATAGTACATTGTCGCTCACCCCCTAGGTTTGATGTGGAGGTTTTAAAAGGGCCCCGCGGGGCAAAAAAAAATAAAAATAATAATAATCGAACAGCTGAATGGATTTGCACGAAACTTGGCAAAATTGTAGGGACTGGTAGCCCGATGTGCCTTTGCTAGATCTCAATATATGTGCTCCAGTGGATTTTGAGAAATTAACGTTCAAAAAAAGGTATATATCTGTAACAGCGCACCGCTTCGCGTACTTTTCGCGTTACGGAGCTTTGCGAAGCGAAGCTGATTGGCTCTCCGGTGTCTGTAAACATTCCAAACAGTCCGTAGCGGCCGCCATCTTGTCTCTCGGTAGGATCGAACAGCTGAATGGATTTGCACGAAACTTGGCAAAATTGTAGGGACTGGTAGCCCGATGTGCCTTTGCTAGGTCTCAATATATGTGCTTCAGTGCATTTTGAGAAATTAACGTTCAGAAACAAGATATATATCTGTAACAGCGCTCCGCTTCGCGGAGATAAAATTATATGTGTATTACCTAGCTGTTGCTAACACCAGTTAGCGACGGCTAGTAGAAGATAGCGACCATCTTGGGCCCCACTTTGCATGTGAGTGATATTTATCACTAATGACATGCAAAGTGGGCATGCCAAGATGTTAGCGACTGGAAACAGTCGCTAACATCGCTATCTCCTATTATCAACTTTTGGAAATATTCGAGATAAGGGCGAATATCTCTAAAAGCTACCACCTGCCCTGAGCAGTTCTTAGCCATGTTATCCAATGGGAGGTGGATAACATGGCTAAGAGCATTAGCTCGGTAATGCATGAATATCGCTGAGTTTTCAGCGATATTAATGCATTGCGGTCGTTTTTTATCGTATTTCCGATAAACCTTGATAATAGCAAGGTTTATCTGCGATAATTTCTGACGGTAAAAAAATCGTTGCTAAGCATCGTTAGGGATAAATATCGCTTAACTTTGGTAATATGCCCCAACGTCTGTTAACGTTCGATTCGAAGGAAATCAGGAAGTGTTGAAAAACATTGTCTGCGCCATCTTGTCTTTTTTCAAATGCCACACTTTTGTCGTGCACGGCAGCCATTTTAGATGCCTTGACCAGACCCACTCTGTGCACGCTGTCGATCCTTAGCATGGCTCCCCACCCTCGCAAACATCTCCCCCAGGCAGTGGTCACCCCCGCTCTCTGTCTTATGCATGGGTAATAAACCTCCCCCATCTGCGCTGCTGTTCCCTGAGAATCACACCCTGTGCCCGCCCGACACCTCCCTTTCGCCCTATTCACTACCGCACCCTCTGACACTCCTTTTCCTCTGTGTCTGATTGTCCAGGCTGGTCCTAGGGTATCAGCTAGCCCTGCAGATGTAGTTTATGGCCACAGCTGTAAAGAATCACCCCTCTTCAAAGGAGTTATAGTAGATCAAGGCCCACACTCGATGAGATTCGTCACAGCAGAAGCGTTGCTATTATCTGAAAACCATCCTGTATTGTGATTGGGGAGGGGACCGAGCCTGAAGCGGAAGATTCCAGGGATGACTGTTTGTACATCAAAGTTTTTACAATTATGTGTCACATTAAAAATATATAGCACTCCGACAAAGTAGTAAGATTATAAAACTTTAATAATTTATAAATATATACAAGAAAACAAAAATAGTAATAACATATAAACATTTTTAGGGAAAAACAACGAAGTAGCGGTCGGCTGTGCGAATAGTCCCAACGCAGCACAACGTCCAGATTTCCGGCGTGGGGCGTCGCGGGGGGTGGGTCATCAGTAGCAAACTGTTGTGCGAATAGTTCCAAGGCAGCAGAACGCGTTGAAATCTAGATGACACGAAAGTGATGTCTAGTAAGTTGCCACCCAGCAAATAACGGCATGGGGCGTCGCGGGGGGTGGGTCATCAGTAGCAAACTGTTGCGCGAATAGTTCCAAGGCAGCAGAACGATGGCACCAAGGTGATGTCCAGTAAGTTGCCGCACTGGTTTTGGTATCGTACAATGCTGCTCCGAATAACGGCGTGGAGCGCCCCGGGGGAGGCGGCGTGAACGGGCCTCTCCAGGTGGAGTGTCATCTGTTGTAGTGGGGCGCCCCTTTACCGTTTCAGTTGCCATTCCGTCCGCTTTTGGTCCACTGTGTCAAAAGCCGCAATTCAGCTGAGTTGCGTCCACTCTTGCGGTGCAGCGATAGGCGGCTGTCACAGGACTCTCAAAATGGCGGCAGGCTGTTTCCTTTTTGGGCCTGGTCCACTGAAATGGCCCTGGGACACCTTGGAAATCGGACGCTTGTCTGCTAGGTCTTGGACCTCATTCTCGAAAGCGTCCCCTCCGCCTTGAGAATTCATCAAAAGTTTTGGGGGCCCCGACTCCTGCAGGCTTCTGGTGGGGAGCGGCTGCCATGATTGCTCGCGGAATGACCACGACTGAGCTACGAGATGGTGGTGCTCTCATGCTGACGCCAGCTTCAGTCTGAAACATCCAGAAACAAGGTGGGGCTTTCATCGTTTGGGGAAAAAAAAAAGTTTTCATCCTATGAAAAGTGTTGTTTTTAGGTCACATGATCAAGCCTTCCATCATTAGGAAACCAAAAGTAAAATGAACCAATGAAAAGTTTTATAAACAAGTCACATGACCTGTTATGCGGCATAGGGTGTAAAATTAGGAGAAAATACGTTGGCACGTGAGGCGGCGTCAGTAGCGGACCGATGTGCGAATAGGCCGAAGGCAACACAACGCGCCAAGATCTGGATGGCACCGAGGTGGTGTCCAGCAAGTTGCAGCACTGGTGTGGCCATCCTACAATGCTGAAAGTCGGCGTGGGGCGCCCCGTTGGCCTGTGAGTTTGCGTCAGTAGCGGACCGATGTGCGAATAGGCCGAAGGCAGCACAACGCGCCAAGATCCGGATGGCACCGAGGTGGTGTCTAGTAAGTTGTCGCACTGGTGTGGCCATCCAACAATGCTGAAAGTCGGCGTGGGGCGCCCCGTTGGCCTGTGAGTTTGCGTCAGTAGCGGACCGATGTGCGAATAGGCCGAAGGCAGCACAACGCGCCAAGATCCGGATGGCACCGAGGTGGTGTCTAGTAAGTTGCCGCACTGGTGTGGCCATCCTACAATGCTGAAAGTCGGCGTGGGGCGCCCCGTTGGCCTGTGAGTTTGCGTCAGTAGCGGACCGATGTGCGAATATGTCGAAGGCAGCACAACGCGCCAAGATCCGGATGGCACCGAGGTGGTGTCTAGTAAGTTGTCGCACTTCTGTGGCCATCCTACAATGTTGAAAGTCGGCGTGGGGTGCCCCGTTGGCCTGTGAGATGGCGTCAGTAGCGGACCGATGTGCGAATGGGGCCAAAGGCAGCGCAACAATATTTTCTGATTTGAAGACACCACAAGGCGCTGAGATGCAAAGATCCGGATGGCACCGAGGTGGTGTCTAGCAAGTTGTGGCACTGGTGTGGCCATCGTACAATGGTAAAAGTCGGCGTGGGGCGCCCTGTTGGCCTGTGAGATGGTGTCAGTAGCGGACTGATGTGTGAATGGGGCCAAAGGCAGCGCAACAATATTTTCTACTATATTTTCGGAGTAGAAGACACCACAAGGCGCTGAGATGCCAAGATCCGGATGGCACCGAGGTGATGTGTAAGTTGCGGACGGATGTGCGAATGGGGCCAAAGGCAGCTCAACAATATTTTCTGAAGAGAATACACCACAAGGCGCTGAGATGCCAAGATCCGGATGGCACCGAGGTGATGTCTAAGTTGCGGACCGATGTGCGAATGGGGCCAAAGGTAGCGTAACAAGATTTTCTGTATGGAAGATACCACTAGGCGTTGAGATGCCAAGATTCGGATGGCACCGAGGTGATGTCTAGGAAGTTGTGCCACTGGTGTGGCCATCGTACAATGGTAAAAGTCGGCGTGGGGCGCCCTATTGGCCTGTGAGATGGTGTCAGTAGCGGACTGATGTGCGAATGGGGCCAAAGGCAGCGCAACAATATTTTCTGACTGACACCACAAGGCGCTGAGATGCCAAGATCCGGATGGCATCGAGGTGATGTCTAAGTTGCGGACTGATGTGCGAATAGGGCCAAAGGCAGCGTAACAATATTTTCTGTATGGAAGATACCACTAGGCGTTGAGATGCCAAGATTCGGATGGCACCGAGGTGATGTCTAGCAAGTTGGTGTGGTCATCCTACAATGCTGAAACTCGGCGTGGGTCACCCCATTAGCCTGTGAGATGGCGTCAGTAGCGGACCGATGTGCGAATAGGCCGAAGGCAGCACAACGCGCCAAGATCCGGATGTCACCGTGGTGGTTTCATAGTTGAGAGGCACTTCATCTGCAGTGGGGCGCCGAGATCCGGATGGCACCGAGGTGATGTCTAGCAAGTTGCTGTACTTGTGTGGTCATCCTACAATGCTGAAACTCGGCGTGGGTCGCCCCATTAGCCTGTGAGATAGCTGTTCTTTGGATTTGGGCCTGGTCCACTAAAATGGCCCTGGGACACCTAAGAACTCGAACGCTCGATTTTTTTTCCTTTCCTGTACATGCAAAAAAAGGTAAATGCCCGGTATGTTACACGCTTCATCTGCCACGATGAACTCTCCAGAGGAACCGAAAAAATATATAGTTGTGGTAACTATACCATGCATCGTCATATGGAGAGGTGGCACCAATTAATTATAGTGCTGCATAAAAGAGAGATTTGGAGGAGAACCCCTGACCTGCTAGTACATTCATCAAAGAAGTGGCACTGAGAGCTTCAGAGGCAAGGGAAACGGTCCCAAATATTTAGAAGAACTTTGGAAAGATTAAAATGACATGTTTAGATTGTGGTAAATTAATTTCATGTGGGCAGATGAGTGTTACTCTAATAAATACAGCATATGAACATCATCATAGTCGATGGTTGGTAGAGACATTTTGACTATATCCTGGACCTGCCCGTCCTCGCCCAAAATGGCGCCGGAATAAATGGGACTCGTAACTCCTTGTTGTGTACTGGTTGCAGAACCTTGAAATCATGAGATACGTATGCAGTTTTGAAGCACATGGCGGGCGGGGACGAGAATTGATTGAATATTTCGACATCCCTATTGATATTAAGTTCTGATGTGTTATTGATTACTGTACTGTTGAAAATTCGAATTAACGTCACCCATGGTACTTGCCCGCAAATGTATATCTAGATAATTTTATTGTAACTGGCCCTGTCGTATTTTAATTATAAAATGTACGTCCACCGATTCCGTAACTGTTAGACACCTTAGTTTTTGCAACCTAATGGCCCGCCCGTTACGTTCCTCTACAGTGTAAATGTCTATTCATCATATACGATTACAGTTTGCTCCGTGGCAGGCCCACGTGGTTATAGGCTCGTATTTGTATAATGAAATTTTCACAATAAAGGTTTTTAAAAGAAAACATGGTAGTAGTGTATACATTGGTAAAGTTTTTAATAATAGTGACTGTTTTAGAATCATTAAAAGGCAAGTGAAATAAAGCAGACCAATTACATGAAGGGTAAAAGGTATAATACGAAGGAACGCAGTAAAGATAAATGGTCAAGGGCTGTTGTGTTTTCTATTCCTGCAACATAAAGTGATCGATAAGAATCTCATATTCAGGCGTATCGGCGACTAAGACAGCAGGTCGACCCTCTTTTGCTCAACGGCTCCGTCATGGGACGAAGAAACGCCCTTTTTCTCTAAAAAAGAATATATTTTACTTGCAGGACAGTTGTAAAATTTCCGGGAAAGTACATTAGCCTGGAACATTATAACATATATTTAAGAGAAAATAATGTTCGGAAGTAATTAAAAGCGTAATTTTTAGGTGATATGACCAAGGCTTTCATCATTAGAATAAGAAAAGTAAAATGAACCAATGAAAAGTTTTATTAACAAGTCACATGACTTGTTATGCTTACGTTACGCGCTGCGCGCCCCGGATGACTTCCGGATGCGCTAACGCGGCGCGTCATATGACGCATTACGCGACAACGCAGGTCCAGAATATAGTCAAAATGTCTTCACCAACCAGCGGTCGAAACACAACCCCTTTCAGCAGGCTAAATAGTTCTGTTAAATGACAACAGAAAGGACAGGCAACAAGAACCATCAGTCAAAGAGGGGAGGGCTAGTTCTTCTCTACCGGGTTACATTGGGGCGCTACCGGAACTGATCGAATTGGTAGTCTACAGTGTTTCTGGATGTTTCAGACCGAAGCTGGGGTTAGCATGAGAGCAGCACCATTTCGTAGCTCCGTTGTGGCCATTCCGCAACCAATCATGGCAGCCGCTCTTTATCGTTATTTTGGGCGGGGTGGGTGGCGGAGCCGAGCTGTTTTGCAGCCATCATTGTGTGGAGTTCAGTTCATCTCACTAGTTTTGTATTTGTCATGAGGGGTTGTTCCTAATGTTTCTATTTTAGCGAGGTCAAAAAGAGATCCCATTAGTGGCCTACTGATTTTGCTCGATTCCTTTTCTTTCTTTTTTTACACGATTTTTCGTTATCTGCAAAGACTAAACAGAGTATTGTGACTCTGTGTTTGTTTGTAAATAGAGAATGAACCAAAGAGAACCAATTCTAAAACAGTAAATACTTGGATAACAATCAATCAAATGGAGAGAGAAGCAGGCACGACGGATTACAACGGGGGCAAAGGCCTGCGTTAACTACCTTTCACTATCTGCAAAGAGAGAGTACTCCTAATAGAAATGAGGGGGGGGGGCACCATTCAAAGCAGATCAGTGTGCATAAACACGAAAATGTTTTCACTTACCACGTACTTGACATTCGACAGCTTATGATATTTGCTATTAAAAAACCATTGAAATTCACTGAAAAAACCATAGGTTATAGACCATATATAGTTAGGAATTAGCATTTACAAAACCTTGAAAATTCACTGAAAAAACCATAGGTTATAGACCATACATAGTTAGGAATTAGCATTTAAAAAAACTTATTTTACTCACACAAAACCATTGAAATTCCATATATAGTTAGTTGCACTAACTATATATTGCACACCCGCAATCCACTGCTGATGATGTCACATATTACATCATTCATGACATGGTCAGTGACATCACTGATGACATCACTGATGACATCTCAAATGACATCACTGATGACATCACTGATGACATCTCATTTGACATCAATGACCACATCACTGATGATATCATTCATGTGACAATACAATGCATCTCCTCACATTTTAATATAACCTCTGTTTCACCCAGTGTTAAAAACAGAGTATAATTTTTGAAACCATTGACACACCAATACTAGTTACTACATACGTACTCACTGATTCCTACGTCTACACACACATTCACTCATTCACCCATACAATCATTCATACATAGAATCACTCATGTTTAGAACACTATCATATGCACTCATACACCTATACAGACACTCACACTCTGCCACTCATCCATGGAGTTACTCACACACCTAGTCAGTCCTGTAAAGAATCAATCACACTTCCATTTTCTACTCTATACAGTTAAACATAGAGCACCTTACGTTTTCAACCATATACTAACACATACTTACTCTCTTATACAATCATTGATACAAGTACACATTGATCTGTACAGAGTCACACACCTCCCAGCCAGCCACACACACACTCAGTCTCCCATGCAAATACTTGGGCAATCAATCAATAACCCATATAGTTACTCATATAGCTACTGATCAACACATGCAGCAGTTTACAGAACAACAGACATAATGATGCACAAATTAAGACAGTTTAGTCACTAACCCATGCACTCAGTGAGACACATTTAATCACTCACTCATACATTCAGTCATGCACCTACTAAATCCTTCGTCCAGACACTTATACATCCACTCATTCTTCAATATGTAAGACATATTTTAACTTTACAGAAACATAGTCACTGGATGTTGTCATCAGTGATGTCATCAGTGATGTCATTTGAGATGTCATCAGTGATGTCATCAGTGATGTCACTGACCATGTCATGAATGATGTAATATGTGACATCATCAGCAGTGGATTGCGGGTGCGCAATATATAGTTAGTGCAACTAACTATATATGGAATTTCAATGGTTTTGTGTGAGTAAAATAAGGTTTTTTAAATGCTAATTCCTAACTATGTATGGTCTATAACCTATGGTTTTTTCAGTGAATTTTCAAGGTTTTGTAAATGCTAATTCCTAACTATATATGGTATGTGTATGTGTATATATATATATATATATATATATATATATATATATATATATATATATATATATATATATAAATATAAATATATATATATATATATATATATATATATATATATATATATATTACCTACTGGCGGTCGCCAGTAGGTATATATAGTTAGGATTTTTTTCCTATGGGATTTTTGAAAATTCTATGTCGAATAACTTTGGCGTTTGAGGACAGAATTGGCTGAAATTTTCAGGAAAATGGAACATTTTGTTTCTGAGCAGCCCCTGAAAATTTGGGGGGGTTTCGTCAAGGGGGGGCTGAGAAAAAAGGGGGGTCCCAAAACATGTTTTTCCCATGCAATTTTCCATAGGGCGGTTGGCCTCACTTTTAGCCCGAACGGCTGAATGGATTTACACCAAACTTGGCAAAATTGTAGGGACTGGTAGCCCGATGTGCCTTTGCTATGTCTCAAGATATAGGCTCCAGTGGTTTTTACGAAAATTAACTTTGAAAAATATATATTGGGCTACATTGGGCTATATATATGTTGGAGCCCAAATGTAGCCCAATGTAGCCCAATGTAGCCCAATGTAGCCCAAAGATGGCCACCAGAGACAAAAAAAACAAATGTAGCCCAAATATCAGCCAGATGTAGCCCAACTATAGCCCAATGACAGAATGTCCCAGAGTGTTCTAAAGAACAACTAGAGTGCTAACAGTCCTACTTATTACAAAGGTATGGCACACCTGAAGCCATCTTGATTGGTATAAAGTGGTAACTCTTAAAACATTTAATTTAAAAAGGAACAAAATGAGGGGGTTCATTTTGCCATAGAAAGTATGATTAGCGAATATATGACGAAATCCCGCATACCATCAGTCCGCAAAAAAAATCCTGCATGTACTATTAGGCCGCAAATTAAAATAACGAAAACTTTCAGAACGAATATGCCTTTAGCATACACTAAACAACTAAACTACCCTAAACCCTAAAACACTACCCCCAGCATGACCCTACACTACACAAACAGTACAACACTACCCTAAACCCTAAAACACTACCCCCAGCATGACCCTACACTACACAAACACTACAACACTACCCTAAACCCTAAAACACTACCCCCAGCATGACCCTACACTACGCAAACACTACAACACAACCCTAAACCCTAAAACACTACACCCCAGCATGACCCTACACTACGCAAACACTACAACACTACCCTAAACCCTAAAACACTACCCCCAGCATGACCCTACACTACACAAACACTACAACACAACCCTATACCCTAAAACACTACCCCCAGCGTGACCCTACACTACACAAACACTACAACACTACCCTAAACCCTAAAACACTACCCTCAGCATGACCCTACACTACACAAACACTACAACACAACCCTAAACCCTAAAACACTACACCCCAGCATGACCCTACACTACGCAAACACTACAACACTACCCTAAACCCTAAAACACTACCCCCAGCATGACCCTACACTACGCAAACACTACAACACTACGCAAAACCCTAAAACACTACACCCCAGCATGACCCTACACTACGCAAACACTACAACACTACCCTAAACCCTAAAACACTACCCCCAGCATGACCCTACACTACACAAACACTACAACACTACCCTAAACCCTAAAACACTACCCCCAGCATGACCCTACACTACACAAACACTACAACACTACCCTAAACCCTAAAACACTACCCCCAGCATGACCCTACACTACGCAAACACTACAACACTACCCAAAACCCTAAAACACTACACCCCAGCATGACCCTACACTACGCAAACACTACAACACTACCCTAAACCCTAAAACACTACCCCCAGCATGACCCTACACTACGCAAACATTACAACACTACCCTAAACCCTAAAACACTACCCCCAGCATGACCCTACACTACGCAAACACTACAACACTACCCAAAACCCTAAAACACTACACCCCAGCATGACCCTACACTACGCAAACACTACAACACTACCCTAAACCCTAAAACACTACCCCCAGCATGACCCTACACTACGCAAACACTACAACACTACCCTTAACCCTAAAACACTACCCCCAGCATGACCCTACACTACGCAAACACTACAACACTACCCTAAACCCTAAAACACTACCCCCAGCATGACCCTACACTACGCAAACACTACAACACTACCCAAAACCCTAAAACACTACACCCCAGCATGACCCTACACTACGCAAACACTACAACACTACCCTAAACCCTAAAACACTACCCCCAGCATGACCCTACACTACGCAAACACTACAACACTACCCTAAACCCTAAAACACTACCCCCAGCATGACCCTACACTACGCAAACACTACAACACTACCCTAAACCCTAAAACACTACCCCCAGCATGACCCTACACTACGCAAACACTACAACACTACCCTACACCCTAAAACACTACCCCCAGCATGACCCTACACTACGCAAACACTACAACACTACCCTAAACCCTAAAACACTAGCCCCAGCATGACCCTACACTACGCAAACACTACAACACAACCCTAAACCCTAAAACACTACCCCCAGCATGACCCTACACTAAACAACCACCACAACTCTACACTACACTAACACAACATTACACTACACAACACTACACTACACAATCACTAACCCACGAAAAAATTAACACAAACCCACTTATCTCTCTCGTCATTGTGGTTTTCACAACGCAAATGCATTCACCATACATGCCTTTAAAACGTAATTCTTTGTAAAGGCATGCGCGATAAATGCACATGCGTTTTGAAAAAATGCGGGATAATGGTATGCGAGGTCAATGACCTTGCGGGATAATGGTATGCGGACTGATAGTCTGCGGGATAAAAAATGCAGGAAAATGGCTGCAAACCATGATTAGCAGCAGACTTCCCTGGTGAGCACTAGCTTTACTACAGTGATCTAATGAGCAACTAGAGTGCTAACATTCAGAATTTATGGCAAATGTGTGACACATCTGAATGCCTTCTTGATAGAACCAAAGTAAACAAGCATTGAAAATGCAATAGATCTCGCCCTCGTTTAAGTTAAAGCCATTCTGTTTGTAAATGAGGTGGCTTTTTAGCTTTGCTTTTATTAGTGTTTTTAAAACTTTCATGTAAATAACATGCATATGTATGCATATATGTATATGTATGAATGCATTTATATTTATATAGATATGCAGATTATATATGTTTATATATGTATATTACCTACTGGCGATAGCCAGTGGGTATATATAGTTAGTATTTTTTCTCTATGGGATTTCTGAAAATTCTATGTCTAATAACTTTGGCGTTTGTGGACGGAATTGGCTGAAATTTTCAGGAAAATGGCACATTTTGTTTCTGAGCAGCCCCTGAAAATTTGGGGGGGTTTCGTCAAGGGGGGGGCCGAGAAAAAAGGGGGGTCCCAAAACGCGTTTTTCCCATTCATTTTTCCATAGGGCGGTTGGACTCACTTTTAGCTCAAACGGCTGAATAGATTTACATGAAA
Source organism: Lissotriton helveticus (assembly GCF_964261635.1). NCBI lineage: Eukaryota > Metazoa > Chordata > Amphibia > Caudata > Salamandridae > Lissotriton > Lissotriton helveticus. The sequence continues at coordinate 1,643,223,603 of NC_136068.1, forward strand.
CTTGGCAAAATTGTAGATATGGTTTGCCCGACGTGCCTTTGCTATGTCTCAATATATGTGCTCCAGTGGATTTTGAGAAATTAACGTTTAAAAAAATATATATATCTGTGACAGCGCTCCGGTTAGCGCCCCGGTTCGCGTACCTGACGCGTAACGGAACTTCGCGAAGCGAAGCTGATTGGCTCTCTGGTGTCTGTCAACATTCTAAACAGTCCGGAGCGGCCGCCATCTTGTCTCTCGGTAGGATCGAGAGACAAGATGTGGTGAAAAACGAAGGGGGAAATGAAGGAAAGGGGGCAAGGTAGACCCCTCCTGACCCCCTAGGATTGATGAGGGGGATATTAAAGTGCCCCGCGGGGCAAAAAATAAAAATTACGCCGTAGAGGCGCGTCCCAGTATGCGAACCGGGCAGCTCACCGGGCAGCTAACCGGGCAGCTAACCGGCAGCGTAGCTGTCAACATTGTAAACAGTCCGGAGCGGCCGCCATCTTGTCTCTCGGTAGGTTCGAGAGACAAGATGTGGTGAAAAAAGAAGGGGGAAATGAAGGAAAGGGGGCAAGGTAAACCCCTCCTGACCCCCTAGGATTGATGAGGGGGATATTAAAGTCCCCCGCGATTTTTCGCGGTAGAGGCGCTTCACGGTACGCGCACCGGGCAGCTAACCGGCAGCGTAACGGGAGTCCGCCATCTTGTGTTTTTGGAGCGTCCGGTTCGCGTACCGGGTAGCGTCCCGGTAAGCGTAACAAGGGGAAAACCAAGAGAAACAGTAAAAAAAAAATGAAGGGAATAGATTTCCAGCAAACTTGGCAAAATTGTAGGGACTGTTTGTTTGATGTGCCTTTGCAAGGCCTCAAGATATGTGCACGTGTGGATTTTGTCTAATTAAGGTTAAAAAAAATATATATATCTGTAAGCGTGCTCCGGCACGCTTATGTTACGGGTTTTGTTTGCGCTGCAGAGCCGATACGTCACGGTTATGCGACGCGTCATGAGGCGTCTCACGTGGCTACATGATACGTCACGTAATAAAGAATATATTTTACAGCTATAAATATTAGCTTTTAAAAAACCAATGAAATTCACTGAAAAAACCATAGGTTATAGACCATATATAGTTAGGAATTTGCATTTACAAAACCTTGAAAATTCACTGAAAAAACCATAGGTTAGAGGCCATATATAGTTAGCTGGACATTTTATTGACATAAAACCAATGAAATTCCATATATAGTTAGTTGCACTAACTATATATCGCGCACCCGCAATCCCCTGCTGATGATGTCACATATTACATCATTCATGACATGGTCAGTGACATCACTGATGACATCACTGATGACATCTCAAATGACATCACTGATGACATCACTGATGACATCTCAAATGACATCACTGATGACATCATGACACACCAATACCAGTTACTACATACGCACTCACTGATTCCTACGTCTACACACACATTCACTCATTCACCCATGCAATCACTCATACATACAGTCACTCATTATTACAACACTATCATATGCACTCATACACCTATGCAGACACTCACACACTGCCACTCATCCATGGAGTTACTCACACACCTAGTCAGTCCTATAAAGAATCAATCACACTTCCATTTCCTCATCTATACAGTTAAACACAGAACACCATACTTCAGTGACATCACTGATGACATCACTGATGACATCTCATATGACATCACTGATGACATCTCAAATGACATCACTGATGACATCATGACACACCAATACCAGTTACTACATACGCACTCACTGATTCCTACGTCTACACACACATTCACTCATTCACCCATACAATCACTCATACATACAGTCACTCATTATTACAACACTATCATATGCACTCATACACCTAGTCAGTCCTGTGAAGAATCAATCACACTTCGATTTCCTCATCTATACAGTTAAACACAGAACACCATACTTTTTCACACATATACTAGCACATACTTACTCTCTTATACAATCACTGATACAAGTACACATTGATATGCACAGAGTCACACACCTCCCAGCCAGCCACACACACACACTCAGTCTTCCATACATCCACTCATTCTTCAATATGTAAAACATATTTAAACTTTACAAAAACACACAGACACTAGATGATGTCATCAGTGATGTCATTTGAGATGTCATCAGTGATGTCATCAGTGATGTCATTTGAGATGTCATCAGTGATGTCATCAGTGATGTCACTGACCATGTCATGAATGATGTAATATGTGACATCATCAGCAGTGGATTGCGGGTGCGCGATATATAGTTAGTGCAACTAACTATATATGGAATTTCATTGGTTTTATGCCAATAAAATGTGCAGCTAACTATATATGGCCTCTAACCTATGGTTTTTTCAGTGAATTTTCAAGGTTTTGTAAATGCAAATTCCTAACTATATATGGTCTATAACCTATGGTTTTTTCAGTGAATATATATATATATATATATATATATATATATATATATACGTTTTCTGTCCAGGTCACCGCTCTCCACGTAGCAGATGCCACGGCTCGCGAGGGCACAACACACATATTTATTTAAACACTCCACAAAGGTACACCGTGCACTCTCTGGCTTCCTTAATTCATGCTTTATTCCATTGAATACCAACAAAGAAAATGCTGACAAACGTGTTGCAAATGTTACAAAGAAAACACATCTATCAATAAGTGGATCGGGCAGTTAATCTGATGTAAGCATTGCCGAAGGATTCACCCCAAAAGGCTTTAAACAACAAACCAACTTGTCTTTTTTAGAGGAGATGCGCCTAGTGAACGTCGACCAAAATCTGTCAAGAACACAGAGCCAATCGAGGGGAAGAGGCAGAGGCAGAGGATTTGGAAAAAATATTACAAAATCTTCAAAAGCCGCCGCAGAACCAGAAGGTCAAAAAACAACCACGGTAGCCACAAGGAAATATCCATTGCGGAACAGAAACAAGAACCAATAGTAAAGGAAAATCTGGTAATAAATGTATCCAAACATACATTGACACCAGTGGAAAATCAAGTGTTGAATAAAGGACTAAGTTTCTGTCCACAAAAACATTTCAATTATACGGACACTAAAATTGACATGTACAAGTTTGTACGAAAAATTAAATTGGCAAAAATCTATGCCAACAATGAAGAAAGAGGAAAACATTCAACAGAACAAGAAGAAGACTCGATAAATGGTATAAACATAACAGAACCGGAATTGACGATTGACCTAATACCGCATCTAAAGGTTCTTTATGACCTGGCTAATGAATATGAGAACGATGAAGTCTCAGAAATGACAATGCTACAAGAATTAGTACTACAAACTAGAATGCATCAAACCAGCAATCTACGAGCAAAATCGACGTACTGCCAACTATATCCAGGGAACAAAATAGACCTGTTCTCAGAAGCCGTAATGACTGAATTGGAAAAATTAGAGAACCAACGAAATGTAAAGGCAGAAAACATTACAAAAAATGAGAATGAGGCAATACGTGCATTAGCACAAAACAGGGAAATAACAATAAAGGCCGCGGATAAGGGCGGGAATATCGTCATTCAAAACACCACAGACTATATGAAAGAAGCTTATCGCCAGTTAGATGATGGATCCAAATACAAAAAGCTAACGTCCAAGCCAATTAAGAGCATGCAAATACAATTGAAAAAAATGTTGGACGAGTGGCATGAACATAAAATGCTAAACAATGAGGAAATGAAATACCTTTGGAAAGAAAACCCGACGATACCAACAATTTAATTTTTACCGAAGGTTCACAAGACCTTCATTGATCCACCGGGGAGGCCAATAGTATCCTCATGTGATTCCATCTATGAAAATATCTCAGTTTATGTGGACCAATATCTGGCTCCCATGGTTAAAAATTTAGCCTCATATGTCCAAGACACAGGGGACTTCCTGCGTATATTATCTGACATTACTTGGGATCCTTCTTTTCTATTAGTTACAATAGATGTCGTATCTTTATACACATCAATTGAACACACAATAGGACTAAATGCATGTGCCTACTTTCTTAAGCAAAGGAACATATCTCAGTTGGAACATTCAGCTATGTTGTTAACTCTGATCGACACATGCCTGAACAATAATATCTTCCTCTTTAATCACGATATCTATCAGCAACTGTGCGGATGTGCAATGGGCGTCTCCTTCTCCCCCAATTATGCAAATTTAACAATGGGCTGCTGGGAGAAGGAGGTGGCATGGGGACCAGAATATCATGAAGAACTTGATAAAATAATGTTATGGTCTAGATATATAGACGACCTCTTCCTTATTTGGAAGGGAACTAAAACAGAATTCATGCAATACTTCTCCAAACTGAACAACAATCAAGTGGGATTATCATTCACGTGTAACACAAGTAAAAATAGAATTGACTATCTGGACATCACTGTGTACATTGAAAATGATCAAATCAACACCACACTCTACAGAAAAAGCACGGCAACGAATAGCATTCTACATGCCAACAGCTTTCATCCCAAATCTGTAATAAACAACATTCCTTTTGGAGAATTTGTAAGGATGAAAAGAAATTGTTCAATGGAAGAGGAAGCAAATGCTCAAATAGCCAAATGCGCATTGAGATTGGAAGCGAGAGGATACAGGAAAAGGAATCTCAAGACAAACATGGAAAAAATCAAGCAAAAACCAAGATCAGAAATTCTAATAAAAAAAACACAAATCAGCACAGCCACCAATGAACCACCAAGTTTGATTCTCAATTACAGCAAGAAGGCATACAAAATACGAGGATGTGTACAAAAATACTGGCCATTATTGCATCAAGATCCTGACCAAAAGAAAATCTTAGGAAATGAGCCAAAACTATCATTCAGGAAAGTACCCTTGTTAAAAGACATGCTTGTAAGGAGCCATTTTGAAAGTGTGAGCAAAAAATCAACAAATTGGCTAGAATCTCAACACAATGGGTTCAATTGGTGTGGACGCTGCAAAGCTTGCAAAATTGGCAAAAATACGAAATCTATCAGAGATCCAGAAGGTCGACTAATCACAATTAAGACGAAAATCACCAGTACTACTCAATATGTAGTATACATAATTCAATGTGACTGTGCACAGATGTACATAGGAAGCACAATCTGTACCCTCAAAAAAAGAATGCTTGAACACATAAGAGCTGTCAAAAACAGAGATATGACTTATGCGACGGCCAAACATATGCTCGAATGTCAGGGTGGAGATTGGAGGAAAATGCATTTCTTTGGAATAGAAAGTGTGGAACAAAATGAAAGATTGGGGGATCGAAAATTAAAACTTCGTCAATTAGAATCCAGATACATCATCCGAATGAAAACTAAGACCCCAAGGGGGATGAACCTGGATGAGGAACTCTTTGTACATTTGTAAATAAGAACATTACAGAAAAAATCAGACTGTATCAAGTGAGTTTTACAAAGTCAAACTAGGCACAGAGGTAGACTTTGTTGAATATATGGACGGACATTGACTTGAGACATGCCAGAATTCCTAGATACTTTTAGGTACTATACCTTAGAAAATGTACACACACACATCTTTTAGAATTGAAATTAGCTTAACAATCAGTATGTATCTACTGTAAGCATGATTGTGCAAATACATATACAAATTGAAATAGGTACTACACCTTGAATATAAATGCTCTAATATGTATCACACTAACTGCATCAGCAGAGGTACAATGTGTCATTGAGACTGTTTACGAAATAATTATTTGCTGTCACGTAAGGTGTTTTCCGTTGTAAATAGGATGAGAACTACCGATCCCAGAATTCCATGGGACGGGTTAAAAGTGCATAGCCTTTACAATCTGTGGAAAAAGTAGTGCCACCTACCGTGAGAAAGGGCGTATGCCTGAAACGCGTCGGTGTGACAGACTGATGGTGGAGTTTGCAAAATAAAGAAGAGTCATTTACAATTCCAGAGTGCGGCGTCTTAACTTTGTGTAAAAAAAAAAATATATATATATATATATATATATATTACCTACTGGCGGTCGCCAGTAGGTAGTTATAGTTAGGATTGATTTCCATAGGGAAATCACAACATTCTATTTGGAATAACTTTAGCGCCGGTTGAGGAATCGGCAACTTTGCCTCGCGGCTCTCCGCTCCTTCCCTGAAAGTTTGGGGGGGGATTCGTCAAGAGGGGGCCGAGATAAAAAGGGGGGTCCCAAAACGTGTTTTCCCCATGTTAATTTCCATAGGGCGGTCGGTCGCACTTTTAGCTCGAACGGCTGAATGGATTTTCATCAAACTTGGCAAAATTGTAGGGACTGGTAGCCCAATGTGCCTTTGCTATGTCTCAAGATATGTGCTCCAGAGGATTTTGAGTAATTTAGGTTAAAAAAAATGTATATATCTATGGCAGCGTCCCGATACGCGCACCGGGGAGCGCTCCGGGCGCGCCTCGCGACTTGCGCACGGAAAGCTGATTGGCTCTCGGGTGTCTGTAAACATTCGAAACAGTCCGGAGCGGCCGCCATCTTGTGTCTCGGTAGGACCGAGACATAAGAGGTGGCTAAAAACAAAAGGGGCAAATGGCCAAAAGGGGGCAGGGTACACCCCCCCTGACCCCTTAGGTTTGAATTGGGGACCATAAAAGGGTCCCGCGGGACAAACATTTTTTTTTATTTTTTTCGATTTTCACCAGGGGAGCGCCCGGTACGCGCACCGGGGAGCGTACCGGGGAGCGTACCATGGGGAAAACCTAGTGAAACAGTAAAATAATAATTTAAAGTGCTTAGAGGTAGGGTATCTCTGAATAGAGTTGTTGTGTTGTGTGGGTGATTTAAGTACCAACATGTAGGTACCAATGCAGAGTCTTAAATTCAATGTACACCTTTTTTTATGTAGATATCTAGCATGTTGTTATAGAAGTTATTGTGGTATATGGAATCCATACCATAGTCTGTCAGGAAAGCAGAAAGAACATGGAGGCAGGAGATGAAAAAGAGATGTCAAATACACATTGGAGATAACATAGTGGGAGAAAGGAAGTATCTATGAGCAAAATTACTATGTAACACAAAAAAGTTGCACAGTATACTATAAGTCTGACTTTACATTATAATCAATTTGGTACTAGTTTAAGAATTACATATAAAAATGAATAATGTCTCAAACAATTTTAGAATTATTAAATATACATTTATTTTTCAGATTGTTTTTCTAAATTAAACCTAACTTCTATCATTTGACTGTCAGAAACGTCCTCATTTTGAATGAGCAAATCCACAGATTCTACACATTGTAGAATTTCATGGTCCCGTGATTCATCCATTAACCACTTGAACGCTATGGGGATTTTTCCCCTGTGCTGTAAATACAGGAACACCATTATTCATGACGAGCTGGGCTTGTCATCAGTGTAGCAGGAGGCTACTGCATGACGAGCCCAGCTCGTCATGAGCGTGGAAGGGGTTAATTCCAAGTCATTGGGTTCAATGATTTCTTCATTGTTCGTCTCTAGGACAATTTCAAAGGAAACGTTTTGTTCTCCTTCCATTTTTGTGCTGAAATTTGCATTAAAAAAATCAAATCAGTAGAAATATGGCACTGTTGGGTTTAAGTTCAGACAGGTAGTTTGGATTTTTTAACAGTGAATTTATCTTTGGGTAGTGTATGGTATCAGACTGGAAGTAGAAATATAAAAAAGTGTATGTGATGAAGCCTAAGTAAATTCATAATTATACAAGAGAAGCCTAAATCCATCCATAACTATAACAGAGAAGTCTATCTAAATCTATAACTATTACAGAGGGATAGTATAAAACTATCAGAAAAAGTTTTCCAAATTAACTTAAAGTGCACAACATACTTCAGTTTTCAAAATAACAACTTACCTTTCAAAAAGCAGTTTAAGTTCTCAGTGAAAATGTTCTTGAAATCTACTTCAGGAGGTAGTAGTCAAAATAGCTGGGTTTTCCACTCTTTCTTTATATATGTTCATGTACATAACCAATCAAATGTCAGGAAAAAAAAGTAGAAAATGAAAGTAACATTTTAATTGGCTGTCAATTCTAACACTTCAGATGTGTTTTTGTGAAGTAATTTACCTCAGGATATTTAGACAGTGCTACAGCTCAAATGGCTCAATGGAATTCCACCAAATTTGGGAAAATGGTAGGGACTGGTATGTAGTATGGCCTATTCTATATTTGGTGAAAGTGTCTCCAGTGGTTTTTATGTGAATTAACTTTTATCATTTTTTGGGAGCGCTTCCCGGTGCGCGCCCCGGTACGCGTACCGGCAGCGCTACGGGAGTCCTCCATTTTGTGTTTCGGTAGATTTGAGACAGAAAATGGAGGACAAACAACGTTGGGAATGGGTATAAGGGGGCACGGTAGGCACTCCCTGACCCTTTAGGTTTTCTGAGGGGGTCTTAGGAGGCCCATATAGTCCAAAAAAAAATAGATTTTCAAATTTTCGCTGGGGGAGCGCCCGGTACGCGCACCGGGAAGCGTACCGGGGAGCGTACTATGGTGAAAAATAGTGAAAAAAGTTAGAAAAAGATAATCATTTGGAGTGATCAGAGATAGGGTAGCCCTGAAAAGGACTTTTGGGTTCTGTGGCTGATTTAGGTACCTACAAGTAGGTACCAATGCACAGTCTTAAATTCAGGAGGAATATTCTATTCCCCTCATCTGAGAAGTGCACACCATCTCCTCTGTAGATATCTTGCATGTTGTAACGCAAGTTGTTGTTGTATATTGAACCCATTCCATAGTCTCTCATGTAAGCAGAAACAGATTTATTCACATGTTTCCGTGCTTTCTCAAATTGTAGACAAAATTGGTTGGACCAGTTCCATTTCTGCCTTTGGCATATATTGGAAAATACCAAGGCAGTTTGAGGAAAAAGAGCCATCAATTGTTCAAAGGTGTCCTTTAAAAGCATTTCCAGACCTACCCCAGTCAAAGTGCCTAAGTCATTTCCACCACAGTGCAGAAATATGAGGTTAGGGTGTGGCAAATGCAAAAAGGTTTTCACCAATGGTATCAATTGGTGACATCTCAATCCTCTCTAGCCAATACATTTAATGTTCACATTTGTTAAATCAAGGTTGTGAAAATTTCTGGTAGCTGCATACCTTTGAGCCCAGTGGATATAGCTATGTCCAATAATCCAGACAGAATACATGGTAAAGGAGGTTTTGGTGCAGTCAGATGAAGTGTAGGAATAAAATGGCAGTTGGAACAGTAGGAGTTTGCAAAAAAAAACCTGTGGAGTTTCAGTGCTCTTGAATCACAAGCAATGATTGGTAGATTGAGATAGTTGAAAACTGTATGTTAGGGTGCATGGTTGTGTTCTGTGTAAGAAGTAATTTGAATGGTTAAAAAAAAGTCATTTAAAGAAACATTGCACCAGATAAGCTGGTGTATTCGCAGGTCAAACATCCTTGCTGAGGTGATTTGCAACATTGTAGAATAAACTTTTAAACCTGAGAGCTCAGTGAGGAGGGAGTTGCTATGGTAACAGGTAGAAAGGGCTGAGGGGGGGGAAGGGTGTTGGTTTGAAAATACAGAGGGAAGAGTTTTGATTGGTTACCATGAGCAATATGTGTGTAGCATTAGAGGTTTTCTGTGCCATTAAGGTTTGCAGTGCCTGGAGAACATACCTTTTGCTCTGCTAAAGAAATATTGGTGTGTGTATCTGACACTGTTGTGAATCTCCTAGAGCATTTGTAAAGGTGAGTTATGACTTGTATACTCTATGGAGAAGATTTGGAAGCAAATTGTGTTTTTTTAATGTTGCTTTGTGTCATGCTTTTTGATAATGCTTGGTAAAAAGTTTTTACTGCATAGAGGAATTATATTTTGTAAAATTGTGAAGTTTTAGTCAATCAATCAATCAATCAATCATGCCATTTGTATAGCGCACTACTCACCCGGGAGGGTCTCAAGGCGCTTGGGGGGAGGGGTATGCTACTGCTCGAACAGCCAGGTCTTGAGTTGTTTCCTGAAGGCGAGATGGTCCTGGGTCAGCCGAAGGTGGATGGGGAGGGAGTTCCAAGTCTTGGCAGCCAGGTAAGAGAAGGATCTTCCTCCGGCGGTGGCTCTTCGGATGCGTGGTACGGCTGCGAGGGCGAGGCTGGTGGACCGTAGCTTGCGGGTGGGCATGTAGAAGGTCAGGCGGTCGTTGAGGTATTTGGGGCCCAGGTCGTGGAGAGACTTGTGTGCGTGGGTGAGGAGCCGGAACGTGATCCTCTTGTCGACGGGGAGCCAGTGCAGGTTCCTCAGGTGGCTGGAGATGTGGCTGCGTCGGGGGACAACCAGGATGAGTCGGGCGGAGGCGTTCTGGATGCGCTGGAGTCTTTTCTGTAGCTTGGCTGTGGTTCCAGCGTAAAGGGCGTTTCCGTAGTCCAGTCGGCTGGTGACGAGTGCCTGGGTGACAGTCTTCCTGGTCTCGGTCGGGATCCAGCGGAAGATCTTGCGAAGCATACGCAGGGTGTTGAAGCACGATGAGGAGACGGCGTTGACTTGTCTGGTCATCGAGAGGGAGGGGTCCAGGATGAAGCCCAGGTTGCGTGCGTGGTCGGTTGGCTTGGGTGCGGTGCCCAGGGCTGGGGGCCACCAGGAGTCGTCCCAGGCGGAGGGCGAAGATCCCATGATGAGGACTTCCGTCTTGTCCGAGTTCAGTTTCAGGCGGCTGTCCTTCATCCACTCGGCGACGTCTTTCATCCCTTCGTGTAGGCAGGTTCTGGCGGTGTCGGGGTCTCTGGTGAGGGAGAGGATCAGCTGGGTGTCGTCGGCGTAAGAGATGATGTTGAGGTTGTGCTGGCGTGCGATGGCTGCGAGAGGTTTCATGTAGATATTGAAGAGGGTGGGGCTGAGTGAAGATCCTTGCAGGACGCCGCAGATGACTTCGGTGGCCTCGGAGCAAAACGGGGGGAGGCGGACTCTTTGTGTTCTTCCGGCGAGGAACGAGATGATCCACTCCAGTGCCTTCTCTTGGATACCGATGTTGCTGAGGCACTGGACTAGGGTGCGGTGGTAGACCGTGTCGAACGCAGCAGAGAGGTCCAGGAGGATGAGGGCCACTGTTTCCCCCTTGTCGAGCAGGGTCCGGATGTCCTCGGTGGCTGCGATGTGGGCGGTCTCGGTGCTGTGGTTGGCTCCGAAGCCAGACTGCGAGGGGTCGAGGGATCCGTTCGTCTCGAGGAAGGCGGTCAGCTGTCTGTTGAGGATCTTCTCGATGACTTTAGCAGGAAAAGGGAGGAGCGAGATGGGGCGGAAGTTTTTGAGATCGGTGGGGTCCGCTGTAGGTTTCTTCAGGAGGGCGCTGATCTCGGCGTGCTTCCAGCTCTCCGGGAAGGTGGCGGTGTTGAAGGAGGCGTTGATGATGTTCCGGAGTTGGGGTGCGATGGTGGAGTCGGCCTTGTTGAAGACGTGGTGTGGGCAGGGGTCGGTCGGTGATCCGGAGTGGATGGTGTTCATCGTGCGGGCTGTGTCTTCGGTGGTCACCATGGTCCAGGTGTGAAGGGTGGCGGTGGGGGGCGTTGGTTCGACGGTTGGGTGCGTGGGTGGGGCGCCAAAGCTGTTGTGGATGTCGGCGATCTTGCGGTGGAAGAACGAGGCGAGGGAGTCGCAGAGGTCTTGTGACGGAGTGATGTCGTTGGTGCCGGTGCTGGGGTTGGAGAACTCCTTGACGATAGTGAAGAGCTCTTTGCTGTCGTGGGCGTTGTTGTCCAGTCGTTCCTTCAGGGATTTCTTCTTGGTGGTGCGGATGAGCTGGTGGTGCTTGCGGGTAGCGTGTTTGAGGGCGGTCATGTTGTCGGTGGTCCGGTCGAGGAGCCAGGCTTTCTCGAGGGTGCGGCAGGTCTTCTTGGAGTCCTTGAGGTCGTCGGTGAACCAGGATGCCTTCTTGCTTCTGGGTCTGCTGGGAGGGTTCTTTAGTGGCGCGAGGTCGTCGGCGCAGGCGGTCAGCCACTGTGTGAAGTTGCGGGCTGCTTTGTTGGGGTCCGTTGTGTTGGCGGGTGGGCTCTGGCTGAGGGAGGTGTTGAGCTGGTCTGTGGTGATCTTGCTCCAATTCCTGTGAGGTACCTGTTGCGGGTGGTGGTGGGTCGTGGATCTTTTGAAGCTGAAGTGGACGCAACTGTGGTCGGTCCAGTGGAGTCGGGTGGCGTGGCTGAAGGTGATGTACTTGCTGGAAGAGAAGACGGGATCAAGCGTGTGGCCGGCGTAGTGGGTGGGGGTGTTGACCAGTTGCTTGAGTCCGAGGTTGGCGAGGTTTTCCAGCAGGGCGGTGGTGTTGCGGTCCTTGTTGTTCTCCAGGTGGAAGTTGGCACCTTCGGCGCTCAATCGGTGCTCCCGCTGCGCGCGTCCGCTGCGCGGTCGCTCTGGGGGCGTCATAAGTAAGGAGCTGG